>NC_088912.1:42773868-43426785 GCF_963576675.1 Euphorbia lathyris | reverse complement strand
TACATTTGCTATTGAGCTTGGGCTTAAGGACCATAAAGCGGCTCCTAGAAAGGCATATACATGTCCCTTGATGTAGTTAGGAAGGACGAAAAAAAAGGTAGTCGCATCTTCTTTACTCAAAATATCGAGGTGCCTTCATGCATAAATGATTGTTCTAGGGAAAGAACAAATGCCACAGTAACAGTTGGACACATGTAAATGTGTTAAAAGAACATAGTTACAAGAAAGGCTACACCGCCTCTATAAATAGTGAGCATGGGGATCACAAAGGCACTGCCTAAAACCCTATCATTTATTTTTTTATTTTACTCTCTAAATCTGAGTATTGTACTAGTTTGAGCATCGAAATGCTTAATCTCGTACTGGTAACTCCTCCGTTTTGTAGATAACTCAAAAATGGAGGAAGGGTTGAGGCTCAAAAGACGGATACATTGGCTTTAGAGACGAACATAGCGGATGGAGATCCCATTAAGAGAAAAAGGAAATTACCGATCGATGGAGTAATTGAGGACATCATGGGTCATGAGGACTCCCATGCCTCACCTAAAGAAGGAATCGAGGAATCCACGAAGCTGTTTTTGAGAAGAATGCAAAAAAATATGAGGCATCAAGATGACAAAGCCTTCTTAGAGGCCATGGCGAAAATGCGATCAAAATCGGGAGATGTGACAGAGCTCGCATCGGGATCTGTCACAGTTGATGTAAACATGCAAACTCTCTCAAATATTTACCTATTTAGGTTCGATCTCACACCACGAATTATGTTTCTTGAAACAGGGGAACATAGAGATTGAAGGTCTTGAGCAAGAGCCACTAGTGAGCAAACAATAGAGTTGATAATTCACAGTATCAATTTGGAGGGGAGGCAAGTAATCAATGCTCTCCATTGATATGGTTAACCACTATTAATGGACCGGTTTCAATTTTAATGCATTACAAACTGATAGATTTGGTTAATAAAATATCCTAATGGGCCGGTTAACCGAACTATGTCCAGCCCTAATGTTTAGTAAGGGGGTCTGCTACCATATCATTAGTGGATACATACTCCATACTAACTTCTTTTCGTGCAATTAAATCTATAAAAAATGATACGTAATCTTTATGTTCTTTGATTTTCTATAGAATCGTTGTTCTTTAGCAAAAGCAATAGAAAATTGACTATCGTTGTTTACTACTACATGAGTATATGAGGTAGTAATATTCTAGGTTTTCATGAATCTATTTAACCATACTTCCTCTTGAACTGTAGACGACTATAAAACACACTCTACTTCCATGGCCGATAGAGCTACATAAGTTTCTTTCTTGTTACGTCATGACATGACATCATTTCCTAGTAAGAAAATGTAGCTTAGCGTGGATTTTCTTTCATCCAAGTCTCCCTCATAATATGGATCGGTATATCCTTTTAGTTAAAGATCTTTGTTTTTAATCTGCATTTATATAGAGAATAATCCACAGTTTCCTTTAGATACCTTAATATACTTTTCACAATATTCTTATCTAGGGTTGGTTTGATATCTACTTACCATCCTAATAGCGTGATAGATATCATGTCTTCTACACAACATGGCCTACATCAACTACCTACGACACTAGCATACGGAAAATTTCTCACATGTTCAATCTCTTATTATGTTTAAGGACACCATCTAGTGCTAAAGGGCATGCCTTTAATCATTGGTTTATCTATAGGTTTGCAATTTCTCATATTGAATTGCCTTGAGGATCTTGTTAGGTATGTCCATTGAGACAAGGATAAAAATTTCTTTGAATAATCTCTTGTAATCTTGACTCAAAGAATATGTGTTGCTTCACCCATATCTTTCATCTCAAAACTCGTGTTGGAGCCAGTCTTTGTTTTGGTTTATGTATCTAGTGTCAATTCTAGTTAATAGGATGTCATTAACATATAATAACATGATGAAAACTTTACTTCTAGAGCGTTTTGTATCGATATAATGGTCTTATTCAATTAGATTAAATTCACTCGATGTCATTTGATTGTGAAATCGAATGTAGCATTGTTTAGAAGACTGTTTATGGCCATAAATTAGTTTGATCAATTTGCCAACCTTTTGTTCGCAGCCTTGTTTAATAAAACCTACAGGTTGTCCTATATAGATTTCTTCGTCCAATTCTCCATTGAGAAAATCAGTCTTTACATATATTTGACATAACTCTAGGTCCAAACTTGCCATAATAGTTATAATTAGTCTTATTGATGAAAACCTCACAACAGGTGAAAAGTTTTCCTCGAAATATATCCCATCATATAGTGTATAGCCTTTAGCAACCATGAAAGCTTTGTGTCTTTCGATACTACCATCAATCTTTCACTTTACTTTGAGAATCCACTTGCTAACAATTATTTTTCGTCCCTCTAGTAGATCAATCAGGTGCAAAGTTAATTTGATCTTATGAAAGCCATTTCTTCTTCCATTGCCTAATTCATTTGTATTTTTTAAGGTATGAGGGAGCCTTTTTATATCTTTGGGCTTCATGTCATCATGTGTAGTGACTAAAAGGGTCGTGCCTTAGATACGAAATCGCTGATGTTCCAGCTTTTGTTTTTTAGCACAAGATTCTGAATCTTGATAAGCATATCTCATATATGCATCATATTTTGGAACGCTCTCACTTTGACCATCGTCCATATTCTCATTTGAGTCAGGAATCATACTCCAACTTAAGATAAAATCTAGATCATTCAAATAATTTTGAGATACCAGATCATATTCTTATTCCTCAAAATTTCTCCCACTCGAATGGAGAGGCCCGTTCGAATCTAACTTCTCATACAAAGTGTGATCATGTTCAACTTCGCGTAACTTAAGGAACTTGTGCTCTAAAAAGATAATGTCACATTCGATTCGTACGTCAAATGTTCGGGAAGAGAAGTGATGATTCCACAAACTAAGTGTAGTCAATAGGAGGGGGGAGAATGAGGACAAGAAAGACCACTTTTGTTTCTCTTGTCTATTACATTAGGATTCCAGGGTTAGAATTACAGTGGCACAACTATCTATTTGTAGTTTGTAACTACGGAAAATTCTAATTACTAATATAACTCTAATCTGGCCCATTTATGTATGGTCAAATTATATCTGACCCGAATATATTTCCTATACTAACTTAGTAATGGATGTCACGTGACAATAAAGATGCTTATGTGATCTGGTTGAATTGACTAAGTTCCCTACCAGTATTTCTAGTGAAACTTTAGTCTAAAAATGTTCAAATTGACTTTAACGGTATAAAATGTAAAGATGAATTATTTTATTAATAAAAAAAAAACTTTTGTGATTTTATTAATACATTGGTCCTGTTTGATAAAGAACTTTTTGGAGTAAAATTAGAGATTTAAGACACTTTACAAGTTTTGAGTAGTCAAACTTCTAATAGTGGTCTTTGGTGAAGAGATGTTTAAAAGAGCTTATTGGGTCCTCAAAACTAATTTTGAAAAGACTCATTTTATGAGCATTTTCAATTAGCTTATTACTCCATCTCTTTTAATGAACGTTTTACCCCTAATTAATATTTTTTAATTCCAAATAAAGGTTTTACATGTCCTTAGTTGTCATTTTACACAATCGGCTAAATTTTACTCACACAATCCGCTAGTCAAATCAAGTAACAAAAAAAAAATGTAATCAACTAACAGCTAATAGCTAATTGCCAGGATTATTGTCTATATCTTGCATATTTGAGGAATTATATAAAATTGGTGTATGAAATAAGATAATTGAAGATGATTGATTAGTTTCAGAAATAATTAGGCCAGTCTAATTAAAAGGAAACACATAATAAACATGTTGATTTAATCAGTAGTTAGGCCAAATACAAATGGTTAGTATATAGTAAGAAATAAATAAAATGATGCAATATTGATAAGTACTACTCAAATGCCTTGAAATGATTAAAAGTAAATAAATAAATAAATAAAATGATGAATATGCCTTTTCGGAGGATGCCAATGCCATGAGTTATTGGATAAAGATAGCCCAAAATTGTGGCCAATAATAATAATAGGATGAAGAATATAATATACTAAAGTTTTGTAGTATACTAATATATTTAATATTGCCAATAAGCGGTTAGCAGTTAGTTATATGCATTTTACATCGAAACTTGAGCTTTCAACTTCATTCTGAAGCAAACCCTTTTTTTTTTTCTTTTTCTTTTTCCTTTTCTTTCCCTTTCTATTTCTAGTATTAGTAATATATAAAATAGGGTTAGTTAATACATGGGGAGTCTCTTCAACTTGGCTAATTGAGCTTACACAACAACACGTTGTATTTATTTAAACTAGTCTAAAACCCGTGCGATGTACGAGATGTGATATAATTTAGATAAATAAATAAATTGACATATTTATTTTTAAGTAATTTTATATCACACTATGAATTTTTTTTATTATGTATATTTGAAATTAATATATAGTATTTTTTATTGATAATTCAAATTAAATTAAATTAATTTTGAAAATAATTGATTAATTTTTTTATAGAATTTTAATTAAAGGTGAATGATTTATTTATTTTTACGAAATTCAATGATTTGTACTTTTTAATAATATTAATACATTTTCATATTTTTTTATAACTGGAATTCTATGAAATAATGATAATAAAATATGAGATTAATTAAGAAATAAATTAGAATATAATGAAAAACCAAAAATTGAACTAAACTACCATTAACATTAAATATTATATCTACGATACAAAAAAATTACAATCTATATTAAACAAAAATTGAATTAAACTACAATTAAAATTAAATATTATATCTACAATACAAAAGAATTACAATCTATGTTAAAATGGAAGCAACATCAATATATTATGTTATAAACTGTTACAATCAATACTTTTCTAATGTTGCACATGAAGAAACTTTATTAATTCAATATGTTACATATAAAAAAATAAAATTCATAAGAATTAGTCACAAATTCATCTTGATGATAATCATTTTGCTTGATGGAATTTCATGATAACCAAGTATTTGAATTCAATTATTCATTATGCTACAATAACCAATATATCCAATTGAATCAGCTTAAAGTGATGATTTCTCCTATTTTTATCTCGTAATATCTTATCAAGACATTCAATCACTTATTTGGCTTCATTAATATTTTCTAATAATTATATATTCTTGAATTTCGTAAGGAAGAAAAACAAACAAAAGAATAGAAAACAAAAATAAAGGGACAAAAAAGATAATTAGGAGAGAATTATCTTGCTCTCATTTTTTTCGAAAATAAGAGAGAATGTCAAGATATAAGCATATAAAGAGGAGAGTGAAAATATTTTTTGCCCATTAATTAAATTTTTTATGGTTTCCAAAGAAATTAAATTTTTTATTTTTTCTTAATAAAGTATCAGGTCCATAAATTAATTTTAGTTAAATAGAATTAAATCGCAATTGTAACCACTCAGTACGAAAAAAATATTTTATAATTAATATGTGAAATTAATTCTATTAATTAGAATCATTATAATCAACATTTGAAGATTTGAAGAGATTTAAATAATAATATTTTTTTAATAAATATTTTCCAACAACTTGTCGTATGATCATGTTTCATTTTCATCTGTTAAAAACTCTTGAAATACTAACAATTTTTACAAACCACAATATAATAGTTAAAGACTATATAAGCAAATGTTGCAAAAGCAATTATCTCAATATCCCATAATTAATGTACATTTTTAGGATTTTGTTCATCAAAATTTATTTTTATTTACCTTCATTTTAAATTCGTATCTAGCATAATCCAAATTCTTCAAGAATAAACATTTTATAAAGTGTATTAGACGCTTACAATCTCTATGTCTAGAGAATTGGGAAAAAATAACTTCTTGATGATAATAATAATATAACATAATTTATAATTGAAATAAACTTCATTGTAAGTATAATATTTCAATACATCTTTAATATTTTCTTCAACATGTCTTCAACTTCAATGAACAACTATTGTGTAAAACTTTATATCTATTTGTACCAAAATGCATAAAAATAAAAAATATAATCCATATTTAGATAAACTCAAACTAAAAAAATGAGCGGATTTCAACATGTTCCGAATTAGAAAAATTAATCTAACTTCAATTAAAACTAACAATTAAGTTCATATAAAGCCGAAAATCTAAATTTTAGTTAGAGTTAACAATCGAAACGATAACATCTAGTAACATGTACTAAAAAAGAATTCAAATATATAAAATCTTTATTTTAGTCATTTTGAAAGAAAAAAAAGACAAATAAAAAAGAAAACATGGATAAGGTAGCGAGATGTATGGAACCTGGGTAACGATGGAAATAGAATTTCATTTCTGAAAGATGAAACTACAACAACTATTGTTTAATAAAAATAAAACAACAATACAATTGAGAACAAAAATAACTACAACATATGAAAAAAAAAAGTGAATAATTACCTTGGAAACATAAGAATTTCTTGTAATTATTGACACTTTTGTGTTTTCCAATTTTAGTTGTCCATGCATCTTCTATTTCTATCAGATTTTTTCAATTAGAGATATCGGTTTGAAAAAAAAAAGACAAATAAAAAAGTAAACATGGATAAGGTAGCGAGAGGTATAGAATTTGGGTAACGGCAGAAATGAATCTGAAAGATGAAATTATAACAACTATTGTTTAATAAAAATAAAACGACAACACAATTGAGAACAAAATAACTACAACATATGAAAAAATTTGAATAATTACCTTCAGAAATATAATACTATCTATCATGGCCAATGAATATAATGGTGGAATACTATCTATCATGCTTTATATAGAAGTTTATTTTTGACTTTTGGATTTCCTTTGCTTTGTGATTTTTCATGTTGCTGTAACTCTTACTGTCTTTTAATATTTTAATTAATAGGCTATTAATTGTTTAATATATTATAGATATAAATTTGTTATTTTTAATTAATTAAATCTTTTTTATTTTAATTTTTTACTACATTGACAACTCATCAAAAAGGGCCTCTAAAACACTTCTCCTCATTTCTCTCTGCTTCCGCTATTATATATAGTATAGTATATATTAACCTATTAATCGATTGAATTTGATTGAAATAATCTATCGACATTTTAAAATTACTTAAAGTGATATATTCTGTCAGAACTGGCATAAAGTGACTAAAAAGTTAATCATCCTATTTTAAGCAAGTTCAGTCAATCTACTTTTCTAGCTACACTAAGTCGGTATTATAAAATATCAGTAAAGTTGTTTATGGGACAGGTTAGTTGCCATTGTTACAAGAAAGAAGTTGGACACTATACTATGAGGTTTAATTGAATATTGCTGTCTGTGGTGTCCATTTTATTTTGTAAGTTAATCTAAACAATTACTTGTTTTTAGGCTTAAATCCCATTTTGCACCCTAAACAATACATGAAAAGTGGATTAGGTCCTTATTCACAAAAAAAAAAAAAAAAAAAAAAAAAAAAAAATCAGCAAATCAGTCCTTAGTAATTATCAACTGAAAGTTCCTATTTGAATTCAACAAAATCAGAACCTGGAAAAGTAGGTAATAGCTGGGCTCCATTCTTCTCATTTTGGCCACTCTTACTTGCCCCTCTTTTGTTTATTAAAAGGATAAATTGGTTTACATAATACTTTATGCAAAGAGAAGTCCTTTGAATAAGATGAGCAAAGCAGAATCAAAAACTGGGCAGGCCCATGCTGAGAGTTAAGAAAGATAAGGATTTTAACCGAGTTGAGGGTCTGCACTTAAATAATTGCATCAACAGATGTTAATAGGTTGGAGAACCAAATTCAACCTTAAGCCTTGTTTTTATCTTAATGGTACATAGTGCCTGCTTTCAAAAATAATTGTTATAATTATTTCAAAAAGAAAATCAGCTAACTTCTACCATCAATCAACAAACAAATATAAACAGTTGAACCTAACAAACCAAGTGTATACATCATTAATAATAATAATAATAATCATAGTATAGAAGAAACAATCTTAAATATAATGGTAAAACATCACCAATTTGAAGTTATCCCAAATTTAAAACGCAGAACAGAACATTTTTATTGATCTGTTTTTCATCATTGCTTTTGTTTTCCAAAAGCTTCTCCAGAAGTAACCCGCAAGTACCTAATACCATATCCTGCTAAGTAGACAACCCTGACCATGTACACCACAAGTGTATTGCATCTTTACAAGATATGGTGTCAAATAATCCTTTAAAAATGACAAAGCAGTGGTTATGGTTGTCTAAAAGAATGAATTTTGAATTGCTTCCGCCAAATAATCACCAAAATATAACGGAAAAGTCTATAACAAGATACGAAGAACAGCAAGCCCAACTGCCGATATTGACACTAGGGTACCTATGCAGTACTTTATCACGTCGTATTTTGCTGCTTCCAACTGAGCTCTTAATGCATGAATTTCCTACACAAATCAAATCAAATATTTTAACCAGTTACAACATACTAATTAGACGCAACCATCTTTCTCTTCAAAACTAAGCTCACCCTGTCGAGTTTGTTCGTCAAGTTGGTTGTCTCTGCATTCTGATTAGCTAGCTCATCGCGTATGCGCCTGTGCTCAATTAACCATCAAATGATGAAGTTAGAGAAAGCATCCAACTGACACAAATCAGGATGACTAATCCTTACTCACATTCAACTACTGCTTTAAAAATAATGATGCTATAGTCAACTTCTCTTAAGATAACAGTACGTCCGAACCTAATCAGGTTACAAGAGAAAAAAAACAAACATCTAATTTTTCAGCAATAACTAACTCATGCAATGATATCTTATTGATGTAGCCATGTCTCAGGATAATAACCTTGTTCTAATTCGCAAATAAACCACAAAAATTATAGAACACCATTCCCCCTATCCCCGAGGAAAACGAATAAGAGAAATAGAAAAGAAATACGGATCTAAGATTCTAAACCAAGAGAATTTATAGTCAAACAGCCAACCACATTACTTACAAGATTTATTTGAAATTCTCAACAAGTCAGGAGCAAAGTTATGAATGGGTAGATCTTGAATTCAGTTTACATTCTAATCACAGATGACAGATAAAGAGTTGCTTCAGAATTTACATTCACTGATGCATCTGGTTCGCTAAATTGAGATCTTAGGCAAACTTTTTATTTACCTTTTCTTTTCCTTATTCATTTGTTTTAGCAAATAACAGGATTTAGTACCAAATCATATATCAAGGTTCCACCAATACTTCAACCCACTGAATACTGACACTTCAGGTTCCCACAATTAAATCACCACCTTAGGTAGTAGATAATCTGACTTAGCAAAAAGCTGGAGTTTATTTTGCTTACCCTCGTTCGAGATTTAGATCCAATCGCTGCCCAGCTGTAACCTTGTCAATTTCATACCTGATTTAGAAAAGATAAGTCTTAAATCGTGAATCTCAGAGCATCAAACAAACCAAATGAGATGCTGAAAACACAAACCTGAGCTCACTACGCATTTTCTCAATGTCACTCCGTAGTTTTTCAGTTTCCCGCTGCAGCAGGGAAAAATGGTGCTCCTGCATCACAGGATCTTTAAGAATGAGTACTCACAAAATGTTATAAATGCATTCATATAAAATCAATTAGTATCTGTCACCAATGTTTTAGAATGAAACCATAGAGAAAGTTTGTGCTTTCCACTTTTTTATTTTTACTGAAAAATATACAAGATATGTCAATATGTTTAAGCATGCACTATGGCAGTCTCAAATGTCACTCAGTAAGCTTCTACACCATTAGGAAATCACTTCATATAAAGAGTAAATATTATTCTAGAACAGAAGCCATAAGAATGTAGTTTGTGCACGAATTACAAGGATGAAGATAAATTAAAGAAGATGGTTGTAATAAGAAATAGTTTGCTAAAAATCAATCCTAAGATGCTACTGAAACCTCCTCAGCATTGTCATAATAATAATAATAATAAAAGCTTATCCGAATCAAAAACATCCCTTGAGCTCAAGTTTATGTTTCTTATTAGTTATTACCTTATCCAATTTCATAGTGATCTGAATTTGCTACATGAAATAGGTCTAGGGTTTCTTTAGCCAAAAAATGCCTATTAGACCAATATTGTGCAGCAAATGACATTGATGTGCAATTATCATAAAAACATCTCACCAGAAAAGGCCTACTAGGATAGTTTCATGTCACAAAGGGATATCACGTTAAGACCATCATAAAATAATTCAAAAAACATAGAGAAGAGCCCTTTAGATCAGTTCCATTCCATAAAATGAAGTAAGATAAAAGTGGCAATGCCATAAACGAATTCTCTTAAACCCAGCCACAAGCAAATTAAATAATTTCTTTGACATAAAACTTAAAATTCTTAACAATATGTAGGGATTCAATAACCAAAAATTTGACAATCTTAAGAAATTAAATACCTGGGAACTTTTCACTTCTGATTTGAACTTTGACAAATTTGATTCTTGTATCATTTCACTCTGCAGTACCAAAGAAATGGAAGAAAAAAACATTACTACCAACTTCGCAATAGAAAAAAATATGCAAGGTAAAAACGGCATCACCTTTTGCATTTCTGCCTTGGAAACAAAAGAATGTGACACATTCTCCAAACTATCATTTAAAACCTCAGTGATAGCGGCAGTTATTGCTTCTGCTTGCGTTGAAGGAACGCCTTTTGCTTCTAACCCCCTCACCTTCACCAATTTAGTTAAATATTTAATTGGAAAGAAAGACCAAGAAAAAATTTACTGACAAAAGAAAAAATAATTAAAACAAAATACCAGAGCCAGTGTATCAACAAGAAATGCACGATTTCCATTAGGTTTAACAAGCTGCGATAATTGTCTGTACTCAAATCGATTAGAAAGAGAAGCTGAAGAAAAATGAACCGCCGGTAACTTGGAGAAATAAGCAGCAGAATCAAAACCTAATCGAATTACACGCTTACTAAAAGCCATCAAATATATCTGAAGATTATATCAACTCCCTGATTGGCAGGGTATAACATCTAAATAAAAGGGAAGGGCAAAGAATTCGTGTTGATTCTTGTTGCAGAAAGAAATAGGTAGCTATGGGATAAAAAACAAAGAAGTAAATGTCTTTTAACTGCTTCTTTTATACAGAATATATTACTTTCCCATAACGTCTTTGGTTCTCCTTAGAGAAAGACAAAATTAACATATCTAAAGCCTATTGCTGTCACGCTGTTGTCTGTCCACAGTGTAGTACTTCTCTAGAGAAATGAGTGATCAAACAACAATATCTGCAAATGAAAATAATGTATGGTTAGTACGGATCTTAGTTTACCAAAATGCAAATTACAAATAAGTTCCCAAATTGGCTAAGTTTCCAAACGCAAAACAACTTCAGATAGGAGAAACAGAAAACCATGAACACCATAATACAGCTATAGTCATAGTCTCATAGAAATTTCAGGAACACAGTGACAAACAGAATACAAACCAGACCGAGGTCAGCAATAAAGTCCACATATAAAAGAGAGAGGTGGGAGGAAGCACTAGATCAGCATAAAGTCCAAATCTTAATAGAGATAACTACACACTTATGTATAAGGGGATAAAGGTATTTTCCTTGATTTAGATCTGAATTTGATTTGATAAAACATATCAAATTAGCTACAAGCCTATCTCTGGTTTAAAACGAATGGCAATTAATAGACATAATCTCTTAATTACTGCCCAGCAATTTATTCATTAAGTAAAAATTGCAGCATATTGAAAAGGAGCTTGAAAACCTGAAGATTTGGTTCCATCTGAAAGTAGTATCAAATTACTTTAAAATGCAGAATGGCACCATAAATAAACTTGGAAGCTTTGATACAATCTGCACCGAATGTGCAAAAATTGAACAAAGTAGAAACATCCTGAACCTTTCAACAAATTATAACTCGCACCTAAAATGCATGAAACATACAAGACATTGACTAAGTAAGATTACCAAAAAAATAAATAGAGAGAAGAATATTTCTAATGGAAGAACAACAAATAGGACCATATGTTTTGAGAATATAGGCGAGGACATGATAAAGCAGCATGACTACTGCAATTTTTAAATTGAAAAAAATCAAACTAAATTCACAGGAGCTACCTCAGATTCATATATGGTATTGGCTTCATTCACCTAACAAAACAAAATCACATGGCTTTCTGGAAATAAAACTATATTTAGGAAAACAGGAAGCCAAAATAATAGTCTTGCTGACAAACATTTTCAATGCTGGAACCAAGAATAGTTTCTCACTAGTCATGGGTCCAAAGGAACAAACTGCGGAAAGAAAACTGCAGAATAGTGGATTCGAATCCCCATTTCTAAGAATAAGCCCAAAATCACAGCAACATGGTCATATCTTCTGCATGTATGGATATACATCAATCACACATTTTTGTTAAGATCAAATGAGAGCAGAAACTTCTTAAGGAAAGCATTTGATTGCAAATTCTTTTCTCAATAAAAGCAGAGGGTTAGGCCAACGCAATTAACAAATCACACATAAAACCCTAATCAAGCTTAAACCTCAATTGATACATTACCAAGATGAAGCAAGAATCGACAGTATAAAAGTACAAATCAAAACCATAACGACCATGAATAACTTCAAGCCAACAAAAAAAATAGAAAAATGAAAATAGAAAAACCAAAAGTAAGATGAGAGGGCAAAAAATGGACTGCGATGCGTAAAATGAACTAACGAATCTAAGCATAGCATCGAAAGGGAGGAAAAAAGGTTTCACCTGAAGAGAAGAATGGAGAAAACGAAGTTGAAGAAGGTGATATAGACTGTATAGGGTCGTGGTGGAGCGGATAAATCCCGGCGGCCGTAGATACTCAGAGGCGATGGACGGTGAAAAGAAATGAAATAAAGCGGGTGTACATTAGTCCGGTGAAAAAAAGAAAAAATAAGCGGAGTTATCACAAGAAAAAGAGGGAAGAAAGAGGAGTGATTTGAAGAATTCAATTAAGGCTGATTCTTGTTGCGAAAGAAACACATAGTTAGGTTTTTCAATTATTCTTTTCTTAACTACCTATTACTTGCTCGATAAGCCTTTGTTTCTACTAGGAGAAAATTATCAAACTATTTATTTGTTTTTAGTGCATCTTCCATTTAAATTTGTAAAAAGTAGATTTTGGATGTTTTTAGGATGCACACAACATTCATAATAGGAAAGATGGAAGTTTGCAATATGTCATCTCAAACTCTATTATCACACCTTCTTAAAACCTTCAATGATTCAAGAAGAAAGCTTGGAATTAAGACCCAGCCGAATAACTATACATTCTTGTTGGCCCAAAAAATAAAATAATTATTTTTATGTATATAAAATGCTTGAGTTATGTTTTTAGGATATAGTTTATATTTTCTAGAAAATAATACACGTGTAAACTAACCTTCAACCCATGAGAGAGTCCGGCACCACGCGGGGCGTGTCCTCCATACGCAGCGCGTAAACAAAGCGTCCGGAGAAATCAACGTCAGAGACTCAAATACGCAGCGCGTCCTTCACTTTACGCGGGGCGTACTTTCTTACGCGGGACGTACTTGCCAATACGTCATGCGTAAGACGCATCCGCAGAGTGTTCCAAGATCAGAAGCGCGGATACGCAGGGCGTATCCGCCAATACGCAGGGCGTACTCCTTTACGCAGGGCGTGACACCAGAGACGCCACGCGTAAAAATCATCAATGAAACGCACAAGGCCCAGGAGCCACAACACGCAGGGCGTAGTAGGACATACGCGGGGCGTATCGTCTCTTCCGGAAACAGTCAACGGCAGTTGAGGAAGTTAAGTTAGTTGGAGTGTTAGTTGGAGTTAGTTGAGTTAGTTGATGATGAAAAGACCAAAATACCCTAATACCACTAACTAATTACCAAAACGCCACTTAAAAATACTATAAATAGACCCCCTCCCCTACATTAAAACACACACTCAACACACAACAAAACCCCTTCCTAAGGTCCCTTCCAATGCTCTCTAGTTTCTAGTTTTAAGTTCTTAGTTCTTCAAAGTTCTTCTTTTCGTTCTTCGTTTTTTCTTAGTTTTAATCCCTCCTTTAGCTTTCTTTACCTTCAATTCAAGTTCCAAAAGCCTCTTTTCAAGTTTCTCAACTCAAATTAGTGTTTCTAAGTTGTTACTCTGCTTAATTTTTCAATTAGAATTTCATTTCTGAAGTAATTTTTCAGATTCGTCCATCCTTTTTCAAAGCCCAATTCCGTTTATTTAACGTCATTTTTTGCCTTCGATCCCTTCGATAAAGTTGTTCCTAACGTCCTGAACTTCGATCTACCCTTTTGATTCACTTAATTCCGTGTCCGGAAACTCCGTTTACAAGCTGATCTTTGCACCTCAAATCATTTTAGACATTCTGTTTCCAGATTTTTCCAGATTCAACTAGTCATTTTCAATCCTCAATTTCGTCTGTTTACAATTCGTTTTAGCCTTCGATCCCTTATAGAAAGTTGTTCCTAACCTCCCGAAGTTCAATTTACACTATTTACTTGTCCAATTCCGTGTTCATAAACACTCCAACCAAGCTCCCCAAAGTCAAAGTTTAAATCTGCCCCATTTGCCTACCAACGTCTAGTCATTGCACAAAGCACATACCGTACGGACCCGACCGGTTGCAGCTCTCCAAGAACTTCCGGCCGACACCAAAATTCAACATCAATCCGAGATAGCTATTGTGGCTCCGAGTTTGTTGTTGAATTCCATTTTATTTTAATTGCATTTCAATTCCTTGTATTTGATTTGTTCTTCCATTTCAATTGAATTAGCTATATGTTTAGTATAGAAGTTCTTCAATTGTAATTCATTTTTAATTTTATGCTTACCTCAAACACATGTATTCAAACCTTGATTTACATCAATAAAATACCAATTTTCACCAAATCTTGTGTCAATTTCGCACTTTAAATTCCTTTATTTTCTCGTCTTCAATTTACCCGCATTAGCTTAAATAAAACAATTTATCTAGCAAAGTTTTTATAACGGCGCTAGAGACCCAAGAGGGACTTTTTCAATCCTTGCGTCCCTCGCCAATCGCTTCGTTTAAGATTTCAAGTTTTGGCGCGCAATTCCATAAACTTAACCGTCTTTAATAATTGAGAAGTAATCTTCTCTGGCACGCCCGCACCCTAACCACACGTGACAAGGTTAAAATTAGCATATTCGCAAAATATCGCTAACAATTCTATTTTTCTTTCCTCGGTAGAAAGTTAGGCATAGGTATAAGAAAAAAAAATTAAGTTATTGATTGGATGAAGAGTTTCATGATTAGTAAAGGAAACGTTACGGAAGAGTTGACAGAAATTTAGTGCTGCTTTTATAAATAACCATTCCGCGCATTTCATTTTTTAACACTCCAAAACTCTTCCATCTAATCAAACAATAAGAGTGTTCAATAGATGTGAGCAGCTAAATACCGCACTCAAATTACTATCACCGCCTTCATTTGGACCTTTTTGCCCTTCTCATAATTTTGATCAAAAACTAAAAATTCTCTCTCCAAAATCATAAACCCGAAAAACAATAATTGAAATTATGAAAATAATTGATGTGTAACAACCTGAACCACGAAAATGGACGATTACGAGTCGGAAACATTAAAATTTATGTTTTTTTATCAAAGAACTCATGAAAATAATACATATTTTTCATGACGATTTTGTATTTTTTGTCACAAAAAATTGGGGAATTTTGCATTTTTCGTCATAAAAAATTGAACGATTTAGTATTTTTCGTCACTAAAAATTTTACGATTTTGCACATTCAAAATTTGGCCTAAACGGATGCGGCATCCGTTCGGCCCATGGTGGGGACGGACGTGACACTCCGCCCCACCAATGGTGAGAACGGATGGCGCATCCGCCCGACCCATGGTGGGGGCGGATGCGCCATCCGTTCTTGCCATGGGTCGGTCGGAGTGCCGCGTCCGCCCCCACCATGGGCCGAACGGATGCCGCATCCGTTTAGGCCAAATTTTAAATTTTTCTCTCAAATTTTTTTTCTCAAATTTTGAATCAAAAATTATGTAAAGGGTAAAAAAAATTTTCACAAACTTTGAATCAAAAATTATGTAAAGGGTAAAATTGTCAAAAGATGGCGGTAGTAAAGAATTTAAGGGTGGTAAATAGTAATACCCCAGTAGATTCACAATCAAAATTACGAGAGTGCTCCACATGTCAAAAAGTAATAATATTCATGTATTGATATATAAAGAGAAGAGATGCAATGGCTTTTCTTTTAGAGCCTATAAGGTTGGATTGCGGAGTTAATCCCCTAATCCGACATTTTATTCTTTTTTTGTGTTAATATTAACTATTTATTAATAATTATTAATTACTCATATATAAAAATATGATTTTTGAATAGTGTGAGGTTTTATAAATTTCTCTTGTAAGTTGTTTTTTGTTGCTCCTATAATAAAAAAAAAACTTATTATCTTTCGTGGTTGTAGGTTCGAATTGGCCGAACCACGTAAATTCTATCTTGCTTATTTATCTATTTATTATTCAATTAATTCAAATAAGGCGGTTATAATCTCCTAACAAATGGTGTCAAAGTGTCATATTCTTTGGTGAATTAATTATTTGTTAGACATGGTTTCATTTGCAAAATTCAATATTGAAAAGTTTGATTAATCGATGAATTTTGGTCTCTGGAAACTAAAGATTTGCACTATACGCATCTAAAACAGATGGGTAGAGGTGCTTGAAGAGATTGGAAAGAAGTATGCTTCTATGACGGAGGAGCAGTGAAAGCAACCGGACAAAAAAAAACCCTCTCAAAACTATTTATGTGTTTCTCAAATGAGTAACTGAGGGAGGTCGCCAAAAAGATCAACTCGACTAGGATTTGGCTGAAATTGGAGTCTTTATACATGAAAAAATCAGCGACAAATCGACTTTTATTGAAAAGCAAATTACATCATCTTCGTACGTATGAAGGTAAATCCATTAGAACATATCTCGATGAATTTTCTGCAATTATTATGGACCTTCAAAATATTGATATAGAAATTGATGATGAGGATTTTGGTTATTGTTATGTTTATTGTCATAGTCATGCAAGTTTTTTTTAGGGAGACTTTATTGTATGGTAGAGAAGAGATTACCTTTGAAAAAGTTAAAACTACTTTGTTACAATGTAAATTAATAGATAGCAAGTTGACAAAAAAAATAATGAGTATGTGGTCAAGGGTCTTATAGTTTCGTGGGAGAACTTTTGAAAGGGGCTCGACTAGTAATAAAGGAAAAAGTATATCTAAATCTAGGTCTCATAAAAACCTAATTTTCCATTTTTTCAATAAAAAAATGCATAGAAGAGTTTATTGCTTTAAGAGGACTCGAAAATTTGAAGGTGTGCGACTTATTTATCCCTCATTCGTAGGAATGGGACATCGAACTAGTGTTTGAACTGTTTCTTTCCCGTGATATTACAGAAATGACGAGACTCCCGATTGCCGGTCGCGACTCTCGGGATCTGATAATTTGGGATGGGTCAATCAATGGAAAGTACACCGTCAAATCAGCTTACCAGATTGCAACTGAGGTGCTGGAACCTAATACTCCTTTGTGAGTCGAAGGGAACTGGTCGTGTTTGTGGCGAACTGAGGTACCACGCAAATATCATTATTTCAGCTGGAGGTTAGTTCGGGATTGCTTACCTAATCATATGAATTTGAGTAAGCGATGCACCCAGGTGGTTAATCAATGAGTTACCAGTGGACGTGATATCAAGGACAACTGGCATGTGTTCTTAGAGTGCGAATTGGCAAGGGAAGTGTGGAGAGAGGCGGGTTTGTGGCATTATATTCGAGCAAAGATGGCGGATGCAGCAAACTTCAGATCACTGCTATTCGACTTATTGTCTGGCTTTTCAACCTTTCACAGGAGGCAGCTCCTAATGCTGCTATGCGGAATTTGGCACGCTAGAAACGTCAAACTTTGGGATGGAAATATTACACCGGTAGGACAGATTGTAACTGAAACTGCAGAACTTTACTGTAACTGGAAATCTGTCTAGGACCTCCGTCTTTAAATCCATGCTAAGCCGCTATGTTCAAGTGCAACACTGACGCTGGCATTTTTACTACCAGCAATTCAGTAGGGTTGAGTGTCGTGCTTCGCTCGTCTAATAGGTCTTTTCTCACAGCCAGAACAGAACGCATGGAAGGCGTCCCTCCAATCCATGAAGTCGAAGCCACTGGTATTTTGCATGCTATAAATTGGTTGATAAGTTGTGGTTACCAGAATATTATCTTTGAATGCGACGCCAAAACAGTCACTGATGCACTATGTAAACCTCAAGACAACTTCACAGAGTTTGGCAGCATCATCCGACAATGCACAGCTCTTCTCCTTCAGCATCCCACCTTCTCAGTCTGATTTGTCAAGCGACAAGGCAATGAGCTCGCTCATTCTTTCGCACAGGCTGCACGTTTTAACTCTTGTCCCGTTATTTACCAGTATTTACCGAACTTTATTCCTTATTCTTTGTTAAACATTTGCCCTTCCGTGGCCCATTAATAGTATTCCTCTTTAAAAAAAACATTTGTTCTTTTATATATTGCAACGGTAAGTTGAAAATGGAATGTTTTTTTAATATATTACTTTTTTTCAATGGATATGAATTTTCAAAATAATATTACATTTCACTCAATTCAAATAAAAATAAAAAAAATAATTCTTATTCAAATAATCATAATAGTAATTATTCATTAATTATTTTATTACATAAAAAACCATTTTTTTACTAATTAACTAAATAAAAATAATTAATATAAAGTGTTTATAAGAAATTGATCTATAAAAAAACAAGATAAAATTATAAACCATTAAAGAAGAATGTTACTAATAGTGGTTATGGTTAGAAATGCTTCTGTGGCAAATATAATCACAACCACCACTAGAGATGTTCTCAAGTATGTATTTGAATCAGATAAATATTGATGACTAGAGTTGATAAATTATGTATAATAGAATAATATTTTGAAAAAAGAAATGAAATCTTTAGTAGAATATTTTATTTGTTTTTTTACTATTTCATATATTGTTTCTGCAAAAAAAAAAATGGTTCAAATGTGAAAATAATGTATGTAACCATGTTTTCAAAAAAATAATGTATATAACCGTAAACAGTTCATATGTTTAGGGCAACCATATTGATCATTGCTATCAACAATTTACCATATACAAATATTTATTTGTTACTCCCATATATGTTTAATTAAAGATTAAATATGTCTACTAGCTTTTTATAAATAAAATATTTCTAAAAAGTCTTGTTTATATGACAAGTGCGTTCTCTCTTGCTTCTCTATAGCAGGTTTGGTCTTGTTCCTGTAATTTTTGATGTTGGCGCTCACACCAAATTTGGAAGATGCTTATGCTAACTTGAATCTGGTCGAAGAGGAGGAGGGCGGTCTTACTGTGGAGGATGAGGATCTCAGTGCGGAGCAATTGGATTTGCATTGGTGCTTGGTAGGGAGATTTCTCACTGATAAACCAGTGGATTTTCCGGCAATGAAGGATTTATTGGCTGCGTTGTGGAAGCCGGGGAAGGGGGTGTATATCCGATCGATTAATCCTAATCTTTTCCTCTTTCAATTCTTCCATGAAATAGATATCCGTCGAATTTTGGAGAATGTCCTTGGACGTTTGATAACAAGCTGCTATTGGTGCACCGTATGAATCTGAACGAGTCACCGGCACTTGTTCCCTTATTTCATATGGATACTTGGATCCAGGTATTTAATTTACCTCATGGTTTTATGTCTGAGAAGGTGGCTACTATGATTGGAAATTATGTTGGTGGTTTTATTTCCTCCGACCCGAATAATTTCCAAGGTATCTGGAGGGAGTTTCTCCGTATTAGAGTATCGTTGGATGTTCGTAAGCCCCTGGTGCGTCGGATGAAGCTGAAGAGGCCTGGAGGGGATTGGTTATGGGTGGAATTCCGATATGAACGTATTCGGAGATTCTGTTTTGTGTGTGGATTGTTGGATCACACAGAGTATGCTTGTCCGAAGATGTACGAGTCACCCAAGGGTGTTCTCGAGAAACCCTATGGGGCATATATGCTTGCTCAGAACAACAAGAAGCAACTCACGAAAGGTGCCCGCTGGCTCGTTCACGGTGTGGCTCCTAGTCAGGGGGTTCCGGCCGGGCTAGAAGCGGAAGTTGGGGCCAGTTCAGGGGTGGCGCATGTGGCGGATCAACAGAATATGGGGAAAAGTGCTCATCGGAAGAAGTCGGATAGTGGGGTGACGGGTATGGCGGTTACTAAGAATAGTGGAAAGGGTAGTGGGGTGACAGTTATGGCGGTTGATGGGAATAATAGACAGAATGGTGGGCCTATTTTGATGATAACTTCCCATGATTCACAGGGGGGACAAGGAGAATATTGAGGGAATGGTAGTGGCGGAAGTTAAGAGAAGGAGGACAGAGGAAAGCCCCAAGGATGGGGAGAGTGGGAAGTTACATGGTGATAATACATTGGGCCCAAAAAACAGGCTTGGGGCGGGCGCTGCAGGATAGGCCCGCCAAGCATCATGAGCATTTTGGCATGGAACTGCCGTGGGATGGGCAACTCACGGGCAGTGGGCGTTCTGGTGGATCTTGTCCGTCAACATAGACCAGATGTTATTTTTCTTTCAGAAACTAAAATTAGCAGTGCTCGGTTAGATGCCGTTAGAAGAAGGTTGAAGTTTGAGAAGTGTTTTAGTGTGGATTCGGTGGGCCGGAGTGGTGGGCTTGGCCTTATTTGGAGAGTTGCTGATATGGTTCAGATTTTCGATACGCATAATAATTTCATTGATGTCCGCATGAGGTTGGCTTCTCAATCTGAGTGGCGGTTTTCGGGTTTTTATGGGATTCCGGAGAGGGCAAGAAGACAGGAATCTTGGTGTAGACTTCGTCAACTTACAGGGCGGTCGAACCTGCCTTGGTGCTGTATGGGGGATTTTAACGATCTTGTATCCCAGGAGGAGAAGAGAGGATGGAGATTGCACCCCCAAGGGTTGGTAGAGGGTTTTCGTGACGCGGTTATTCAGTGTGGTCTTGTGGATCTTAGGTTTGTTGGCTACCCATTCACTTGGGAGCGTAGTCGGGGGACTGCTTACTAGGTGGAGGAGCGTCTGGACCGTGCATTGGCGTTTGCTGGATGGCTTGATTTGTTCCCTAATGTTGTGGTAAAGGTTCTGAACTTCACATCTTCGGATCACTTACCTCTTATTTTGTCACTTCAACAGCAGAGTAAGAAAGTTTGGGTTTAAAAGTTCAAATTTGAGAATTTATGGCTGAAGGATAGTGGTTGCAGAACAATTATTGAGGAGGTTTGGCGGAATAGTGGTAATGTGCAGATACAGGAGAAACTTGAGGTATGTAGTAAGGAATTATGGCAGTGGGGTAAAAATTATGGAAATGCATTAAGGAAACAGCTTGGTCAGGCCAAGGCATCTATGGCTCGGCTTAGAGGCCGACGGGATCCCGAAGGGCTGCGCAGGTTTAAGGAGCAGCAGGATATCTATTTCCGTACCCTGGGTCGTATGGAGATATTCTGGAAGCAAAGATCTAAAGCACACTGGTTGAAGTTGGGGGATTCTAACACGAGGTTTTTTCATACTTATGCGAATGGGAGAAGAAAGCAGAATTATGTTGAGAAGTTGCGAGATGAAAATGGCATTTGGTATGATTGGGATAATGGGATTGAGAATGTTATGAAAAATTACTTTCAGGACCTATTTCAATCTGCAAATTCGTTCTCGTTGGATACGCTGGAGAATATTCAGACTGTTATTAATGAGGAGCAGAATGCCGAGCTCTTGAGAGATGTCACTCATCAGGAAGTAAAGAGGGTGGTGTTTGGTATGCATCCGGATAAAGCCTTGGGGCGTGACGGTATGAATCCTGTATTTTATCAAACTTTTTGGCCTCTAATTGGCAATGATGTGGTTCAATTTTGTCAAAACTTCTTTAGTTCTGGACACCTTCCACCTCATGTCAATGATACAAATATTGTTTTGATTCCGAAGAAGAAGCACCCAGAAACGATGAAGGACTTCAGACCAATTTCACTCTGTAATGTTCTATACAGGATTTTGGCTAAGGTTATTGCTAATAGGCTTCGGCCGTTACTTCATCTGTTAATTTCGGAGTCTCAAAGTGCTTTCATTCCGGGGCGTTTGATAACAGATAATATTATCATTGCTTTTGAAGCGACTCATTATCTCAATCGACAGACAAGGGGAGAGTTGGCATTGCTGCATTGAAGATCGATATGAGCAAGGCATATGACCATTTAGAGTGGAGTTTTGTTCGTGCTATGCTGCTCCGTTTTGGTTTTACGGATGGCTGGATCAATTTAATCTTGAGATGCTTAACTACAGTGCGATATATAGTGGTGTCGAAAGGGTAGGAAATTGGACCAATTATACCATACAGGGGGGTCAGACAGGGGGATCCTCTCTCACCGTATTTGTTTATTATTTGTGCAGAGGGGTTGAGTGCGTTGATTCGGAGAAAGGAGCGGGAGGGATTGTGGAATGGATGTAGGATTACGAGAAGTGCCCCTGTGATCAGCCATCTGTTTTTTGCAGATGATTGTTACCTATTTTTCCGTGCAAACATGGCGGAGTGCGATACGGTCCAGGAAGTTCTGAATGAATATGAGCTTGCATCTGGACAGGTGGTTAATTTCGATAAATCGGCCATCTTGTTTAGCCGCAATGTGACGGATCCAGTGCGCAACATGATCTGTCAAGGTTTGGGGGTGCAGGAGACGAGGGATCAAGGTCGCTATTTGGGGCTCCCATCTATGGTGGGACGGAATAATCGGAAATTTTGAGATTCATTAAGGACAAAGCTTGGATTAGGATTCAATCATGGCATAATAAATTTCTATCTAGAGCTGGGAAGGAGATTTTGCTAAAGACCTGCCTACAGGCTTTGCCGAATTATGCCATGAATGTCTTCCTGTTCCCAATTGGGATTTGTAGAGAGATGGAGAGAATGTTTAATTCATTCTGGTGGCGGAATGGTACTTCTGGTATTCGATGGCTGGCTTGGGATAGGCTCTATAAAACTAAGGAGGAGGGTGGTATGGGGTTTAAGAGGCTCAGAGAATTCAATTTAGCGATGCTTGGCAAGTAGGGGTGGCGAATTTTGTCTGATCCTGATGCATTGGTATCACGGTTGTTGAAGGCGAAGTACTTCCGGAATTGTGATTTTCGACAGGCCTCCAAGGGAAGAAACCCGAGCTATATATGGAGCAGCATCTGGGAAGCGGCTCAATTGATGTTTCAGGGGTGCAGACGTTGTATTGGGGATGGAGAATCGCTGAAAATTGGGATGGATGAATGGATTACAAAGAATCCTAATGGTCGGCCCACGTCAATACTACCGGGAAATCTGGCACTAGAACCCGTCTCAGCTCTTTTTGCAGTAGGAAGGAGAGCTTGGGATGTTGAGGTTGTTCGGGATGTATTTAACTCTTAGGATGCAAATAATATCCTGAGTATTCCATTATCTGAGGATGCAGGTAATCAAGAATGGTATTAGGCTCATGAACACCATGGTGGATTTTCTGTAAGGAGCTGCTATAAAATGCTGGTGAATAGAAGGGAGAATGAAGAATTTGATGGTTGGAAGCAGTTATGGTGTTTGAAGGTGCCTAGCAAAATTAAGAACCTCATTTGGCGCGCTTGTAAAAAAGTAATTCCTACTGCTGAAAATCTCAGTAGGAAGGCTGTGGCGATGAATTCTTATTGCAGGTTTTGCAATTTGGAAATGGAAACAAGTTTGCATATTTTCCATCGTTGCATTTTTGCGCAGGAGGTATGGCGGTGCTCTTCGTTACGAATGGGCGGGGGAGTAATTGATGGGGGTTTTAAGGAGTGGATGCGGGATAGCTTCTCTCGGCTATCGGAGGATAAGCGATGTTTATGGGCTGCTGTTGTTTGGAGTATATGGTGCTGCAGAAATAAGTTAATCTGGCAAGGGGTGATTCCGCAGGCCTACATGGTGTTCCAAAGGGCTTGCTCAATTATTCGGGATTGGAGGGAGGCTCAGTTGGAGGTACAGAATTTGTGCAGGGACGTGGTTGGCGTGGGTGAGCAGGGGCGTCCAAGAGGCTGGACTAGGCCTGCTGTCGGCCAGTATAAGGTGAATGTGGATGCGTCGGTTGTTCCGGGGTCCGGCTTCATGGGAGTTGGGGTTGTCTTACGGAATTGGGATGGTATGTTTTGTGGGGGCATGGCTAAACATATCGTTGGGAATTTTAATCCCCGAGAAGCGGAGGCAGTGGGCATTAGAGAGGCCCTTAGTTGGGTCAAAAACAGGGGACTTGCAAGGGTCGTGGTGGAGTCGGATGCGTTAGCTGTGGTTGAGGATATCCGGAGTCCAACAATGAGATCTGCCTATGGTATAATCCTTGAGGATTGTAGGAAGTTAATTAGCTCTTTTAATGACGTTGCTGTCAATTTTATTGCTCGTTCTGCGAATGAAGTTGCTCATGCTTTTGCTAGGGTAACTCATTCTATGTCAGGATGTCTGGAATGGGGTCTGTCCTTCCAGATTTAATTGCTCATTTGATGTATGTTGATTCTGGTTAATATATTCTCATTATTCCTCAAAAAAAAAAAATTAAAGATTAAATGACCCTGAAAAAAATCAAATACATGTAAAGAATGTTAATTTGCTACCGTTATTCTTAGAAACAAAATTAAGTCAGATTTTCCTAAACATGTAAATATAATTAATGCCATTTAAAATTCAGCTCTCACCTTCTTAGTCAGTCAAATATCCATTGATCCTAAATCATATTCTCAATAGAAATAAATCACTATTTATAAGGAAATGCATTAATTAATTAATTCATTCATTCACTCATCAACCTATAAATTAAGTAGAAACCTTTTGAAAAACCATTTCATTTCATGGATTCTATTTTCCCCCTCCAAACTTCAACCATGCTTCCTATCCTTCTCTCATTCTTAGTTTTCACAATTTTCTTTATTTTCTCTCGGAAGAAACTCCCCTACCCACCGGGCCCGAGAGGGTACCCGATTATCGGCAACATGGGCATGATGGACCAACTTTCTCACCGTGGCTTGGCTAATCTTGCTAAACAATACGGCGGACTCTTCCACCTCAAAATGGGCGGGCTTCACGTGGTCGCGGTATCGAAGCCCGAAATGGCTAAAGAAATCCTTCAAGCCCAAGACATTAACTTCTCCAACCGACCCGCAAATGTCGCAATAGCCTACTTAACTTACAATCGGGCCGATATGGCCTTTGCAAACTACGGCCCATTTTGGCGTCAAATGCGGAAAATCTGTGTTATGAAACTGTTCAGCCGAAAACGGGCGGAGTCATGGGCCTTGGTGCGAGAGGAGGTTGACTCGGTGGTGCGAACCGTGATCAAAAAAACCGAAAGCGGTCCGAGTGTTAATATTGGGGAGTTGGTATTTGCATTAACAAGGGATATAACGTATAGAGATGCTTTTGGGTCAGTTTCAAGGGAAGGGAGAGATGAGTTAATGAAGATTTTGCAAGAATTTTCGAAGCTATTTGGGGCTTTTAACATAGCAGATTTCTTTCCTTGGTTGGGTTGGATTCATGGACAAGGGTTTCAAAAGAGGTTAGGTAGGGCAAGAGAATCATTAGATGGGTTTATTGATAGTATCATTGATGAACATTTGAGTAAGAAAAAATGCTCTAAAGAAGATGAAGATGAGGTTGAAACAGATATGGTGGATGAACTTATGGCATTTTATAGTGAAGATGCAAATAGCTTGGCTGATTCACAATCTACTCTTAGACTCACCAAAGATAACATCAAAGCAATCATCATGGTAAAATTCACCTCTTTCATTCGTAATATCTATATGGTGGTTACGTATATGATTCATAAGATGATATGAACTAGGTAGCATAAGTGATTTTTTTTAGTTGACATGAAATTAGTATACAAATAATTTACATACTAGCGAGTTAAGAGTTTGTTAAATAAATTTTAGATCAAACTTAGGGTTAAACTGTTAACTATAGGATTATATGAATGTTTAAAAGTATATGTGATCCTATATCTTGTAATGTCACAATTAGTATTTGGTTTGTCAAGGTTAACGGGAATGAGGTATCCTAAAAAACATTCTCCATGTGACGTGGATAGAAAAAATTTCCTCCCCGAAATCAGAAAGGGGACGGACATGGGGAATGTCTTTCCCAATCCGTCAGGATCCGATATCCAACTTTCTTAGAATCCATGAAATTATTAATAAAATTACAAATATATTATATATACAATAATATTGATTTTTTGTATACTTATGATACTAATTGAAAATTTTGTACATATTATTTGTATTTGATTAAAATGTTGAATTATTGTAGTTTTTTATTAATTTTATGTAAATCGGAAATGTAAATTTAATTTTTAAAATTATATATATGTAAAGATAAAATTATCACAGTAAACTCCGATGGATGAGGATTGAGAAAGAATTTTCTCAATTCATACATGGTGATAGGGATGGAAATGGAAATTCCCAAAATAAACTTGGATGGGGATGGAGGAACCATTCCCCATCTGCTCCCTACCTGGTTTAGAACCCGAACTCGCCACTAACCCTAATTTAGGATTTATACAATTGTAACAAGGTATTTTTTAGATTGATTAGTATCGGCTCATTTGACACTACTAATTCAATAATTTACACGATATGAACACGACACTAACCGATAATATATCATCCCTCATAGTATCATAGTCTTATAAATATCAACATGTAATTCTAATAAAGTTTGAATGACAGGATGTAATGTTTGGTGGAACCGAAACAGTGGCATCAGCAATTGAATGGGCAATGGCAGAACTAATGAAAAGTCCAGAAGAGTTAAAGAAAGTGCAAGAAGAACTCACCCAAGTAGTCGGGTTAAACCGGATACTCCACGAATCGGATCTCGAAAACTTACCTTACCTAAGATGTGCATTGAAAGAAACACTTCGTCTCCACCCTCCAATTCCTCTCCTCCTCCATGAAACAGCAGAGGATAGTGTAGTAACCGGGTACAGAATACCAGCAAGATCACGGATCATGATCAACGCATGGGCTATCGGGCATGACCCGGAAGCATGGGATGACCCGGATAAGTTCAAACCAAGTAGATTCATGGAAAAGGGGCACCTGATTTCAAAGGAAGTGATTTTGAGTTTATCCCATTCGGGTCGGGTAGACGGTCATGCCCGGGAATGCAATTAGGGTTGTATGCATTAGAGTTAGCAGTGGGTCATTTGGTGCATTGTTTTAAGTGGGAATTAGGGGAAGGAATGAAGGGTGAGGATATTGATATGAAGGATGTGTTTGGACTTACTGCACCAAAGGCTATTAGACTCATTGCACTTCCAACTTATAGGTTGAATTGTAAATTTAATTAGATTTGGAGATTATATGCTAATCACATTGTCTTTTTAGCATATATTTTAATTATGTTCAAGTAGATTAATACAACAAACACAAATTGGTAATAATTATTAATAAGGATTTCTTGATGCACTTCCTGATGTACATTTTTCATACGGAAAACATTCATCTCAGAAAAATTATAGGAAGATGTGAGGGAAACTAAAAGGAGAACATGAGGTAAATAAAGGTGGAAACCAAAATGTCTTTTAATACTTTAATGTATATTCAAGTGAGGCGTTGAACCTCTACTTGAAAGGTTTGAGGTTCGATTCCCCACTCCGTCAAAATTTAGCCCCCATTGGTAGGTGATCTGTAAATTCCACTGTAAACCCTCATCGAGGTCTGTGGTTTGCCCTGACCTTGGGAGTGGGTAGACCTACCCTTACCTAAACTTTTTACTCATCAAAAAAAAGTGAGTTATTTAAAAAGCAAGAATGTTAAAAAAATGTCAGAGTCAATCTATCGTGGAAGTCATGGAAACTACGAGTAGAGAAGTTACTTAAGATGGTGGAGAATGTGGATTAGTGGAAGCAAGTAGGAAGTTAAGTCATGCTCTTTGTCGTTTAACTATAAGTAATTCCAGTTCAGTTCAATTCTGTAGCATTCAGTTCAGTAATTTAGCATTACTTATTGTAATTTTTATTATTTTATTATTATTATTATTAGAACCATTATTATTTTTATAAGTTTTTTATTTTAATTATTGCTATTTTTAAAGAATTATATTATTATTTCAGTTTCAATAGAGTTCAGTTCAGTTCAGTTAATTTCAGTAAAAAAGAACAGAATCTTACTCTCAACATTTATAAAAGGCAAAAATCATGATGAAAACACCCCAACTCAAACAGAATTACTCGAGTATAAAGGTTTGGTAACTAGTGGCGCATGGTATGCCATAAAAATAGAAGGATATAGTGCAAAAGAGTTGTTGAAATGCACCATGCTAGGGAAATGGATGAAGGGGAACCCATGGTAAAGGAATGGTGAAGTCTGATGAACCAGAGGGAATCATTTAGAAGGTGCAAATAGGTGACATGGTGATACCAATTAGATGTGCAACAGCCTTAATGACGTTGTCAGCATATTTTTTAGGGTCTTCAAGCAGTGCTCATATTGAAGAAAAGAAAAACCAACATATCCCTAAGATAAGGGATTCATTCACCAGTGGGGTAATTTTTCAATCAAATAACCCAGGAGAACCAAAAAGATTTTTTTTTAGAATGATGAAACACATCAAGCCTTTGTATATTATGGTAGACCAGTGTAACATCCCTAAAACCCTAACATATGAGTCTTCTTATATTCATATATGTTTGCATGATTGAATACATACATTTTAGATTCATCTCATTGTCATTAGAAGTTTCGTATGCATAATGCGATTACTGTGCAATTAGTAGGCGATTAGTGTGTCATTAAGATGTAACGATTGGTTAATTGAGTTAGAACTTAAATGAATGAACAAACATGTCCTTAATTGATTAAATTACACTTTTGGAGGGTTGAATTTGAGGTTTGTGAGCAAGCACCTCACTAAGCATGAGGTGTCACTCAATAGTAAGACAAAGTATGCCTCTTCACTTTTAAAAAGATGTACACAACTTAATCCTTATTATTTTCATCCACAATTTTGACTATACACTATGCCAAAACCCTCTTCAGACGACGGTTCAAAACCGTCGTCCTGCACGATATAAATCTGTCACAGGGCTCGCTGCCGTCTGATAAGGCATCAGACGACGGTCGAGTTCTGTCATCTTTCGAAGCGACAGATGACACGCGCTTTCTAAGCGTCTGTCATCTTTTCCATGTTACAACCAAGCTATAAACTTCATATATAACTTAACTATCCATTATTTACATAATATGCACACCAGTTGTGCACAATATATACACAGAACCAGTGGGATATCATTGTACGAAAATATGCACCAAAAAAAGACCCAAAATATGCACAACAATAAGTTTACCACAAACCGATAATCATATTGTACGAAAACAGGATTACATACACAATCCATTGTCACTTCAAGTAAAGCACATGATCTGCCCATTCTGTGCGGAGATGATCCAAATCTGAATGGTTGTAACTCAATCCACACTTGTTTATCCACTACAAAACATAAATGCTTTACTATATATCACTGATAACAACTGCATATATCTGAACATAATATTATGGTAATGAATTATGGTACCTTTGCAACAAAGTTTAATTCCTTATCCATGACGATCTCCCGCATGTACAGCATTATCCAAAAACCACATGTTTTATCATCTTGTTGCTCAGGTATCCCCTGTGTCACGGAATATAATGGTTAGACCCCAAAAAAGACAATATACACTTGCTTGTGTAACTGTAAAACTCACTAGAAGCGGTGTCATCTTCAGCTTGGTCTTCATCACCTTCTTTGGGTCTTTCTGAGCATAGTAGAACTTCATCGCATTGCAACAAGTGTAACAACATGTGTGCGTATGTGAGTAACTATTTGAATGCGTACACGTTAGAGGCATTTTGTAACTTACTTGCTCACAACATCCGTCCATTCTGTGGAATTTGACAATCTCCTTTTCAATGGATCCAACCAATATGATTTTTTCTTCTCAATGTCAACAATACTGAGAGTCCAATGTGATCTACAAACATTAGCCATTTCAGCTGTATCAATATCAGATAATCAACTGATAAACACACAGTACAAAGAAAACCTTAGCCATTTCAACTGATAATCAACAAACCTTCCTTTTTCATACCCTAACATCCTCCAAGGAAAACTCTTCCAATTTCTTCCATTTTCAAGCCAAACAAGTCAAGTTAGGAAGCATACTAGGTGATAGACACAAATTGAAGGTTAGTATGTTGTTTTAGCTTGTTTTCTATGAGTTTGAGATTCTGAAATACCTAGGTATGATGATAGGAGTTGTTGTGGATGAGATATAATTGAGTTTGTTGAGTTTTTGTGTTGTTTAAAGTGGTTATAGACTATCTAAATGAAAGATATGTATCAAGTGCCCTAAACAGAAATATAGGGTACTGTTTTCAGTCATTTTGGAACATGTTTATCATCTTGATATTGTTCGAATTTGGAAATATATAAATAATAAACTACGTTCATATATATGTTATGAAACTATCTATAAAATATGGGACTTTAATTCAATACATAGATGAAGAAAACCTAGATGGATCATGACTGCCTCGAAATTGAATGTCATATGAGGCAGCCATGTTGATGTAGAAATTTGAGGACCTTAGCATCCGAATTTGGGAAGGTTTATTGATATAAAAGTGTTCCTAAATACTTGAAGTATATGTCTGTAAAAGTATTTGGCAATCCATTGTGTTTAGTGTGAGCTAAGTTGAGTGGATTATGATAGATGCAAAGCTGGGTAGTCTGTTTCTTGGCTGGAAACAGGATAGAATAATTTTGCATGCCATATATTGTGTAGAAGTGATATTAATGTGAAATTTGGATATGTTATACCCATATATGTCTAGTTTCAGTAGGTTCAAGAAACAGGGCATTTGGATTCATATAGAGAAACATATGGCAGAATGTGTGCAAGTAGGTCATGTGATGATCTAAGACAAAAGGATTAGATTGCATGAACTTTGTGGAGTTAGTGTATTGTAAATCATATAGCATGCATTAGTTTAAATCTTCATTAAGTTTATGTTAAGACTAATTTATAAATGTTATGTGACATTAGGAGGACAAGGTGCAATTGAACGCACACCCGATCGTGTAGAATAGATCGAACCGAGTGCAGCGGTAAGCATATTGCTTATATATGTGTATGAATGTATTGTGGCTTGTGACTTGTTGAGTGTGAGATGTGGTTGAATCTGATGTGAATAATGTGAATAATGTTTGAGTGTTTGTGATACATTGTGTTAGATATGAAAGTGATATGATTGAGTACGTTGCAGTGTTATGAGTACAATTGTGGCATGTTGAGCCTTGTGCACATACTTGAACTGGATAATGGTTGGATAAGAAATAAATATGAGCTTTCTTGGATGGATATATGAAATGGTCCAAGTTGAGAGTGCTATCCGAATATTGTGAGTCGGAAGCACATCTGTTGAGATATATGAGTACGTGAGTTGAGTTTAACTCCTCCGTAGCACAGATGATTGTATTCCGAATTTAGTGAGATGGGATACAAATTGGACCCAAGGACCATTTTATATATATTGTCTAAGTACAGCAAGGCCTACTTACTAAAATAAGTATTACTATAATAAGTGAAACAAGTGAATATATTTTGATCTATGTTCTTTACATTAATTTTGTATACATATATGCATAATATGTTTATTGAGTAGGCAGCTCACCTTTGCCAACAGATTTTACAGGTTAGGTGGAGTTCTTCTTGTTTAAGGTCGCACCGGCAGTGTCAGTCCATTCTCGCCTAGGCATTTTGGAGTATTTTGATGTACTTTTGCTTTGTAAATCCTCTATGTAGGATAATGACGTAAACATGTATTGTAAATTGTAAACGGTTTCTCTTATTTATAATATGTAAAGTTTATATGAGATTGAAGTTTATATGATTGAGACTTGAAAGCATGTCTGTAACTGATGTTGTGTGAGATATCATGTGATCCTGGTGAGGGGGTTACAACCAGTATCCAAAGTATTATCAATAATGGTTCTATAGTGAATATCATGACATTTAGGATAATGAAGACCTTATGGAAGTTGATAGAAGATCTCATTGCTACAAGGGTCATGGTGTCACCTTTCATAGAGAAAGCCACCAAAACATTCGGAGTTCTTCTAGTAGATATCACAATTGGAAGCAAGACATATGTGGCAGCATTCTTTGTGGTTGATTAACAGCAAACTATCAAATCTTGCTAGGGAGAGACTTAATTCACACCAATTGGTGCGTGTCACCCTCACTCCATCAATTCTTGCTTTTTCGAAAGGGAAATGAGGTAGAGGTTGTCTGGGCAGATAGGAAACCATTTATGACTCCGCCTAATTCTATAGAGGCAAGGAATTATAATGGAGGTGGGTCCTATAGAGTTCACGGGAGAAAGCAAAAGAGGAGGACCCAAAAGTATCACTTGGAGGAAGCAATGTCAGCAAAAAGGGAAAGTTATCCTCTACCTATCAGCAATTGTTCCATATAAATCTTAGGGAACAATGGAAAACCCCATCATTAAATATGTTATAGGAATGGAATGAGAACAGATTCAGTAATATCTTTTATCATAAGAAGCGCGTTGATGCGTGAATTGTAGGGGTCCAAAAAATCTTAGCTCAACACGTTTATGAGATTGATGAATCAAGTACTTAGATCGGTGATTGGGAAGTTTGTGGTCGTTTATTTTGATGACATCCTCATCCATAGTAAGACGCTAGAGGAGCATGTGGGGCACTTGAGAGTCGTGTTGGATTTACTCCGGCAGAACCAACTATATGCCAATACAAAGAAATACGACTTTGTCATAGAGAGCCTTGTATTCCTCGGGTATGTGGTTAGTGGGAATGGAATCCGGGTTGATGGAGAAAAGGTGAGGGCTATCCGGGAGTGGCCGACTCCTAAAACGGTTGGGGATATTAGGAGCTTTCACGGGTTAGCCATGTTCTATAGACGGTTCATCCGGAATTTTAGCGCCATTGTTGCTCCTATGACCGAATGTTTGAAGAAGGGAAGAGGTTTCAAGTGTGGAGACGAGCAAGAGAGTAGCTTCGCCTTGATCAAAGAAAAACTAAGTACGGCTCTGGTCTTAGCTTTTCCCGATTTTGACAAGTTATTCGAGGTGGAGTGTGATGCTAGTGGAGTCGGAGTTGGTGGAGTCGGAGTTGGAGGAGTCTTGATGCAAGAGAGGCGGTCCATTGCCTATTTTAGCTAAAAGTTATGTGAGTCACGACAAAAGTGGGCCACCTATGACAAGGAATTTTATGCGGTGGTTCGGGCTCTCAGGACGTGGGAGCACTACCTTATCGGGAAGGAGTTTATATTGTACACCGACCACTAAGCCCTTAAGTACTTGGGAAGTTAAAAAAAAGCTTCGTAGTTCGATGCATGTGAGGTGGTCCGCCTTTGTGGATAAGTTCCCCTATAAACTTGTCCATAAAGCGGGTCAACAAAACAAGGTGGCAGATGCTTTGAGTAGATGGGTGGCACTCCTCAAAACAGTGGCTTTGGAGTTAGTGGATTATGAGAATATTAAAGAGGAGTACCGTGATGACCCGGATTTCGGGAGTGTATAGGAAAAGTGTCGGGACGGAACCGAGGGTGGTGAGTTTCAGCTAGTAGACGGGTTTCTCATAAGGGGTAGCCAACTATGCCTCCCAGGTACATCCATTCGAAAAAGGGTGATCCCAGAGATTCATAGGGGACCGTTGGGAGGCCATTTCGATAGGGACAAGACATTTGAGGCGGTGAGTTCCCGTTACTTTTGGCCCAAGTTAAAGAGGGATGTGCTTACATCGTACAGAGGTGTGAGAGTTGTCAAACATCTAAGGGGCACACCACCAACGCGGGTTTGTGGATGCATCTACCGGTATCAGACACGATTTGGGAGGACCTTTCTATGGACTTCGTGTTGGGACTACCGAGGACTCAACGGGGGATGGACTCGATCTTTGTAGTGGTGGACCAGTTCTCGAAGATGGCTTATTTCATACCATGTCGTAAGACTAACGATGCTACCGCAATTGCCAAGCTATTCTTCCGGGAAGTGGTGAGATTACATGGGGTGCCAAAAAGTATAGTGTCGGATAGGGACACTAAGTTCATTAGCCATTTTTGGCGAACTTTGTGGGCCATTCTTGGGGCCACCTTGAAGTTTAGCACCACCGCTCACCCTCAAACGGACGGACAAACCGAGGCGATCAATCGGACCTTGGGTAATCTTTTGAGAAGTAAGTGCCAAGACAAGCCGAAGATGTGGGATTATGTGATAGCTCAAGCCGAGTTTTCATACAATTCATTCGTGAGTTCGACTACCGAGAAAGCTCCATTTGAGATTGTGTACATCAAGACACCCAACCTACCACTTGATTTGGGAGATGTCCCGAGAGGGGAAAAGAAAAGTGTGGCGGCTCAACATTTGGCCAATGATTATCACCAAATGCATCAAGAGGTGAAGCATAGCATCGAGGAGAAGAATAGCAAGATTAAGGCCAAGATTGATGAGCACCGAAGAGAGCTTCAATTTGAAGTGGGAGACGAGGTGATTGTGTATTTGATCAAGGAGAGGCTCGTGAGTGCACCGAGTAGCAAGCTAAGGCCAAGGAAGTACGGGCCCTATAAGGTGGTCAATAAAATTAGTGCCAACGCATATCATGTGGCACTCCCTAACTGGCTTGGAAAAATGTCTCCTTCGTTTAATGCGCAGGATTTGAGCTTATGGAAGCCGGACAGACCTCTGCCCATCAAGGGACGTGAGATGGAGTCCAACTCTTCGAGAGAATGAGAGAATGATGAGGACATCTTATGTTTCCACACGGAGCATGCGTTAGGCGCTAAGAGGAGAGAGAGAACAACACACGTGGAGGGGGACATTAATGAAGATCACATGGAGCGTGATATAAAGGACGCGGAGCGTACGATGGGGGACGCGGAACGCGCGGGGCGTGGATCCTGAACGGCAGCTTTGGGTGACAAGCAAGATAAGGGGGAAACTTGGGTGGCCCTTGTTTCCTTATGTTATTATTTAATATCTCATTCAATTACTCTTATTTCCTTATTTCTATTTTTTAAAACTCCTTCAATTACTCTTATTTCCTTATTTCTATTTTTTAAAATTATGCCTAATTGGCCCCTACTTCTATCCCTAATATGTAACCCTAGTAGGGGTTTGTTAGTCTTTTGCTTTTACTTGGAGAGGGTATAAATATCTCTCTTATCTATGTTTGAACAACTTTTTGATGAATTAAAATTATAGCCTCTTAAGGAGCTTTTGGATTTCTATCCTTTTAGGGTTACTCACCTGTCATGCTAGGTTTGAGAAGTTTGTATTCTTTGTCGGTTTACGACTAAAACCGTCCACATCGAATTTATCCGCATCAAGTCATCTTTGCTTTAAAGCATCGTCAAAGGAGAGAGGGGTGTATGGTTCTAAAATTGGATTTAGATAAGGCCTGTGATTGTATCAGCTTGAACTTCTTATAGGATACCCTGATTGGGGTTACCTTCACATTTGATTAGTGTTATCATCAGTTATTTGTCATCTTCATCCATGAGCATCTTTTAGAATGGGCAGAAGACTCAGGGCTTTCGCCCGTCTAGGGGTCTTTGGCAAGGTGACTCTTTATCTCCGTACCTTTTTTCTCTTTTAGAGCGGCTTAGTCATTTAATCATGGATGTTGTTTCTAATCATTCGTCGACCTGTGAAATTTTCCAAATTGGGCATTGATCCCTCTCATATTTTCTTTGTTGATGATATTGTGTTGATGTCAAAGGCTTCCATTCTCAGGCTCAAGTGATTAAGAATATTTTATCTTACTCTTATGAGTGTTCAGTAAAGCTATTAGATTTTTCAAAATCCCTTGTTTTCTATTCGCATAATACAACTATTGTGGCTCATTAGCAAAAAAAATCAGAGCTAGGGATTGCTAGCACTTCTAACTTAGGAAGGTATTTAGGAGTCCATGTTGTGCTTGAGCCCGTAACAAAATACATGCATGGTTATGTTTTGGATAGAGTGGAACTCCATTTATCTGCTTGGAAGTCACGAGGCCTTTAGTTTGCGGGTCAAACAATGCTTGTCAAAATGGTGCTTACAACTCTGCCGATGTATACCATGCTTACAACTCAAAATGGTGCTTTCAACCAAAAAACCTATTCAAAGTCAGGTTTGGAGATATGTTGGGAGTTAGTCGCATTATTAATGTGAATTGGGGCTGCATTTGGAAATTAAGTACGTGTTTGAGAGAATTCGGTATTTTATTATCAGCTACCTAGACCACCCTCCATCTTTTTCGGGATTGTAATTTGTTTTGTGCTATTTGGAATGAGTTAATCGCTTCAAAGTAACGACAACAGTTGTATAAGACAAGTCTTAACTAGGGATTGGCTAACCGGGAATCTATCGCTTAAGCTTCAATGGAAGAACGTTGCCTGAACGATCCTTTTTACTACTATGTGTTGGTGGATTTGGCGCCAGAGAAACTCGAGAATCTTCAATACGTATATTGTGGCTATTGCTAATAAAATGGAGTTTCTTGTCTCCAAAACTGATGAGTTTGATAGAGTTTGCAATTTATTCAGGAATTATAAGTATATTCTTATTTGCAGGAAAGTTCGAGATGATGGTTAGATTAAGGTGAATTGTGACGGAACCAAGAAGGGTAAACTAGGATTCGTGACTGTAGGAGGTTTGATTGGAGACAAATCTAGGAACCAACTAGGAGGTTTTGTTTGTAATTTGGGGATTTGCTTTGTTGTCCTTGCTGAGGTTTGGGGCCTCCGCTATGGGCTACAGCTTGGATCTGCAACGGTCTCTACATTGGTATTTTGGATTACTGAGGGGTACAAGAACTTATTAAGGCATGATTAGGATCTCAAACTCCCGTCCTGGAGATAATATGACATTTGATTGATGGCAAACTTTTCAATGATTTTTTCCTTAGGTCATCACGAGTATGATGTACCACTACAGATCTCCAGGATCTCATCCTTACACATTCTTGTGGAGCTAGTGCTCCTCAGTTAGTTGGTTTGTCAATTAATTTGTTTGTAGTTTTTCTTATTCTTGTTCTTGTTATTTTTCTTATTGGAACCTTTCCCTTGTAACACCTAAAAAAATATTAATTCAACCTATAGCATAATAAATATATCTTCTAACTTAATCCAATAATAAATTTATTTTCTAACTCAATTTTATCTTAAGCACAATAAATTCGATCTCTAACATAAAAATCCTGAAACAGTTGTACGGATTAATATTAAATAATCAAATTATTAATTCTAAATTTATAACTCAAAGCTATCCAATTTTCAATCAATTAGAATTATCAACATTAAAGTAAATTAAACAATCATATAATAATACTAAGTTAAAAGAAGACATCACATTTTTAAACAATCAAAATTATCACAACTAGATTGAACTAAACAATCAAATAATAATAATAAGTTTTCAATCCCCAATTCATCAACTCTCTTTTTTGATCAATTTCAACCCTAATTTATCCAATTTTATATCAAGCAAAATCATTACAGCTAAATCAAATCAATAATACTAACCTAAGTTGAAGAAAAAAAACATGAAATTCAATCCCCAATTCATCAATTCAGTTTTTCAATCTCAAATCAAGTCTAATAATAAGCCCAATAAAAGTTAAGACAGTATAAAATGAAAATAGGATATAAAAGAAACACCTTCCCCAGAATAGAGGAGACTGACAGTCGGATGAAACTCATATGAACAGCCAAAAATCAAGTTAAACAAAATGGTTCTCTACCAAATTCGTCTTTTATTTTCTAGACCAAACCAACCCAACACATAAAAGCATCTGTTAAAAGAGGCTGATTTTCTTTTTAAAAAAAACACAAATACAGATTTTATCGAAAATATCATTTGCCTCTAATGAAATCACTGGATAGTATTTAATGATGCCAAGCATTAATCAGACACTCCAGACAGAGAGGATGCAGTAAATAGAATCGGAAGGTAAGCCTTTACAGTAATGGGGAGGATGAGGATTAAAGACAGAAAAATGACAAGGCTGCTAAAAACCACACAGGGCTTTTACAACTGTAAAAGATATTATTACGTCTAACCTCTATTAAACCCAAGAAAAAATTCATATTACTGTACAGATTTAACTGCTATAAGCTGCTCAAAATTCCTATATATCTCAAGTATGCAAATAATCACATTGTGCTCCTTTTCTACAGTGCCCACTTTCATGGTATTTGCATACTCGCTGCCCTTTCGAAGGTGCCCTCGAAGAGTCTCCTCCTCTGTTATATGATTGTTGCCTGTTGTTCCATGGCTTACCTCCACCATACCCCGAATCACCACCCTGAGAACCACCGTCCCTTCTGCTTCCGAATCTGTCTCCACCCTTTTCACTGCCCCATGGGCCCATATTATTCCCTTTACTTGCTGGCCGACTGGAATTTCCATTCCCCTGAGGTGGCCCTTGCCCAGGTCCAGGTGCAACCCAACCTTGATTCATATTTACTGGTACTGGTCCTGGCCCTGGCCCTGGCCCTGGCCCTTGAGCAGGCGGCACCCAACCTGGAAATGCATTTCCTGGTGCTTGCCCCTGAGCAGGACCAGTCCAACCTGCATTTGCATTTACAGGTGCATGCCCTTGCCCATGTGCAATCCAGCCCGGGTTTGGATTATTACCAGGTGCCGGTCCCTGCTGACCAGATCCAACCCAGACCTGATTTGCATTTGCAGGTACAGATCCTCCCCAACCCATGTTTGTATTTCCTGCAATGGGTGGACCCCAACCACTATTTTGATTTTCTGGCCCTGGTCTATGAGCGACAGTTTGGTTACCCGGGACACTCATGCCCCATGGCACATTGGAAGCAGCAGAAGGTTGAATGCTCGGCTGCCCAGTTATGGTGCCTCTCCAGATATCAGATGGTGGCACTGCAGAGGGAACACCAGTTGGGTTTCCTGCAACGAAGGATGAAGCAGAATTATGGATAGAAGATGGCAAATCACCCCAGCCACCATAAGCACTAGGCTGTGAAGACCCAGACATTGAATTATTCTGTTCTATCCTTTGAGATGGGACACTTCCCCACATTTGAGAACCACTGCCTGGTATCGAAGCCGAAACAGTTCCTGTTCCTGTTCCTTGTGTCCCAGCAAGAGGATTGGTAACAGCCACAGGACGAACCAAATTCTGGAGATTTTTCAAATCAACAGCCACATTAACTGAAGCACCACTTGAATTAGGTGCAGAAATCAGATGGGAAGAACCCTGTATCCTTGGTGATTCACTGGGCAGTGTTGACTGAGAAAGCATACGAGGGATAACTAGAGAACTGTGCCGCAGCTCTCCATTGCCAACTGAATGCGGGTTGGTCCCCAAATGAGAACCAACAGATTGCCCTGGAGTGGGCGACCATTTACTTTCATGTGGTTGCGCCTTTGTCCCACTTCTGGCAGCTTGGACTGGAGTAGGAGAAGGAAGGTTTGTCTCAGCATCCCACTTATCTGAAGTGTACTTGGAAATCTCAAGGGGAGCTGGAGTAGCTCGAGTGATTTCGTATCGACTTGGAAAAGATTGAGTGTTTGGGAAACTACTGTCCACCACTTGAGGGTCTTTTTGAAAATTTCCTGCCAATGCATCAGTCAAAAGTATAGAGTCATCTTGCTTCTCTGTAGCTCTCCATATTCTCAAATCGGCAGGAAAGTATCCAGTATTACTCCATTTTCGTAGCTGCACCATAGAAAATGGGCCCTGGATTTTTCCAGACGGATCCTTATAATGCCATATCTTGTCTGTTTCATTGACTTTGGTAGTAGATGGTACTACCGGCTTGGAAGAAGGTCCCACTGCAATCTCCTGTTTAACACTTGGAATTGATTCTGATGGTAACAAAGAGTGCACACTTTTATTGTCCAAATTTGGAACAGATTTTGGCCTATCCCAACTCTGTGAATGTTGTGTTTCTTTGTCACTTCCTTGAGTCCACAAGTTCTCATTTAACATCTCGCTGCCTCCAGGAACATCATCCCCTTTGATTGAGAAACCTTTACTGGACGAGCTTCTGTAATCTCGATTTGTGCTCAAGTATCCCCTAGCTCCTGACCAAGGCTCAATTGATGATAAATTTCCTCTTCCAGGAGAAATAGGATCCCTCCCTCTCCTGTTAAAGCTAGTACCTCCAGATCTCAGAGAGTTCTCTGCAACATCAAAAGGGAACTGTCACATTCAAATGACAAAGAAACAACGTATTTACCCTTACCCATACCCGGGTTAAGTTAGCAGGAAAGAGGGGAAAAAAAGACCTTGCTTCTTATCATCCATTTCATCCTCATCTTCTTCAGATTCATAACTTGGATCCATATTTGGGTCTGCATGTACTTCTGGAATTTCTTCCAATCTGCGCTGGCGTTCACCTGGTGATTTTAGGAGCTGCAATTTCTCCACACATTCTCTAAGCGTGCAACAAGGTTAAGGACAACTATAGAATGATTTTTTTTTTAAAAGAATGGTCATTTCAAAATAGGGATAATACCATATGAACATGACAGTAAATTATACAGCATGCAAGTTCCGATTACTCTTAATGCTCAACCATTTCCTGTGACCGAGTCTACACATGTCAATTCTAGACTAAAAAGTCACAATACTCTCAACTATACAAGAGCTTTCAACAAGTAATGAAGCTTCACAACTGAACATACCCGAATAATATCATCAAAAATTCAGAACTCACCTCTGCAAATGCTTTTCATTCTAGCACAAAATACCTGGAACACAATTTAAGGTTCATTATTACCCTTTTTAAAATACTTACGGCCGTAGATTTGCAAGCCAATTGAAACTTTACTACATCATCTATTTTTATGGCTTCTAGAACTAGAATCTACTTGCTCTTCCAAGTGGACACATCCACAAGTTTCATATTGCAAACCCGCAACCTATCTAAAACATTTCAGAACTCACCTCTGCAAATGCTTTTCAATCTGGCACAAAATACCTGGAACTCAATGTAAGGTTCATTATTACCTTTTTTAAAATATTTAAGGCCGTACATTTGCAAGCCAATTAAAACTTTACTGCCTCATCTATTTTTATGGCTTCTAGAACAAGAATCTACTTGCTCTTCCAAGTGGACATATCCACAAGTTTCATATTGCAAACACACAGCCTATCTCAAACATTTCTCTCTAATTCATTCCCTAACCATTCACTTTGCATTTCCATATCCTACTTATATCAGGTAGGTCCATTTTGCACATGCATAGACTAAACAGCAATTGCAGATATGTTGCTTTTTTTTCAAATATTGAGCCATCATTCACACATTTCACGAGGCTACATGTGCACTAAAGCCTTACTGCAGCATACATTAAGAATGCATTTAACAGCTAAGTAAAAAGTTAATCACCAGAAACCAACAGCATAAGTAAATAAACAAATAAGAAAAATTTATAGTAAAATTTTACAAGAAAAGGATATTGCTTTCTCCGTCCTAAATCACTAGCTCGATCACAAAGGTGTTGGTAACGAGTTATCTCTGTTTCCAATGACTGCATGAAATAAGAGAGTAAAGTATTGAGGATAAATTCAGATGTAAGAGGAACATTCAACAGTTACCAAGATGATATGCAAATAACTAATACCATACTAGTTAGGTTTTAAAAGAATCGATGTTTACACAAAAACACATTCTGTTCGGAATCTCCCAATTAATGAGAATCAGTCTATGAGAAAACATTCAAAAGATGCTATTTCTTATAGTTCTTTGGTTTGACATGGTCAAAACACTAGGATAAGGAAGTAGATTAATGCCCTTACATACTAATTGAATTATCTAGGAATCAAAAACTGACATGAAATATGAAATTTAAATTTCCCAGCTCAACATCAGTTTAACATGACATGATAAACTTGCAACAATTTTAGACATCCAAATTTAGAGTTTCAGATATATGATATAGCATTTTAAATCACTTTAGAATCTAATAGACATCCAAGCTTTCTTCTTAATCTGTTTTAATTTACAGAGCTTGACATAGAAAGTCTGAGATTATAATTTTCAACAGTCTACTCATTACACATTCAGTATTAACAATGCCATGGACTATCATAACAGAACAAGTTAGCAATAAATACTCCATATTAACACCAAAAAAGTGCAAAAGTAATTTGCTTCAGTTAATTAATTTCAAAGGAAGTTTGAGATTATAAAGCAACAGTCTTCTCAGAACACAATTCAATACCAAAAGGTTAACAATACCATGAAATATCATAATAGAAAGAGTTACCAAAAATTATTCCATATTGAATAGCTATGATATTCTACAGTACTAACATAATATTCACTAATTAGCTATGATATTCTTTAGAGTTGGGAGGTTAGGGTGTAGAATAGCTTCATCGCATAACAGCAATTAACAGTAAGAGGAAGAATACAAGTAATAAAATCTGTGAGAGCACTAACAATATCATTGTTCACTATCTGATATAGCCTGATTACAATACAATATAGCATTAATTTAAATCACTGATAAGCCAACCAACCAAGCATCTTTATGTTCAATATTTCACCTTAGCAATATCATAAAGGAGGACATCCCAGCAATAAACTCTTGGGTATTGTGATCTGTATAAGTGATCCAAGTTAAAAATCCCGCAGGGGTGAGAATTTTTTTTTTTTTTTTTTTTTTGTGTGTTCATAGAGAAGGAGGAAAGAGCATTCAAGCCCCCAACCCATCCCCACCAAGCACACAGAATTCCTTATTTACACTTTTTAATATTAACATAATATTTAGATGAACTTTTTATCATTCACTAGCTAGCTGAACTTCCTTACTTCACATTATACCTTAGCAAGATTGCTTAAGAGGCCACCAATAAACTCTCAGAAACAGGGATCTCGGCAAGGATCCCAGTTCCAGATACCACAGGGGTAAGAATGGGGCTTTCCTGTTCCTTTTTCTTTTGTGTACACTGAGGGAAAGGAGAGAGCATTCCAGCCCAAACCGACCTCCCACCCAAGAAGCACACAGAACTAATGGAAAAAAGATTGCCCCAACATTATTTCCCATGAACATATGCTTCTGAACAGAGGAATACAGGTCAGATTGTGGGCTAAATAGGCCAGCTTTATTCTAGAAGGATCATGAGTGAGGAATAGTGACAAAACAGTTACGAGAAGTGGCAGTAGGATCTTAGCTGTAGGCGGTCGTGGTGGAATTCTTAGTAGTATATATATTAGATGTGACTTGTGAGCTTGTGATTTGGGGTATGGAGAGTTTGTTATTACTTTTGGGGCTTTATTCTAGGGCTAATCCTTTAGGATTATTTGGGTAGATTCAGATAGGAATCTCAATACAATTTATCTTTTTTGTTTGGCTAAAGTTCTTAGTTGTCTCTACTACCTTCCTCTTGAATCTTGCTACTACAGAGGAAAAGGTATTAAATAAAGTCCAGCTTATTCTCTATTTGAATCTCTGTGTGTGGTTGTTTGGTATTTTCTTTGGCTGCTAACAGCTTCAGTCAGGAAAATAACACTTCAAGATCAACATATTTGTGATGTACCAAGACTATAAAAACTGACATATGAAAAGAGTTGAATGCCATAACAAAATTTCACACATCTTACATCTTCAACTCTGACAGCCTGCAGTGCCATGGCTTTTTCCTGAATGTCACCCTACAAACAAGCTGCTTTTTTAGAACAGGAAACATATATAAACTTAAACAAAGAATATAAACCAGCAAATCATACCACAGTCAACCGGTTAATAAGTCCACATTTTATACTCTGTCGTAGCCGCTTGCATTCATCCTAAGAAAACATAAAAAGATTAAGCAAAGGGATAATCAACTAGACACAGGGATGTATCAAAAAAAACTGACAAGCACTGCAAGTCATCTGGAAAGAGTACGAAGCTTTCTAAAATAGTCTTTTTGTTATAAATGTTAGTGACTAGAAGCAATTGTAAGCATTTGTCACAATTTCCTCTAGAAACAACCCTTTGGTAGTAAGGAATCATCTATCAGAAATGATTACCATGTCAAGGTCTCGGAAAATAGAAACAACACTTACAATATGCACATATTGATGTTATATACACATCAACATAGTTGTGAAAGGCGACCCAGGCGATCGCCTGAGGCGAGAGGTGGCCCAGGCAATCAAGCCACCGCCTTTTGTAACGCAAGGCGGGCGAAATTCGAAAGGCAACCGCCTTTCCACCGCAGGCGAGAGGCGGTCGCCTTTGGGTCTAAGGTGATATTTAGGTTGCCTTTGGGTCTCAGGTGATATTTAGGGTAAAAAATGGAGTAACTGCAATCGTGCAGTTTGTGCGATTGCGATAGAAAGAAAGGGTTCTCTGTGTCCAGTTGGAAGACTTCATCTCCTCCAGGCTTAATTCATCCACTTCGACAACTTCACTTCAACTCCCCCAACAGCATAGTCGATCTTAAAAGGTACATACTTCATCACTTTTACTTTTCTCTCTTCTTTCCTCTGTTCTAACTTCTATTTCTTACTTCCATCTTCTTAGTTTCTTTTCTTCTTCTCTTACTTTTCTTGGTTCTAAGTGTTATGCTGCCCAAATTTTTATGACTGGTTCTAATTGTTATGCTGCCCAAATTTTTATGACTGGTTCTAATTGTTATGCTGCTCAAATTTTTATGAAATTTTGTGAAGTTTTTACAAGTTTATTATTAGTTGTTGTTGTGTTGTGCAAGTTTATTATTAGTTTTGTTAAGTTTATTATTAGTTCTCAAGTGTTATGCTGCCTGAATTTTGCAGGCTTTTCATGAGTATTAGTAATTCTAATACATCGAAAGCTACACAAAGAACGGATCCTTGCTGGAAGTATGTGCAAGAGGTCAAGGCTGGGAGCTCAAATGATCTAAGATACGCGTGCATGATTTAGTTTTTTGTTTTTTACGACTTTAGAAGTTAAACTAGTCAATTTGAGTTATGATTTTATTTTTTGTGTTTTTCTAATTCTTTTGTCGCCTCACGTGCGAGAGGCGGTCGCCTCGCCTCAAATCGATATTTTGCCCTTATTGCCTCGGCTCGCCTTTCGCCTTTCGCAACTATGCACATCAACAATCAAAAAGTAAAAAATCACATATACAATGAGGGGGGAAAACGAAACTAGCTAAACTGAAGAACTTGCGAGTTAAAGTCAGTTGCAAAAGTGGTTCATCAACAAAGAGCTTTCATAAATGGAAATTTGCAAATCATAATCTAATTTGAAAATATAAAACATCAACGATGAGTTTCAGAAAATAATAACAGACTTTAAATATTTAATTTAAAATAATAACAATGAATTCAAAATCATTGCATAATTGTATGGTTGAACTCATCGTCCCCTGCAAGTGGCAAAGGATGACCATTGACACAATGAACTAAGGGGGCCTTTGGTTCAAGTTTCGGAATCGGAATTGGAAACGGAATGTCAAAGAATCATAATGGGAATGACTATTTATTTCTTTTGTTTGGTTTAATCCGGAATCGCAATCCAATAATTTAGTTGTGATGAGATCTAATTACCTAATTCAAAGTAACTTAAATTGTGAAATTCAAAGAATTATTTTGACTTAATATCCATTTTGATTTCCACCAATTTAACATTGAATATTTGTATATAAGATTATTTATCACCAATAAGCTAAGACACATGGCAATTAAAATATAAGATTATTTATCACCAATAAGCTAAGACACATGGCAACTTTAATTGAAAGTTTTATAAACCTGCACATGATCAAGAACGCTGAATAAAGGATTTTAAACTTTTCAGCTGATTGTCATTTTTCTTTCTTATATGCATCTTCCACCGCCTTCGCTTGTCAACGGCAGAATATGAGCAAGATTAAGTTCCTCCAAAGGAACATCCAACAATGGTTAATCATAAATCCATTATGGTTTTTTTTATCTCTTGACTTTTTATCTTCCTCCCAGGAGACTTCTCTTATATGCGAGTCAGTAACCGCAAACCTCTGGAACTCAATCTGTTGAATGTGATTTATTTTTTCTTTTCTCATGTGGGAACCATAACTAACAGAGAAAAGAAAAACAGAAATCACATTCAACAGATTTTGAGTTCCAGAGGTTTGCGGGTACTGACTCGCATAAGAGAGTAGTCTCCTGGGAGGAAGATAAAAAGTTGTCTCTAACAATGATGGGTTTTTTTGCAGCAGTATTGTGTTTTTTTATTTGATTTCCCATGGGAATCAAAAGCGATTAACGTTGGTGGAGAGGAAAGTAGTCATTCCCTTACTTATGGGAATTCGATTCCCATTCTACAACTAATTTAATATAGTCAAACAAGAGGAATGGGATTACTTCATTTCCTGCATGTGTTTTGACTGAACCAAAGGCCCCCTAAGAAAGCATCAAAATGTTTTGTTCAAAAGCTTTTATATGAACTAGCTCAAAAGCCATGAATTAATTAACTAGTTCATGCTTGGTTTGCTTCTAAAACTAGTTTCAAAAAGCAAGCTTTTACCAATTGAGCTTTCAAATGCTTACAAGTTACAAGTGCCCAAATAAAATTAGAAAAGGAAGAAGGGAGAAGTATTATTGTTAATCACCTCAGTGAAATCTTGATTTGAGATAATATCAATTGACACAATCTCTGTCTTGTTCAAGTTCAATATCTCCAGCAGGAATTCAGTTGTCTTTTTGCCAACTTTATAAGGCTCAGCAGCTTTGTTTGTACCTGCACACAGTACCAAGAAAAAACATTCCATTGGCTTCATAAGTTTTCTATTTTCCTGCTGGCATGTTATTTTCATGCTGACTCATGCCAAAAAACTTTGCAGAAGGTAGTCGGTTAAATAAATATTTACCAACAACTTGGACTAGCCTATATATATCTTGCTTTTGTGCACTGCCAGATATCCTTATTCTCGCAAAAGCACCAACAACTTTATGATGAAATGTTTCAGTATCATCTATGAGACTTTCCACCAAACTCCTGCGTAAGTAAATTAAATTAATGTTGTCTGTATCGATGGCTGCATAATCATCGAGATTAGATTGAAGTCCTCTTCCATCATTCTTCTTACGTGACCTACGTCTCCTATCCTTGGTGCCCTTCACAACACCATCAGAGTTACCATCAACCTCCGACTGATTAGCTTCCGTATCAACAACGCTACCCTGCAGATCATCAGCCTGAGAATCCTCTTTCAAAAGAAAGTGAGATTCCAGAAGTTTTAACATTTCAAAATGCCCTACACGTGGCTTCCCAAATAACTTTTGAAATCTTGAATCACAAATAATTTGACTTTTACGACGGGGATCACGAAGTTTGTTTCTTTTAATATACTCCAGAAGAAGTGCTTGCACATCAAACTGAGTGCAAACAGATTTATCACCATTCTTCATATGCATAATAAATTCCAAAAGCTCTTTTGATGCCCACTCTGTACTTTCATCTGCCAAAGCCTCTTGAGTATCATTTAAATTTTTTGTGATTGTTGACTCTCTCTCTTTAGAATGAGATTTCAACCGCTTTTTTGCCCTCCTCCTTTTAGAGGGATTTACCTCTGGATTTCCAGAATTATCTGATCCAGATTCTCCATCATTCTGAATATCATAAAGTTCATCTCTAGATTCTCGTTTCCCAGCAGACAATTCAGATCCTTTCCGTGGACTCTTAGCCTGAGATAGTTCATCCAAGGTCAGAGATAGTTTCCCTTTCAATTCAACCCAGTAATCTTTGAAGAGATACTCAAAGCTACTTCTGTCGTCAAAATCAACTTGCGCCTGCAGAGTGCCAAAGCAAAAGAAAAATAGCAAGACCAATAAATGAGACTATAGCATTAAATCAAAGAACCGTTCAGCTGGTGATAGCAAACAGATGGGGAAGGAAGTGAAACAGAAATTAACATATCAAACAGTGTAGGAGATTAAAAAGAACTGAAAAGGTGGCAGATGAGCAATCACCTCATCATTCTTTATGACTCGGTTATGCTGAGGGCATATTAACAGAACAAATTAATGATGATGCCTAAAGTTAGGAACAAAATATATTAAATTGATGATCTTCAGATGTGAGATGCATGAGTTATGTGGAAGAAGATGCATATGAAGAGATAATTCATAAGGCAATAAGAAACGGAATAGAACCTGCTAATAAGTGGAGAACCAGATGAGGCCCTCTTTGATAACCCAGTTAATCGCTTAAATTAATATCAAGCAGTTATCTTGTTTAAGTGTGTTTGGCAACTGTTATTTCTCAAACACTCAAATTATTCAATGAAGTTAAAAATCACTTGTTTTGATAAGCAAAATATTTTACTCACAATTTTAAAAAATATTATCAATTAATATTTTTATATTCAGTACCTATTTTTAGCATTTATCAAACAGTTACATCATTTAATAGTTTCAGCACTTACAATATTTAACACTTAAAATTCAGTACTTTTTTTTCAGCACTTAATTGTCAGTTTTATCAAATAGCACCTAAATAGAGCAAAAAATTAAAAAAAAAAAAAAAATTAAGACTTCATATGGAGTAAAAGAAAAAAAAAAGGAACTACAAAGGAGTGCCTAAGAATAAAGTACTGTTCAAAACCAAGGCCGCCTCGACCGCCTAGGCGCTCAATATCGAGAATCCGCCCCAATTTTCTCCTATTAGTCCCTCTAGGCATTTTTTTGGCCCCTAGGCAATTCTTAATCGCTTGGGTTCCACCTAAGCCGCCTCGATGTCGTTTATGAACAAAAGCATTTTTTTTATTCTGAATCGATTTTTTGCTTTATCATAATTCACTTTTGTGTTGTTTCAATGATATTAAATAAAATGTTGATGTTTGCACATTTTTAAAGATATATGTTACAAAGGTACGTGTTTCTCTATATTAAATACTTTTATATTATTATTTTTAGATAGTATAATAAATATTTTAATTGAATTTATATAACAATTTGTTGATTAACAAATAAAAAATACAAAAATACAAATACGATTAATCCCAGACTAATCCTCGAGGGCCCTGCCCACGCCTAGCGTTTTTTACAACCTTGGAATAAAGCAACCAATACCACAGAATTTCTACATCCAATTATCTCTAAGTAACCCCTTTTAATCCATAATGGTAAAAAAACAAAAAAAAAAAAAAAAGAATTACCTTAAATCCCAGATTTAGTTGCTTGTTTTCCCTAACTTCTACTTAAAATTTGAGAAAAAGACTTCAAGAAAAATTCAAGAAGAAATGTAAAGAAAAAGGTTGATTCTTTTGCACATTCAGTTTCACAAATGTATAAGAAACTATCTAGAAAGGACAATTATCATTTTTTTATTGATGTCATATGGACAAAGCACATCGTCCACCTGCCCCGTCCCAAATCAATAGAGCAGAGGTATAAACTGAAATGATGAAAATGTCAATGGCCACTGAACCATGCAGAACAAGGAAAATGGTGAATGTGAGTAAAGCTAGACTGATTAATAATACAATAGATTCAACTAATAAGTATAAGTACGCACCCCATGGTTCCTTGACAATGTATAATGGACAAACTAAAATTCATTTATAGCACAGGCTGTGTACTTGCTGATCTAATCACAAGTTCGCAATTAGAATCATGCAAATACAGAGGCAAGACCCAAGTAAATTTCTCAGACATTTGAATAAAACAAAATAACACCAGTAGAACAAACAATCCATAGTCACTCAAAATGCAGAACTAACTTGTTAGCAATTTAAATCCATCAAAATCACAATTCACCATTTGAGATTAACCCAAGAATATCAAAAGGTAGAAAATCTACTTTCACCAAAATTCTTAAAATCACCAATGATTAAATAAACTGTTATCATCAGCTAAAAACAAACCAAGCAAACACCATCAGATCTAACAGTGTTGTTTTTGTTTCCTTTCTCAAAATCCTATAGATTATACATTTCCAAAAATTGGCAATACACATTTCATAGCAGAGACTGTGTACTTGCTGATCAATCACAAATTCGCACTTATAAAAGTGCAAATACAGAGGCAAGACCCAAGTGAATTTTTCAGACATTTGAATAAAACAAAATAACAGCAGTGGAAAAGACAATCCATAGTCACTCAAAATTCTTAAAATCACCGATGATTAAATAAAATGTTATCATCCGCTAAAACAAACAAAGCTAACATCATCAGATCTAACAGTGTTATTTTTGCTTCCTTTCTCAAAATCCGATAGATTATACATTTCCAAAACTTGGCAATGCACATATTCCATACCATTAACATCAGCCACCAACAATATAAGAAATTAAATGCACTAATGAATTTAAAACAAAAGGCAAAGAAATACCATTTCCTTGTTCCCCTGCTCATTCCTTTCAATCAACATGACAGTTTTCATGCATGACTCACAAAAGCCTTTGTTACCCCTAACACATAGGATGACAGCATCTTTAATACACCCCTTGCACAAGGAGAATGTACATGTATAACACATATAGTAGGCATTTTTCTCACAATTGCTGCATAGATGCCAACCTGAATGCAGAAAAATTACAACATTCAAATTAGATTAATACAAATGAAAAGCAGAATGTTCATATATGGAACTATAAAGAAAGGAAAATATATAGATTGCAACACATTGTTAAACAACGCCATGTGCAAACTTCACATAAAAGCAGTAAGTGCCATGCCAAGAAGACATCAATCATTACTATGTAGCAAACATCCTATAATACATTGAGAAGTGCAAACAAACAACAGAACACCCTACAAGTGTCTCACTCATTGCATTCTACACCACAAACATTAGTCAGAAAGTGCAAATATCCATCCAATTCTACCAAATTGCAATCAGAGAGAACATTATGACACCAGGGTGAAACAGAGAGCTAATATATGATTACACCAACATAAAGCATAATTCATAGTATAACATAATTCTTCAATGGAAATGAAGGATGTGAACTTGTGTTCTCTATGTTGCCCAAGGTTATTTCATCTCATATATCTTGAAGCACCAAAACCAAGCATAATTCATAGTATAACATAATTCTTCAATGGATATAAACGATGTGACCATGTCTTCTCTATGTTGCTCAAGGTTATTTCATCTCATATATCATGAAACCATAAAAATTGACCCTTCACAGTTTCATCATTTGGGCCTTTTATTATACATATTAGACCAACTTGGTTAGAAATTATCATCATCAAAATTAGAAGGGAAAAAATGAGAACTCCGTAGAAGGAAGTTTTTTTAACTTAAAAAGTTGTTAGATTAATACCAAAATTTGTAGACATTGCAAAATCAAAGTGTGTTGGTACCAAGCCACATAGCAGGTTATCCTAGGGAAAGGAATAGCTAATTTTCAAACATGTTAAACTCGCACCATCAAAATTCATCCTTGCTGATATTTTGCATGAACAAAATTAGACTATAACCAACGTATTCCCTATATTAATATTATTATCATACCGTTATTTTTACTATTCTCTGTTTATTACATCATAGACAATTTCATATTAAGGGAGCTTGAGTGGGAGGGGGAAACTTTGGATTTAAAAAAACATGGCTCTTGTATTTTCAGGCACTTGCATAAGTAGATACAAAATAACAAGCATTCTGTTGCTTAACCCTTTTGCGATATAGAATGCAAAAGTTCTAACAAAGAACAGTGTATTAGTTTATATAGAGCAATCAATCTAATAAAACCAGAGTATAAGTCTGAATACCATCCACTGTATAGCCCAAGGCATCATCAATTGTAATTGCATTTCACAAACTATAGAAAGCAAAGTGATAGTACAATTGCCGTCATATTCATACTCTTTAACTATTTCAATGATCCTATGACCTAGTCGCTTAAGATGATTACATCCAAACATAGGAATCACAATATTGCCTTCTTTACTTGGAAAGAGAAAAAGCAACTGGCTGCAATTTGGAGAATATGTTACATTCAAGTAATGCACAGTAAACCAAGTCGGTGAGCTTGCAAAACTTAAATAGTGTGCTGGGCAAGAGCTTCCTGTCCCTTCACACAAGTCTGCTGCTGCAACAATTGCTGTCATGTACAGAAAACCTTTTTCCAAAGCACAAAAAAGAAAAAGCAACAACTTAATACTTAAAAAGAAAATCATTTTCTGTAAATGCAGAAAATTGGCAAGGTTAAGCAGCTATCATTTGTGGATTTTCTGAAGTTCATAACAGTCAACCAAATCAAATTACTTCAATTTTCAGTAGTAAAAACAAGTTATTATATCTTTTGCAGATGAAATAATCCATATGCTTCAGTGCACTTGCCATCAGCACCAGAGAAGTAAAAGTTAAGAGCATCTCTTACATTTTTCTATTGGCAATTTTACAAATGAAAAAATGGATGTGAAAGAAAAACCAAAAGTAATAAACCAAACATCTGAAACTCACCACTGTAGGGGATCACACAAATAATCCTATTAAACGAAGATGCTAAAACTTGGTAATATCAATAGGAAGCATAACAAAAAGGTAGCTCACCACAATTCCATCGACCCCTTGCACGAAAGAATGCATCATCTCGATTAACACAGGTAGGATGATATGCCTTGGGGCAACCCCTATACAATCAGTTAAATATTTTAATAAATAGCTAAAAACCACAAAAAATAATAATAATTATTATTATTATTATTATTATTATGTGCGCGTGTTATCAAAATACCCATATAAATACACTAGAAAGAATGTTCCTTATTAACCTGCGATCACAGAGAACAAGTTCACCTCCATCAAAGCAAATGAAACAGACATCCTCCTCCAGCTTCTTCCTCGATGAAGTTCTGGCAGGAGCCTTGGCATTTTTCCCTCTCTTCCTCTTCCCCCCAGAATTTCTGCTCACTTCCTCTACTTCGTCTGCTGCCTCCTCAGTTCCATCTGCGGTTTCAATCTCCTCTGGAATATCGCCTTCTTCTGTCTCCTCAGCATCATCTCCTTCTTCTACCTCCTCCGCATCATCTCCTTCTTCTGTCTCCTCTGCATTATCTCCTCCTTCTGTATCCTCTGCTTCTTCAGTTACATCCATATCAGCAACTGCATTAGCCACATCCCTCTCCTCTTCTTCCATCCCGTCTGCTGTATTCATCTCATCCGTTTGCCCAGCCTCCTTTAAGGCCTCCTCAGCCGCCTCTGTTTCCTCTGCAATCTCACTCATTTCGGTCAGCAAAACCGCCTCCTCATCTACCAGCATAGATTCTTCTCTACTCACCACCTGTTTCTCCTCAACCTCAGCTTCGTTCTCATTTTCTTCCTTGACCTCCTCCAATTCCTCAGCCGTGTCAGTTATTTCCGTGCCCTCTACTACGTCAGAGACCTCTTCCTTTGATTCCTCTTCAACGCCCATCTTATCTAGACTTTCCTTATCTTTGTAGGCCATTGTTGGTTCGTCTATTACACCAGTAACCACTTCATCGGTTGCCATGACAGAGTTATCCACTTCAGCAACAACCTCCTTCTTGGTCTCCGTTCCCTCAATCGCCTCTGGAAACTCACCTCCAACATCCATATCGTCCATGTCCTCATCAACTTCCCCTTCCCCTTCCCCATTATTATCTTTGTTAAGAGCCAAATCACTATCCTCCCTAGCTTCACGCCCTCCCTCCCTGGGCATTAAATCTCCATCTTTCTCGTTCTTTCCTGGAATCTCCTGCGGAATTTCCAGAGGCTCTATACCCCGGCCCTCCTCCTCAGCCTGAGCACTCTTATCATGGTCTCCCCCAGCCATCGGTAGTTGAGGTATCAGTGACCGGGGTGATTGAGAGTCGTTACCACTTCCCCCAACCTGAAACTCGATAACATCTACAGCAGACGAATTGTCCCCAGCAACCACATCCCGGTAATCGCGTGTATTGGGGAGCTTTGTATCTGTTTCAGGTGGTATAAATTCTGACTCGCCATCCCCGGCACTGAGTTGACGGACGGAAATCTCAGCTTGGGGAAGGGGTCCACATTGAGGGTCCGCGAAAGGGAGCTCCTTTGAAGTGCCGGGTTCTGCAGTGGTGGCAGGCGTTACGGTTGGGAAAGCAGAGTCATTGTGGAATTGAAGAGCGCGCCCAGAATTATCTTCTTCATCGGTCTCCATTAGAGAGAACGGGGTAAAATTAAGAAAACCCTAGAAAGGTTAGGGTTTTGAGTTTTAGGTGGAATTGGTGTCGTTTTTAAGTTGGAGAGAAATAGGAGCATTTATGGAGAGAGTTGAAGCACAGATGCCAGCATGTGTTGGAGTTTGGACATGAGCGAGACTCATGCATTTTGTTCAAAACGACATACAACTCAATGCCTGTTTATATGATTTTAATGATTTTTCAATTTGGAAATGTTTGGTTGACAGTTCTACTCCCGTATTCAGCTGATCTGGAATTGCTTTCTCGGACTTTAAAAAAAAAATAGCTTTTCAATTTTCTAAGCTAAAACTATGGGTAAATTACATACATGGTGTACAATTTTTATTTATAATCACACTTTGATGTACGATCAAAATTTTATCATATTAAACTGTATAATCTTTTATGGGGTGTTTGTTAGAAGGGATATAGGAGGTGGGATAGGTATAAAAAACACGTGATAAGTTATCCCGTGTTTGTTTGGGAAATAGAAGAGTAAGACAGACGGGGCATAAGCCTCTTATCCCTCAAATCCTATACCCAGGAGGGGGGGTGGTATAAGGAGGTGGGATAAGCTCCTGCGATTTTAATAGGATGAAAAAGTTCATCATATCCCTCAAATTATTGTTATGTAGTTTAAATAATGTTAAAATAGTAAAATGTATTATTTTATCTCTATCCATATCCCACATACCAAACATTGAATAATAATTCTCGACTATCGTATTTTTATCCATATCCCAACCATTTATCCTTGTCTCTATCGCAACCTTTATCCTTATCTCTATCCCAATAGAATACCAAACGCCCCGTTAGTGACCTCCCACTAAAGTGTACAGCGGGTAATTTTGACCGGTCAACGTCTGGTCAACGCACCACCTCATCATTTTTAACCTCCTAATAAATAAAAGTGTATATCAAGGGAGAGGGCGCTCGTTCGACAGTTCAGCCGTTCGTCCGATCGTTTGATCGTCGTGGCTCCGACGTTCATCTTCTTCGTCTTTGGTTCCGCATTTGTCTGGTCGGTATTCATCATGGCTCCACCTCATTCTTCATCGTCGCGACTCGCCCGCCGCCGCTCATCTGCTGTAGTCGCTCCAACCTGGTTGAGATCTGGAATCTCAGTCGACGATGGTGATGATTTAGATCTAGTGAGGCGATTTGATATGAGGCGTTTTTTTAGGATTTCTGATATTTGAGGCGTTTTTTAGGATTGTTTTTTTCTTTAGGATTTCTGATATGATGCAAAACGTTTTCGGTGTTGTATGCATGGAGGTAAGAGAGAGCAAACTGTTGCAGGCATGGAGGTGAGAGAGAGCAAAAGTTTTCAACGGAGGTGAGAGAGAGAAAAGAATTAATATAAAAAAATAAAAAATAAAAGAAAATATAATTAAGGGTAAATTAGTCATTTAGCATTAGGTGGGATCCACTTTTATTTGTTAGGAGGTTAAAAGTGATGAGGTGACGCGTTGACTAGGCGTTGACCGGTCAAAATTACCTGATGTACACTTTAGTGGAAAGTCACTAAAAGGTTGTACAGTTTAGTGTGACAAAATTTTGGTTGTACACCAAAGTTTGATTATGGGTAAAGGTTGTACACCACATATGTAATTTACCCCTAAAACTATAAATGAAATATTATCTTAGATTCCACTTTATAAGTCATTCTAACAAAGCATGATGTGATATCAAAATCACAAGAGCATAGAACAAAAGAGCTTGGAGTTAAGGAGCCCAGTAGAAGCATGAAGGATCCATTGGAGCTGTCAATTGGACCTATGACGAAGAATCGTGCAAAGAAGGACCAACAAATGCTTAATGGACTCGTCTTGAGCTTCTTTAAGCAAGGAATGGATTTTAGCGAAGTTATTAAAGATGGTGTATTTTTGTGTTGTATTCAAACCTAAGCACATAATAGTGATATGTAAAAAGGTTGATCATATTTTAAGAGAAGCTTTGGACTTGCATGTGTTTGGCATGTGTAAAACCCATTGGGACTCATTAAAATTAATGCTATAACCTTATAGGGTTGATTGGGCTTATTTCTAGCTAATTAAAAGACTCAAATAATGTTAATTAGTGGGCTAAAATTGGGCTTAAAGGGACAAAAACGAATTTCATGCTTGTCCTTGTCTAATTAGGATTTCTTTTAGCTTTGGTGCACTAGGATTCAACTTCCTTTTTAGTTTAGGTTTAGGTTTCTTTTAGCCTATATAAAGGCTTGTATTCTTCATTATTTGATAATCAGACATCAATATTTTTATGAACAAAAGTTCTTCTTTTCTTTTGGGAATTATTTTCAATCCGGGATTGAATTCTTTATTGTGAGCTTGAGAGACCGGGTCATCATTCTTGCAATATTATCTTGATCGTGAACAAGTATTTTGGTAAGGTACTTGTGAATCGCCAAACACTCAGGTTCCAATTTAATTATTCGAAGGTATAAGGTTAGATCTCCTTTCATTGTCTTTAATTCTTTGAGATTAGTTTGTTATCACCAATTTATGCTTGTTATTTGATGGTGTTAATTCCTTAAGATAGATCGGGAAAACTTGTCGATTTGGTTATTATTTCTCTTTCATAACCAATATCACATCAATTGGTATCAGAGCTTTGGCTCTTCGGGAATTTGTTGTTTTTATTTTGTTTGTCGAAATCAAAAAAAAAACCTCAATCTAGAGTCTTTAATTATTGATCGAGTTCCTCATACCTTTGCATATAGTTATTTAGGTTCGTAGTTGTAGCAAATTGATTTTTGGATTCTATTCTTACTAGCCAAACCTATTTATGTGTGTGAATTTATTCAAATTTTTGCATGCTAAATCATTAGTACAAGTTTAATTTGTTAATCAATTTCAACCTAGTTTTTAAAAAAAAAAAAATCGGCTCATTGTTTGTACTAAAGTTACAAGTTTTCTAGAATTTGCATGCTAAACACACATTCTTAAAATTTCTTCTAACCATTGTCTCTTCTTCAAAAATCGTCTTTTATTCTATTCTTAGTGTGTTAAACTTTGGTTATCGTTACAATATTAGTCTTCTTTGCTTCTAGTTTCTGCCCTACTTTATTTTGTCATTCTTTTGCTTCATTGGCATTTATATTACCCGAGATAATCCTTGTGATCTATCAAGATAATATAAAAGAGTGATTGAACCGATTGTGAGGTACTTCTTTTACTTTCTTTTTCTTCTTTTCTTGCTTTAGACTAGATTTCACTTCTCTTTCATTCTTTATATATTTTGTTATGTCTAACGGACCTAAAGAGGACAACGTTAACGACGTTGATTCTAAAGAATGGCAACAAGCTATTGTAGGTGAGATGAGGAGGTTAGGGGCTATTGTGGCTGATTTGGTTTCAAACCAAAAGAAATCAAGCCAAAAGAAAAGAGGGCGGGGGAGATTGAATTTTGATGATGAACTATCCTAGTCTGAAGAGGAGGAGCAGTTTGGATACCGAAAAAGGGGTAACAATTGAAAAGATAGTAATCTTAATGCTATCAAACTTAAAATGCCTACTTTTCGAGGAGCTAGTGACCCAGAGGCGTATCTTGATTGGGTACGAAAGGTTGAAACAATCTTTGACATACATGAGTATTCCGAGGAGAAGAAGGTGAAACTTGTAGTATCCGAACTAACTGAATATGCGGCTGTTTGGTGGGACCAATTAAAGCGCACAAGAAAAAAGAGATGGTGATGAACCCATAAGAACATGGGGTGAATTGAAGAAGGTCATGAAAAAGAGATTTGTGCCGACTCACTATTATAAGGAGTTGTTGAAAGAACTCCAATCTATGTCTCAAGGTAACCAATCTGTTGAAGATTATCACAAACAATTAGAGATGGCACTAATCCGAGCTGATATACAAGAATATGAGGAAGCTACCATGGTTAGATTTCTCATGGGAATGAAGAGGGAGATTCGCAACCCTCTTGAGCTACAAACTTATTTCCACATGGAGGAGATGCTCCATAAAGCGATAAAAATTGAGAGACAACTTCAAGAGGTTGAGAAAGGGAGATCAAAGTTCAAAGGCACTACTTCCACTCTATGGGAGTCAGATCCAAGAGGTAATTTTAAAACTAAATCCGAATTTAGCTCTAAAAGTGATCAAAAGCCTCAGGTTGATTCAAAAGCATTTGGGAAGTTGCAAATTGGTGGAACTACTCCAAAATACAAAAGTACTGAAAAACCCACAAGAACTCGTGAAATTGTGTGTTTTAAGTGCCAAGGGAGAGGGCACTATGCAAGAGAGTGTTTGAATCAAAAGGTGATGGTTATGAAGCATGGTGAGTTAGTATCCGAAAGTGAGTCCGAACATGAATCAGATGATATGCCCGTCTTAGAAGATTGTAGTGATATAGAAGAGGTGGATAGCAAAGGAGGGCATAGAGTTAACTTAGTCACTCATAGAACATTAAAGATGGGAGTGAGTGGTGACATTGAGCAACGGGAGCACATCTTTCATGCTCATTGTAAGGTACTTGGAAAGACATGCTTACTAATTATTGATGGAGGAAGTTGTTGCAACGTGGTGAGCAATGTGTTAGCAAACCGATTGGGGATATCAACAATTCCACATCCCAATCCTTATCGGTTACAATGGTTGAATGATAGTAACAAATTCAAAGTTACTAAACAGGTGCTTCTGAACTTTTCTATTGGTTCTTTTTCTGATGAGGTATTATGTGATGTAGTACCCATGCAAGCATGTCATGTGTTATTGGGGAGGCCTTGGCAATTCGATCAATTAGCACTACATCATGGCCGAACAAATAAATTTACTATTGCAAAGGATGGGAATAAGTATATTTTTCCACCTTTTGTCACCTGCTGAAGTGTTTGAAGATCAGCTCTACATGCAAAGAATGTTACAAGAACAATCTGTGAGAAGGGAAATGGTTAAGGCGAGAGAAAATAAGAGTGATAAAATCAGTGAGGGTGTGAAGAGAGAATAGGTGAGTGAAAAGGCATTAGTGAGGTCGAGAAATGAGGGTGAGAGGAGAGAAAAAGAGAGGAGCATTAACAAAAGCCAAAATCTATCTTTATATGCTAAATTGAGGGGTGTAAAGCAAGCTGATTTTGAAAACAAAAATTTATTATTATTTTATTGTAAGAGTTTTTGTTTATCTTCTGTAAGTCAGTCTAACCTTCTTTTTAGTATTTCCCCTCTTTTACAGGAGTTCAAGGATTTATTCCCCGAACAGATGCCTGATAAGTTGCCCCCGATTCGAGGAATTAAGCACCAAATTGACTTTGTTCCCGAAGCACAAATTCCAAATCGACTAGCCTATAGAAGTAACCCTGATAAAGTCAAAGAACTTCAAAGGCAAGTGGAGGAGCTAATTACCAAAAAGTTGATTCATGAATCTATGAGTCCATTTGATCTACTAGTCATCCTAGTACCAAAGAAAGATGGAACTTGGCAGATGTGCATCAATTGTAGAGCCGTCAACAAAATCATGGTAAAGTATCATCATCCTATCCCTAGGTTAGATGATATGTTGGATGAACTAAATAGGGCTATGCATTCATCTACTAACTTTTCACCATTTGAAATTGTTTATGGTTTTAATCCTTTGACACCATTAGACTTGATCCCTTTACCTGTTGATGAAAGGAAAAGTTTAGATGGAAAGAAGAAGGCAAAAATGGTGCTTAAGTTATATGAACAAGTGAAACAACAACTGGAGAAGAAGAATGATCAGTATGCAAAGCAAGCTAACAAGGGTCAACAACGTGTGCTATTCGAACCCGGTGATTGGGTGTGGTTGCATATGCGCAAAGAGAGATTCACCGCTCAGAGACAATCAAAGCTACATCCTAAAGACGATGGCCCATTTCAAGTAGTCGCACAAATTAGAGATAATCCATACAAACTGGACTTGCCAGGTGAGTATAGTGTGCATACAACTTTTAATGTCGCTGATTTATCTTTGTTTGATGTAGGAGATGAAGATTTGAGGACAAATCCTTTTCAAGAGAGAGGGAATGATGTGATATCAAAATCACAAGAGCATGGAATAAAGGAGCTTGGAGTTAAGGAGCCCAATAGAAGCATGAAGGATCCATTGGAGCTGTCAATTGGACCTATGACGAAGAATCGTGCAAAGAAGGACCAACAAATGCTTAATGGACTCGTCTTGAGCTTCTTTAAGCAAGGAATGGATTTTAGCGAAGTTATTAAAGATGGTGTATTTTTGTGTTGTATTCAAACCTAAGCCCATAATAGTGATATGTAAAAAGGTTGATCATATTTTAAGAGAAGCTTTGGACTTGCATGTGTTTGGCATGTGCAAAACTCATTGGGACTCATTAAAATTAAGGGGAAATTACACAGAAAAGCCTTTATAAAAAGTAATTTACAGTTATAACAAATCATATTTTGCATTTTGTCAATTAGGAAGTTATCAATAAATGATTGGTTAGAAATGGTTAGAGAATGTTAAAAGATGATAGAAATTCAAAAATATCTGACATTTTTAAAATAAAAAATGATATATTTGATATAATACTAATAAAATTATCAATTTGATTAAATTATAAATATTTTTATCATTTCTGATCTTTATGTAAAAGACCCTAAAATTAATGCTATAACCTTATAGGGTTGATTGGGCTTGTTTCTAGCTAATTAAAAGACCCAAATAATGTTAATTAGTGGGCTAAAATTGGGCTTAAAAGGACAAAAACGAATTTTACGCTTTTCCTTGTCTAATTAGGATTTCTTTTAGCTTTGGTGCACTAGGATTCAACTTCCTTTTTAGTTTAGGTTTAGGTTTCTTTTAGCCTATATAAAGGCTTGTATTCTTCATTATTTGATAATCAGACATCAATATTTTTATGAACAAAAGTTCTTTTTTTCCTTTGGGAATTATTTTCAATCCGGGATTGAATTCTTTATTGTGAGCTTGAGAGACCGGGTCATCATTCTTGCAATATTATCTTGATCGTGAACAAGTATTTTGCTAAGGTACTTGTGAATCGCCAAACACTCAGGTTCCAATTTAATTATTCGAAGGTGTAAGGTTAGATCTCCTTTCATTGTCTTTAATTCTTTGAGATTGGTTTGTTATCACCAATTTATGCTTGTTATTTGATGGTGTTAATTCCTTAAGATAGCTCGGGAAAACTTATCGATTTGGTTATTATTTCTCTTTCATAACCAATATCACATCATATTTGGTTACTTCTTTTTTCATGTTAATATTTGCATTTTCATTTCAAAATAGAGAATTGTAAGTGTTTCTTTAGTGACCTCCTGTTTGACTTTTATACGTGAAAAACAGCATTTTACAAAAGCAGAAAATCTCAGCTTTTTGAAAAAACAGTTGTTTCCAATAGCAACAACAAACAGTAGGTAAACCAAACAGACCCTTAATTTTTTTCTCAAATATAGGTCGTTTTATTTTTCCAAAAATTTAAGCATTAAAGTTTTGTCTTGGTCACAGGGCAGAACTTATATAGGGCAAGGGTGTAACATCCCTAAAACCCTAACATATACATCTTCCCACATTCATATATGTTTTCATGATTGAATACATACATTTTAGATTCATCGCATTGTCATTAGAAGTTTCATATGCCTAATGCGATTACCGTGCGATTAGTAGACGATTAGTGTATCGTTAAGATGTAACGATTGGTTAATTGAGTTAGGACTTAAATGAATGAATTAATGAATTCATATGTCCTAAATTGATTAAGTTACACTTTAGGAGGGCTGAATTTGAGGTTTGTGAGCAAGCACGAGGTGTCACCCCAATATTAAGACAAAATACACCTCTTCATTTGCCAAATGATGTGCACAACTCATTCTTTATCTATTCCAGCCACAATTTCGACCAAAGTTTCAGCAAAACCTTCCTTGTTCATACCCTAAACCTCTCCAAAGAAAACTCTTCCAATTTCTTCCATTTTCGAGTCAAACAAGTCAAGTTAGGAAGCATACTAGGTGATAGACACGAGTTGAAGGTTAGTATGTTGTTTTAGCTTGTTTTCTATGAGTTTGAGATTCTGAAATACCTAGGTATGATCATAGGATTTGTTGTGGATGAGTTGTGATGGAGTTTTTTGAGTTTTGGTGTTGTTTAAAGTGGTTATAGGCTATCCAAATGAAAGATATGTATCAAGTGCCCTAAACAGAAATCTAGGGTACTGCTTTCAGTCATTTTGGAGTATGTTTTTCATATTGATATTCTTCGAATTTAAGATACATAAAGAATAACATATGTTGATATATGTGTTATGAAACCCTCTGTAAAATATGGGACTTTAATTCCATATATAGATGAAGAAAACCTAGATGGAACATGACTGCCTCGAAATTGAATGTCATGTGAGGCAGCCATGTTGATGTAGCATTTTGAGGACCTTAGATTCATAATTTGAGAAAGGTTATTTATACAAAAGTGTTCCTAACTACTTGAAGTATATGTCTGTAAAAGGTTTTGGCAATCCATTATGTTTAGTGTGAGATAGGTTGAGTGCATTATGGTAGATGCAAATCTGGATAGTCTGTTTCTTGGCTGGAAACAAGACAGAATCATTTTGCATGCCATATATTGTGTAGAAGTGATATTAAAGTGAATTTTGGATATGTTATACCCATATATGTCTAGTTTCAGTAGGTTCAAGAATCAGGGCATTTGGATTAATATAGAGAAATTTATAGCAGAATGTGTGCAAGTAGGTCATGTGATGATCTAAGACAAAAGGATTAGATTGCATGAACTTTGTGGAGTTAGTGTCTTGTAAATCATATAGCATTCATTAGTTTATATTTTTATTAAGTTTATGTTAAGGCTAATTGTATAAATGTTATGTGACATTAGGAGGGCAAGGTACAACTGAACGCACACCCGATCGTGTTGAATAGATCGAACCAAGTGCGACGGTAAGCATATTGCTTATATATGTGTATGACTGTATTGTGCCTTGTGACTTGCTGAGTGTGAGATGTGGTTGAATCTGATGTGAATGATGTGGATAATGTTTGAGTGTTTGTGATACGTCATGATTGATAAGAAAGTGATATGATTGAGTATGTTGCAGTGTTATGAGTGAATACGACATGTTGAGCCTTGTGCACATACTGGAACTGAATAATGGTTGGATTATAAATGAATATGAGCTTGCTTAGATGGATATGTGAAATGGTCCAAGTTGAGAGTGCTATCCGAATATTGTGAGCCGGAAGCACATGTGTTGAGATATATGAGTACGTGAGTTGAGTGTAACTCCTCCGTAGCACAGATGATTGTATTCCGAATTTAGTGAGCCGGAATACAGATTGGGCCCAAGGACCATTTTATATATATTGTTTAAGTACAGCAAGGCCTTTCTAAAATAAGTATTACTATAATAAGTGAAACATGTGAATAAATTCTAACTTGGTATTGATGATATATTTTGATTTGTGCTCTTTACATTACTTTTGTATACATATATGCGTAATATGATTATTGAGTAGGCAGCTCACCCCTTGCCAACAGATTTTACAGGTTAGGAGGAGTTCTTCTTGCTTAAGGTCGCACCGGCAGTGTCAGTCCATTCTCATCTAGGCATTTTGGAGTCTTGTGATGTACTTTTGTTTTGTAAATCCTTTATGTAGGATAATGACTTAAACGTGTATTGTAAATGCTTTCTCTTATGTATAATATGTAAAGTTTATATGAGATTGAAGTTTATATGATTGAGAATTGAAAGCATGTCTATAACTGATATTGTGTGAGATATCATGTGATCCAAGTGAGGGGGTTACATTTAGTGGTATCAGAGCGGGTCTACTTTCCTAGGGATTTGGTTGTGTATGACTTGTTTTGGATTCCTAGGGTAAGACCACATAATCATATTTTCTTATTCTAAAGCATGTTGACATGGTCATGTTTCATGTAGGGTTATGGAGTCTGATGGTGAGAATGGACAATCCGGTCATATGTCTAGTCATGGTTCAGTTGGTCGTGTTCATGAGTCTGGGGGCTCAGAACATATAGGAGCTTCAGAACATGCAGGTTATCCTCAGGGTTACAACCAGTTTGAACAGATGATGGGAATCTATTTGGCTCAAGGTCAGCCTCAGCCACGTGTTCAAGCTCGTCGAGATGCGCCAGTCTTTGATAAAAAATTTGAAAGGCTTAAAAAGATGGGCGCAACAGAGTTTGAGGGTAGTACAGATCCTGATATAGCTGATAAATGGTGGGCCAAGATTGAAGATGTACTTGAGAACACAGAATGTCGACTAGATTCAATGGTCAAATATGTTTCTAATCTTTTCACTGATGAAGCTTTAGAATGGTGGAGATCTATAAAAAGGACAAGAATTAGAACTGAAATAACATGGGATATTTTCAAGAAGTTGTTCACTAATAAGTACGTGTCAAAGATATACAAAGATAGGAAACAAACATAGTTTTTGACCCTTATGCAGGAGGATATGTCTGTGGCTGAATACGAGCTTAAGTTTAACACTTTAGCCAAATATGCACCTGCAAATGTGGCTACAGAAGAAGCAAAATGTCGCAGGTTTGAACATGGTCTACACCCAGATGTTAGAATGGGGATTCATGCACATGAAACGAGCTTTAGATTGTTAGTAGAATCTGCACTCAGAGCGGAGGAAATTGTGAAAGATAAAGAACAACTTTTTGTAACTAAAAGGGCTAGATTTGATACAGAAGGCCAGTCTAGCAGGCCATCAAAGAGAGGTGGATTCTCAGTTTCTTCTAGAGGCTATTTTCAACAATTTAGAGGTAGTAGTAGTATCCATCGTGGTGGGACTAGATCACGGGGCGGATTTGGAGATGTTTTGAGTAGTGCTCCATCTGTGGGTAGTAACAGATTTTCAGGTGGTCGGTTTAATAGTGGGTATAGAGGAGGAGCGAGAACAACATCTTTTCCAGCTTGTCAGACATGTGGACGGGTACACAGAGGTGAGTGTTGGGGACCTTCCCTGGTTTGTGGCAGATGTGGCCGATCTCACACAGGAGAGTGTTATGGTTCATTTAAGAAGGGTACATGTTTTGAGTGTGGAGAAACAGGCCATTATCGTAATGATTGTCCCTTATTAGTTGATAGAGGAGAGAGAGTTCAACCTCAGTCTAATATAGGAGGTGGTGCAGCTAGAGTGGATAGAGGCAGAGGCAGAGGTCGAGCAGGAGGTAGAGGGGGTAGACATGATGCTCCTATGGGTGGACAGACACAAAATTTACCACGAAATAGAGCCTTCAATATGACGAGAGGTGAAGCTCAAACAGCACCAAAGGTTATATCCGGTACAATTTCTATCCTTGATACCTTAGCTTTTGTTTTGATTGACCCTGGATCCACTCATTCATACATAACACCTGAGTTTATATTGAAAATAAATGGGAAGGTAGAACCATTAGGATGTGATGTGGGAGTTATCCTGCCAGTTGGGAATAATGTGATTGTAAATCAGGTTCTGAGAGATTGTCCTATAAAAGTGAGGGGAAGTGAGTTCCCTATAGATTTAGTAGTTATGGGGTTTAGAGAATTTGATATTATTTTGGGGATGGATTGGTTGTGTAAATATGAAGCTAAAGTGGATTGTTGTTCAAAGGAAGTTGTGTTACATTGTAATTCAGAATCAACTGTGTTATTTGTTGGGGAGAGAAAGGTTGTGCCATCTTGTTTAATATCTGCAATTCAAGCAAGTAGATGGATTAGAAATGGGTGTGGGGCATATTTAGCTCATGTTGTGGACACTAGGGAGGATGGAGGCAAATTGGGGAATATTCCAGTGGTGAGAGATTTTGCAGATGTATTCGTAAATGAACTACCAGGATTACCACCTCATAGGGAGATTGATTTTCCTATTGAGACCATGTCAGGAGTATCTCCTATATCAATTGCTCCATATAGAATGGCTCCAATGGAATTACAAGAATTGAAGAAACAAATAGAAGAACTACTTGAAAAGGGGTTTATACAACCCAGTACTTCACCGTGGGGAGCACCTGTATTATTTGTGAAGAAGAAAGATGGAAGTATGCGATTGTGTATTGATTACAGACAATTGAACAGAATGACAGTGAAAAACAAGTATCCATTGCCTCGAATTGATGATTTGCTAGATCAGCTTAGAGGAGCTCGTCATTTTTCAAAGATTGATCTACGATCGGGCTATTGGCAGTTGAGAGTTGCAGAAGCTGACATACCTAAAACTGCTTTTCGTACAAGGTATGGTCATTTTGAGTTTCTTGTGATGCCTTTTGGCTTGACTAACGCTCCTGCAGCTTTCATGGCATTAATGAACAAGACTTTTCAGCCATATCTAGATAAGTTTGTTGTGGTATTCATTGATGATATCCTAGTGTATTCAAGAACTGTGGGTGAGCATGAACAACATTTGAGAATTGTTTTGAAAATTTTAAGAGATAATCAGATGTATGCAAAGCTGAGCAAATGTGAATTTTGGATGGATGAAGTTGTATTCCTTGGTCATATGGTGTCAGGTGAAGGGGTTCAACCCGACCCTTCCAAAATTAAAGCTATTGATGAATGGGAACCGCCAAAGAACGTTACAGAGCTTAGGAGTTTTCTTGGGTTAGCTGGTTATTACAGGAGATTTGTAGAGGGTTTTTCTCTGATTGCAGGTCCATTAACTAAATTGCTGAGAAAGGGAGTTGTATTCCAGTGGAATGATAAATGTCACCAAAGCTTTGAGGAACTAAAGAAGAGATTGACTTCCGCACCAGTGTTAGTGTTACCTTCTGAAGGGGGTGGCTTTGTTGTTTATACAGATGCCTCGGGACAAGGTTTGGGATGTGTTCTAATGCAAACTGGGAAAGTCATTGCATATGCTTCTAGGCAACTGAGACCTCATGAGATGAATTACCCCACACACGACTTAGAGTTGGCAGCAGTCATCCATGCATTGAAGGTATGGAGACATTACCTATATGGGGAGACATTTCAGATTCTCACTGATCACAAGAGTTTGAAGTACATCTTTACGCTATGCACCCAGGAATGACAAAGATGTACAGAAATTTGAGACCTTTTTACTGGTGGCCTATAATGAAGAAAGATGTATCTGATTTTGTTTCCAAATGTTTGACATGTCAACAGGTTAAAGCTGAGCATCAAGCTCCCGTGGGAAAACTAAAACCTTTAACCATACTAGAGTGGAAATGGGAGAGGATCACTATGGATTTTGTGATGGGATTACCAAGAACAAGGCGTAGACACGATAGTATATGGGTGATAGTGGATAGACTTACGAAATCTGCTCACTTTCTACCGGTTCAACAGACAGACTCGATGGATAAATTGGCTAGACTTTATGTGGAACAAATAGTGAGGTTGCATGGAGTACCTATATCTATTATTTCAGATCGTGATCCTAGATTTACATCTAGATTTTGGGGCAGTTTACAGCACTACTTGGGAACAAAATTGCATTTTAGTACAACTTTTCATCCACAGACAGATGGACAATCAGAAAGAACTATTCAGACCTTAGAGGATATGATGAGAGCTTGTGTTCTTAATTTCCAAGGTGAGTGGGATATACATGACTGCCTCGAAATTGAATGTCATGTGAGGCAGCCATGTTGATGTAGCATTTTGAGGACCTTAGATTCATAATTTGAGAAAGGTTATTTATACAAAAGTGTTCCTAACTACTTGAAGTATATGTCTGTAAAAGGTTTTGGCAATCCATTGTGTTTAGTGTGAGATAGGTTGAGTGCATTATGGTAGATGCAAATCTGGATAGTCTGTTTCTTGGCTGGAAACAGGACAGAATCATTTTGCATGCCATATATTGTGTAGAAGTGATATTAAAGTGAATTTTGGATATGTTATACCCATATATGTCTAGTTTCAGTAGGTTCAAGAATCAGGGCATTTGGATTAATATAGAGAAAGTTATAGCAGAATGTGTGCAAGTAGGTCATGTGATGATCTAAGACAAAAGGATTAGATTGCATGAACTTTGTGGAGTTAGTGTCTTGTAAATCATATAGCATTCATTAGTTTATATTTTTATTAAGTTTATGTTAAGGCTAATTGTATAAATGTTATGTGACATTAGGAGGGCAAGGTACAACTGAACGCACACCCGATCGTGTTGAATAGATCGAACCAAGTGCGACGGTAAGCATATTGCTTATATATGTGTATGACTGTATTGTGCCTTGTGACTTGCTGAGTGTGAGATGTGGTTGAATCTGATGTGAATGATGTGGATAATGTTTGAGTGTTTGTGATACGTCATGATTGATAAGAAAGTGATATGATTGAGTATGTTGCAGTGTTATGAGTGAATACGGCATGTTGAGCCTTGTGCATATACTGGAACTGAATAATGGTTGGATTATAAATGAATATGAGCTTGCTTAGATGGATATGTGAAATGGTCCAAGTTGAGAGTGCTATCCGAATATTGTGAGCCGGAAGCACATGTGTTGAGATATATGAGTACGTGAGTTGAGTGTAACTCCTTCGTAGCACAGATGATTGTATTCCGAATTTAGTGAGCCGGAATACAGATTGGGCCCAAGGACCATTTTATATATATTGTTTAAGTACAGCAAGGCCTTTCTAAAATAAGTATTACTATAATAAGTGAAACATGTGAATAAATTCTAACTTGGTATTGATGATATATTTTGATTTGTGCTCTTTACATTACTTTTGTATACATATATGCGTAATATGATTATTGAGTAGGCAGCTCACCCCTTGCCAACAGATTTTACAGGTTAGGAGGAGTTCTTCTTGCTTAAGGTCGCACCGGCAGTGTCAGTCCATTCTCATCTAGGCATTTTGGAGTCTTGTGATGTACTTTTGTTTTGTAAATCCTCTATGTAGGATAATGACTTAAACGTGTATTGTAAATGCTTTCTCTTATGTATAATATGTAAAGTTTATATGAGATTGAAGTTTATATGATTGAGAATTGAAAGCATGTCTATAACTGATATTGTGTGAGATATCATGTGATCCAAGTGAGGGGGTTACAAAGGGGGCCAATGCCCCCCTCAAAAAAATTTTTTTAAAAAATTTCACGTTTTATATATTTATAAATATATTAATTTAATAATTAAAACCCTAATATATATATATATCGTATTCTTTCTTTTCTTATTTCTATCTCTCTCTCTTCTATTCTTCTCCTTGTTGCTGCCTCACCACACATCTTCAACTTCAATCAAGGTTCTTTTTAACACTGCAGTGAGGTTGTGGGGCTTTGGCGGATCCTGATACCTGCTGCGGATTGGATTGAGTTTTGTCGCGCTAATCTTAGTTCTTGGCTGTTAGTTGGTCTCAATAAAAAGGGGAATTAGCGTGGTATAGGCTGGAGTACCATGTTTGTCTACACCATCTGGTGGTTGTGGCGGTGGAGATGCTCGACGGTGTTCGATCCAGATACTGCTGTTTGTCGAAATAAGCTGGAATTTGTATATGGTAAAGCTCGGGAATGTTAGAAAGCCTTTTTAGATGAGCAGCGCATGAGAAATAGAAGTAGAAGGATTGTCATGGTGAATTGGAAGCCCCCGTCGAAGGACTGGATCAAGGTGAATAGTGATGGCGCTTGTAAGGGAGCCCCGGGTCCGGCGGCTGCAGGGGGCATTGCTCAGAATGACAATGGAGTTTGGGTAGGAGGGTTCGCTGTTAACTTAGGTATTTATAGTGTTGTGCTTGCGGAGCTATGAGGTCTGTACTTCGGGTTGAAGTTTACTTGGGATAGACATTTTTGTAGAGTTGTATTCGAAATGGACTCGCTTGTGGTTGTGGATTTGGTGAAGAATGGTAAGGATCATAGACATAGGTTCTTTTGGCTGATTGATGAGTGTCAAAGATTGTTAAGACAGGATTGGGAAGAGGTTAGGTTGATTCATGTTCTCCGTAAAGGTAACTGTGCAGCGGACTGGATGGCGAATTACACAGGAAGTTTACCCCTGGGTCTTCACGAGTGTGAGGTGCCCCCTGCAGACATCCTGGATATCTTATTTTCTGATATTTGTGGTACTTGTCTTCCTAGGATGACTAGTATCACTTAGCTTGTTCTTTGTTGTGCTTCGGGCTTTCGTCCCCTCCATTAAGATAAAAAAAAAGGTTATTTTTAACAAATAAACAAGAAGCCAAAGAGTAGAGAACACTCACCACAACAACAATATATTATAAAATGTAAGAAAATAAACAATTGCACTAATTTAGTTATTTAATCATTTGAATATAATTGTATTCAATATATATTTAAATGTTCATATGGTCCCCCCAAATTGTCATCGAAGGTCCGCCACTGCTTGGTCATGTGTTTTTAAACATTTCAATGCTCATTATCCAACTATTACATTAGAGATAAAAAATAATAATTAACCAATATAAATTTATTAATTTGATTATATATTAATTATATTTTTTAATTTGTTTGAAACACACTAGAATTACTTTATAATAGAACTAATCGAGCACTGTTTTTCTTAAAAGCTCTTTTTAGAAGAACTCACAATTTGTAGCTTTTATAAAACAGCTTTCACAAGTTACAAATAAAGCTGAACTTTTTGCTACAACAATGTTAAACTGATCTTAAATATTCACAATCCTAAACCAACGTAGTTCTGATGGGAGCCTATAAAACTTATTGCCTTTCTTAAGAGTTTTTTCTTTACTTCTCATTTTGTATCATTTGTTCTCTCTTTTCATTCTTTTGAGATCTCTTTCAAATGCTCATTTTTTTTCTCCACTTGCCGCTAGATCAAGCCTAACGGAAGAAGGGGTGAACACAAGTTCTCTATGTCGATAAAGCATCTTTTTGCGGAGTTCATTTTTTCTGTTTTATTATTATCTACATTTTTTTTCGATTTCTCGTTATTGATGTTTAAAGTGTTCTTTTTTTCTTTGTAATAGTTAATTATATGTTGTTTTGGATTTTGGATTCTCCAACACAAATCTAAATAAACGAAAGGTAAAATTAGGCTTCTGTAATTTTCGGCTTTGTTTTCGTTCTAATCCTTTTGTATTTTTCAGATTTAGGATTGCAAGTTTTTTTTATTTGTTCTTCATTTCTTAAAACCATCGTTCATGTTGAGGCTCCCCTAATTGGTAAATTCAATTCCAGATTTTAGTACTTGGTAATATTTGTTTATTTTTTCCCTTTCTAAGGTTTTTGCGTTTTCTTATGCTTTCACTGTAAATCGATTTCTCTACTTTTTAACCTGGAGTGTTACCTTTTTTGGGTTTAGGTTATTGATTTATATTTCAACCGAGAATTTCATTTTTCCTGTCAGGTACCCAGATTTGTATTTTATCCTGGAGTGTTACCTTTTTTGGGTTTAGGTTATTGACTTCAGTAGCTTGCAAAAGGATACGCCTAATTAAAAATTAATATAACTTACTAATACCAGCAAAGGAAATTGTTTTCAAAGTTTCTAGAATTTGTATGATAAAAAAAATTCTAGAATTTTCTTACAACTTCCATGGAAACTATAGCCTCCGATTCACAAATTTAAAAAGATGAGTTATAGTGTTAGAGAGAGAAAGTTAAAGATATATAAAAAAAATTGAGTTACAAAAAAAAAAGTTAATGATAAATTCAAAAAGGTATAGCAAGGTAGTAAACAAATGTAGTTTTTGGATCTTAATAGAAACAAGATGAAGAAGAAACAATGAGAGAGGGAGAAGTAAGAAAGAGAAAGATACAAAAAATAACGAAAAAGTAAATTTAATGATGAAAAAATGTTTTTATATAAATGAGGTCCATTAAATGAATTGTTAGCAATCAACCGTTGATGTGGCATTATTAGCCTGCTACAACATGTCTTATACACTTTAGTGGGAGGTCATTCATAAAATGATATATTTTAATGTGTAAATTTGAAAGTTTACACTAAAGTGTGATATGAGGTAAAGATTGTACACCTCGTATATAATTTACCTCAATCCCAATTGTGTGATAATCTTTTGTAACTGTTAATATTTAACCTCTGTTAATAATTATTTTATTGTAAAGTTTATCATTTAGTCTTTGTATAGCTTTAGAGTCCCTTAGAGCATCTATATTGGACACAACTTTGTTGTGTTTTTAGGACAAAAGATGTATACAACCACTAAAGTGGATGTGTCTAAAAAAAGTTTGTAGTTAATATTAGGAGTGTACGGATAAAAGAAAGAGAAATAGGATATAAATTATAGTTAACCAAATTGTGAGGCGCACGCTGCTTGCTAAAAGGCCCAATCTGGCGCGTGTAACACACTCTCCAGATTAGGCGCGCCATGGCAACAACATGCGTCACAATTAATCCAAAAGTTCTGCCAATGTAGTGGGTGTAGTGGATTTAGATTGTTTTTTTCAAATTTTTATTCAATTGCTATGTTGAAAATGGTGACATTGTTTATTAATTTTATACTCAAACGGTAATATTTCTTAAACGGTAACATATTAATTGAAAAATTACTTTTTTGATCCCAATTTTCAAACGGTAACATTTTTTATGCTTCTATAAAATGTAATTTTAATTTCATTTGACCAGCAAAAAAACTCATCTCAATCCTTTATTATTCATACTTTGTAATGGAAAATCATCAAGATCAATTTAGCTAATATTATTCTCAGGTTCCAAACACTCAATTTCTCGAAACACAAAACTCTCAAAGGTCACTGATTAGGCCCATTCCACGACCATTATATGATTCGTACATGCAATATCCACCAAATTCTCAAAACTTTTTCAATCCGAACACTCTTACCCGTATATGAATATACCAGGAAATCATCAACAGATGTCGGGCTACTACCCGCGTGGCTTTTTTACTAATGATTCATACACAATAAGGGAGCATTCTAGGCCAGTACCAATTAATGTGGAATCTCCAAACAATGCTTTGGTGGATGAATGCGTTGAAGTTACAAAAAGTCAAGCACAACCGGTAGTCGATTCAACACCGAGGTTCAAGTGGAATACTACACTTGAATTTTTTTATGAATACTTGGTTAACAGTAGCAAACGATGAAGTTGTTGGTACCGATCAACGGCTAGGTGAATTTTGGAAGAGAATCATGAATCATTTTAACATATATAAGCCTGAAGGTCCATGTCTACCCAAAGAGAATACGGCTTCAGTGAAATTTTACAAAATTAGTAAAAATATCTCTGATTTTATTGGGTGTTATTATGATATTGTTGTAATGAAACCAAGTGGTCATTCGGATGCACAAATCATTGAAAAGACGGAACAACTCTACATTCAAAGGAATAGCTCCAAATTTCCTTATATTCATTGTTGGAAAATAATGAAAGACGAACCTAAATGGATCGTTTTTAAAGAAAAAAACACTGATGATGATTCATTAAAGAGATTGAAGGTGGCTGCTTCAGGACAATACAATTCAACAAGCAAAAGTGGCAATGACGTACAACCGTTTCCTGAACGTCTAATAGGCCAGAAGGCGGCTAAAAGAGCGTCGAAAGGTAAAAAAAGATGAGTGACTCCTCTCAAAACATAGATGAGGAATTGTATAAATATTTACAAATGCAAAAAGTTAAAACATCGCATGATTTCGTGCAACAAGGCATAACATTTCTTCGTAATCAAGAAGAACAAATTAAGCAAAAAGATTTTGAAATTCTCGACAAAGATACTTCGGATATGGATGAAGACTGACTGTTACGACACAAAAAAATTTGCGCACATATCAAAGCGAAGTATGATTTTCTTTAAATATATTTAATAATGTCGTCTAGTTATTTATGTTGTAATATTGTCTAGTTATTTATTGGTAATGTTATTTATTTATGATGTAGTTTATTTATTTATAATTAGTTATTCTACTTTTCTATTTAACATGTTAATGATTAAACATTACAAACAAAATAAAACATTTCAAATAATTAAACATTAAAAACTAAACATTAATGATTAAACATTACAAACACTTCCAAATAAAATAAACATTACAGAAACTTACAAATAAACATTAAAAAATCAATATTACATGATAATTAAAAAATCAATATTGTGGGCCCGACGGTCAGTTCAGCTTGTTTATCTTATATGAGAACGAACCAACTACCCCCGCAGCTGAATGAAACACTGATTATCCCCATACCAAAAAAACAAGATGCAAAAACAGTGTTCAATCTACACCCTATTGCCATGTGCAATGTTCTACTCAAGATCCTCACAAAGATGTTAGCGAACCGTTTCAAGCAGACACTCCCGGAAATTATTTCAGCTAACCAAAGTGCTTTTTTGATAGGTAGTTGATCTCTGATAATATTCTGGTGGCATATGAAGTTGTCCACAAACTAAAAGGTCTGAGACATGGTCAGAAAGGTACAGCAACATTGAAGCTTGACATGAGTAAGGCATACGGTCGTTTTGAGTGGGCTTTCCTCAAGCATATGCTTATAAAGATGGGCTTCCCTCTCAATTGGGTCCAATGGATTATGATGTGCGTTTCAACTGTATCGTATATAATAGCTCATGACGGTGGAGAGCTCGGGCCTATTATCCCTCAATGGGGTCTTAGACAGGGTGATCCGTTGTCTCCTTTCTTGTTCCTAATTTGTGTTGAAGGCCTATCAGCAATCTTATCTATTAGGGAAAGGGTGGGAAAAATTCATAGGTTCAGTGTGGCTCGACAGGCTCCCTAGATTTCACATTTATTCTTTGTTGAAGACAGCTTGTTGTTCTTTAGAGCTAACAGAACTGAAGCCCAATGTATACAAGAATGTCTGAACCATTATACAAAAGCTTCGGGCTAGTGTATCAATTTTCAGAAATCATCCATCTTCATCAGCTCCAGCTCTAACCAGACAAACAGTGCAGAAGTTCTCAATAAGCTGCGAGTCAGGGAGGTAGCGGCACTAGACAGCTATTTAGGGGGTCCGATTAATATCGGGAGGAGTAAAGGGCGAGCTTTTCAGTGTTTGAAGGATCGAATATGGTCTCTGATAAACAACTGGAAAGAGAAGTTCTTATCCCGGGCTGGCAAGGAGGTTCTGATCAAATCTGTTCTTCAAGCCATACCTACATATTTAATGAGCTTGTTTCTTTTGCCTAAAGAGTTGTGTGATGAACTGAACAAGCTACTTAATCGATTCTGGTGGAGATCAAATGGCTTGGTTGCCTTTAGCATTCACTGGAAGAGCTGGGAGAAGTTGAATATTCCGAAATCATAAGGTGGTATGGGCTTTCGTAATATTCACCAATTCAATCTAGCACTACTAGCCAAGCAGGGGTGGAGGTTACTACAGAACCCGTCGTCCTTGGTGGCTTGTACGTTGAAGGCTAGGTATTTTCCCCAAGTGGATTTTATGTAGGCACCGCTATGAAATAACCCGTCCTTTACGTGGAGGAGTATTATTGCTAGCAGGGAACTGTTAAGTACTGGTCTTCGATGAAAAGTTGGCATTGGCACCACGGTTAACGTTTGGAAAAGACCATGGCTCCCATAAAAAGTTAATCCATATCCCACGAGCATTCAATTGAGTAATGATACAGTGGAAAGTGTGAATGAATTATTGGATTGCCACGACAATTGAAGGAGAGACAGTGTCCATAGGCTGTTCAACACTAGAGATGAAGGATTGATCATGTCGATTCCAAGAGGTTGGCCTGGAAGAAGCGACTCTTGGTTTTGGAAACATACTACTACTGGAGAATACTCAGTGAAAAGTGGATACTTGATAGGAATTAATGCTGGGGAAAATATACATAATTAGTCAAGTGCGGTAAATTGGAAATTACTATGGAATCTGAATGTAGCTCCTAAGATCAGGAACTTCCTATGGAGAATCCTGACACGATGCCTACCGTTTATGGCCAACCTAAACCAAAGACACATCGTGCTTCCTAACAGGTGTCCAGTCTGTAATGACTTAGGGGAAGATGAGAGCCACATATTCCTGTCATGTCCACTAGAGCGACAAGTATGGGGTCTTTTTTTCTCAGATAGGAGAATGGAGGGTGTTCACGACCTCATCAGTTGGTTTACACAGCTGCTGGACCTGCGAGTCCCGACTCTGGAACTTATCGCAGTAATCCCATGGCATATATGGAGGAATCATAATTAAGCTGTTTGGGAAAATAAGTTTAGCTTACCGAGGTCAGTTTTGACAGCCGCAAACACTGAGTACCAGAACTGGTTGACGGTCAGATAAGGAATGCAAAAAATGCAAGCAAGCCCAAGTAGAAACTCCAGTCGATGGCGGAAGCCAATACAGGGCAACTTAATATGTAACGTCGACGTAGGAATGAACCAGGATGCGGGTTTCAGTTCGTATGGTATTCTAATTCGGGATCATTTTGACATTTGTTTATATGCGCGTAAGGCGGGTCTCACGCTATTACTTAATCCTGCTGTGGCTGAAGCGATGGCAATGAGGGAGGCGCTCAGTTGGATCAAATCCCTCAGCCTTACTCAAGTGGAAGTCCAATCTGATTGTCTCGAAGTAGTATGGACCATTCAACATCAAAACTTCAATTTGTCCTATTTATATGATGTTGTTCAAGAGTGTTGTGTTTTATTAAGAGATTTAGATTTAGTTTCAATCTCCTATGTTACACGGTTAGTTCTAAGTCTGATTAAGGTGAGTGGGCATGTCCTCCACCTTTTCTTACAGATATTCTTTCTGCGGATTTAATATAATTCCATTTATTAAAAAAAAAACGCCTGACTATATTGTAAGATAGATCACTTTCTCCTCCGCAATATTCGTCGTATATTCTATAGGTAAATTATTCCTTGGACCTTCTGTTGGTCCCGTGTAACGTAATAGGATTAGTTCCAATGGGGGGTTAGGAACTAATATAACTTTTTCGCATAATAATGCTGACTTAATTGAATGTTTGATAGTTTAACTCAATTTTGGGTCAGTAAGGCTGAGTGTGATGTGAGACAGCTTTAATCAGATGCTAGAGTTGTTTCAGTTGTGAGTTGGGAAGTAACATTTAAGTCAGTTTCCAACTCAGCACTCAGATTACTCAGGTTCAGTTTGTACAGATTATTCACTGAGTAATTTTAAGTAAGCAACACACATATATATATATCAAGAGAAAGGGTTAGAGTTTACTCAGCAGACTTATCCTGGTTCGGCCTCTCCGCCTACATCCAGTCCCCAGAATCCTTCCGAGCTTTTTCGATCCTCTACTGAGCTCTTTAAAGGTAGAGCACAAACCATTTACAATAGCAACTGAGTATGCAAGAGTACCGTCCTCTATTCGTCTACTCAATCCTATCTACCACTGAATACTATAACCGAGTACTCAACTTCTCTCTACCACTGAGTACTATAACCGAGTACTCAGCTTCACTCTTCTAACCTTTTACAAATGATAAGAAATTGTTCTTAATATAACAAAGAACACTTTAGATGACAGAATCAATCTAGACTTTTACACAATGATTAGAGTTTGGTGTAAGAGCTTGCTTTTTCTTTTCAGACAGCTTCTATTTTGGATTATCACTTAGTGAAGATTTTGCTTGTCTGTATGTATGTCTCTTGTATGTGTATTTTATCCAAGTGATGATTTGGCCTATTTATAGCAATCTTTGGGGGTGCCAATGATTTGAATTCCGACATAGCCGTTGTGGATATAACGGTCTTCTTCGTCATCACGTGGTCAGCTTCTAGAGCTGCAGGCCAATCCTGTCTTCTATTTTTAGCAGGAGCCAGGTTTGCCAGATTCGTCTTCTTGCGTCAGGTTTGTCTTCTTGCCAAAAGTCAGATGGTCCATGCATCTCGAAAAGGTCCTTAAAACGGATTTCCAAGACTTCTGATTTGTGTCAGACCTTGTCTGCCAAGTTGACAGATCATTGATGCTGACTTGATTATTACTCAGCTTGACTCAGCGGCTTCGCCTTCAAGCTTTTCTAAAGAAGACACTTCTTTCGTAAAGTTGAGTTGCATTCCACTCAGCTTCTGTTGTGTGTCTTGCTTATGCTGACTTTGTTTTATCTTCCTTTTATAGACTTTCAGTTCCTGTTCTCGTTAGTTAACTTACTCAACATTGAACAAACATATTAGTACAATTAAATCAAAGCACTTAAATTTAATTGTTTTAATCATGGGAATAATTTTGTCAAATCAAAATCATGTGGAAATGTGTTTCAACAAACTCCCCCATTTTGATGTTGGCTTGTATTCAATTAAGGAACTCAGTGTTGAGCTTCCACATGATAATTGACCTTTTTAATTCTTCTGAAAATGCTCCCCCGTAAGGGTTGATTCTACTGACTTAGTTCAACTCTAAACCTTCTAAGATCTAATTGAGAAGAGTCTAAGGTCAACTTCAGAAGTAGGTCAATACTTGGAACATTTTGTCATTACTCAGTTTTGATTCTTAGTTAAGTTCAGATATCAAAGTTGAGGTATATTGAGTATTTTTCACTTGTTTAATTTTTATGTTCACAAGTTTTAAGTTGTTGTTCAATGAGTAGTTACATGACACAGATTAGCACATAACCACAGCAAATAAGCATCGCATATGAAAAGACAGTTTGTAGAAAGGATGCTTATATAGATAGTCAGCTCAACAAAGATAAAACATGCCAGATACAAAATTACAAGTCTCAAGCTAAGTCTAGTTCTAGTTCTACTTCTTGATATTGGCTTGAACTTGGTTAGATTTGGCTTTGGGCTTGGTTGTTCTTTATTGCTGACTTTGGTTGCCCGGGACAACAGAAGTTAAGCCAGGAGGCTTCTGCTGAGGTTGACGTTGAGTTCCATCAGCTGGTTGCTTATCTTTCTCCCCCGTTTTGCCAGCATCACCAGACGGAAGGGGAGGAGCAAAGAATTGCCCCTGTTGAACAGCACGAGTCAGTATGGTGGAATAATGTTGCATATGACACGTACTTTCTTTAAGACCCTTAAAGACCTGCATGCCATCGACCATACTTGAAGAGGGGATTTTAATGTGTGCGCTGAGCATACTGAGTAAAAACTCAAGAGACTTCCCTATCCAAGTAACAGAATCCATCATCCATGCATAGGATTGATAGTACATCTTGAGCATTGAAGAATCATACGAATGACGCTGAGCATTGATGTGCCGAACATGTGCAAGGGTTGACCGGGTGTAGTGAAGTATGTCATTAGTCTTTACCTGGTCAGTGTCCATTTCTTCTTTGCTCAAGTTGAGTAGGCGTATAACCTCACCAATTTGTTCTATGGAGCATTGAGAAGTGGAGGAGATAAGTTCACGGGCCCCTGGTAGTTTAGCGGTCAGCTGGTTGAAATGCTAAGTAACTTCAGCAGAAGTTGCAGATGATGAGTTCACAGTAGATAGGGTAGTGATTTTCCCTTCAATGGAGTCCATGTGATTTACCATCATCAGCTGAAGCTCGGCCATCTTGACTATAAACTCTTGCTTGGGCTGTTGAGCGACCAAAGAAGTCATAACATTCATCAGCTCCTTAAGACCTTTGAGTTCGGTCAGAAGTTACGTGATGGATGTAAGTTGAGTTAGCTCAGCAGGAGTGGACCCAGCAGCATCAGCTTGAGACTGATCTATTGCTTGGAGAAGCATATGGGCTGAGTTGATGATTCACCGGCCTGACTTAGAGGCATTAATAAAGTTATAGGAATCATCTTTAGTCTGGTTCTGCGTAGTCTCAGGGGCCGTTTTCTAGTGAGCAGCAGGTGGTGGAGTACTTTGGTGCTGTCTAAAAGTGGAGGTGCCAGCTTGATTAGTAGCGGCATCCTTATTAATGAGGCTAGCAGCAGGAACTGACTGGTTTACTGTCTGCTTGATAGGAGTTGGAAGAGTTTGATCAGCAGAATTATTAACCTACTCAGTGTCAGTCTGAAGTTGAGTGGAAATTTGAGGTTGAGGCAACTCAGAGCTGTCTTTAGCAGGAGGAGTTTCCTTTGCTAACTAATTGTGTTGAGTAGCTGGAACTTCGAGCACTTGCTCAGTGGAAGGTGGAGCAAAGGTGTCGATAGAAGCTTGACCCTTAGAGACTTTTAGGTCAGCATGTTCCTCAGCTTGAGAAATAGAGGCTTGATTTTCCTTCAATTGATCAGGAGTGGGTTCAGTAATGTCGGTGAAGAATTGGAATTGGAGCCCAGTTAAGTCAGTGATGGGGTCCCTCAGCGGAGATTCATCCAACAAGTCTATGACATTGGGCTTCTGAGCTTTTCTTTTAAACCGCTTCTCCGTATTTCCCTTTTGAGTTTTAGTTTGAGGAGAAGGGTCAGCAGCAATAGACTCTTGTGACTCATAGGAAGAGGTGAGTCCAATGTCAGCATAAAGGTTCTCCATAACCTTGTCCTTCACTGGTGACTCAACTCTTTACTCATCAGCTTGCTCAGTAGCAGATGTGTTACTTGGCTCAGCAGAACCCATCTTATCAGTTTGAGGTTGTTCGTCAGTGCAACCTTGCTCTTCCTCTTGAGGTGTCTTTTCCAGGTCAATTTCCTGATTTCGCACGAAGTGTGAATCCTTTAAGATCACAAAGTCAAGTGGGTCAGCGTCTAACAGCGTCATTCCAGAGGTTTTCTTCCTCTTTAGAGGCTGTTCAAGTGTCTCCTCACTTTATTCCTCAGGCTCATCTTGCTTTTTCTATTTTTCAGCTGACACAGGTTCCCCTTGAGCTGGCTCAGCAGGAGCAACTTTCTTCTCCCTTGTCACCAGCCTAATCTTTTTCACAGTTTGATTAATGTCTTTGGCTATTGGTGTTACAGAGGGGTCAACTTTCCTCTTTCTTTCCTTTCTGGTTCGCTCAGCAGGTGCTGCTTCAACTACAACTTCCTTTCCTTTCTGAGACAACTCAACAGGTGTTCCTTCAACCATATTTGCCTCAGTAGGTGCTCTTGGATTTGATAGGAAGGTTATGAGCTAAGCCGAACAGAATTGCTGAGGTGATCTCAGTGCCCTCTACATCAATTTCCCCCTTTAAGCTGGCCTGGTGATCCTGAAGGATTCTAGTGATGAGAGAACCCATCCTGAGGATCCCAGTGCTGCGTTGGAAAGCCCCAATAAGAAAGACGGGCATATTGAGCGGCTTGTAGTTCAGCATGTGCCAGATGAAGCACTGCTCAATGTTTGAGGCTGAGGAGGAGGAGTTGACCTTGGGAAAGAGAAAGTTGGTCAGGATGTAGTGAGCTTGCTTTTGAGGCTGACCCATGCTGGTGCTTGAGATCTCTCCTTTGTGATTTTTGGGTTTATAGAACTCAGCAACGTACTGAACCCGCTTATAATCATTCGTGCATCGCAGTTCTGCACCTTCTGCTTTAAGCTTTAGTAGGATAGCAAGGTAAGAGGGGGTGATGGTGATTTCCTTATTCTTAACCTTGGTGACCAAATAGTCATCGTCGTCGTCAGCGACCTTTAGATTTGCATAGAACTCCTTCACCAGTTGTGGGTAAGTAGTTCCAGGGAGAAAGAAGAGGGCAGTCCACCCATTCTTTGAAATCCAGTCACAGAAGGGTTTTTCTTCCTCGATGAAGCTTCCGGAAAACCATTGAGAATGGTAGACGTTCAGGTTTTTGATACTGCTGAAAACTGGGAAGAACTTTCTTTCCTTAGGTTGCTTGTTTTTCTTCTTCTTCTTCGAAGGAGTCGTTTGGTTAGTGCGAGGGTTTTCACCGAGGATGCTGACCTCGGGCATCAGTTGGTCATGTTGACCATGGATTTGTTCATGAGACTCTGAGGAAGTCTCATGATATTCTTGCTCAGCAGGAGAGGGAGGATTAATGTCGGAGTTATTGTCATCGCATTGCTCATCGGAGATTTTCTGGGAATCGTTCGACATGGTGTTCTTGAGGATTTTTTAGAAACTCAGAGGATTTAAGAATTCAGATAGAGGTCAAGTGCGAAATTTTCAAGCGTAAAGAAGAATTAGTGGGAATTCGTCCACTATTTATAGCCGGTGCGTGTTGATCTGATAGGTCAGAATGACGGTTCGTTTTTGAATCAATTAACGACATTTAATTTTGACATTAATGACACATTTAGCGCCTGGGTTTCTAATCATTATGCTTACGTCATCCTAGGTGTCTATATAAATACGCGTGGAAGTATTCTACTCAGCATCTAAGATACTAAACGTTTGGTGTTCTGAGTGCTTGGTTTAGCGTAGAAGGGGTTCATATCATGTGGAGTAACTCAGCATTTTATCAATCACTTAATATATATATATCAATTCATCAAATAGTGATTTCATAGCATTTATATCTACTCAGCATATGATAGTTACTCAATATGTAATAATCACTCAGCATGATATAATCACTCAACATACTCAGAATTTTATTGAAGAGGATTAGACATACCGATAACTTCCCTTAGTATGCTGAACTGCTCACGAGCCAATGGCTTCGTGAAGATATCTGCAAGTTGTTCATCTGTTGGAACATAGGTCAGCGTGATCTCACCATTGAGTACATGATCTCTGATGAAGTGATGCATGATGCTGACATGCTTCATCTTGCTGTGTTGGATTGGATTCTTAGATAAGTCAATGACACTTTTGTTGTCACATTTGACTTCAATTTTTCTCGTTTGGACTGCATAATCATCCAGCTATTGCTTGATCCATATGACTTGTGCAACACAGCTTCCAGCAGCAATGTACTCAGCTTCAGTAGTTGACAGGGCAACTGACGACTGCTTCTTACTGAACCAAGACACTAGACAACTTCCAAGGAAATGACATCCTCCTGAAGTTCTTTTCCGCTCAAGCTTGTCTCGTCCATAGTCAGCGTCAGTGTATCCAACGAGTGTGAAATCGTTTGTGTTGGGATACCATAAACCTGCATTCACTGAGCTTTGCAAATATCTAAGGATTCTTTTTATAGCTATGTAATGAGATTTTTTAGGGTCAGCTTGATATCTTGCACAGTAACATACTGAGTACTGAATATCTGGCCTACTTACCATTAGATAGAGTAGAGAGCCAATCATACCTCGATATAATTTGCTATCTACTGACTTACCTTTTTCATCAGCACAGAGCACTGTGTCAGTACCCATTGGAGTAGATATTGGCTTACAATTTTCCATATCAAATTTCTTCAATATCTCCTTAGCATACTTAGTCTGACTAATGAAGATGCCATTTTTGCCTTGTTTGATTTGAAGTCCAAGGAAGAAGTTGAGTTCTCTTATCATTGACATTTCAAACTCAGTTTGCATTAGTTTGCTAAATTCCTTGCACATAGACTCATTAGTAGCACCAAAAATAATATCATCTACATATATTTGTGCCAACAGGGTATCTTTACCATTTTTCTTAATGAATAAGGTTGTGTCAGCTTTTCCTCTGACATAGTTTCTAGTCAGCAGAAAGCTGGTCAGCCTTTCGTACCAAGCACGTGGTGCTTGCTTCAGGCCGTATAGAGCCTTTTTGAGTTTATAAACATGGTTTGGGAATTTTGGATCCTCAAACCCGGGAGACTGACTAAAATAAACCTCTTCATTTATAACTCTATTAAGAAATGCACTTTTAACATCCATTTGGAACAATTTAAAATTCATAAAGCTAGCATACGCACACAATATTCTTATAGCTTCTAATCTAGCTACGGGTGCAAAGGTCTCACCATAGTCAATACCTTCTTACTGACTGTAACCTTGAGCTACAAGTCTTGCTTTATTCCTGACTACGTTTCCTTGTTTATCTAGCTTATTACGGAATACCCATTTTATTCCTATGGTCTTTTGATTCTTTGGTTTAGGCACTAAATCCCATACTTCATTTCTCTTGAATTGATTGAGCTCCTCTTGCATCGCATTTATCCAAAATTCATCATTCTCAGCTTCTGAGAAGTTTCTTGGTTCAAGAACTGACACAAAGGCTACATTGCTGAGATATCTCCTGAGTTGATTTCTGGTCATCAGGGTGTTCTCAGCGGCACCAAGAATGCTATTTTCAGAGTATCCTCTTGGAACCTTGATCTCCTTTAGTAGTGTAGTGTCTTTAGGGATATGTGTTTCAACATTTTCTGCAGGATTATATTGGTCAGTAAAGATAATTTCAGGTTCGTTCTTACCTTTGGTTAGCCCTTAAGGTAGTGACTCGGTGGCTCTATTTTGGTCAGTGAAAGCTGAGCATGTGTCATCTTCGGCAGGCTGACTTATCTTCCCTACAGGGTCAGTTTCATCGAAATCAACATGTACAGACTCTTCTAAGACCTGAGTTCGTTTATTAAACACTCTATATGCTTTGCTGTTTGTTGAGTACCCTAAGAAGATAGCTTCATCAGCTTTTGAATCAAACTTATCAAGGTTGTCTTTAGTATTTAGGATAAAACATTTGCAACCAAAGGCATGAAAATATCCAATATTGGGTTTTCTCCTTTCCAAAGTTCATAGGGGGTTTTCTTAAGTATAGGTCTGACTAGAGCGCTATTAAGTATATAGCAAGATGTGTTGACAGCTTCACCCCATAAATACTTTGGAAGCCTATTCTCACTCAGTATTGTCCTAGCTATTTCAACTAAGGTTCTGTTCTTCCTTTCAACTACCCCATTTTGTTGAGGAGTTCTAGGAGCAGAAAAAGTGTGGTCAATGCCGCTGACTTCACAGAATTCATCAAATTGTTGATTTTTGAATTCTCCGCCATTATCACTTCGGATGTGAGCTCATTTTAGGTCTTTATCATTTTCAAGTTTTCTAACCAATGTTGAGAACATCTCAAATGCTTCATCCTTGCTACTCAGCAGGATGATCCAAGTATACCGAGAAAAGTCATCTACAATGACCAAGGAAAATCTCTTACCGCCCAAGCTCAGTGGCTGGACAGGTCCGAAAAGATCCAAGTGTAGTAACTCTAATGGACGCTTGGTTGAGACTATATTTTTACTTTGAAAATATTTTTTAGTTTGTTTTCCTTGCTGACAAGCATTGCATAATTGATCCTTCTCAAATCTGAGTTTGGGCAATCCCTCAACTAATTGCTTTCATGCTAATTTGGCTAGGAGGTCCATGCTTACCTGACCAAGTCTCCTATGCCATAGCTAGGAATTATCTTCCTTTGACACTAAGCATATATTCTTTGAAAACTTCTTTTCTAGGTTTAGCATGAAAACGTTTTCAACACGAGGGGCAGTTAAAATCAACTCGTTTGTTTTTCCCTCGAGTATCCTACACTCAGTGGCGTCAAATACAACCTTTCTACCGCTGTCACACAACTGAGCTACGATCAGTAGGTTATATTTAAGACCCCTGACTAGGGAGACTGACTCAATAGTAGGATTTCCACCAGTGGTACCTGACCCTACTATCTTACCTTTTTTGTTGTCTCCAAAACTTACATTTCCTCCTCGTTTATGCACAAGTGTCATGAACTGAGTTCATCACCAGGCATATGCCTTGAGCATGCGCTGTCAATGTACCATAGCTTTGACTTTTCAGCACACCTCAAGCTCACCTGCAATTGAACTAGTTATCTTTAGGTACCCAAGTCTTTTTGGGTCCTCGTTTGTTAGAATCAACAGGTGATGCATCATATTTTATTTTGTGACGGCATACATTCATAGTGTGGCCATCTTTCCCACAAAAGTCACAATAAACTACCCTCTGGGGGTGTTTCCATTTTTGGTCAGCACGATGGTGCTGAGCATACCAACACACTTTTATAGTGCGTCTTTTCTTTCCACAACAGTCACACTGACTGTTCTGCTGAGTGTACCGTCTTTACTGACTAGTACCAAAATACTCAGTCTTTGAATAGAACATTTTCTTAGCCGATGAACTCAGTTGGTTCTGTATGGATGTGATGTCCTTTCTCAGCTTTTTAGAGTCTGATTGGACTTCAGAGACAAACCCATGCATGATTTTCAAGTTTTCATCTTGCCTGGTATTGTCTTGGAGAAGATGTCGGAGGTCACTGAGTTTGACCTCTTCAATCTCATCAATACAAATTTTGGTTTCAAGAACTGCACTATATTGAAAAAATAAAACAAGAGAAATATCTCACCGAAAAATGGAGAACTGAGATGAGAGAAGAGCACTGAATCGGAGGGTACAGTCCGGCGGAGTTAGTCGGCAGTAAGAGAACGACAACACAGAGACGGTTCGACGAAAAGCGAGAAGAAAGAGAAGAGGAAGAGGTCGCTGGCTGGGGTTCGTTTTTTTGTTTTGAACGAACGAACTGGCTGGGGTTCGTTTAGTCTTTAGATAAGAGGAATAAGGGGAGGCGGCAGCAGAGTAGAGTTAGAATAGAATGAAAGATTAAACCCTATCTTTCTAATTATTATGGGCCTATCTTTTTAATTATTATGGGCCAAGGTTGATGTTTCTAGTTAATTCTATATGGGCCTTAAGTTATAATTTTTATTATATTTAAATTATCATTTTCATTGTATTTAAATATAATTTATATTATTCACGAGCTTTTATCGAGCTTGTTCACGAGCCTCTAATCGAGCTTGCTCGCGAGTTTTCGAGCCGAGCTTTGGTCTGTTCAAGCTCGTGTTCACGAACGGCTCGTTTACAAATCGAGCCGAGTCGAGCCGAGCTTTTATCGAGCCGAACACCGAGCTGCTCATGAGCGGCTCGGCTCATTTACAGCCCTAGGCATTAATCATTTCATTTCTGAGCAAGGGTAGAGACATTACCTCAGTTGTATGTTCCTCATTATCAGATCCATCAGAGAGGTCAGCTTGCTCAGAGAGACAGTGGCATCAGCTTCTGATGAGGTTGACTCATCCCTATCACTCCATGTGGCCACCATTGCCTTTCTACTTCCCTTCTTGTCTTTCTTCAAGGTAGGACAATTTGATTTGATGTGCCCAGCTTGATGGCATTCAAAACAAGTAACAGGCTTTGAGCTGTCCTTCTTGTGTCTGTTGTCGCTAGACTCAGCTTTGTATTTATCGCTTCTTTTGAATGGCCTTTTGCTGTACTTGTCATTTTTCTTAAACAGCTTCTTCATCTTCTTGGTAAACATGGCCATCTCCTCATCATCTGATGAGTCAGCTTCGGTTGAGTCAGCTTTCATGACAATAGATTTTTGCTTCTTGTCCTCAGTTTTTTCTTTAGCCTCAATATTTTTCATGGAGATCTCATGGGTTAGCAGAGATCCGATGAGCTCATCATACTTGTACGTGGTCAGGTCCTGAGCTTCTTCAACAGCTGTCTTCTTTGCTTGCCAGCTCTTGGGGAGACTTCTAAAAATCTTCTTCACTTGCTCTTCTTCAGTGAAGTTCTTGTCAAGTCTCTTAAGCTCATTGATAATTTTGGTGAATCTTGCATTCATCTCAGAGATGTCCTCATTATCATTCATTTCAAACAGCTTGTACAGCCGCATGTGTTGATTCACCTTGGACTCCTTGACCTTACTGGTTCCTTCATAAGTAACCTCCAGCTTCTTCCAGATTTCCTGTGCTGACTCGCAACCTGAAATCTTATTGTATTCTGCAGCATCTAACGCACAGTAAAGCATATTGATAGCCGAAGCATTATTTTGTAATTTCTTAAGGTCATCTTCCGACCACTTAGCCTCGCTTTTGACAGTTTTTACACCATCAATGATTTTATAGGGAACAAAAGGGCCTTGGAGTATATCTAGCCATGCACTCATATTTGTTGCCTGAATGAAGTTTTTCATCATGTTCTTCCAAAATGTATAATTAGATCCAAAGAACAGAGGAGGCCGACTAATAGATAATCCCTCAGGGAGTATCTGAGTTGTTTGATTTCCTGGAAGGAAACGAGTGCTGTTCTCAGCCATTACAGGGATCAGCACAAGATAGTTTCATCTTGATTAGTGAGCTATTAAGCTCTGATACCACTTGTTGGCCCCGTGTAACGTAATAGGATTAGTTCAAGGGGGGGGGGGGGTTAGGAACTAATATAACTTTTTCTCTTAATAATGCTGACTTAATTGAATGTTTGATAGTTTTAACTCAGTTTTGGGCCAGCAAGGCTGAGTGTGATGTGAGACAGCTTTAATCAGATGTTGACTAGAGCTGTTTCAGTTGTGAGTTGGGAAGTAACACTTAAGTCAGTTTCTAACACAACACTCAGATTACTCAGCTTCAGTTTGTACAGATTATTTACTGAGTAATTTTAAGCAAGCAACACATACATATATATATCAAGAGAAAGGGTTAGAGTTTACTCAGCAAACTTATCCTGGTTCGGCCTCTCCGCCTACGTCCAGTCCCCGGAATCCTTCCGAGCTTTTTCAATCCTCTACTGAGATCTTTAAAGGTAGAGCACAAACCGTTTACAATAGCAATTGAGTATGCAAGAGTACCATCCTCTATTTGTCTACTCAATCCTATCTACCACTGAATACTATAACCGAGTACTCAACTTCTCTCTACCACTGAGTATTATAACCGAGTACTCAGCTTCACTCTTCTAACATTTTACAAATGATAAGAAATTGTTCTTAATACAACAAAGAACACTTTAGATGACAGAATCAATCTAGACTTTTACACAATGATTGGAGTTTGGTGTAAGAGCTTGCTTTTTCTTTTCAGACAGCTTCTATTTTGGATTATCACTTAGTGAAGATTTTGCTTGTCTGTATGTATGTCTCTTGTATGTGTATTTTATCCAAGTGATGATTTGGCCTATTTATAGCAATCTTTGGGGTGCCAATGATTTGAATTCCGACATAGCCGTTGTGGAGATAACGGTCTTCTTCGTCATCACGTGGTCAGCTTCCAGAGCTGCAGGCCAATCCTGTCTTCTATTTTTAGCAGGAGCCAGGTTTGTCAGATTCATCTTCTTACGCTAGGTTTGTCTTCTTGCGCCAGGTTTGTCTTCTTGCCAAAAGTCAGATGGTCCATGCATCTCGAAAAGGTCCTTGAAACGGATTTCTGAGACTTCTGATTTGTGCCAGACCTTGTCTGCCAAGTTGACGGATCATTGATGCTGACTTGATTATTACTCAGCTTGACTCAGCGGCTTCGCCTTCAAGCTTTTCTAAAGAAGACACTTCTTTCGTAAAGTTGAGTTGCATTCCACTAAGCTTCTGCTGTGTGTCTTGCTTATGCTGACTTTGTTCTGTCTTCCTTTTATAGACTTTCAGTTCCTGTTCTCGTTAGTTAACTTACTCAACATTGAACAAACACATTAGTACAATTAAATCAAAGCACTTAAATTTAATTGTTTTAATCATGGGAATAATTTTGTCAAATCAAAATCATGTGGAAAGGTGTTTCAACACCTTCTCCTCTATTTAATTGCCAAGATTGTCCTAATAGATAATCGTTCTTCGAAGCAGTAATACTTTGTAGTACTCAAACATCTAATTTATAGCGATCCCAGTTTTACACAATCGAGTAAGGATAAGTGTGATGAACCCCATGGGACGGGCTTGACTTCGTCCATTTTAAAAAGACGATAGAGTTGAATTTTTTCCTAGGGATAATTCCCCCATGATTATCTAACAATAACCTAAAGAACAAAGCTTTCCATTCATCAATAGACATAAACCATTTGAGAAATGTTTGAACATTGACAGGAATATGTCCTTCAATCAAACCATTTGACCATTCCTCCAGAGCAAATCCAAATGGCATGAAATGCATATGGCATAAGAACCATAACATGTGCAATGAGTATATTGGGAACTCTCCACTAGACGGAAGCTTGAAACAATACATAAATGGAGTTTCTGGATGAAATATTGGTGGAGTAATGTCTCCCAAATACCCGGATTCCAGTATATTGATAGTGAAACATCTTTTCAGTGCACTCACTCTTATTCATTGTGGAAACTAATCGTTTTTCGGGAGGAAAGTTAAGGAATGCAGTGGTGAAGTAAGATGGAGTAAAGTAAGATGATGTCATTGTGAGAGTAAGATGTAGTGAAGTAGTAATTATTTTCCTGAAACATGTGAACTTAAATAAGAATAAGATGTATTGATGTAGTGAAGGTCACAAGTTTCAATTATTTGCCTTCACTATTACCATTTGAAGAAGGTTACCTTTTTTCAAACAAGAAATTATTTCCTGGATACTTCACATTGCTTTTTTTTGTTTTTATTTTGGTAATACACTGTCATAAGCATTTTACTTTTTTTTTTATTACTATTCACATGTGATCAAATTTCTTTCTACAAATATATTCACAATTCGGCAAATTATTTGTCATCTACCATTTTTCATCTATAATTTTTCATCTACCATTTTCAGCTCCTTCTCATCTCAATTAAAAAAATGTCACATGAGGAATAAAATGGTTATGAATATTAACAAGTTTTAATACTATGCTTTTCCTTAATTGTAATTTAAAAGGGAATTGATCCACCAATAAACCTTGTTTATCAATCAATTCTAAATAAACTTTTAGAATTTAGAATGTAAACAGCTTTAGAAATTAGAAAAGCTACCATTTCAATCCAATAATACTCGAATTGGATTATTTAAGATGGATTGAATATTTTCACAAATGCAATTAAAACGATTTAATTTCATGGAATGCATCGGTTTTCCACTTTATTAGATCGGTTAAATATAAAGGAATTTAAAGATCCAAATAGAGGTATATATTTGATAGAAATAAGATGTCAATATTAATATCAAATAAATCTCAATATTACATAAAATATCCAAACACTCAAGAAGAGAAACTAAATGAAGAACAATTATCACAATATTATTGAATCAAACTTTGATAAATCTTGACTAGAACAAAGGTTTTTAGCCACTCATGACTTTACAACACAAACAAATAAATTGAAACTAAATCTGAAAAAAATGAAAAGATATCTAACTCTACATTTCTCTCCCCTTTTTATAGGATCAAAGGGTCAAAATAATAGAGAGATTTTCTCCAACAAATTAGGTAATCAACCAATTAAATCCCACATAATCCTCTTATTTCAAATAATAAATTGAATAATATCATATTGCAGATTTTTCTTCCAACAAAATTCGCCAGAAATCTTGCAATGCACTTTTCATGCCCAAGACATTTGTATCTCAAGCTGGGCTCTTCAGAGAAAAAGTAGCCCTTGAAATGTACTTGAATTTGGACTTTTGAATCAGTCAATGTGGATAACTAGGGCTCGAGATAATATATGTTTTGTCAACAGGTCTTGAACTGAAAATTCTTCAAATAACATCTCCACTTGACTAACTTTACAGCTTCATTTGGGGATTGAAACGAACTTGGATTTCATCCCATAATAGCTTTTCGGAAAGCTTGAAATGTATAATTCAACTTTGATTAAGACCTTCTTTAGATTTTAAAACTCGATGCAGGTGAAAACCTGAGTTAACTAACAAAGATCAATAACCAAAAGTGTCATAATTTAACCTAATTTCTAGCAAAATAATTCTTTAGCCTCCAAAATGCATCCAACTTGTAAAATTACTTCTAATAAGCCCAAAAAGGATTAAAACACATTAAAAACCATATGAAAAAGAAGTAAAAATACAATAATAAAATGCTATCATCATTCGCACCAACTCGTCGTAGAAAATACGTTGATCGAAAACGTGAAGAAGGTGCAAAACGTATGTATAAAGACTATTTTGCTGATGAACCAGTTTATGATGAACATTTGTTCCATAGAAGGTTTTGCATGAGTAAACCATTGTTCCTACGTATAGTAGAGGCATTGGGAAATCACACAGTGTATTTCCAACAAATGGTTGCTGCTGCTAGAAAAAAGGTTTTACACCACTTCAAAAATGCACATCGGTTATTCGCATGCTTGCCTATAGAGAGGCTGCTGATCGAGAAGATGAATACATTAGAATTGCAGAGTGCACTGCATTAGAATGTCTCAAGAAATTTTGTCGTGCAATTATCGAGGTGTTCGGACCGAGGAGACCTAATGTTGCTGATGTTCATCGTTTGTTCCAAATACATGAGGAAACCCATGGATTTCCTAGAATGCCTAGAAGTCTTGATTGCATGCACTAGGCTTGGAATAATTGTCCAGTTGGCTAGAAAGGACAGTACACAAGAGGAGATCATGGGATTCCTACAATTATGCTTGAAGTTGTCGCTTCACAAGATTTATGGATATGGCATGCTTACTTTTGTGTTGCTGGGTCGAACAACGACTGTTAAGCCCAAAATATACCTAAAATATCATCGATATTTACATCAGTTTTGCTGCGAATTCATACTATTTATATATGTTTAGCATACTTTTACTTCTGAATATGTTTCTTTCATGCAAGGTACCTGAATATTTGGTAAAATTCAAATAGGAACAAAAAGAAGTCAAACACAGAAGAAAAACCCTACAAAAGGAGTCAAAGACGACGAAAATCAAATGCGTCGAAACGAGGACAAGGACGAAGTCAGAAACGGAGTAAAAACCTCCGTGTCGCGACCGAGAATCCTCCATTCTCGGTCGCGACACGCGTCGACCAGCAATTTCTCCCTTCTTTTCAAAGGCTAAAACCGTCTCCCCCATTCTCGGCCGAGAATTAAATATTCTCGGTAAGATCAGAATTTCAGAAGGACTATTCGTACACATTCGTTTTCAAAGAAACGCGTCCGTTCAATTGGATAAGAAGGCCTCTTCGCAGCAGACACGTTCCTTAAACCCGACTCTTCAACATCTATAAATAAAGAGTTGATTTTAGAGTTGAAAAAGATATATTGAAGAGAAGATTAGTATAGAATTAATGCAGAAATTCTGAGTCGAGCGATTCAGAGTTAGAAGTTCGATTCTGTAAAAAGCAATATGGTGTACACACATTGTTTTTTAAATAATTACAAACACAGTAGCGTTTAGATTTGTTAATATTAGTTTACATTTTGGTAGTAGATAGACCAGTCTCTATTCCGAAGATTCAGCGAGAAGATTTAGTAGAGGATTCACCCCATGAGCCTGACAAACTCTAAACGAGGTTCAAGGAAAGGATTGACAACCCGTTCAATTGAAAGTCGTCAAAAGCTTCCATGCTTATTGTTCTCTGTAAACTTGTATCAAATTCATACTTCATCTAATAAAGTTTACTATATTCGATAGATTTTTATGTAGCACTTATGGTAAATGATCTGGAGTGAGTTCTGGTGTTTTCATTAAAACGTAGTTGAATTCAAAATCATTACAATGAAACTTTGTTGAACACTTAGACAAATTGATATCTTGAAAAAGTATTAATTTGGTTAAGGTAGCAATCTAACCCGACCGTAGGAGGATTGTCTGCGGTTCAAAGCCTTTTAATTGAAGGAATTTACGTTATTACATTTTTATAATTTATACAAAGTTAAAATTGTTTTCTTTGCTTAATGCAAACAAACACATTTATTTACTTTTCTAAAGAACTAAACGTTTCTGTCTTGTAAATTCATCCTTAAATCAGAAGTGATTTCTAACATTCGACATATTCTAGTCTAATTCTTATTCTAGCAGTTTCAAAACCAAATCCAATTAAATGATTTTCCATATTATAAACCTTAAAAGTAAATCTAACCGATTCAAAATAAGTTTTCGTTAAAAGCGTTCCCTGTGGGTTCAGTATCTTTTATTACTACAAGCATATACCGTGCACTTGCGGAAATCGCTCAACAAGTTTTTGGAGCCGTTGCCGGGGAACACCAAATTTTTTAACAAAAATTTAGATTTTACGTGTTTTATTTCGAATCTAGGTTTACATATACTTATTCAAACTTTTATATTTTATTTATTTCAAATTACTAACATATTTATTTTTCAAATTCTGTTTTGAAGGTAGTTTCGGTTCGTGCAAGATTTCAGGTACATGCGCAGTTCTCGAAGATCAGGCACTACACCAGACCCTATAGACCCAGAAATTGAAAGAACCCTTAAAAAGAACAAGAAAAACAAGAAAACAAAAAACAAAACTCCATTAAAATCTAGAGATACCGAGCCAGAAACTATGGCTACACTTATGGATTATGCTAGGCCAGGAGTGGTCGGAGTAACAAACAGCATAGTTAGATCCCAAATAAATGCAAACCAATTTGAAATTAAGCAAGCATTGCTTAATATGTTGCAAAATAATGTAACATTTTACGGGTTGCCTAACGAAAATCCTAACACCCATTTGACAAATTTCCTTGAAATTTGTGACACTTTTAAAATATCAGATGTGACTGCCGAAGCAATCAAACTTCGCCTTTTTCCTTTCACTTTGAAAGACAGAGCTAAAGAGTGGTTAACTTCTATGCCAGGCGCAACGTTTGAAACTTGGGACCAACTTGCCCAAACATTTTTATCAAAATATTTTCCTTTAGCAAAAACCGCAAAAGTCATAAAAGAGTTAACATCTTTTTCTCAACATGATAACGAAACTCTTTATGAGGCTTGGGAACGTTTTAAAGAACTTCAACGTTTATGCCCACACCACCAATTGTCCGATGCACTTTTAATGCAAACATTCTATGATGGATTAAATCCTACAACTAGAGGTTCATTAGATGCTATGTCGGGAGGGTTGTTTATGAAAAAGACATCTGCCCAAGCAAGAGAACTTTTGGAGGAAATGGCGATTAATAGCAATATGTGGCCCGCAGATCGTGGACATATACCAGTGGCGAAACCATCATCCTCAAACACATCATCGGTTAAAGGTATAGTGAATCTTGATCCAGTTGCGATGTTACCGGCCCAATTTTCTGCCTTATCGCACAAAATTGATAGGTTTATGGCACCGTGCGACTCTAATGGTAATACAATCCAAACGAATATGGATTATGAAGGTATGAGCGAGATTGAACATGTAAATTTTGTCCAAGGGCAAAACCAAACTAATAACCCTTATTCCAATACTTGTAATCCTGGATGGAGAAATCATCCTAACTTTAAATGGAGAGATAATAATAATAATGCAAATGCTAATCAAAATCGTACCAATAATTATCAAAATCAATCAAGAGATACGATTGGCACTTTATCTTCTAAGATCGACAAATTTATTGATGCCATGAGTGGAAAAATAAGTAATCACGATGATGGTTTTAAACGGATCGAGAATAAATTCGACCAGCTTATTAAAAATCATTCATCTAGCATCCATAATTTGGAGGTTCAAATTGGACAACTTGCTAAATCAATTCCATCCCGCAAAGAGGGAAGTCTTCTCAGCCATACGGAGGAAAATCTGAAAGAGCATGTAAAGGCTATCACTCTTCGTTCAGAGAAAAACTACTTAGGTCCGGAAATGCCCGAAGATTCAACTTTACCAGGAACTGATTTACCAAAATCCAAAGAAGATACATTAAACACTAAAAGTTCCCCAATTGACTCAAGTACAAAAACTTTTGTACCCAAACCACCTTTTCCACACAAAGTCCGAAATAAGGACTATGACAAACAAATTTTAACATTTTTAGACAAACTTAAAAATTTGCATATTAATTTGGGGTAAATTACATACGTGGTGTACAACCTTTACCTATTTTCACACTTTGGTGTACAACCTTCAATTTTGCACACTAAAGTGTACAACCTTTTGGTGACCTCCCACTAAAGTGTACATCAGGTAATTATGACCGGTCAATCCGAAGTCAACGCACCACCTCAGCAATTTAAATTTTTTAAAAATAAAAAATTAAACCAATTAATATAAAATTACTTTTATACCCTTTATAACATCATCTTCTCCATCCTTATTTTCTTTCACCCCATTTTCAAAAATTATTTCTCTCTCAAACCTCCATTCTCATCTCACTCTTACTTTCTCTCTCCTCCATTTCCTTTTTATAAACACAATTTCTCTCTCTAACTCTTCCATCTCTCTCTAATTATGCTTTTCTCTCTCTAACTCTTCCATCTATTTCACTTTCTCTCTCCTTCATTGCAAATTTCCAGAACACTGTTAACACTGTTGAATGTTCTCATATGGGGACACATCATAGCAGTGAAGAGTGTCAACAGTGATTTTCAGAAAATCTTCTTCAAAAATCTCAATTTGTGAGAAAGATGGAATGGGGCAGAAACACTGATTTTCAGAAGGTGTTTGATCTGATCCTCGACACCTTAGGAGACTAATTATCAAGTCATAGTGAAGAAATTTACAGAGAAAGGATACGGAAATGTGATCCCGGAGATTGTGTTTTGGAATCTGAGAGATTCAATGGCTACACCAGTTGATGCAAAACAAAAAGGTGTGGCATTGGTGAGCGGGTTTTCGAAGAATATCGTGAAGCTTTTCTTGGACGGAAAATGGTGAAATTGATCCGATCACTGTTATGGAAGCTGCCAAAGAGTATTAAAATCTTTCTGTTCTTGATTGATTCTTTTCCGTCAAGTATCAATGTAAATGAACTAATTGTTCTTATCGTTTCGTGTATATAAAGCTTTGAATTTACATCAAGTTATATTCTTTTGTTCTTATTTTCAATCTCTATTCAAGTTTTGAACAAATTTCGCTAAAGAACCTTTTAAATACGCGTGATATTCCCCGCTGAAATGTCATAGCAGTGAGTTTTTTGAAGGGCAGAAGTTTTTTGATTGTCTCTATTATACCGATTCGGTCCGTAATTGAAAGCTAGATCAGCAGAAATGTCATAGCAGTGAAAACCGATGTTGATGCCGATACTGATCCAGCAAATAACACGGAGGACAGATCATCTGTTGTTGGACCCGAGTGCAATGAAGAACATTCAACAGTGTTCTGGAAATTTGCAATGAAGGAGAGAGAAAGTGAAAAAGAGATGGAAGAGTTAGAGAGAGAAAGGCATCATTAAAGAGAGAGATGGAAGAGTTAGAGAGAGAAGTGGTGTTTATAAAATGGAAATGGAGGAGAGAGAAAGTAAGAGTGAGATGAGAGTTAGAGAGAGAAATAATTTTTTAAAATAGAGTAGAAAGAAAATAAGGATGTATGTTGGAGAGAGAAATAATTTTTGAAAATTGAGTGAAAAAAATAAGGATGGAGAAGACGATGTTATAAAGGGTATAAAAGTAATTTTATATTCATTAGGTTAATTTTTTATTTTTAGAAAATTTAAATTGCTGAGGTGGCGCGTTGACTTTGGGTTGACCGGTCACAATTACCTGCTTTACACTTTAATGGGAGGTCACCAAAAGATTGTACACTTTAGTGTGCAAAATTGAAGGTTATACACCAAAGTGTGAAAATAGGTGAAGGTTATACACCACGTATATAATTTACCCTATTAATTTGACATTTATGGATGCGATTACGCAGATTCCCAATTATGGTAAATTCTTAAAAGATTTAATTTCAAAGAAAATTAGTTGGGAAGGGATTTCATCTATTTCACTAACTGAAGACTGTAGTTCAATAGTGTCGAGTAATTTGTCTACTAAACTCAAAGATCCCGGATGTTTTACTATTCCATGTAAATGGGGAGATATTGAATTCCCAAGTTGTCTTTGTGATTTAGGAGCAAGTATAAACTTAATGCCGTTGTCTATTTTTAATAAGTTAGGTTTAGAAGAAGATATCAAATGTACCAATATGGTTTTGCAATTAGCGGATCAAACCACTAAAAGACCATATGGTATAATTGAAGACGTTTTAGTTAAAGTCGACAAATTTATTTTTCCTACCGATTTCGTTATATTAGATTTTGCATATGACGTTAATTGTCCACTAATTTTTGGTAGACCGTTTATGAACACGGGACGTGCTCTAGTTGATGTGTCGGAAGGGAAAGTAGTTTTAAGGATAGGAGAAGATAAGATCGAGTTTGATATGAACAAGGCAATGAAATATCCTATGGAGGAATTCGCCTGTATGAAACTTGATTTAGTTGAAGAATGTGTTAATGACATTATTCAAAAAGAAGAAATAATAGAACCAATAATGGGTGAAGAATTAGAAGATAAGGACCCAGAACCTTTGATTCGAGAAGATGGACCAGTTTCACCTTCAATTGTAATTCCCCCTAAATTATAACTTAAAGAGTTACCAAACCATTTGAGGTATGCTTTCTTAGGCGAAGGCGATTCTCTACCTATAATTATCTCTAACAAATTAACACTTATTCAAGAAGAAAAATTGAAAGAAGTTGTTAGAAATAGAATAGGCAGTATGGGATGGCAAATTTCAGAATTGAAAGGAATTAATCCTAGTATTGTAATGCACAGAATTCACTTAGAAGAAGATAAGCCACCTAAAACGGATAGGCAAAGACGCTTAAATCCGAATATGAAAGAGGTAGTAAAAAATGAGATTACTAAACTTTTAGACAATGGAATCATTTATCCTATTTCGGATAGTGAATAGGTTAGTCCAATCCATTGTGTACCTAAAAAAGGAGGCATAACTGTTGTAAGGAATGACGAAGGTGAATTGATACCTACGCGAACCACCACCGGTTGGAGGGTTTGTATAGATTATAGGAACCTTAACAAAGCAACTAGGAAAGATGATTTTCCTCTACCTTTCATTGATCAAATGATCGAAAGGATAGCTGGTCATGCTTTCTATTGTTTTCTAGATGGTTACTCCGGATTCTTTCAAATTTATATTTACCCGGATGACCAAGATAAAGCAACCTTCACATGTCCTTATGGAATATTTGCATATAGGAGAATGCCTTTTGGTCTATGTAATGCACCAGCAATATTTCAACATTGTATGACTGCAATTTTTAACGATTTCATTGAAGACATCATGGAAGTTTTTATGGATGATTTTTCCGTTTATGGAGATTCTTTCGATGCATGTTTACAGAACTTGGATAAAGTTTTGTCTAGATGTGAAGAAACGAATTTAGTGTTAAACTGGGAAAAATATCATTTCATGGTTGACGAGGGAATTGTTTTAGGTCATAAAATATCTGAAAAAGGATTAGAAGTGGATAGAGCAAAAACTTCAGTAGTAGAAAAATTACCCCCTCCAACTACTGTTAAGGGAGTAAGGTCATTTTTAGGACATGCAGGTTTTTACAGACGATTTATTAAAAACTTCTCTGTAATTTCCAAACCACTTACTAATTTACTCATGAAAGACTCAACCTTTGATTTCAATGAAGATTGCGTTAAAGCTTTCGAAACATTGAAAACAGCTTTAGTCAGTGCACCCATAATTGCTAAACCCGATTGGGATTTACCTTTTGAAATCATGTGTGATGAAAGTGACTTAGCCGTCGGATGTGTTTTAGGTCAAAGGAAGGATACAAAACTTCATGTTATCTATTATTTAAGTCACACACTGTCGGGTGCACAATTAAATTACACCACAACCGAGAAAGAAATGCTAGCAGTAGTTTTTGCATGTGATAAGTTTAGGTCGTACCTGTTAGGTTCTAAAGTTATTATTTATACCGATCACGCAACTTTAAGGTATTTATTTGCTAAGAAAGATGCAAAACCGCGTCTGATTAGATGGGTTTTGTTGTTACAAGAATTTGATATAGAAATTAAAGACAAAAAGGGAGTAGAAAACCTTATCGCCGATCATCTATCGAGACTCGAAGATGAAAACGGCCATATAGGTGAAACTATCGGTATACGAGATGATTTCCCTGATGAATATCTCTATCAAATAAAAAGTGTCATGTCACCATGGTATGCGGATATAGCAAATTATCTCGCAGCCAACGTTGTTCCAGAAGGATTAAATTTCCATCAAAAGAAAAAATTATTTTCTGACGTTAAACAGTATTTTTGGGAAGATCCTTTCTTGTTCAAAACTTATGGTGATGGAATGATTAGGAGATGCGTTAGTGAAAATGAATACGAGTCTATAATGTCAGAATGTCATTCTAGCTCTTATGGAGGACATAACGACGTTAGTAAAATAGTGGCCAGGATATTAGAATGTGGATTCTTTTGGCCTACGTTGTTTAAGGACGTCCGTTCATTTATTATTCGTTGTGACAAATGTCAAAGAACCGGGAATTTAGGAAGGAAAGATGAGATGCCTCTCACAAACATGTCAGAAGTTGAAGTCTTCGACATGTGGGGAATAGATTTCATGGGACCTTTTCCCCCTTCTTTTGGTAAAACTTATATTTTAGTAGCCGTAGATTATGTTTCAAAGTGGGTTGAAGCAATTGTAACCCTGACAAATGATTCTAAGGTTGTTGTTAGGTTTCTTGAAGATATATTTTGTAGATTTGGTTGCCCTAGAGTCATTATAAGTGATGGAGGTACCCATTTCATAAACCGAAGTTTTGATGCACTTATGAGAAAATATGGAGTACACCACCGCGTATCTACGCCATACCATCCTCAATCGAATGGTCAGACGGAGATATCAAATAGAGAACTCAAATGGATTCTAGAGAAAACAGTTTCGTCTTCAAGAAAAGATTGGTCTTGTAAGCTTAAAAATGCGTTATGGGCATACCGTACTGCATTTAAAACACCAATCGGAATGACACCATACCGATTAGTGTATGGGAAAGCATGTCATTTACCAGTAGAATTAGAGCATAAAGTTTATTGGGCTATTAGAACACTTAACTTTGATTTACAACAAGCAGGTAAGAAACGTTTGCTCAACTTAAATGAGTTGGATGAGTTACGTCATCTATCTTACGAAAATGCAAAAATATATAAAGAAAAAGTGAAAAAATGGCACGACGCCAAGATTAAAGTCAAAAGCTTTAACATTGGGGATAAAGTGTTGTTATTTAATTCACGGCTCCGTTTGTTTCCAGGTAAACTTAAGTCTAGATGGATAGGACCATATTTAGTCGTTAAAACATTCGACTATGGATCTTTAGAACTTGAAGGATCTAACGGAGTTAGCTTCAAGGTTAACGGTAATAGATGCAAAATTTATTACGAAAATGTTCCAATTAAGGAGATTAAGTTCATAACACAATTTCCTGAAGCTTAATTCGTTTAATTTCGTATACTTTTTCTTCATTTTGTTTTGTATTGTTTTAATTTTTATTAGTTTAAAATTTTCATTTTTCATTTTTAGTTTTATTTTAATTTTTATTTTTACACATGTCAATTTTATGATTTTTAATTATTAGATGACTTTATATTAAGATTTAGATGCATGAAAATATGTTTAAATCATGTTTTTAATAAGATTTTAGGTCAATAGTTCGAATTAGAAGAAATCCAGTGATTCTCAGCCGAGAATTTGGAATTCTCAGTTGAGAATTTACATTTTCAGAATTGTCCAAACAGGTAAGGAATTTTCTGATCTTACCGAGAATTTATATTCTCGGTCGAGAATCGGAAACATAGGGTTTCGACGCCTGATTTCCGTAAGGAAATCAGCATGTCGCGACCGAGAATTGGGAATCTCGATCGTGACACAGGTATTTTCTGCACCATCAGACCTGTTTCTTCTTCGTCCTGTAGACACAGTTTTTCAAACTCGAAAAATTGAGTTTCTTCAACTTTAAGAGGTTTGATTTTATACCTTTTCGCATCAAAACAACACCTCCTTTCGTCCTATGATTCCTATAAATAAATCATAGAGGTTCAGATTTCTATTATATCATTTTCTTTTCATCCCTGTCAAACCAAGCTTCTGATATTCTAAACACACCATTATCACATAAGTTACAGAAACATTTTTCGTTCCTCACAAATCATGACTACCAAACACAAATCTCCCAAACAGATTGCTGCTTCGCGCAATAAGCATCCTAACTTATCAGAACGCTACGGTGCGCCGTTTCTTATTTACAATCATGATGAAGGTAGACGCTACTACAAATTTCGATATGCGTTCTTCGTTGGTATGCTGTATATGGACGAGTTCTTAAATACTAAACTCAGGATAAGCGATGACATGAATCACTATTTAGAGAGATTGGGATGGACCAAGTTCGCCCACATGCGGTTTCCTATTATTGGAGACTGGATTCTCGAGTTTTTCTGTACAGTTCATTTCGTGAACAAACGAAGGGTGCATCTCAGTTTTCGTCGAGATGGCGAAACCTTTACTTTTGGATACCCTGAATTACATGCCTGGTTTGGTTTTCCCCAGAGGGATACAATCAAATGTCATCCTGGCAGAGATATGACATCCACAGATATATGGAGGATGCTAACGGGATTTTGGCATTTCAATCCTCGACTCGCCTACAACCAATCCATCCACTCCAACTCGATTCTGTATCTACACAAATTTCTGTGTCACAGTTTGTTCGGTCGCACATTTAGTAGTGTGGTCAAGGACACCGATTTATATGTCCTTGGAGATATATTCCAGGGCAATACAGTTGATACCTCCAAGATTCTGATGGAAGGTCTTATTGCCGCTTCTCGATCCAAGGATAAGAAGATTGGTTTCGGTAATATAATATGTGGAATAAGTCTCGGGACCAAGGGAACTATTTCTGTCCCTTGGAGCGAGGCTGAATCTTTTCCGACTTTGGACTATGAGTTTTTAGGATATGAAGGCCTCGTGAAGCGTATTTTTAGAGCAGACCCGCATTTTCTTTCTGCACCAGAACGTCAAGCTTTCGTGCAATTAAAAATTGATCGTTATAGGGCTAGAGAAATCCCGCTTGATAGGGATGAATATATAGAATTGTTTTAGTTTATTAGTTTTCCTTTTGTAAATATTTGTGTGTTTTGTAAATACTTTCTTTGATTTGTTTTGTTTACTTTTTAGATTTAATAAAAATTTCTATTTGATTCAATTTCTTATTTTGATCTTGGTTAAACTATCCTCAATCCATTTTTAATAAATCTAACTAAGGTTACTTATAGTCAGATACTGATGCTAGTAATAAACTCATATGTTTTTTATATTTGAATTCTCAAAATATCCATAAATTCATCACATTAATCCATTCATGTTCTATATCAATCAATTAAGAATTAATAAGTACATGACTTTGTATTTATTAATGAAGATTCATTTAACTTACATGATTAAATGTACATTAATGTTTCATTAAATTTTTATTAAGAGTTAAACCTTTGGTTTTCTTAACTTACATGAATTTGTATTTATTAGTGATTCATTATTTTTCCCTTAATAAGGATAAACCTTTGGTTTTCCTTGAAATTTAATGTTTTACATTTATGTTTTTAAGTATAGGAACAGTTTTAAAAAAGGTTCATGACATAATTTCTCAGAAAATTACGCGAACAGAGTGAAAATGCGCAAAAACAAGTCACTAGGGACCGATTCTCGGCCGAGAATTATAAATTCTCGGTAAGTTCAGCAAGACATGCCACAATTCAGAGCAATTTGTTCTCTAAAATCGCCGTGTCGCGACCGAGAATCAGGATTCTCAGTCACGACATGCGACCTGTAGGCACAATAACTCCGGATTTTTGCCCTATTTTTGAGCCTATTCTTATTCCTACTCTATCTATACTTAACTCTATTTCCCCTATATATACCTATTCCTTACACAAACCTCACATCACCTCACTTTTTACCCAATCCCCTACTCTAAACTCTTCCCAATACATTACTTTTACTCTTCCCTATTTATTCTTTACCCTTTCTAATCACTTAACCCTTTCACCTACCAATTTCTCATTCACTTTCACATTACAACTCCCAACTCATCTTCAACCTTTGGTTTTTCTCTCTTCATCTCTTCTTCCTTATTTTTCATACCTTAAACACCAACAATCATGCCTAGAACAAAAGTTCCAGCCAATAAGACTAAGTTTTCGGAGGTGAATCGTCTTCGTCTTCGTTGCGGAGCCTATTTCGACATCGCCTCGGAGGAGGAAGCCAAACGTTTCACTCATTTTTCCAACTCCAAGAGGGAGTTTGTGGATATGCACTTCCTAGACTTTGAGTCGGTAAGAGCATTAAATTTCTCTACTCGAATTGATGCTTTCATTGAGACTTTGGGTTGGCAAGCTTTTGTTTTTATGCATTTTCCTAGCATTACTGGAGTATATAGTGGAATTTTTGGTCACTTTGACGATGAATAAAAAGAAAACATCGATCTCCTTTAGGAATAATGGTGTGACTTACACCATAGATTATGAGGCTATGAGTAATATGTTTGGTTTTCCTACTAGTGATTTCCATGATAAGCCTAAGGATTTTGATAACGACATGATATGGAACACTCTTTCGGGTCAGGATTATTTTAACTCAAAAAACACTTCAAGTAAGATGATACGAGACAATTGTGTGTTCTTCTTTCACAAATTTCTGAGTTTTTCCTTATTCGGTCGTGTTGAGAGCTCAAAGATTCAAGTTAGGGATTTGTTCGTTCTTGATTGCTTGTTTAAGGGTTTGAGGGTTGATAGCATAGGTATGCTATTTGATAATTTGTATCATGCTTCGAGGGCTACTACCATTCAAGTACCTCTCGGTAATTTTATCACCGCTATTGTTTTGGGTGCACGTGGAGAGCTAGCCGATTATGACATGTTTACCTACCGTGGATATGTGCCAATTTTGAACATTTCGACTCTTGAGAGGGCTTATTTGTTGCTTACTTCGGTTCCTCCCATTTTTATTTCTTATGCATCCCGTATTGCCCATCTTCGTGGCACTATGGGTGGAGGAGCTTCTAGTTCCCAATTTGTAGGTACCGAAGGCAGCGCAGAAGAGGATGAGGAAGCAGACATTGCACCACAAGCACAACCACAACCCCAAGCACCTCAAGATGATGATCCAGTTGATTTGAGGAGGATTTTGAACTAACTCAATGAAAATAATCGTAATATGAATTTGCGGATTGATGATTTGGTGGAGAATAATATGATGATCAATGACAACTTTACCGACTTAAGAAGGGAGCACAAATCTACTCGTCGTCGGATGCTTTCCTTTTTCCGACGTCAAAATGTAGAAACCTCACCATCCCCGACGGATTCGCCTCCACATGCTTAGGTTTTATCAAGTCTTTTATTCCTTTCCTTATCTTGTTATGTTATTTTTTATTTTAAGTTTGGTACAATATTTATTTATATTATGTTTGGTACAATTTTTAATTTTTATGTTGGATGATTTTAATTTGCTAAATTTCTCTATTATTTCGTGTGATTTATTTCGTACTAATTTTTCGTGTTTTATCAATTTTTGCACCGATGAGGACATGGTCCAAATTAAGTGTGGGAGGAGATATACATATATCATTTTTACGCGTACGAATAAATGCAAGGAGTAAGAATAAATGTCATCCGTTTTACCATAGAAAAATATTAATATTTATAAACAATATTTTCAAATGCAACGCTTGTTTTATGCAAATGCAATATATATTGCAACATAATTTAAAACACAATTTATTTAAACTTTCCATTATTTTTCATATGTTTAAAAATATATAACTTATGATTATTTTTAGGTTATCATTATCGTTAGAAATAATATTTCTATACGGGCAATATTTTTGAAATTTTTCACAAATCTCCGATACGAATTTTAAGTAAAATTGTCTCGAGTAAAAGATTTTAAGTAAATAAATTCTTTATTTTCAATCTCTATTTTATATCGTGAAATTCATGATAAAATAAATCTTATTTTAAATTTTCAATTAGGTTTATAGGCATTAAATTGAACTAACATTTTTTTTAGCTCGGTTTGATTTTGTCTTACATTAACACCAATTGAAGTTTTTAAGGAAACTTTAGTCATAATACATGTTGAATTTTAAGTCAATATAGGATGACTGTGCTATTTTTCTTTTCCCCAAATTTCAATTCATAATTCATATTAATTAATCAATTAGTTGAATTCTTAACTTTTAGCAATGATTGAGACCAACCTTATCACAATCGAGGTATGAAAGGGAAGAACATTAAGTATCATTTACTTTTGGCCACGATTGCGACCACCCTTGTCACACCCGACCCTGAACCTCCTCAATCGGCATCGGGCGTGAAATAGAAAGATCACAATCAACACCTTTAAGTCTCCAAATTGTCCAAATATCATAATATCACTTTTCAAAATTCTTCTTATTATAAAATAAATCCATATTTCTACTACATTGAAGTCTCAAAATATTATCCAATACAATCAAATCTCCAAATGAAAGACTAGTGTCCTAACTAAAGACAAAGCCATCACTTGATACTTCAACCTTATTTATCAACCCGTAACTCCTCCTATATCTTGCCATTTCTCACCTAAAACATGAAAACATTTAAAAAGGTGAGACAGAAATCTCAGTAAGCAATTATCAACTACATAAAATACTTATACTCAAAATAATTATATATTTATATTTTAATTTTCAAAATGCACATTCTTAAAAATGAACACTTTATGGATTAAACCATGATAAAATACTCAAAATAGTACTTTTAACCAAATATTCACTTTAAAATATCAAGCTTGCTATCATTTCTCAAAATACCACACTCAAAATGTAAATCACTGTATTAAAACACTTAATATAAAACTCATGTCCAAAATAACTATATATATTTATTTGTTTAAAACCTCAACTATATAAAATAAATAGGTTTGCAATTAACCATTTACTCAAATCAACTGTAAATCAATAAATAATTCATAAACTGTATTTCGATAAATACTCCATAACCGTATCTCAATAAATATTTCACCAACTGAACCCCAATAAATATACCTCACCAATCGTATGTCAATAATTACTTCACAAATCGTATATCAATAAATACTTTGCACATTGTATCCATCCGAGAGATAATCCCCGTATGTATCAATCCCCACAATATAATAGAATCGAGATATCTCATAATTTGCCTAGCCCGCATGGTCTTACTCAACACTTCTTTGCCATACCCGATAGGTCTTTCAACTGTGTACACAGGCCGTATTTCTCACTAAATACGGACTTTAATTAATGCCACCTATCCGGATTACTCTTGATGGATACTAAAAACATTATAATTTCATAATATAACTTAAAATCAGAAATATATCATAAATCAACATCATAAAGTTTCCAAGTACTTTTCTCAATCAATTTCCAAAATATTCAATCATAAACCATAATTGTACTAAAATCACCAATAAATAATTTAAAAATATATTATCAATACTAACTTCAATTTCTTAAAAATAAGCACATAAATCATCTTATATAAAAACTTTATTCATAAATCATAAGTTATCAAAAACAATATTTTAACCATCTTAAAATCAAATATTAGCTTAAGCCATAAAATTTATAAAGATCACTTAACATATATGTATAGATAATCAAAATCATAAAAAGGTAGTTGATAAATTACTTACTTTAGCACTAATTGCGAAAATTAGCACATTAAACCTCAATTCCTCCCCTCTAATCTTCTTTGGACGAATCACATCTAGAGAGCTCCAAATCAAAATCACACCGACCACAATATGTATTAGGATGTCTAGAAGCTACTGTAAAAAAATCAGCTCGATCCGACGGTTCAATCTCTAGATATCAAGTTTTGATCAAAACTAGGTGAAATTGGGTGTTTGAATGGAGAGAATTGAGAAGATGGGGAAGAAAAATGAAAATTCAATTGAGGTTTGATTTTGATCATATTTGTCATCCGAAATCAGGTTTTGGGAATTCTAAATTTCTGTTCCCAATAAGGGGAAAATATCATATTTAGTCACTCTAAACTTTAACTTCTTTTAAAACTTACCCTAAACTTTTATTTTCTTCTAAAATCAATAAATTGGCCTCCAAACTATATCCCTAATACTCAATTAACTCTTCAATCAATAAATAAATATATTGTAACATAATATTAGGGTATAATAATTAAAATTAGGGACACGGATGTGACAACCCTTATCACAATCGAGATATGGAAGGAATGTTTAAAAGCAAAAATTAAGCGTGTTTAAGTTTAAAGTAACGATTGCGTCCACCCATGGCATGGTCGGTACCTCTTAAGCAAATACAAACACAAATAAATGCAGTAAAGTTACGATCGAGACCACCCTTATCTCGGGCGTAACTAAGCAAATAATTAACCCAAATACTTACTCATCTCATGAATAGTTTAGGTTTTGGGGTAGGAAATTTTGTGTTTTGAAATGCCTTGAGACAAAAGACTCAATAACATGCGTGCTTATTTCGTCCCGAATACTTCAATTCAAAATTAAAAATACAAGACGAATGATATATCGCCTTTATACTAGTTAGTTTAATATTTTGTGTATAAATTTGCCGTGCGAAGTTAATCTTTTCGGCTTAACTAATTTAAAACAAAATACAGAGATATATGTTTTATTTTTCTAAAGAGATTAGTTAAAAAATAAAATCAGTGAAATTTTGCTCGGGACTAGCAAAAGATTAAGTGTGGAGATTTGTTAAGCCCAAAATATACCTAAAATATCATCGATATTTACATCAGTTTTGCTGCGAATTCGTACTATTTATATCTGTTTAACATACTTTTACTTCTGAATATGTTTCTTTTATGCAAGGTACCTGAATATTTGGTAAAATCCAAATAGGAACGAAAAGAAGTCAAAAATAGAAGAAAACCCCTACAAAAGGAGTCAAAGACGACGAAAATCAAACGCACCGAAATGAGGATGAGGACGAAGTCAGAAACGGAGTAAAAACCTCCGTGTCCCGACCGAGAATCCTCCATTCTCGGTCGCGACACACGTCGACCAGCAATTTCTCCCTTCTTTTCAAAGGCTAAAACCTGCTCCCCCATTCTCGGCCGAGAATTAAATATTCTCGGTAAGATCAGAATTTCAGAAGGACTATTCATACACATTCGTTTTCAAAGAAACGCGTCCATTCGATTGGATAAGAACGCCTCTTCGCAGCAGACACGTTCCTTAAACCCGACTCTTTAACATCTATAAATAAAGAGTTGATTTCAGAGTTGAAAAAGATATATTGAAGAGAAGATTAGTATAGAATTAATGCAGAAATTCTGAGTCGAGCGATTCAGAGTTAGAAGTTCGATTCTGTAAAAAGCAATATGATGTACACACATTGTTTATTAAATAATTACAAACACAGTAGCGTTTAGATTTGTTCATATTAGTTTACATTTTGGTAGTAGATAGACCAGTCTCTATTCCGAAGATTCAGCGAGAAGATTTAGTAGAGGATTTGCCCCAGGATCCTGACAAACTCTAAACGAGGTTCAAGGAAAGGATTGACAACCCGTTCGATTGAAAGTCGTCGAAAGCTTCCATGCTTCTTGTTCTCTGTAAACTTGTATCAAATTCATACTTCATCTAATAACGTTTATTCTATTCGATAGATTTTTATGTAGCACTTATGGTAAATGATCCGAAGAGAGTTCTGGTGTTTTCATTAAAACGTAGTTGAATTCAAAATCATTACAAGGAAACTTTGTTGAACACTTAGACAAATTGATATCTTGAAAAAGTATTAATTTGGTTAAGGTAGTAATCTAACCCAACCGTAGGAGGATTGTCTGCGGTTCAAAGCCTTTTAATTGAAGGAATTTACGTTATTACATTTTTATAATTTATACAAAGTTTAAAGTTGTTTTCTTTGCTTAATGCAAACAAATACATTTATTTACTTTTCTAAAGAACTAAACGTTTATGTCTTGTAAATTCATCCTTAAATCAGAAGTGATTTCTAACATTCGACATATTCTAGTCTAATTCTTATTCTAGCAGTTTCAAAACCAAATCCAATTAAACGATTTTCCATATTATAAACCTTAAAAGTAAATCTAACCGATTCAAAATAAGTTTTCGTTAAAAGCGTTCCCTGTGGGTTCGATATCTTTTATTACTACAAGCGTATACCGTGCACTTGCGAAAATCGCTCAACAACGACCTTAATATATTGAACAGATCGACATTGTTTGGAGACAAACTATAAGGATTCGCTCCAGATGAGCACTACACTATGAACAACAAGACGTACAAGATGGGATACTACCTAACAAATGGTATATATCCTGATTGGGCTGCTTTTGTGAAAAGCTTTCCATATGCGGTTGAACCTAAGAAGCTGACCTTCAAGCAAAAACACGAGAGTGCACGGAAGGATGTCGAACGGGCATTCAAGGTACTCCAAGCCCGTTTCTCAATAGTTCGTGGACCAGCTAGACTTTGGCAGCAAAGTAAACTCCATGATATTATGGAGGCTTGTATCATACTGCAAATATGATTGTCGAAGATGTGCGACATCTGTACTCTAGAACATATCCTCCAGAAGTATTTGAACCATATGGTATTGAAGGCCTGCAAAAAGGACATGCGCCAAGTTTTGCGACTTTTCTTGCACGGGATTTACAACTATGTACTAGAGTGAGCCATATCAATCTGAAGCACGATTTGGTGGAGCATATATGGCAAAGTTTTAGAGTCACCGACCTAAATAATTGATCATCTTAATATATTGTGTGATGTAGTATTTTCTATTCGTATTAATTATTATAAGCGTGTTTTTTTAATTAATAATCTTTCATTAATTAATTACTTGTTCCTTTTGCAACGATGTACTTTTTTCTATCCGTATTAATTATTACAGGCGTGTTTTTTTAATTAATAATTTTTCACTAATTAATTGCTCGTTTTTTACATCATAATATTAAGTATTGAATTAAATTTTGTGTGTGTAAATATTTGTGTATGATATTTATAAGTATTGAATAAATTGTTGGGTTGGGTAAATTATTAATTATATATTAATTGAGTAAATATATAGTGTTTTATGACAAGTATGGCCTACAAAAAAAATGGAAGTAAAAGAGTATTATAGTGAGTTATTAATTGTGAGCATGTTTTTTTTGTATATGTGGCATCAAGAGTCATAACCTCCACTATTGATGCTCTTAGATGTAGCTATTCTAATTACTAGTTAAAGTCTTAGTGATTAATGAAATCTTTAAGCTTTTATAACTTATTCATGATATCAATAGCTATTTTTTCCTAAACTTGTTGGTTCATTCTTTTTACGATGCATGATAACATTCTCATCCCCAACGTCAAAGAGCCCATTAAACCTCTCACCATGGTTAGCTTCCAAAACTCCATTAAACTTACCTCCATTATTTATCTTTCATAAGAGGCTCAAATCAAGTCTATAATGATTGGTTATGATTTATTCAAATTCCTTGATGGAAATTATCCTTACTCAGCACCTTTTATTAATATCGCAGGCGTCACCACCCTTAATCCTCTTACCCTCAATTGAGTTAGGCAATACAAACTTATCTATGGTGCCCTTATTGCCACCTTAAGCCCCAACATTTGTTTCTCTTGTTGCCCAAGCCATCACTTTTGCTTAGGCTCGGATAGCTTTAGGAAATACCTATGTTACCCATCAATGGGGCATATCAAACAAATTAAACATCTTGCCAACATCGCTGAAACTATCATAATCATAAATGAATATATACAAGCAATTAAGATTTGCACTTGTAATCATGGAGATAAAAAGATTAATCTTATTTTTATTGATCACAGGAAATACATCTATAAATATACATTACGTATGTTATACAAAGAAATATATTAAGTCATATTTAAGTTTATTAGCCTCTACTTAAGCTACAAATAATGAAAGTCAGCTAAGTTAGTTATATACAGTTTGGAATTAAATTTAACACTCCCCCTTAAGCCAAACCATAGATATTGATCATGCCCAGTTAGGAACAAATATAATTAATTTGAGTTCCTAGTCAGGCTTTGGTGAATATATGATATGAACCCAAAAAGTTCATATTTTAAGTACCTTAATATCTTGTTTTATTAAGTAATCCAATTATTCATTAATAGATTCAACTATTATATCTTCATTACGTGTTTTATTTTACTTTTCAGGTACTTAAAAAGGATTTAGGATAAACTTGCCCTTAACAAGTAAAGGAACCAAACTTGTGAAGAAAGCTGAAATTCTAGATTGTTAGAGCGTGCAATTTCCTACACAAAGTCACAGACGCTTCACCTAACGGTTTTCTTCCTGCATCCTAAAAGTCATATCATTTTAGAAACAGACTAAAAGACTTGTCTTCTCCACAAAAGTTGCATCTTCTCCTCCCAAAAGACATGACCTTGTAGAAATGTGTCTTGAAAAGTCATGTCTCCATGGAGGGATGTCTTTCATTTCCTTGCGACTCATCATTTACAAGTGAATTTTGGGAAACAAAGATCAAGAAAGAAGAAGACTACATGTAAAGGATAGAGAGATCATCCTTCCCTTTAAACTTCGTTCTTTCTTACTTAAATCTCTACATACATTCATGTTTAATGTTATGTTTATGTTTATGGATTGCACATCAAATCAATATTCAAGTGTTCTTCATTTACTATAGTAAATTTCTATTGCAGAGTTTCCTTATACGAATGTTTTCAAGCTTTTCATGTATCGATATTCTTAAGTTAGGAAATAGATTGAGAGATTGATCCTAACTAAGATTATAAGGAATTGGTCATTCAATATTTACTGGAGAGATCAAGTTTATTGAATATTGTCGTATGTTAACTTGTATGCTTATAATTTTGTATGACAGTAAAATTAATTCTCTAAATGAGAACTAGTAATTAATGTTTCGTATGAGTTATAAAGGACTCTAGTTTATGTCGATAGAGTAAGTTGAAAACTATAATTAACTTAACTTGTAAAGTCAGAGAAAAATGTATATGAAAACATACTTAGTATAGCCATCCCATTCTATTTCCATCATTTATTCATTAAAGTTGTTCCTGTTTACTTTAGATTAATTTAGATTATTACAATTATGTAACTTAACCCAACTAAATTTAGATTTACTGTAAACAAAAGAAATAGATAAAAGTAGTAGTGAGTAATAACTATTTTTTCTCGTAAGATCGATATCTTTTATTACTACAAGGAAATCGTGCATTTGCGGAAATTCCTTAACAAGATTTTTTGCACCGTTGTATGGGAAAAATTAAATATATTGCCATTATTTTACTTAGTATTAATTTTGGATTACAAATTTATTTTATATTTTTAACTTGTTCTTTTTTATTTTTGCATATTGATTCATCGAGCGTATGCTTACTATTTAGACAAGGAAGTTTATGGAGACACTCGAGTCATTAATTCTATAGATAAAAAAATTTATTCCATAGATCCGGAAAGCAGTAAAACAGAAAATTAAACTGGAGGATGCTCTGACATTGAGATTTATCTTGACGAAAAATTTCATGGCCGAAAAATTTAATATATCCACCTTCGCTCATTATGCAAATTAAGTTTTGATTTGTCATAAGTATTATTGGTTTCTTTTTACTTATATTTTTATTTTTAGATTTATTTTGTTGATATCTCATGTACGAGATAGCTGAAGGTTGTTATATAATGAGAGTGACTAAAGTTAGATGTTATGGCACATCGAAACTGGAACTTCCGTATGATGTTGTTTTGAGCACAGACACATGCTTCCTTCAAATGGAATGATTTGAACACTATAACATATATTTTGCATACCATATATGCTTAGTGACCAAGAGATGGAAAAAGGACAATATCACTTTTTTCCTAATATGAGACTCACTTCGTGAAAATCATATTTTTCTCGAAAAGTTATCCTTGATACCCTTACTAGTTCAAAAAGTGTAATTCATTTTGGCTACCTTAGAAGGATGCTCTCAAGAACAAGTTGCTAATTCAGATTGGAAAGGGCCGACTAGGCAAGTGAAATGAATTATAATGGAAAGACCGTAGTAAGAGGGAAATGCGTTATTAAGTTCACATCTTGTAGTTCTATGTTTCGTGAATCCGAATAGTTGTGCATGTGTGCACGCTTGTGAAAATAGATAAACCATTGAGATGATAATGGTTACAGTGGATATGATATAAAGTCTAAGATAAAGCATACTGTCTCTTAATTACACACGTCATTCAAGAGGTTATATATCTTCAACGAGCATACATCGTTTGAATTCTCGATTGTATGTCGGTCGCACGAACTATTTGTGAGTATGAACGAGAAGGAGTGATAGAATATATTTTCGTTACATACGGTTGGGAGATGTAAGATTAAATGGAGTAAACGACCCTGGTCCATTTACTGATCCATTTAAGATCCGCTTGTAACCTTATCATTTAGGGTTATGATTAGGCTTTAGGTTTAGCCTAGTTATAAATAGATAGCTCTAGAGGCTAAACCTAACACCTTAAGAATAATAATATAGAGAATACAATACTGAAAAAGCTTTGCCCCTCTACTTGCTATTGTCATTGCCCCCCCATCTATCTCGGTGTGCGCTCTTAGTTCGTGGAACAACGGTGATTGCTTATTTGGTATAGCCATAATCTAGATCGGGAATAAAAGCCAATGTTCATTTCTTCTGCTACTAATCAATAGATATGCACTACAAGAGACAACCCTAAATTTGTTATATGTTAATTGATGATTCGGGTTTATTACCCGTCCTTTTGAGGTTAGAGATGAAATCTATAACGACTATTAAAGCCTTGAGTGTGGATATAATAATTTTTTTACAAATAATAAATCATTGAAAAGTTTTTTAAATTTAAACTGTTTCATAATAATAATAATAATGAGGATGAAAATTAAGAAAAGAGAGGAATAAACGTTTGAATAACATATAGAAATACATCTTTTTAAAAAAAAAAAGGTACATGAGGAAAATGATATGGGTACACTTTAAAGTCTCACTTCAAAAAATGGTAAACTTAGTATTTTCTTTTTGGACCTTTACATGAAAATCATATTTAATTATAAATTAAATCATACTACAAAATTTAATCCTTGATATGTCACTATTTTCTATATAGTACAAATAAAATGTAAATTTATGCTCTAATTTATAAATTCTAAATCCCAATTCATAAATTTTAAATTCTAAAAATTATATCCTACCCCCCTAATTTATAAAACCTAGTTCAAATTTGAATTTTTATGTAAATTTATTTATTTATTTATTTTTGAGTAATTTCCACTTTCTTTTTTTATGGGCTCTGGTCCAAAAATTATAAACTCTGTGACATAGTTTGGCCGTAGCAGTGAAAAGCCCAAAACAGATCCACATCTATCTTACTTACATCTCCTATAATTGGAGTCGACCATAACCGTGCTCACGCTTTCCCGCAAACGCCTGTTGCTAAAGTGCACTGGAAACATCTCCCGTCAGAAAATTTGCCTGTTTGTGGTCCGTGCTACCTCTTCTTTCATTATCTCTATTGTTGTCCCCCCTCGGCACTGTTACCGGCTAGCTACAGTTAGGTTCGTCATTTCCTTTTCTTTTCTTGTCTTTTCCAAGTTAGGGTTAATGATAATTGCTTGCGGGTTCGGGGTGATTAGGATTTCATGTGTTAATTGCTGTTTTGTTTTTATTTTTTGCAACTGCATTTAAAATGGAGAGATATCATGTTGCTTGTATTTGTTGGGTTGGTGTTTGTGGTCGTGGCTTTTTCAGAGATTTGGGAATGGTATAGAAGATTAGAATTATCTGTTGGTACGTTTTGATGGTGCCTCTTTTTGATGATTTTCCAAGGATAAAAAACAAGAATGAGAGTGCTTATTCTATATATATATATCTGGATTTGACTGCTAGAGGTTTTGTTCCTCGATTTTTTTTTTTTGCTATTTATTTGTTACTCAGCCCTTTTTTTAATCTTCTTAGAATCCAAACTTTATATTCTCAATTTATGCTTTATAATATAAATTCATTTGTGTGAAACTTTGTGGCCCTCATTCCCACTGAATTAGGTGATCCTTGGGAAGCTTTTCTTCTCAAATATCATAATTTGAAGTCCTATAATCTTATTGAAGGTCAGCTTTCCTGATTTAATGGGTTATTTTTGTTTGCGTGATGTCTTCTCTGGGATAATTTTGCTGTAAGATTGACATGATGATTTATTACTGGGAGAGCAAAAGTAGAATATTTTGATAATGTGGTAATTATTTTTTTTTCTTTTTTCCCTTAGGGTGTATCCGTTCTATATGTATTGGGAAAATTCAAAGATGACCACACCTCTTATTGTTCAACATTAATTAATGGAAAACAGGTCGAAAGAAGTTGTTAATTATCCAAAATGTAAGTGTGAGGCAAGAGACAATGGTGGAGGTAATAAATTATAGACTTTAGGCAAAACACTTTTACCCCATGAACTCTACTTGAAGTTTTAATTGGATTACCCATACTCTTTTTCTTTATAATAAAATACTGTAGTTAAGCCCTTTTATTTTTAATTTGATTGTGTTCTTTTTGAATAGTGCTTGCGTGAGTGAAATTTTAACCTCTAGCATAGTTAACAACTTATTAGAATTAGGATAAAAATAAAATGCATTATTAAAGTGTGGATTGAGTCTCTGTACATTTTCCTTTTTACAATTTTAGTTAGAACAAAAACATCACTCCAACTCACTTTAGCAGTTAAAAGGACTTAATCTAACGAAAAATGAATAATGATGTAAGGCCCTCAATTGGACAAAGTAGAAGTGCTGACATGCTTAATGATCTATGCAAATTTTAGGGTCTTGATAGTGGGCTTTTTCCAAAATAATATTTTTTCATATTTGATCATTTCAGCGATGGATGTGATTTTTTTTTTCACAATCTCCATCCGCACATAGTTTGATATTTCAGTTTTTCTTTGGGATGTCAAAAGCCATACCTAGGTTCTTTTTCTGCATCTCCCAGGACAAATCTGAACTGTTTATGTAATGTTTGGTTTGGCACCTTACTGGTATGAATTAATAGTCAAGAACTGTGGGGGAAATTTGAACATATGTCTAGAAATATTTGTTGACTCTTATGTAGTGGCTGGCTTGCTATTTTCTTATACTCCTCTCTTTTATGTCATTATATGATTTTTTTTGAGTTCTTTTAACTATATTGACGTCTTTCTGTATCAAATGAACCTCTCTTGGTGTTTCATTAAATCCTTTGAAATGTGCCTATATGAGCCTATTATCTTCCGTTTCTTCTTTTGATTATTGCAGTCCAAGTGGCTGGTTAAGAAGATGGAGTTTGTGTCCAGTAATTTGTATTTCTTCAAGCTGATGTGTAGTGGGGTGAATGATTGTTTAGGGAGGCCTTATTTTTCATGTTAAGGATGTGGGTGAGGAATTGGGTCATGAAGTTCGTGGTGCTGAGTACTTTCACTGATGTAATAGATCTTGGATGGAATTGTTGCTCAAATTTTAATGTTGTTTGCTATTGGGGTTTGGTGTTATTGTTTTGAAGATAAGGGGTACGGGTTTGAGCTAATGGAATAATGGATGATCATGAGTATGTGGTTGTAATGTGGACAGGCAGGAGGCAGCGGCTGTTGTGGTTTTGGTGGTGGTGTGGTGTGGTGTTTTTTCCCGTGAAGGTAGTTGTAAACAAGATTGTTTTTGATCATGAGTTCAGTGAGCAGGAGCCAGAGCAGGAGCAGAAGTAGGAGCCCAATGGATCGAAAAATCCGCTCTGACCGCTTTTCATATCGCGGTGCACCTTACAGAAGGGAGTCACGTCGGGGTTTCAGGTTTTCTGTGATTTTTTGATAACAGAGCATCCTTTCTTTCTTAGAGGAGTCTTACAATGTGCTTTTAGAGATTTTTGTTGTGTTTGTTAATTCTGCTTTGTGTCGGGTAAAATTCCATGATTAAATGATTAGGGATATTCATCTTTACCTTAAAAGAATTGGTTGTTTTCTAATTCCATGATTGAATGATTCTTTCTTAGAGGAGTCTCCTGATGCGCTTTCAGAGATTTTTGTTGTGTTTGTTAATTTTCCTCTGCGGCGGGTAAAATTCATCGATTAAATGATTAGGGTTATTCGTCTTTTCCTTAAAATTGGACCTTGACAATCGTTTACTACTTCTAGATTAAACATTTTTGCACATTTATTTAGGTTTTCTGTAATAGCTCTTACACACAGCATGTAATGTAAGGGTAGTCAAGTAGGTTCACAATTTTTTTGTTAAAGCATCAGTTTTGGAGTATTGCTGGCAATATGTGATGCTGTTGAAATGCTGGCAAAATATGCTTAATATCTGAATTGGGCTGCAGTCTTGAAGCTCCTGCTTGGTTTCTGCTTAGTATTGAGTTTTGTTCCTTCTTCTCAGCAGCCAAAACAATCTGTGCAAGAACTGCAAACGGCCTGGACACTTTGCTAGAGAGTGCCCCAATGTGGCAATATGTCATAATTGCGGTCTTCCCGGGTATGTAATTTGTCATGCATTTAATGTTATTTGAAATATGCATGTTCATAATTACCTGCCCATTTGCATATTCAGCACACCTATGTTCATTCACTAAACAAAATTCTCAGGTGTGGGCTCATTAGTTTATTTTGCAGCTTTCAAAATTATCTATATCTCCGCGAAGTTGAAAAAACCAGCACTCGTAGAATACCCTGCAATTGTCAAATACAAAGCAAACCCAACAAAAATAATTTGTGAATATTGTAGAGCTTTTGATTTTTACAGTCATTTTGCACTATCAAACATGCAAATCAAACTTTCTCTTTTCTACGACCTGGGTAGTAATATAAAAAGGTCTAGTTCTTTTCTGCCTATTTAAGTAATAATATATTTATATTACCATCTATTCTATTTATATATGAGTGTCTAGTTATGTTATATGTATCAGCATTATCTTTTGGTATTATTTTCAAATTGATATAATTGCCTCTGAGTTTGTTACACATTTCCAACAAATGCCTGGAACTTCTCATAAATAGATGAAACCTTCAAAGCTTGATGTGATATAGCAAAATGTATCCAACCTTGTAGTTTATAGTCAATTGGAATATAAATTGGACCAAGAAAAGCTGAAAGCTATAAATCAAGGTTTTCAAACTAAGCTCAGCTTTCGAACCACTGAAGGTTGATAGAGTTCAAAATGAGGTCAAATTGTAATGATCCTATTGATAATAATAAATTAGTAACATAAAAGTTATTATAATATATCGTATTATATTCTTTTGATAAAATAAAGCATATCATAAGTAATTTAACATTTTATTGTTCTGTTCTCTACTTTATAAATTGTAAATATACTGTAGAGGCTTTTGGTTTAATTATTTATAGATTATACATATTTTTATAGGTTTTTTTGTCTTTATTATTTATTATTTTTTGGAATAGTTTATTGATTTTTCATGTATATATTTATTTTTCAAAATAAAAAAATCAAAGGTAAATGTTGTTGTCGTGTGACCAAGAGGTCACGGGTTCGAGTCTTAGGAGCGGCCTCTTGCCAAATAAATTGGCAGCGGAAGGCTTGCTCCCAGTACACCCTTGTGGTGGGACCCCCTTTCCGGACCCTCGCTCAGCGGGGACGCGTAGTGCACCGGGCCGTCCTTTTTTTATGTCTAATGTTTCGTAATAAAAAATAAAATCTTGCAAAACAAAAAATGTGTATATGCATGATATCTAGTTGAAAAAATGTTTCTGTGTGGTAAGTAAAAAGTATAAACTCATTAACTGAAGCGATTTAGAGTTTGGTTCCTCCATCCAGCTATTCTCAAATAAACTCAAATTGAATGCAATGGTGAATTATGGCCGGATTTGACTTGTCTGCTGGTCGGTCAGCCAGTTTGTTTGGTCTTCATTCCTATTATATATAATCATTAATTTCATGCCTGATTGGAGCAGCCTAGGCTTTCATTCTGGGTTCAACTGGTTCAACTGGTCAGTCAGGTTCAGGATTTAAAACCACGCTGTAAAGAGCCAGTTTTAGTTCCAACATTCGCAATAGGCATTATGCTGGAACAAAAGTTCATTTACTGATGCTTGGATATGTCAAAAAGCCATCAAACAATTACTCGAGCACTATAGATTGTTGTTAAGAAAGTCACTTTACTATTACAAAGGACAACGTATGAGTATGATTTCTTTCTTAAAAATAGCTAACATTACCTTTCTCCCCAATTGATCAGTTTGCTGCATTACCTTCATTGCATAAGGTATCTCAGGGAATTTTCAGAACTTCCATTTGCTTCCTTACACATTAAGAGCATATTTGTGGTTTTTGCATGCACTCCCTTCTGTCTCGTGCCACTTCTCTACACAGGACACGAACACAACCCATATTTGAGAAAAGATATTTGTTTAAGAAGAGGCATAGTTGAAGCAAGAAAATGTTTGCATGGTTGCTGCCTGAGAAACCCATTGGCTTCTCTACTGATGATTGACAGACTGGAACTGCTCCGCACAAATAGTCCAAGAGAATAGTTGGAGTGGAGGTCATGCAATGCAAGAAAGCATTTGTTGAAGAAACTTGATCACGCTAGGCTATCCCATCCCATTTTATAATTATAGATGACCAAGTGGTGATTTGTTTTATTGGCGTTTTACAGAGATGTCACTTTTCTAGTTAGCATGAGTTATAACTTTTCTAACTTTTATATTGACATAATTCTTTTTTTTTATTTTTTAATGTTACTCTCATGTCATGAAAGATGGTGGAAGGATTTTTGCTTGATATACATAGAGGACATGAATATTTTGGCATGCTTGTAGAGTTCGAATATTTCATATACCTTTACATTTTTCATTGTTGGTTTTGTACTGCAAGCATGCTACAGGTATTGAATTAGCACTATGCTGTTTGTTCGGAACTTGAACATGTCCAAAAATTATGTGGCAGGCATATTGCTTCAGAATGCACCACAAAATCATTGTGCTGGAACTGTAGGGAACCTGGGCACATGGCCAGCCACTGTCCGAACGAGGGCATCTGTCACACCTGTGGCAAGGGTGGACATCGCGCGAAGGAATGCACTGCTCAACCAATGCCTCCCGGTGACTTGAGGTTGTGCAACAACTGTTATAAACAAGGCCATATTGCAGCTGATTGTACAAATGACAAGGCATGTAACAACTGCAGGAAAACAGGTCACCTGGCACGTGACTGTCAAAATGAACCTATCTGCAACTTGTGCAATGTGGCTGGGCATGTGGCCAGACAATGCCCAAAAGGCAATGTGCTCGGAGATCGTCGCAGCAGTGGCTACCAGCAGGACATTGTATGCAGAAACTGTCACCAGTATGGGCACATGAGTAGGGATTGTATGGGCCCATTGATGATTTGTCACAACTGTGGGGGGCGAGGACACCGAGCTGTTGAGTGTCCTTCTGGAAGAATGGTGGATCGATATCCTCGGAGGTTCTACTGAGGAACATGAGATGGAATATCCTTGTGGATGAATGATGTACTGCATCCGCGGGTAGCAGTATATGGTTTAGTTTAAATTGGAATGGAGAAGTAGGTTTTAGTTTTAATTTTAGAAGCTCTATCTGGTAAGGAATCAATAAGATTCAATGGAGCATTTATTTCTCAATAGGACAATAATAATTTAGATGGTTTCGATTTGGGTGTAGGGGTTGTGTTTAAAATAAACGATACAAGAAGCAGGGTGCTGTCAAAGTTATGTGTTTGGTAACATTGTTTATTCTTAGATCCATTTTTTTGTGAAATGTCAATCAATGTGGACGTTAAATTAACAGTTTTGTGATAGGATTTCTATTTCATAGGTTACAGATTAACTTATTCTATATATTGTTCTTATCTAGTCTGTTAAAAAATTGTGTCAAGTTAGGATAATTTTGCAATTATAATCTTACCGTCTGCATTTGTGTTGAAATTTCAATGATTTTAATAGGTAAAAATATTGCTTTAAGCCTACCCGATATTAGTAATGTAGGCCAAAATAGGGACATGTTCTATTTTGGAATGAATTTAATGATGACGCTGACATTATTAGGATTGGTTTGGAAGGAAGAATTCTGGTATTATAAGATAAATTTCTCCATTTCAGAGTCAAAATGTTTTGCAGCCATTAATTTTAATACATTTTCTCTAAATGGCAATGGTATGAAAACAGAATCCGGTTGGAAGGTAAAATTCGAACCTGAACTACCAAATATCATTATACACATTTTACCAACAAGCTAGCTTAAATTGGATATATTTTGTAAATGTTAAGCTTAAATTCATATCATTTTTGTAAATGTTAAGCCTATATTGGTGCTATTTTGTACGTAAGGCCTAAATTAATACTTTCTACAAACCTTAGGCCTATTTTGGTACCTTATGCGACGTGTCGCTGAGTTGGCAGACTTAACGGATGATGTATTACGTTTTGTTGTAAACGTTAAGCCTAAATTGATATTATTTTTGTAAACGTTAAACCTATATTGGTGCTATTTTGAACGTGAAGCCTAAATTGGTACTTCTCAAAAACCTTAAGGGTTGTTGTTGGAGAATTTTTTAATTTTTTGATTATTGAATTCTAAGTTATGCACTTGTTTCTGCAGCAACCATGACAGACGAAAATTCTAATGATGGGAAGGAGGTGACGGAAGTAAGGTCTTGAACTTAAGACGGCTGATTATATTTCAAGTCTTAAATAAATACCCAAATATTCTAGTGTGTATATTTTGATTAAGTGATCTGAGGTGGGTGACTATCACGGGGAACCGAGGTACATACATTAAATCACACAAGAAACATGTGTAGTGCAGAACATTCACCCTCCAACACGCTCTAAGCAATTTTTATGAGAAACATCAATAAGTTAAAATAGTTGAAATTGAAATTATAGAAGGATAAAATTGGACTTCTGATGTTGTATATCATTAGATTGACATCAATAATTCTAAAGTTTTCAGTTCGGGTTGTGGTGGAAATGCCATGTGAACTATTTTCCAATCATATCTCATGAGAGTATTGTTATTCAAGTTTTACAATTCTTGATTCTAGTCATAAATTATGATTCCCTATCCTATCAGTTTGAATCTATGGGGAGTATATCAAATGTACCCAAATTGCGACCAAAGTGAGCAATTTCGGTGCCAATTTGAATGACTTAATGAGAATCGACTCATTTGATCAATCCTTTTTCTTATTGGAGATGTAAAATTGAACCTTAATTCTACTTACTATAAAAGAGTTTCTGACCCCTCCTTAGTTGTCATTCTTCTACCTTTTTCTTATGTAAGTTGCTGTTGTTTGCTATGGTGGTTGAGTTATAAATTTTACTCGGCTATGTATTATCACCTATTAATTTAACTCTATCTTCTGTTTATTATGTCATTGTTTTATTAAGCGGGATTTCTTCTTAATATGCAGATGCAAGATCTCTTTGGATCGGTTCCCCCATCCCTAGTGTTTAAATCCACTTCTGGAGATGATGGACGGTTTGGAGGTTTTGTTGTCGGCTCTAGCATTCGCAAATCGCCAATGGGTTTATTTTCTAAGCCTCCAACACTGCCAGCTCTTCCTCCTAGTAAAAAGGATGATACTCCCCTAATCCGGTGGCGAAAGGGAGAGTTGATTGGGTACGATGCGTTTGGTAAGGTTTATATGGGGATGAATCTTGATTCTGGAGAGCTTCTTACTGTTAAACATGTTTAGTGATTATTGCTATGAGAAAGGCTTCATGTTATGTATTTACGTATATGATTTATGTAGATTTTCCGTTGAACATGCATTAATTTTGTTTCGTTTTATTTTCTATATGTTTTGATTGCTATAAATAGTGCTTCGAAAGAGAGAACGAAGGTATGGATTGAATTTTGAATCACTTTCTGGTTTGGTTAATGGTTAATTTGGTGCTAAAACTAAAACTTTTAACTCATAAAAAATGCGCTACTCTCGGTTTTAAGTTTGAGAAGCTAAATAGCCGTTTTCTATTTTACTTACCTCTTTGTATTTGGAATAGGCTCAAATAAGGGAGCTTGGAGAAGAAGTAAAAGTTATTAGGAATCTTTCACATCAAAACATTGTTGTGAGTATGAATTCTGTGTTGCTAGTGATTATGGTTGAGTATTGTTGAAGTATTAACCTTTCCCCCTTTGCTTGCTAGAAATATTTGGCAACTGCTAGAGAAGACGACTCTTCAAACGTTCTATTGGAACTTGTTCCTGGTGGGTCCATATCATCACTCCTGGAGAAATTTGGATCCTTCCCTGAGTCAGTAAGTGAAAGTTAATTCTGAATTTTTTGAAACTCTGAATTTTTTTGAATGAAATTATTTGAAAGACCGCATTAGAATACCTACATAAGAATGGAATCATGCACATGGACATCAAGGTATTGCTTTGTTTTAGTAAGCTCTTTATATTTAAGAAATTATCGTTCTCCCGTTCTCTCTTTTCAAATTTGTAAGTGCTTGTTTCTTTGTAGGGGGCAAACATTCTTGTTTATAATAAGGGATACATTAAACTTGCTGATTTTGGAGTATCCAAGAAATTAGTAGAGAAGGTATCCATATCGTTTTTTTTCATTCAAAGGTTTTGTATTCTCCGGGTTCTTTTGGTGGGTTTCCCTCATTATTGAGGTTGTTATGTTTCTACAGGCTACTATAAATGGTGCAAAGTCACTGAAGGGTACTCCATACTGGATGACTCCCGAAGTTATTCTCGAGACATGGCATAGTTTGTAAGTGCATTTTTTTAGTTCTATTACGATTGAATATCAGATAAACAAATGTTAGTTTATAGTTGGAGTGGGCATGGTCCGATCCGGTCCAAAAATCGAACCGAACCAAATAAGACCGAACCAAACAACTTCATTTTTTTGTGAACCGTACTAAATTTTAATTCCGTTTGGTTCCAAACCGAAATATTTTGTTTTGGTCCGGTTTGGTTCATGTTTGGACCGAACAAGAATCCTGTAAATAATTATTTGTCACTTTTTTTTATAAATAATTATGTTTAATAGAAAATTCTTTTGTGATACCCATTAAACACATATGAGCTAGAGAATTAAAAAAAATTACAAATGCATTTGCAATAAATAAAATTAGCTTTTCAATTTGCTATCCTATAAAATCAATTAAGTGTTAAAACTTCCATACTTGTTATGAATAGATGATTCTTGAGAACAAAGTTAATGTGGAAATTATTTGGAGGGTCAAATGAAAGCATTAACCTTTTCTATTTATGCCTACACATTCGAGAGGCAGAGCCAGAGGGAGCGGGGAAGGTCAGCCGACCCTTCGGCTCCGCCAGAAAACCCCATTAAGGGGTTTTCCTCTCTGGTTCTGCCAGGGGCCACCATAGCTGGAGCCCCTCTCCAACTCTCCAACCATGACGTATTGTATAAGATGGGGAGAATTGAGGTTGTGACAGTGAATAGAAGGAGAAGATTGAAATTAGTCATCTCTGGTTTCTGTTATTTTTTTTAGAAATATGGAAAGACAAAAAATTAAATGTCAATAAGAAACTATATTGAAAAACTAAATGATAATATATATATATATATATATTAAAAATATTAATACCTTCAAGCAACTTCCTACCGGCCTCTAAGAGCATCTCCAATAGAGGGTGCCCAAAAGAGTGCCAGCTGATGTGGCATCAGGTTTGACAACTTTTAAAAGGTGCCCACTATTGAAGTGATTGTGGGTGCCAAGGAAAGTTGCCAATTTTTGGCAACCTCTTGGCAACCTTATTTAATAATTTTTTAATATACTTTCCTAGAAATAATAAATCTGGAACATTTTATTTATAATAAAATAATAATTTGTAGGATTATAGTGGCAACTTTTCAAGCAACCTCTATTGGAGCATTTTTTAAGTAAAAGTTGTCAAAAATGATGTGGATGAAAGAGACAATAAAATACTATATTTTAGTAAGTTTTGCCACTCTTTTAGGCACCTATATTGGAGATGCTCTAATATAATGTGTGCTTTCTACAATTTGAATTAATTAATAAAATATTACATTCATTATTAAAATTTTAAATTGTTTAATATTTATTTTAATTTATTTAATGTATACTTTAACGGGGCGTTTGGTATTCTATTGGGATATGGATAGGGATAAAAATTGGGATAAGGATAAGGATAAATGGTTGGGATAGGGATAAAAATTAGTCGAGAATTATTATTCAATGTTTGATATGTGGGATAAGGATGAGGATAAAATAATATATTTTACTATTTAAACCTTATTTAAACTACATAACATTAATTTGAGGGATAAGATGGACTTTTCCATCCTATTAAAATCGCAGGAGCTTATCCCACCTCCTTATACCACCCCCCTCCTGGGTATAGGATTTGAGGGATAAGAAGCTTATCCCTCATCCGTCTAACTCTTCTATCTCCCAAACAAACACGGGATAACTTATCTCGTGTTTTTTTTTATCCCTATCCCATCTCCTATATCCCTTCTAACAAACACCCCGTAAGGATTACTTTGGTTTGAAACTTATATTTTAAGAAGGGTTAAGGTGCAAAAATACCCCTAACGTTTTGGGTCAGGAGCAATTTTACCCCTAACGTCTAAAATGGTGCAATTTTACCCCTAACGTTTGTAGCCAAGAGAAATTTTACCCCTAACATTGATAAATTGGGTCAATTTCAGAAATAATTCATCAAACTGTCTGCTCGGTCATGAATCTTATTATCTACACTTCACACGTGCGTCATTTTATCAGTAACAAATCATAAATATATGTTGGGATGTGAAAAAATAATAAAAAAATATACTGTCTTTTGTACGAATTTGGATAAAAAAAATTCAAAAAATTCACCGAATTTATAAATGTTAATCTCCAATTCTATTATTAAATTACAAAAGACATGAAATCATTTTTTTAGAATGAATTGATATGCAATTGGTGCAAAATAATGAACAAAAATATATGTGTTTTATAATAGTGTCTGAAATTGACCCAAATTACCAACGTTAGGGGTAAAATTGCTCTTGGCTACAAATGTTAGGGGTAAAATTGCACCATTTTAGACGTTAGGGGTAAAATTGCTCCTGACCCAAAACGTTAGGGGTATTTTTGCACCTTAACCCTTTTAAGTGTTGAATGTATAGTTTGATATAGAGAGGATTATGGAGATAGAGAGAGATAATTAATAACGCAGTTAATGGTTTGAATCACCTTAGTGATTATGGCTCAGAGGCCTTGTATTTATAGTGAGCCAATAGTAGTTTGTATAGGAATACAATACACAAGTATAATCGTATTAGAACTCTACCTAGCTAGGGTTATAGACAAATTGAAACTCTAACTGGATAAGAATCTATTTACAGAGATAATAGGAACATTATCTCTAACACCCCCCCTCAAGCTGATGGCGGGCACGAACAAAGAGGCGAGAGCGTAGCATCGTGAAGCGAGCCGGAGCTAGCGGCTTGGTGAGTATGTCTGCCACCTGATCATCAGTGGGAATAAATCTGACACTGAGAAAACCTCTGTGAACTTGTTCACGAACAAAATGATAATCTAGCTCAATGTGCTTCGTACGGGCATGGAACACTGGATTTGAGGTGAGATAAATTGCTCCAACATTATCACACCATAGCTGAACCGGGGTGGGTAAGGGAAATCCGAGATCCGAGAGAAGAGATTTGAACCATAGGAGTTCTGTTGTGGCATTTGCCACTGCCTTGTATTCACTTTCTGTTGAGGATCTGGCTATTATGGGTTGCTTGCGGGTCTGCCACGATACAATGCTGGATCCAAGGTAAACACAGAAGGCTCCCGTGGATCATCGATCATCAGGACACCCTCCCCAATCACTATCTGAGTAACAATGGATGTGCTGTATTGGTTTGATGGACATGACTATGCCAAAGTCTGATGTGCCCTGAATATAGCGTAAGACCCTCTTAACTCCTTTCCAGTGCTCATCAGTTGGACAGTGTAGAAACTGACATAATTTATTAACTGTAAATGCAATGTCAGGACGAGTGAATGTTAAGTATTGAAGTGCCCCCACAATGCTTCTATATTCATCTCCAGAGGTTAAGCTGGTGCCTAGCTCCTTTGAAAGTGTTGGCGTGGTGGCCATGGGCTTTAGTGTGGGCTTGGAGTCAATCATCTTCACTCTGTCTAGGATGTCAGCCACATACTTGCCTGACACATGTGAATGCCATCCTTCTCATATCTGATCTCAATTCCAAGAAAGTATTCTGCCTTGCCAAGATTGCGAATGGGAAACTCATGTTCGATGGCTGCAATAGTGTTGGTGATGTGTGCAGGGTGGTTACCTGTTATGAGTATATCATCAACATAGCACAGAATGTAAGTCTTTTCAGTGTCGGTGCGTCTGATGAACATAGAGTTGTCAGCCTGTGACATTTTGTACCCAAGGGAGAGGAGGAATGTTCGAAGGCGAGTGAACCATTCTCGCGGTGCTTGCTTTAATCCATAAAGACTCTTTTTGAGAAGACAGACATGATCTGGTCGGTCGCTATCCCGAAAACCCTGCGGTTGTTCCATATATATTGTCTCTGATAAGTTTCCATGAAGAAATGCATTAGAGACATACAGTTGATTGATGAACCAGTTGTTTGCTGCTGTAATGGCAAATACAGACCTAATGGTTGTAGCTTTGATTACTGGACTGAATGTTTCTTTGTAGTCAATCCCAGCTTTTTGAGTGAATCCCCGTGCCACTAAGCGGGCTTTGTGACGATCAATGGTTCCATCAGACTTCTTCTTTGTACGAAAGAGCCACCTAGAGGTGATGACATGCTGATCATGTGGTCTTGGTACAAGTTGCCATGTGCCATTGTCCAGAAGAGCTTGAATCTCTTCAGACATTGCTGTACGCCATTCTGATTGTTTGTTGGCTTTACTGAAGCATGTGGGATCCACTGTGCCATTTGGATGTGTGGCTAAAAGTCCCTCAAACCTTCCTCTTGACTGAAGAGACGACTATCGAAGTTGCATATAATGTTGTCGTGGACCAATCAGCGGTGCATTGCGAGGTCTGGGCCTTTCAGCTGGAATAGGAGCTTGTGGTGCAGTTTCAGGAGGAGGAGAATCTGTTTGTGGCATGATGTTCTCTTCATGAGGTACTGCATTCTGTATTTCCGGTGTGGTGATGTTCACAGCATCAACTGGTGTGCTAGGATCATTCTGAGGAACAGGTGTTGATGCAGCAGTGACCACTGGCGACAGACATTGAGGTGGAGCTAAAGGAGCAGTGTTTGTGGCTTCGGAGTCAGGGGAGTAATTGGGGTTCCAGGATGAGGTCCAGAGTGGACAGGTGTGATGGGTTGGGAGCATGGAACCAAGTTAGAGGTAGATACTATAGGATTGGGATTAGAGAAATTACCTGGATACGGGCCGCGTAGAGATGGTAGTTGACACGATATGCTTACCCCCGAGTTGCTAGATGAAGGTGATGATGCAGTGACTGTTGATGCAGGAAATACTTCTTCATTGTGCTGCACAAATTTGCAGATGTATATGCGTCCGGTGGCATATTCAAGACATATATCCCCAGAATGATTTTCTGATGGACCAAGGTAGACACATAACTTGGAGCGAAAATCAAATTTGTGCTGATTGTATGGACGAAGAAGAGGATAGATACCACTGCCAAAAATGCGTAAGGCCTTATAGGCAGGCTGTTTCTTGTAGAACAAGAAATAGGGTGAGTTGTTGTTTAGGATTTTGGTGGGTAAGTAGTTGATTAGCCTAATGCTGTGTATCATGGCATAGTTCCAGAATTTTAAAGGTAAAGATGCATTGGCTAGCAAAGTAAGGCAGGTATCAACGACATGTCTAATTTTTCTCTCAGCTATACCGTTTTGTGCATGAGTGTGAGGGCATGCAATTTTGTGTATAATGCCATGTCGTTTGAAAAAAGGTTGTAGTTTTTGAAACTCTCCCCCAAGATCAGAGTAAATATTCTTAACCCTTGCACTATACTGATTAGAGATCATGGCATAAAAATCACAGAAGGTTGAAAAAACATCACTCTTATTCTTTAAACAGAAAACCCATCCAAATCTAGTGAATTCATCAATGATTATTAAAAAATAACGGTGGCCAAGATAAGAAACAACTGGAGCTGGCCCCCAAACATCCAGATGTAAGTTCTCAAAAGTAAATGTGCTAGAGCGACTAATAGAGGGTAAAGAGCTTCTAGCAAGCTTGCCTAATGGACAAAAAGAACAATTGCTAACTGGTTTTGAAGAGGATAGATTGTTTCCTTTGAGAACTGAGCTGACTGTCTGATTCTGACAATGTCCAAGCCGTGCATGCCACCTTTCAAAAGACACCTTCTCTCCAACTAGCGCCTCCTTCAGGGTGGGTGTAAGCACATAAAGCCCATCTTTACTCGGGCCCCGTAACAGGATTTCCCCAGTTGTTTGGTCCTTCACAAGAAAATGGTTAGGCCAAAATTCAAAGAAACATGAGTTGTCATGGGTAAATTTTTGAACATATAATAAAGATTTTGTAAGCTTGGGAACAAGTAGGGCATCATTAATTTTCAAATTATTGATATTTGAATTTTCAAAGTGAGAAATTTGCAAACATTGACCATTGCCAAACTGAACTGTATCATATCCTGGATATGGCTGCATTTGATGAAGTTGAGTCGGATTTGCCGTCATGTGATTGGTTGCTCCTGTGTCTGGATACCACGGCTGATTAGGACCTATGAATGGATTTGGTGGTTGTTGCCATGCCATGTGCGCTTGTGGTCCAGGATTGTATTGTGCTCTTGAATTGTTCTTTGGTCTTTTGCACTTGTCAGCCTAGTGGCTTGGATCACCAGAATTGTAGCACTTGCCACTTCTTCTCTTCTTTGGATTCTGCTTCTTTGAGTGATTTGTTTCCATGGTGGATACATTGGCCTCCCGATGTGCTGATACACCCTCGGGCTGAAGCAGAGTTATCTTTCTGGTTGATTGAATCATGCCCTCAACTATCTTCAAGTTGTGCAAAATCTCTTGATAGTTGATGTTTGTACCGCGCTGAGTTACAAGATTCTGGACAGTGGAGCGATACTCTTCTGCTAAACCTTTGTAAAGAACTGACGGTAATAGATGTCGAGGATAAGGATTCCCTGAGGCAGCTAGATCATCAAGGATGGACTTCACTTTTTGCATATACGCAGTGACAGACATTCCCCCTTGCTCAAGCTCATGCAGTTCGACTCCCATCTGAAACTGCTTGCTGCCTGTAATAAGCCCGTAGGCATCCTCTAAGGCTAGCCAAATATCATGTGAGTATTTGAGATATGCAATCTCAGAAAACACCTCTTCGGTGATTGAATTTAGGAGCAAAGTCCTAACCACATTTTCTACATCATCCCATTGAATAAAAGATGGATTTATGATTAAATCCGTAGCTGATGTCACAAAACCTGTTCTAGGAATAAATTTGGGTGGAGGTGGTGTTGAACTAAGAATGTGAGGAAGAAGATGATAGGTTTGAAGGGTAGATTCCATGGACATTCTCCATGCTTTGTAGTTGTTCGGGGTTAATTTGATGTTAATGTTGATATTTGTGGGTGGTTGTCTTGGTTGTTCAACATGAGTGGGGATAGGTTCTGGATGGACAGGATTGTTTGTATTATGAGGGATGGATGAGGAAATAAAATTATGTCTAACATTGTTTGACGGTGCATCAACAGTGTTGTGAAACGAATTTGAGAAGAAAGATGGTGAGGGATCATGGGATAATTGAGTATTGTAACAAAATGGTGAAGTCTGAGATTCAGAAATAACCCGATGTGTGTTACTGGCTTCAGCCGCCTGATATGCTGCTAGGGCAGCAAGAACTGATGGAGAAAATAGGGTTGGAGGAGTCGAGGATTGTTGAGTCCGTGAAGGCGGAACAGCCGCCTGATATGCCGCAATGGCGGCTAGCACCACAGCGTCTGCGTCGGACGTTGTCGGTGGTGGTAGCTTTGCGTTTTACACAGGAGCCGCGGAAGGGAGATGGCTCGCGGGTTGGACAGGAGCCGCTGTTGCCGTTGGGCGCGCAGACGGCACGTGGGCGGTAGCCGCTTGGAACGCGAGAAGCGCAGCTTCCACTTCCGGGGGCAGCGAGGTCGCCGCGGCTGTTGCGGTTGGATTTTTCGCAACCTGCGCAGACGAACCCGCAGCCACAATCGTCGGAGGTGCCGTAGTGGGCGCACGGGCGATGGCCGCTTGGAACGCGTGAAGCGCAGCTTGCACTTCTGGAGGCAGCGAGGTCGCCGCGCCTATTGCGGTTGGATTTTGCGCAACCTGCGCAGACGAACCTGCAGCCACAGTCGTCGGAGGTGCCGTAGTGGGCGCACGGGCGCTGGCCGCCAGGTACGCATGGAGTGCGGCGCGGACGTCCGAATGAAAGAAGTCGCCCACCGTCTTCTCTTGCGGTGGAACTGTTTTGGCAGGTTTGGCGGCGGTGGCTAGGAACTCAGATTCTTCGGTGACGAATGGTGAGGTGAACCGCCATCCTGACGATGCAAACGAGCCTCCGAGGGCATCGTCCGTGTTCTGAGCAGCCGCGGAAGCTGAAGCCGCATTCGGTGTGATGGTGACGGCAGCCACGCCGACGGCGGCGGCTGCGGCGGCGGAAGCAGCGGCATTTGCGGCGGTGGTGGCGGCGACGAAAGCTTTGTATTGAGAATAGGTTGGGGATTGGGGATGATCAGAGGATTCAGAAGATGCGGAAGTTGATACTACTGATACCATGTTGAATGTATAGTTTGATATAGAGAGGATTATGGAGATAGAGAGAGATAATTAATAACACAGTTAATGGTTTGAATCACCTTAGTGATTATGGCTCAGAGGCTTTGTATTTATAGTGAGCCAATAGTAGTTTGTATAGGAATACAATACACAAGTATAATCGTATTAGAATTCTACCTAGCTAGGGTTATAGACAAATTGAAACTCTAACTGGATAAGAATCTATTTACAGAGATAATAGGAACATTATCTCTAACATTAAGAACTACTAATATTTTGTTTATAAAGTGATTTTTTTGTTATTTATTTATAAATTTTTGTTCAACCATTTAATTAATGTTTCTAGTAGTTTGTATTTTATTAATTAAATTGATTTACATATAATAAACAAAAAAAAAAACTATAGTTAAATTCGTATATCTCACAATTAATTGTTGCACTACCATTTTGTGTAAAAAAATGTCTACCATTTACTATCAATTTATGTGAAATTTATATTTTATTTTTAATGTGTATATTTTTTTTTTTTTTGGTAGAAATTTTTAATGTGTATATGCTATTTAATCCTTTCTCTATATATGGTGGAGCCCCCTGAATATTTTGGTCGGGCTCCACCACTGACCTAAACATTAATTTGAACAAGGTAGCTTTCGCCTATGGTGTTATCCAATAAGTCAGAACTTGTTATGATTTCCACCGTTGGATGACATTTGCACTGTAACATTAAAGATCAAAATTTGAATAATGGTTTTGGTTGAGTGAAACAATAATCTTATAAAAAAATAATACTAATAGTAAACCGGTTTCGGTTTATTTCGGTTTTAAACCAAACCAAAAACCACTGAAAAATAAGAACCGAAGCAAACCTAATTACAATTTGGTTTTGATTTGGTTCGGTTTTTTCGGTTTTTGGTTTTTGATTTGGTTTTGCTCACCCCTAAATAATGACACTAATAAAAAAGTTGTTTTATCAATAATTTATTGAACTGTTTTATCAATCACGAATCTTGTAATCCGCAATTCACATGTGTGTCATTTTATCAATTATGAGTAATAAATCACAAACACATAAATAGATGTGAAAAAAATAAAAAAATTATACTGTATTTTGTATGAGTTGGACAAAAAAATTGAAATATTTCGTCGAATTTAAAAATATTAATCTCTAATTTTATTACTAAGTCACAAAAATATTAAATCTTTTTATTTTTAGAATTAACTGTAAAATAAACAACAAAATATCTATATTTGGATGTCTACGTCTAAAATGACTCAACTTACTAACATTAGGAATAAAATTACTCTGATTGCCAACTTACCAATATTAAATTTGTTTTATATGTAGGTGGGTTTGAGCTGAGTTCGAGAATTAATCTCAAAGGCCGAGTCCGCATGAAAGTTAAATGGATTAGGCTGAATTGGGCTAAAGTCTTAGTGACAAGCCCACTAGGCCCAGGGCAGCCCACCTGATGAAAGATAACTTTTTAGAGAGATGCTGAATGTGAATTATTCTCATTTTTCTTTTTCTCTTTTAAATTATAATTTATTCGATTGATTGATTTGAGATCTTGTGAGTGAAATTGGGAATTTATTATCTAATCTCACTTTTTCTTTTCTTTTAACCAAACAATTAATGACGTTGTTTTGCCTTAGTTAGGCATCAAAGTTAGCCCAGCCAAAAGCTTAGATCGGACTGGGAATGTAAATGGTACCCGTGGATAGTGTTAATTTCAAACATTTATTTGTATTCGTCTTATTATTGTAACGGTTATACTTTTTTATATCTTATACCCGTTCTATTTAAGTTACGGATATCTGTGGGTACTTTTACTCGTTAAGAATCAATACATAAAATAAAAAAATATTATAAATTTAAGGTAAAAAACATAATTAAACTCCTGAACTTTACATATTTTAAAGATCAAGCCCCTGATCAATTTTTTTTATATATATGGAGCCCTTAATATTGATTTTGTTATGGATTTGACTGTTATTTAACTTTTCTGTCAAGTTTAGGAGATGAGAAGATCGATTTGGCGATTCTAATGTTGGAAATCACAAAATGGGAGAGGAGAAAATCGAGTTTTAGTTTTTAATTTTTATCTCTCATTGTCGATAAATTCTTATTTTTATTTGTCCATGTCAACAAGCCGAATCGCCCTAACGATATATGCAGTCTAAAATCGACAAAAAAGTTAAATAAGGGTTTAATCCATAATAGAATCAATGATCAATGGCTCAGTGTGGAAAAATAAATGATCAGAGGCTTAATCCTTAAAACAGCCAAAGTTCAAGGACTTAATTATGCTTTTAGCCTAAATTTAACAAAGTATAAATTTAATAAATCATCTATCTAAAAATTGAACAGATTAAACCTTAATCAATAAAAAATAAAGTAGCTTAATAGTATCACTTAATGGTTGAAGAAAAAAGGTTGGGGTTTGAATCTCACGTATTACATCTAAAAAACAATAAAAAAATTTAATATATAAAATAACTATAACAGGTACCAGGTACCATCTGAGTATTCTCATACCCGTTGCAGGTGATTATTTTGATTTCATAACCGTCTCATACATTTTTATACAGAGCACAAGTAGTCAAATTAGGGTCAGGTAATACCGGGTACCCGCTAGTACATTACTCGTTATCATCCCTAGACTTGACAACTTCCAACTCATTTATTGCAAATTCAAATCTAGTTCACTACGAAATGATTTTTGCATATGTAATTTGATATTCTGCTCACTCTCTAACCTTTAACGTTCTCACCCTCTAATAAAACTTGAAATTGAATTTTTTTTTTGTTAATGAAAAGCCATTTTTTCATCAATTAGACTTAAAATTACCTCAATCGGTAAATAATAGGGTTAAAAATGCATTATTTTCTACCTAAAAATTAAATCTACTATCATCTAATAACCACAAAACTAAATTGTAATATTATTCCGTTTTTTAGTGCAAAGATAGCAATTCTAAACTCTCGTCAGAGGCGGAGGGCCGGAGGCATGAGAGAATTTTGTTGCAGGAGGTGCATCACACTTCCGAGCCGTGTCTATCAGTTTTTTTCCCAAATCAGTCTCACTTATGATATGAGAGCCAAAATTCCAACAATGTTGTAGATGAGTTAGCTAAAAAGAAAAAAAGAAAAGAAAAAAGTCAAAACTTCCTTTGATAAAAAAGAAAAAAAGAATTTAATTAACAATATGAATATAAAAACTAAAAAGAAAAGAAAAAGAAAGATAATTGCACTTTGCACCTCTTACACTCCTCCGTATATAGAAAAGTCAATAAAAATAAAATAAAAGTAAAGTAGGATATTTTAAGTGATTGCCACTAGTTATGTAAACAAAATTGGATAAATTACACATATGACCACTAAATTTTAAAATGTAACATAAAAAATATTTAATTTTAAATTTTATTATATTTGTGATTATTATACTTCAATTAACATTTTAAAATGACATTGACAGTATCAAAATAAAAGATTTCAAGAATTAATAATATTTTTAAGCAATTTTAATTTATAAAACTTATCGTTTTAAAATTATTTAGGTGATGTTTGGTTAGGAAAGAGAAAGTGGATTTTAAAAAGAGAAAAATAAAAGATATATTTTCATAGAAAATATCTTTATAAATAATTTAAATATTTTTATTTTGAAACCGTTAAGGAGTTAGTTAAATTTTAATAGCTACTATAATAATAAAATATATAAAATTTAATAGTTTTTATATTACATTTTAAAATTTGGTTGAATTCATTTATTATGGTTGTAATTTACCCAAATAAAAATGCAATTAGAGAAGTTAATTAATTGTGACAATGAAAGAAAAGTCAATTTCTATGAGCCACATAAGGTGGATACTAATTGCTAAGATTCCACTTGCACTTCAATTCAAAATAAAATTAATTTTTTTTTTGCTTTTTAGCACGTGATGATGATATAGTTAATCACTCATGTATTGGATAAAATTAGAGGTTTACACTATTTAAAGGTTTTGATTCTACTAATTGTATTTGGTGAAAACATATTTAAAAAAGTTTATTGCGTAGTGTCTAAGAGCATCTCTAATAAAATGACACGATTCTTTAAATTGTCAAATTTAGTTAACTATTTAGAGAGTGGCCACTCCAACAAGGTGGCATGGTTCTCTAAAATAAATAGCTAGCCATTTTCACTAGCTGAATTCAGCTAGTCTTTTTGTCTGGCTATTTCTATTTTTTATTCATTATTTCTTTTTGCTCTTTGTATCTTTTTTCTACTTTTTCTTTTTTTTCCCCTTAAATTTAATCACTTTTAATGGTAAAATAATCAAATAGAGAGTGAAATACTAACATGGTTGGAGCAAAACATAAATTTGGCTAACTAAATTTGGCTAAACTAATATTTTATATTATTTTAGAGAGTCAAATAACTAGTTTAGTGAGAGATGCTCTAAGAAGCCAATTCTGAAAAAACTGATCTTAATAGTATTTTCAATTAGTTTATTGTTCCATCTCTTTTGAAGGACATTTTTACCTATAATTACTACCCTTTAATCCAAATAACGGCTTTACCATTTTTTTTATTTGTCTTTTTACACAAACAACTATTAACAATCAACTAAATTTTACCGAACAAGTTTACACAATTAGTTAGTTAAATCAGCTAAAAAAGAAAAGGTAATCAGCTAACTAACAACTAACAGTTATTTGTCAAACAGAGCCAATATCAAGATATAGACCAAATTTTGCCCTCACGTTTCAAAGAAAATGCATATATAAAGTAAGATCAATTTTAGTCATATGGAAAGTTGGAAATATTTAACTATCGTTTCAAACTTTTTAAATATTAATTATGTCTATAATATATAGTATATTACCAACAAAATTACAAACTATTAAAATACTAAAAACGAAATCTGCTACATATAAGTTAATTACAATTTTTTTTCTTGTCAAACTGTCTAAAATATTTATTGTGTTATTAATACAAAAAAACCAATAAAAATATTGTATGAAATTACTTTAATTTATTAATAAACTCGTTTTAAATGTCCGATGTGATAGTTAAATAACAGTCAAACTTTATACTCTCTCTGTTCCATAATATTTGTCTTTTAAGGTTGGGACACAAGAATTAAGAAATGTAATTAATGTTAACTAAAAGACTTTGTTACCCTTATATTAATTGCATCCATTAATTAATTTTGTATCTATTCTTAAAATAAAAAGTCAACTTAAATATGGGTATACTTGGTAAAACATCAATTAATGTGCATTGAATGAATCAAAACGTCAAACATTATGGAACAAAAAAAATTCTCTAGAACGACAAATATTATGGAACGGAGGGAGTATTATTTTATGTGTCCATAGGAAAAAAAAGAGTTAATATTAATGAGAATTGAGAAGTGATGTTGACCTTGACTTGGTGACTTCTTTACTTGGATATATACATATGGATGAGAGAATTAAGGGGCCTCCACTTCACTAAAATATCCTAAAATTTATATGAACAATATCCTAAAATTCCAACTTAAAATCTATATCAAAACTCGCATTATATGTTCATAATTATCTTTTTTCCTATGATAACAACATTTTAATTATATAATTCCAAAACACAATACCTTATATAATGGTGTCTTTTATGGTTACTTTGTTTTTAATAAAGTAAAAGTTACTCTGTTTTTTTCATCATTGGATAATGGTGGACTTTAACAAAGTAAGTTCATCAAATGGTGGTAAAAACAAAGTAAGACTTACTTTGTCCAAAACAAAATAAGTATAGCTTCCACCTATAATCTATATATAATATAAAACAGTAACGATAGAACTGAGCTGTCACTTCCTCCTTTTTTAGTAATAAAAAATTTAATATATTAATTTTAATTTTATTATATATATTTATCTATAAAAAGATTATTTTATCCGTACTATATCTAAGAGTTCTACAGAATTTAAATTAATCCCTAAAATCTCTCTAATTCTCTACACATCTATCTATATATAATATAAAACAGTAACGATGGAACTGAAGTGTCACTTCCTCCTTTTTTAGTGATAAAAAATTTAATATATTAATTTTAATTTTATTATGTATATTTATCTATAAAAAGATTATTTTATCCCATATATCTAAGAGTACTACAGAATTTAAATTAATCCCTAAAATCTCTCTAATTCTCTACATATCTATATATAATATAAAACAGTAACGATGGAACTGAGGTGTCACTTTCTCCTTTTTTACTGATAAAAAATATAATATAATATAATATATTAGTTTTTATTTTATTATTATATTTATCTATAAAAATATTATTTAAAGTAAATGTGAAAATGAAATAATAATATTTAATTTATATAACACATTTATGTCATTAATTGTAATTATTAGATTGTATTTTTATTAATATTTATGTATTAAGATGAATTCGTGCATCGCACGGGCCAAAAACTAGTTATGTTAAACATATATAACGTGAATTTATATTTATTTATTAAAAGTCATAACAGGGACAAGTTTCATGGTATGATGTTAGGAGAGATGGATCTATCCAATATTAATCGGGCCTTCTTTCCTTGTTTGGGACAAATTTCATGCAAGAAAAATAAATTGATTTTTCTTATTAGACTTCAATTTAGTTCTTTTTTTTTTTTTTAGTGAAACTGAGTTTCAAGGAGGGAAGGAAGAAGGTTAATCCCAACTAGGTTGGCACCAACCAATCAACTAAACCCCGACCAAGAAACCAAAAAACTTTATTAAAAGGAAAAAAGAAAAGTACGATACAATCAAGGCAAAAGCCTATTTAACAAAGCGAAAATACTCCGTCCTATTTGCATCTCTAACACAGTTTTAGAGCAAAAATAAGGAAAAAAATCCCACCAACACTCAGAGGTAGCTGTGACAGCAAACTTGGAAAGACAGTCTGCAACTGCATTCCCCTCTCTAAACACATGAGAAATTCGAACTGCACGAGTACGAATAATGTCAAGACAAATCAACCAATCCGAGAGAAGGCTCTAATGAACATTTCTCGATCTCGATTTCAGTAACTTAATCGCATAGATTGAGTCACTCTCAATGCACAAAGGAAACCAATTCCGCTCAACTCCTTTGAGGACATCAATGATCATCGCTTTCAACTCAGCCATAAAAGCTTGTTGTTGCCCCAAAGGATGCGCAAAACAAGCTAAAGAAAAACCACGACAAGTCCGAAAAATTCCGCCGGCGCCCGTTCCCGTCAAGCCTGCTTCCCCGTCGGTGTTAACTTTAATCCACCGCTGAGGAGGGGGCTGCCATTTCAGAGAGAAAACAGTAAGAACCGGCCGAGCAATGCCCTTGACTCCGAAATTATCTAGGATTTTCTTATCAAGAACGATATTATGCATATACCCCTTCATCCCAATGCTAGCCTCCTTCACACACTTCCAAATAGTCTTCAATGTGAAAATAATAGAAGGTTTAACATCATTAAAGACGCTATCATTTCTAACCTTCCAAAGAGTCCAGAAACCGCTAACAATGGCCGAATTCCATAATTGAAAAATTTGACTGCTAAAATTTGCTAGGTCTGCTGAAATAATTAAAGTTTTAATAGTCGAGGTGCAATTAACAGAGGTCCCAAAAGCATCCTCAATACTCCGCCAAACCTGTGAAGAAAACGGATAATGAAGAAAAATATGAGTGCTAGATTCCTCACTCCTTTCGCATAGAGGGCAACACGAAGCTATTATGAGGCCTTTTTCGTGTAATAAATCCATGGTGCTATTCATTTATCAAATCACTTCTCATGTTTGGAGAATACTTAACATAAAGGAAATATTTCCTCCATAACCCATTTTTGAATTCTCATACATTACAAGTTACTTGAAATATACAAGAATTAGTTTCTTTTATTTTAATTCGTTGACAATGGCATCACTAAGGCGAATGTGGATCCAATAAAAATGGGCCCACATGATGTGTCGGACAACAACATGTCGTGTGGTTCGAAAGGCAGCTGCACAGGAAAAGCAAAAGAAACCACATGTGGTGCGGTTGGAAAATGGGAGGTTCTGTTTCTTTTTATTTAATTTACATGTTGTGTGAATATTTCAACATGTCGTGTGGTTCATCAGATTTTCAAACCATATGGTGTATCAAACACACCACACGCCGTGTGACTGACTTCATCAACAAGTTTTTTCCATTTCTGCATTTGTCCTAATTACTAATCTACCACTACTTATTTGCATTTCTTGTCATTAATTTATTTACTAGTTTACCATTAATTTACTTTATAACCTTTTTACCCTAATGCCTTAAGTTACGTTGGTTGTGCCTTAGGGGCTTTTAAGTATTTTCTAGCCTAGAGTTTGAAGGATATATAAACCTTTCTTTTTACAATGGATGCATCTTTTATCAATCTAAACAAATTTGATCTCTTAAGGAGGCTTGGGTTCTACCCATTTTAGATTATTTCCTTCAAGTTTTAGTTTGAGAAGAGTATCAATCTTTGTTAGTTTACAATTAAAACTATCATGTCGTTATCGATCCATATCATTTGGTATCAGACCAATCATTTCCTAACTCGAGACTTCTTTTGACATGGTTCAACCAAGAATCCAATAAGACACCATGAAGGCTTATGACAAGAAGATAGATGAATGGAGGCTTGAAGTGAGGGAGCAGCTAAGGATTGCAAATGAGCAACGAAAGAACTTAAATGAGAAAATGAGCACTACCACAGAATAAATTAAGGTAGGCTTTCAAGACATGCTCCAACAAGCCTTGAGAGGGCATCTAAGGAGAAATGAGAGAGGTCATAATCCACAGACACCACTACCACCACAATATTTACCACAACCTAGAAGAGATCCGTTTCCACCACACCTGAATCCGAGAGGTCCAAGGCCAAAAGAGGTAAAGACACCTAACTATTTTCTAGTTGATGAGCATGCTAGTGATGAGTCTGAGCATGATGATGAAAATTATGGGAAAATTGATGATAGTAGTAGGATTTGTTGGGAGAAATCCATTTGGTGGAAATGAGCCTGTTAGAAATCTATATAGAGCTAATTTTGATAGAAATGATGCAATTAAGTTGAAAACGGATTTGCCCGACTTTAGCGACGAGTTGGATATAGAAGGTTTTCTTGATTGGTTGTCAGAGGTTGAGAGGTTTTTTGAATATATGGGAATTCCGGATCAAAGGAAAGTGAGATTGGTTACCTATAGGTTGAAGGGCGAAGCATCAGTATGGTGGGATCACATTGGGAAAGAGAGAAGAATAGGAGATCGAGAATTGATTCAGTCTTGGCTACAACTGAAGGTGATGGTAAGGGAAAGATTCTTACCACCGGACTATGAACAATATCTCTATATCTCTTATCAACATTGTGTACAAAGTAGTCGGAGTGTGCATGAATACACGTCAAAGTTTTTGAGGCTATCAGCGAGGGCTCAATTATTGAAACCCGAGAGCCAAAAGATTTCAAGGTACCTGGAGGGGTTGAGGCACAATATACAAGATAAAATTGGGACTCAAATGGTAATCTGAGTGTAAGATGTGATGAATTTAGCATTAAAGGCAGAGGCACAATTGAGTATGTGAAGTCAGGAGAGTTATTGGAGGATAAGGTGAGAATGTTCATCTGTGAGTCAAAAACCACCGAGGCTTTTAGATAAGCGAAAACAAGTGGCGAGTTCAAATAGGGTGAAGGTTCTTTTGTAAGAGTACCATTAGGAGATGTGAGACCATTGAAGAGGTCACCACCATAAGCTAGAAACAATAACCCTTATGCTAAATTGGCACCTTTCAAGTGTTTCTGATGCAATGAGATGAGGCATTGTTCCAACGAGTGTCCCAAGAGAAGAAGTGATAATATGTTAGAGAGATATAAGGATGACTATGCTGATGATGGTGTGTATTGTGAGATTTTTAAGGATTAGGATGATATGGAGTTCGACGAGACTCATGTTGTACATGTTGTGAGATGATTACTTGTGTCGAATAAGCTTGCCAAGGATCAACGACACCAATTGTTCTGAACTCAATGTATATGCAAGGAGGGAAGTGAAATGTCATCATTGATAGTGGGAGCCAATAGAACATAAATAGCAACACCACCATGAAGAAGTTTTGGTTGACCATGGAAGCACATCCTAGCCTATATAGCGTGGGGTGGATCAAGAATGTTGGGGAGCTTCAGGTCAATCAACGTTGAAAAGTGCCTATCACCATTGGGGATTATGAAGATGAAGTGTATTGTGATGTAGTGGACATGGATGCATGTCATATGCTTTTGGGGAGACCATGGCAATATGATAGAGATGCTACTCATGTGAGAAGGTGTAATACCTATAAGTTCGTGAAGAAAGAGGTGAAATATATAGCCACTCCTATGTTGGGAGAGCCAGATAAGAAGAAGAAGGCAACCCTAATTGTCAATATAAAAGTGAAAGAATCTTCCTTAGAAAAAACCATTCCAAAAGATTACAACGATACAAAAAATAAAAGCATATAAAGATAAAGAAAAAAACTTACCGACAATCTCTAAATAAAAAAAATTTATAATACAAAATTACAACGATCTCCAAAAGCAATACAAAAAAGGCTATAAGGAAGAGATTTTTCTACAGATGCAATATTCGATGAGGATGATTTCGAAAATGAAAATCCATCTTCAAAACGCTTCTTTTTTCATCTCTCATCTCCATAGGACCTGGATTCTCTTCCCCTAAAAAAACACAAACTAGAATAATAGGGTTAACATAATTTTATATATATATATATATATATATATATATATATACACTAAATATTAAAAGTTGTAAGATCTCACATTTGTTTGAGAGATATGAAACAAATGAATGGAAGCATACAAGACCCATTACACATTCTTAATGAAATGTATGGTTGACTAAAGTATTTGTAACGCGCTCGTCTATACCCATTGTAAAAAATCTTATTTTTATCGAGTTTAATTCATGCCTTTCCAATCCAGCCAGCTTGATCTGAGTGGACTAATTATACATGTTTTCTTTACGTCCGATACAAATAATATTTTTTATAAAAGGTCGAACGTAAGCCTGTTACATAGAGAATATTATAAATAGGTTTTTTTTCTACTATTGACTAACGTGACATCTTCCATTAATAGAGATTCAAATAGGTGCAGTCAGTGATATATTAAGTTTAGAATTGTACCATTTATACGCGTGATTTAAATTTGTTCTTTCTCAATATCCATAAACCTACTTTGTATATTAATGATGGAAGAACAAATGTTATTTGATGTAAAATACATTAGTTTTTTTTTTTTTTATATAGTTTTGACTAATATGATTGTGAATGTATGAATTAATAAGTAGTTAATTTTTTACATTTTGAAAGGTTGCCGTACAAGGGAAAAAATTCATTTAAAAAAAATTACTATGTTATAAAATCAAGAAAATGTTTAATCTTCTAAAACAATAGGATACAGTGCAAAAATACTCATGACATTTACAGTTAGGAGCAATTTTTCGTTTAAAATGGTGCAATTTTACTCTTAATGTTGGCAGGTAAGGACAATTTTACCCTTAACATTGACAAGTTGGGTCAATTTGAGAAATTATTCAACAAACTGTTTTCTCAATCATGAATATTGTAATCTAAGTTTCATATATGTGTCATTTTATCACTCATTAATAACAAATCATTAATATATGATCAGACGTGATTTTTAAAAAAAAAATAATAATAAAAAATGTATTTTTTTTTGTACGAGTTGGACAAAAAAATTAAATATTTAGCTAAATTTATAAATATTAATCTTCAATTCTATTAGTATTAAATAACAAAAAATATGACCTGATATGCAATTGGTGAAAAATAAGAAACAAAATATGTGTTTTATAATAATATCAAAATTGACCCAACTTGCGAGCGTTAGGGGTAAATTGCTCTTGGTTGCCAACGTTGAGGATAAAATTGTACAATTTTAGACGTTAAGGGTAAAATTGCTACTAATCCTAAACATTAGGGATATTTTTGCACCTTATTCCAAAAAAATATTTAATAATTTTCTAATTTTACCCTTAATAAAAATTACATCAAGCAATTTAAAAATGGAGTAATTGTTGTAAGTCATCTATAAAATCACAAGTCCATACACTTAGAAGATTTCAAATAAATCACAAGGCTTGATAGTAATGTCTATGAACATAATTTGGTTTAACTCTGTAAACTAACAAGAAACTTCAGATATCTTATTTAAGCTTTCAATGAATTTGTCAAAATGTTACACGACATTCTTTCAGATAGTACTGTAATTAATTCATCATTAGATAAGAATGAGAATTTTTTTAAATTCTAGGTTGAACACGAATGCCCACCAAATGCACATCCAAATTCATAAAAAAAAAAATTCATAATAAAAAATTCAAATGCCTTGCTGGAAGTTGGAAATAATTTTTTAATTTAAACTGGGTCAAAAATAGAAAGCCGTTCAAATTTCTTTTTCAGAATGATCCTTGTAATTTTGTTTTTTAAGTGCATGTTACGAACATAATAGTACAGTTAAGTTTTTCAAAAAAAAAAAAAAAAAAAAAAGTACACTTAAGTTGACAAGTTCAATAATTTTTATCAATAATTTTTCAAAAACTGTCATTAAAACTTGGTTAAAAAGTCAAATGAAATTAACAAGACGAAATAATTAAAGAGTAGACAATGTCCAACTAACTTTGTTCTTCTGTATGTAAATTCTTCCTCTTCATTCAATTAGACCTACAAATTAAACCATTATAGAAAAACTAAAATTAAAAAATAAGACTACTACAATTGAACCTTCCATGGACCATTCCTAAAAAGAGAAAAAGAAAAATTACCTATAATACGTTACAAATCACTGCAACCTGTAAACCGGCCCTAATCAACTAAACCGGCATTCAATACCGGTTCAAATTACCCTACTACTCATGATCCTAAAAGCCTTCAAAAACTAGGAACCATCTGGTTTAAACCGGATTCCGGTCCACTCATCTCCTTTTTCTTCCTAATCTCTACCACTTTCCGGTGACTATTCGAGTGAACATCACTAGAGAACGTAGGGCTACATGCTGGTCTATACTCAGGGAAAAGCCGGCCGGACTTATAACGAACTCCACAAGCGTTACATAGCGTCTTGGCCCCGAGTGGACCGGTTCTCCACTGTGGAGTTTTTTGAACCTGACAGTGACTGCACCGCCGTTGACACTGGACCGCCGGCACACCGGTTTGTGTCGCCGGTTTTTTCTTTGGTTTTTTTAACGGCCGTTGGAAATTGTCCGTTATTGGCATGTTAACCAAACAAAAATTTGAAGATGACGATGATATCGGAGAAGAATAAGAAGACGATGACGACGAAGAAGAGAAGGAAGATGTTGAGTCAGTGAGCGAAGAGCCAACTAACCATGTCCGTCTGGTTATCCTAGGGCGTTTGGATCTCGCCTTGGCTGGGATTTTCGCCGGAAAAACACACGAAGGTTTGGTGAAAACCGGCTGCGGTTCAGGTTTAAACTGTTTCTCTGATTTCAAGGGGTAGAGAACAGGAAATTGCGGGAGAGAATCATCCACAAAGTGTGAAACCCATTCAAGCTCAGCCAAATCATCAGCCTGCAGTTACAAAATCAATATTCCTTAATTAATTAATCTCATCCAAAATCAATATTCCTTAATCAATTCATCTCAGATATAATCAATACTCCAAAATCAGTGACGGAAACATAATTAAAAAAACTTACAGGAACAGCAAGTTCACTGGCGAGAAAGGAATCGGAAAAAGTGCTGAAGTTAGAATGATTATCATCATCGACGCGGTCCTGAGAGGAAACAGAAAGAGAATCCTTCTCCTCTTCTTCTTCGTCTTCCTCTTCTAGAATAATTCTGTCTTTATCACCAAAAGCGTTGTTGTTACCGTCTTTAAATTCACCGTTAGAGAAATCAAAGAAACAATCAACGGAGAAATCGTCGGTTCCGACTCCGATATTATTCGAATTATGAGACAACAAATCGTCGAAAAGAGATTGTTGAGTGGATTTGAAAGCGGCAGGAGGCAAATACTCTCTTATTAAACTTGATTTCAAAGCTGTTGCTAATTCCATACCATACTCCATAATTCACTGAAAATTGAAACATAAAAAATAAGAACAGAGAATCGAAAATCAGAAAAAGAGAAAAAGGATTGTGAAAATGATAATTACCTGAAAGAAAAATGGAAGGAAGGAGAAGGATAGGTGTTAGAGAAGAAGAAGAAGGTAGTTGAAGCACTGAAATGAAGGCTGGTTCGTGGGCGAAACTGGTGCGGAGTTGATGGCTTATCTTTATCTTTGTGAAATTCTCTCTCTTTGAAAATAGTAATATTGTTGAAAATGAATTTAAATATAGGAAAGGAAACCAAAGCAGGATTTTATTTTCTCAATTTTTTGGTCAAGTTAACAACTGACTAATCTATTGGTCTTTACAGCTATGGACCGAATCCACTGTTTCCACACTATTTTTCTTTTTATATATTTCAAATTCAAATTGCAAAAACCATTACTCATTTGATTTTTTTTGATATCGGTGGATTCACCCCTGATTTTTTTAATTCAATACACTAGATTTTACATCTGTGATTATTTATTGTCAGTAGTGCTCACCTGGATCCTGAATGACTAAATGAATTTGGTCATTCACCGTTAGATCCAAGCTAAGTAAATCCAAACCTTAGGATGATTTGAATCTCCACCACACGATCTCCACCACACGATACTAATAAGCTTGGATCTAACGGTGAATGACCAAATTCATTTGGTCATTCAGGGTCCAGGTGAACATCACTGATTTATTGTTCATATTTGTTAGTGTTTATTAAATTAATTTAGTTAATATAATGTAATAAATAAGAAAAATTAAATAGATGGTAATAAATAAAGATATATTTGGTAAAAAAATTAATTATTAATATATATGAACTGAATCAAAACGTTACTGTGAAAAAAAAAATTTCTCTATAAAAATATCTATTGGGAAACGGATATTAATTTAGTTACGCTTTTTGGCTTGATTTTAGGGCCTGGCTCAAGCACCTGTGGACAAACCTTACGAAGGAACTTTTAGGTTTTCGAGTCACCAATATTTATGTTATTCAAACTGACATTCTCGCTTTTGTTTAAATTTGATTTTTTAGCTCAAAATAAATTATTTATAGTTTTTATATAATCACATCTGTACGTATAAACGTTATTAGTTTAATATATCAGTGTTCTTTTTAATTTAGCTAGAAAACTGATTGCCCCTCTCGATTTTAATAATGTCTTGTTAACCTTTTCAATTTGTGTAAAATATTTCATTTTTTGAACCCGAAATAAGAGATTCATATAAAATTAGGATTTGCATCCTCAACAATAGTGTTTGACAACCATTCCGACATAATAGTAGATAAAACATCGCTAGCATTGGAACATGTCTGACTAGCTACCAAATGTGCAGCCCTATTCGTCAAAACGACTAACAAAAGATACTGAAAATGTAGGATTGGATCGAAGGATAACTCGACAATCATGAATACGCATTCCAAACTCCGAGATATCTTTTTTGCAAGAATTAATGGCATTGACAACAAGCTTAGCATCAGATTCAAACTCAACATGTGTGTACCTTATGGATGCAAGCCAAAGCAGACTCGTACGGACATCTACTCGTGGTTCTCTGATGCTTGCAATGAGGCTACTGCTGCATAACAAGAATGAACCTGTTGCATCTCTAATTACCGCCCCATCCCGCAACTCCATGTTTCCTTGAAAGTGGCACCGTCAACATTGTATTTTAGTGAACCCATTGTCGGTGGTTTCCACTTTGGTGATGACGAGGAGTGCAATGAAGGACTGCTGCCCGGTTGTCGTTGAGCTTGGCGGATTGACCCTGGTACGTGTTGCTGCAGAAATTGATTCGGTGAAGCAGACATAGCCGGAGCCGCTCTTGTCAGTCGCGGTGTTGAAGATGGCAAAGTCACGAACCCGGGATCCTGTTGCTGCTGGTAACTGAGCGGGTTTGCTGATGCAACCAAATTTGGCGTAACAGTCGAATGCTTCTGATAAGCCTTCCAATCACGAAGTTCATCAATACCATGACACCAGCTAATGTCCGCCGACCACCATATCATTTGCCATAGGACTCTATTCCGGTGATCCATATTGTCTTCAGAACACAACAAAGCCGGGCAATGATCTCCTGATTTGGGCCACATAAAGCCTGCAAAAGCCAATCTGCAAAATTCAGCCCGTTAGTTTATGAAACTGGTACTCCAGCTATCCGCCAAAGGTCACCTACAAAGCAACAGTCAACAAATAAATGGTTATCTGTTTCATCCTGATCAATACACAATGGGCATTCGATTGTGATGGGACTCTTCGTTGGGCAAGTCTAGTCCGAGTGGGTAAACATCCCGAACAAACCCGTCATATGAACGGCTTAAGTTTAGGGGGTATCTCCAACTTCCAAAGCCTCCTCCAACCCTCATTCGCCACCCCTTCCTCCTCTCCCTCCATCCCAAAAACCCGAGTGCATATTATAGAGTCCATCCTTTGACCAATTCCAAACTCTCATATCTTCACTGGCGCTGCCAAGTAAGTTGATATCACAAATAGTACGCACTTCAACATCACTTTAAGCAAATTCAAGTGTATATCACTTTAAGCAAATTCAATGAACTAATGAGTTGTAAATAAGTTTCGAGTTAACGAAACACGTTTAAAGTTCAGGGCACCTTCATGTATTCTACCAATTTTTTTAAATTTTTATAAATATAAATATTGAACTCATATATAAAATGAATAGTACAGTGGTTTGTTAATTGAATTTGATAGTGATGTTTCTGATGATTAGAGGTTTAGTATAATAAAAAAATAAAATATCAAAAGTGCTGATATAAAAAAAAAAATATAGAAACCTAATTGAGTAAGATAAGAATAATGAAGGACCTTGGATGTTTTTTGCCAATTGAAATCTTTATCACTTCGTCATGATCATTATTACTTGGTCTTGCTCTCCAACTAGCACAAGGAATTTTGAAAATTCTAATAGAAAAAAAGGCAGTAGTACCTAAACTTTGGACCATTTTTTGCATCATTATTAATTAAACATAAATTTTAGATGCTGAAATATCTGCTCCCTTTCCTTTCAGTAGTAACAAATTAATTAATTTTTAACGCCAAGAAAAGTAACAAATTAATGTTGTATAAAAATATATTAGCAAATTCATGAACTAATCCATAAATAAATTACTTGAGGGAGGACTTCAAAATCCAACATCTCTTTTCATCAAAAAAAAAAAAAAAACAAAAAATCCAACATCTCCTCTGGAAATTTTATATGAAAGAAAAATGAGATTTAAAATTTAATATCTTCAAATCTTCTACAATCATAGAAAAAAGTGACAAAAAAAAAATACTTTGTTAAGTAATCAACACTATTCATCTATCATTCAATAACTTTTAATTGGTAAAATACATAATTAATCTACTGAATTTTATCTAATTTAAGGATTAAGTTTTCGATAAATTATATCTTCACATTAAGGTCTTAAATCTGGTCCTTATTTAACTTTTCTTCGAATTTGGGTGCACGCATCACTAAAGCGATTTGGCTTGTTTTTGGGGCTCAATTAGAGCGAATCAACCTGTTTTTAAATATCAAGAGTTTAATTATGTTTTTTAATTTTTTAATTTGATTAGTGTAAAATCGATATTAAATTTAAATACAATATCATTTTCAAAAGATAAAATGGTGTTGGGGCTATTTTGTAGCAGAAATTTGTAAGTCTAACAGTGATCTATAATATTTACGAATTAAAAATGTATTCAATCAAAGAGCTGTTGAGACTCTCTCTCTCAAAACTCTTTCGTGTTTCCTTTGGTCTCCTCATCTGGCCATCGCCTGTGCCCTCGTTCCGACCACCGCCTGCGTCTCCCGATCATCTTTCGTCTAGCCATTCTCCCGTCCTTCCCCATGGTTCTGGCCCTGTGCCTAAGGCCCCCCGACGCTCCTGGAAAGATTTGCTGCTCAATAAGGAGGTTTTGTGGGATAATAGGAAGAGGGAGAATCTTCGTGAATATGGTAAGGTCTTAATAACTGTTGATGATGATGACCCCCTTTATCCTAAAGTGGCCATTGATTCAATTTTAAAGAAGCAGTTTGTGGTCCAATGGGAGAATGCTCTAGTTATAAAACTGTTGGGCAAAAATATGGGTTATCTGGCACTACATAGACGGGTTTCAAATATGTGGAAACCTATATCAAGTTTTACGATGATGGAACTTGAGAATGGGTTCTGTGTCGTCAAATTTGACGATTCGCTGGATAGAGAGCATGTTATTATGGATGGCCCATGGTTAATACAAGGTAATTATTTGACAATTCGCATTTAGCCTCCTTCTTTCTCATCGTCTGATTCTTTAATTGAATCAACTCTTATTTGGATTCGTTTTCCCCAGATCTTGCTATTTTACTATAACCAGGACGTGCTTCTAGCTATTGTCGAAGCTGTTGGCAAGCCAATCAAAGTTGATGACAACACTGCCATTGCAGACCGAGGGAAGTTTGCTCGTGTGTGTGTTGAAGTTAATCTCATGAAGCCCTTAATTGCACGCTTTGAACTCGATGGTTTTGGACAGAGGGTTGAGTATGAGGGCCTGCACATCGCGTGCACTAATTATGGGAGGTATGGACATCTTAAATAGGTGTGCCTCTGACCAGATGCTAATGCAACCTCAAGACCTGCTGACATAATGTGGCGATGGATACAAATAGTATGTCTGCCAAACTGGTAAAGGAAGGAATGCATGGGGATAATGCTTCTAGGCAGAGTCTAATGCTCACGACTATCAAGGATTTTCCTTCTTGTATGGATTATGGGCCATGGATGGCTGTTCCTCGTAGGAAACAAACGAATCGGTCCCGCATGCTTTTCAAGCCTCTGACTATTTATTCTGGCAATGTCATGACGAACCCTTTTGATAATAATAGGTCTGAATAGGAAAAGATTATAAAGGTAAGGGGGAAGGCTGTTTTTCAAGCTCAGCAACACCAAATTCAATCACAGCTCGTGGGTGCCGGGGGTAAAGCACCAATCATGAGTCGAGCAGTGGCACTTCTTTGAACGACAGCTATTTTGATGCGTTAATAGGTATCGAGACTGAGGAGCCTCCTGGATTCTCTGATAGGGGTAACCGTGGTAAAAGAACGAGAATAAGTTCTGATAACTTGTCAAAGCTGGAAGAAATGCTAGTTATTCAGACTGGTTTTAATGTCAATAATGGGGAACCCAAGGGTTCAATGGAAATGGAGGGGGTAATGGAATCCCATCACCATTTTACCTAGATAACTGGTTGGGTTTGAGTGGTGGTTTTTTGGAACTGATATTTTTTTCTTTTATGCAGTATGTGGTTTGGAATTGCTTTGGTGCCGGTGGACGGGTCTTCCAACGGTCACTTTTTCATCTTGTGCAGACTCATCATCCGTCTCTGATTGTGCTTCTTGAACCTCGTATCCCTGGTTCATGAGCTGATCATATTCGGAGAGGCTTGGGATTCACTTCAATGGATTTGGTGGAGGATGATGGTTTTAGGGGAGGCATTTGGATGTTTTGGGATTCCGCTCGTATTACAATTGAAGTAAAAAACTGAAATGCTCAATTTTTTCATTCTTGGATTAAAATTGTTGGTGGTCATCTTCATGGTGTGAAATTCGAACTGTCAGTTGTTTATGTTAGACCTTAATGGGCTACAAAACGAGGATTTATGGAGGATATCGCGAGAATTCAAAGTACTGTTATCCACCCTTGGGTGATTGTTGGGGACTTCAATTGTATAAAGTCGGCTAATGAGAAACTTTGGGGTTCTCATGCTTTATCCTCTCGATGTTCTTTATTTTTTCACTGGATTAACTCCCTTAATTTAATTGATATTGGTTTTGTCGTTCCCCCTTTTACTTGGTTTCGTGATCGATCTCTAGGAACTTGTGTAGCTTGCAGATTAGATAGAGCCTTATGTGGCGAGACTTGGCGGTATAAATTCCCAAACGCTGTAGTTCAGCATCTCCCCGGGCATAATTTGGACATGCACCAATTAATCGATCTGATGGATGGCCATGTTCAGCGTAACAGAGTTCCATTTCGCTTAATGTCTGCTTGGTTTGAGCATCCGAATTTTACTGAAGTTGTACGTTCGTTTTGGGATGGCTCTCAGGGAATGACAAATGGTCTCAAGTCGGTTGCTTCTAGCCTCCTATCCTGAAATACTGATGTCTTTGGGAATATTTTTCATTGCAAGAAGAGGCTCTTAGCTCGGCTGGATGGAGTGCAACATAGGCTGTGTCAGGAGAACTCAGGGGGTTTATTCAACCTGGAGAGGCGTTTGTCAAATGAACTCTGCGGTTCTGCTTCAGGAAGAACTCCTTTGGAGTAAAAAATCACGGGTTAGTTGGATCAACTGTGGAGATTGCAACTCTCGATTTTTTCATACTTCAACTTTAATTAGACGATGAAGGAATCGTATTTGATGGATTGCAATGCGCTCGTGGAGAATGGGTGTGGGATGCTATGCAATTACAGGGTATGGTTGTGGAACATTTATGTGAGGTTTACACTGAGGAAAATTTGAATTGACCCAAGCTTCAAACGTTAAATGGGTTTCCAAGTTGGAAGGAAGCAGGTCTAGTAAAATTGAGTCTTCCGTTCACAGCTGCGGAAGTGAGGAAATCGATTTTTTCTATGTCTGCTATGAAAGCTCCTGGAAAAGACGGGTTTCCGGCGTGCTTCTATCAACGTATGTGGGGCATTGTAGGGGACTCGATAATGTTATGTGTTCTTCATGCACTTCAGAGGGGAGTTTTTGAGCAGGGAATGAATGATACTTTAGTTACCCTTATCCCGAAGGTTACCGCCCCTGTCAATCTATCGCAGTTCAAGCCGATTAGTTTCTGCAATGTGTTGTACAAAACTGTCAGCAAATGTCTGGTACAACGCCTTGTATCCCTAGGATGACTTGTACCGGATAATATCTTTTTTTCTATTTCTGTTTCCTTTTTTGCTCCCGGGGCTGTAACCCCTCCTCCCTTGTTACCAAAAAAGAAATGTATTCAATCTTACTTCAAATGATAACTAAAAACAAAAGTTACCGAATATTTTGTGAAAGGTTTAAATTGTCAAGATTTTAAACCAAACGATAAGAAGGTTTACAAAATAACTAAGAAGATCGAAATTAAAAATGCAACAACTTTGGAATAAATGGGATAAATGTATAGAAAATGAACTGAAGAATAAAGAAAAATGCATAGATAGTAAATTGAAGAGTAAATTTGTAGAGTTTTTGGATTTGTTGGCTAAACTTTGGAATAAATGGGATAAATGTATAGAAAATGAACTGAAGAATAAAGAAAAATGCATAGATAGTAAATTGAAGAGTAAATTTGTAGAGTTTTTGGATTTGTTGGCTAAACTTTGGAATAAATAGTCTTCTTTTATTGATAACATCTTTGCCCATGATTTCAAATGTAACTTCCTCTCAAGTTCCCTGCTAGGACCATCTCCAATCAATTTCATAATTTTTGCGAACATGATGTTGGATTGGGAATGGTCTAATGCACTACACACTATTTTACATAATGCAACAAGTAGAAAGCCTCTTAGCTTTACCAAACGAACTTCTCAATTATCAATTATCCATTTAAAATGACAATTAATTAATTAATTAATTATTAATGGACTGAAAATATTATCTAATTGATCTATCCATATAATAAAAAAATTAATTAAAATATACAATATGTACACAAATATATATTTTAAAACGAGTGTAAATAAATGCCCGTTTATATTGAAGTTTAAAGGTTAAGAAAATGTTCAATGCAATTTTTGATCTTCTACGATTTATTTTCTCGAAAAGATAACCTCTTAGAGTTTTATGACTTTTATAACACTCTTAAAGGTGGAACCATATGATTTGAGAGGTGATAAGTAAAGATCTTGTTGAAGGCTTATAACTGGACTTCAAAGTTTGATGATCGCCTATAATATTAGCGTGAAAAGAAGTGTGCTTTAAAAGTCAACTTGAAATTCTTGAAGAATGCGTGCAAAACATATAAGGCATGCTTGCAATAAGAAAAAGTATCCCCCGAAGGTTGGACTTCAGTTTTGAAAGCTTAGTAAACAGAGAGGCCAAGAAGTCATACTCATACGAATTTGATATGTGTCATAAAAAAAAATTCATTTTTTTACTTTTGCAGATGATACACAAGTTAAGGCCATAAAGTCGACATTCTTATTGCCAACTTTTATTTTTTCACATCACCTCTTCATATACGAGGATGTTTATCATCTTTTTTTAGTGAGATGATAAAGTCTTAAAAGAAATATGGATTTTTAAAGCAATATTGCAAATATCATGAAAGGCCAACCATTTTTCTTCTTGTACAAATATTGCTCTTCAAGTCTACAAAGTGTTGATTTTTAGAATGTCCAAATATACTAAAATTTATTTAAAAACTTAAAGTTCTCGCATAACTTCTAGAGTAAGACAGTTGGAAAGTATCATTAACCTTGTATTAAAGAACAAAATGGGTTAATGCGTAATTTTTCGAATCCTCTCAAGTTGCCTCAAGAGTTTCCTACATACCTATGCCCTATTGGTGGTTGTGATATCTATTGTTAAATATATTAGAGTTAACAGTTTTATGAAGAGGACAATTCTCCCTTAAAGGTAGGTCTTTTCAATTTGAAGAGTACCTAGATCTTTTGTCATTGTTATATACTTTTCAAATGAACTTTTAATAGCAGATGAATGCTCTTCACAATAGTACTAGCCGTTTTTTTTTTTTGCTACAGACTTGGATAACTTTTGAAGGGTCTTCAAAATATCTTATTTAAAGTCATCAAACTTCTCATTAAAGCTTTTTTATAGAAAAAAAATGTTCTTCCAAGTAAGATAAATTTTGAATCTCTATTAAAATGCAAGATTATCCTATCGGGTTCACATTCTTCATACTTTATATAAGTTTCACTATTTGAGAAAGTTTTCTATAGGCAAGACTTCTTGCTCTTTAAATTCCAACAACAAGATCTCAGGGAATGTTTGGTTTAAACTTTGGAATCGGAATGTGGCGGAATCCGAATCGGAATGACTATTTATTTAATATATTTGGTTCAATTTGGAATTAGAATTTGATTCTCTTAGAAACTATTTGGCTCTTTAATAATCAGAATCGGAATAAATACAATATTTATTAAAAATAGTTTAGTAACTAATTATTATTATAACTATAATAAAAAAAAAGTATGAAAAAAATTAGATATTATAATACAAAACAACTAATATAAAAAATATAATGAATGGTTTCATTTTGACAATTTTTTTTATCATTATTGTTAAAAGAAAATTATATTATAATAAGTTTATTATTATTATTATTAAAAGAAAACTATATTATAAACTGAAGTGGTATATATAATTTGAATGTTTGGTACCAAACGTGGGTGGGTTCATGATTTAGTAATAAAAAAAACCTGGATTTTTTTCTTCTTTTATAAATCAAATGAGAATCGAATTTGATTAATGTGGGGAGAGGATGGAATCAATGATTCTTACAAATGGGTAATGGGAGTCCCATTCCAAAATTGTATTTGATTATTCAAACATTAATAAAGGGAATAGTTCATTCCTATTCTCATTTCATAGTCTAAATTTAACTAAACAAACACCCTCTTATAGCTTTTGAACTTGTCAATTTTGTTGTGGCCCTTTTTGAAGAAGAAAATAAAGTTGTGAGTGTGCTAACAGTTTGTAATATCTATAAACTAAGAATGCGTCAAATCTGACTTCAAATGATTATTAGAAACAAAAAAGATCAAATAGGTCATGAATGTCCGAGTTTTCAAAAGTTTAATCCAAAGAAGAAATGAAAATATGCATGAAGGTCTACGAAATAATTTAGAAGGTCGAAACTAAAATTACTAGCATGAAGATTAAATTGCATAAATGTAAAGGAAATTATAAGAAAATAATCTCAAGAATAGAGGAAAACTACATGAATACTAAATTGAAGAATAAATTTGAAGATTTTTATATTGAGTTTTAGGATCTTTTAGCTAAAACATTGAAATGAATAAAATTCCAGCTCTTGTAACCTTCCTTTATTGATAATCTATTTCCCCGTTATTAGTTAAGGTTGCAAATGGGATATGGTAGTGGTGGGAACTGCTTCCTATCCATGTCCTTGTTTAGATGGAGAATTCTCATACTTGTCCCTATTTATGAAATGGAAAAAAATTATCTTCTTTTCCATTTTCGTAGGAATCCCCATTCTTTATTATTTAAATTTTAAATAGCATTTTTTTAGTAAAATTTAATTTTTTTTATCATAATAATATATTAGGTATAATCTATAAAATCTTATAAGTAATATATCAAGATATCAAATACGAAAGTAAATAAGTATTATCTAAATATAAAAATAAACATATCATTTTAAGAATCCATATGGAGAATCTCGTGAGGATATGATGGGGATGATGATGTGATTCCTATAGGGTTAGGTCCTGTCTGTCTCTAGGGATTTTTTCCTCATAAATGGAGATTTGTTATCCTCATCAGAGTGAATCCCCATATGGGATGGATAATCTCTGTCTATTTCTAAACTTCGTCCATGATCTCCACTTCTCATAACATCCTCTCATGTTCTCCTCAATTGCCCTTCACTATATTTCCACTACTTTCCTTCGCGCAACCACCAAAAGGTCTCTTGGTATAAAAAGACCTTCTGAGTTGTCATAAAGTCACCCATTTGTCAACTATTCGATTTAAACTACAATAAGTAAATAAATTATTAGTGGCTGAAAATATTATCTTGATTCATATAATAAAAATTTAACTAAAATATAAATTAAATAAATAAATATATTTGAAAATAGGTATAAACAAAGAAATATAATAAATTTGAGGTTACGTTGTTGAGCCCAAAATTGATAAATGATTTTTCCAAATTAAAAATAATTTTTAATTACAAAAAATAGTTATTTTTTTATTCAGAATGGTACTAATTTAATAAGGTATAAAAACAACATTAACATTGGAAGCTAAAAATAATTTTAGCTCTTTTCCAAAGAAAAAAGAGAACAATTTTATGTAATTAAGGATCTAATCTAATAAATTGGATCAATTTTAGATATTATTAATGGAACTTCATACTCAATCACGAATCTTATTATTTACACTATACATATGAATCATGTTCCCACTCATTAATAGTATATAAAAATACGTGTATATACGTGAAAAAATATTACGTATTTTGCACATGTTGGATGCAAAGAAATTAAAATTCAAATAATTCATCGATTTTAAAGGTAATCCATATGAATCATCTTAAGCATATCCACAAAATCCCACACGACATCAAACAACATCATTCGATTAAATCGCCTCCTGCTCACACTCAGTTAACTCCGTCTCCTCCCTCCAGCAATGGGAATCTTCACAAATCGGGTCCCAATTAGTGCGGAAAGGGAAACCGCCACAATACGGGTTGCCCCACCATGTTCTTATTTGGACCAATAAGAAACCACTCCATCTTGAAACCCTTAGAGTTATCTTTTTTATTTATAAGTAAAGTGGTCCGATCCTTACTCATTATCCAGATAATGAGATCATATATAGACCTTAATATCGGAGTCCAAATTCAACGGAATATACCCCAATTTAAAGCAATTCCCAAATCGTGAGAAATCTTTAAGCTAAACGTTCTAGCCGAAAATTGGAGGGAAATCTAAGATGGACATAGCGAAAACTCTCGCAAGACATCCATAATTTTAGAAGTAAGGGGAAATTGTATTCCCCACTCTACATGTTAGGTACAAATACAATTTTTTTTTTACCATGGCTAGTATTCACCCTACATGAGGTGGAAAGAAGACGAACATCCATCACCTGAAGGTCAAGGTACCCAAAAATAAAAGAACGTAACTTTAATGGCGAGAACAAAGAAGGTTACTCATCGATTTGAGGATTGGTTTTCTTCCTAAACGCTTCATCAGCCCTTTTTTCATAAGGTTTCTTGGGATTTTGCTTCTTATGAGTCTTAAGCACAATTAAAGAATAACGCCCACACAAAAACACAAGAAAACAAAATGAAAGTTAAAACCAAGAAAACTTGCATTCAATTTCACCAAATTTCCAAAAAAGAAGAGCAAAACAATCCAAAAGAGAAACAATAGACGAAAGAAGAGTAAAAAGAAACGCACAAACTCCTCGCTCTTTTATAGGGTCCAAAGAGAAAATGAAGAGACGGTTATCATCATTACCAAGCAGTAATGATCAAAGAAGCATTACCTGCTCTTGGAACGACTTTGCAAAAAACGACGCCACCAACAATATGTGGCAAACAGGGAAAGACAGTCATCCGCTCAAATAGTGCTCTCCATATATAAACGCATTGACACATCTGTATTTAAAGCAAGTGAAAAGATTGGCAACTCAATCGACGAAAGCCCGCATATACACCTCACCGGCCAACCTTTTAAATCGTCAGAACAAAAGGCAGTGATCCAACCCCTATCAAAATAGACCCCTACCTTTCGACCCGACATGCCCAAATTGAAAGCAGGGCTCTCCAAGGTATAATCAAAGAAATCCCTTGTCTTCCTAAAGAACGTAAACATCAAACCGAGGGCGGAGGATATCTGATATCAAACGAATATAAACTAGCTTATGCGACATCATCACAAAGACCACATGATCACCCCTGAGCCGGATTCGATATGTCACAATCACAAAACATCACACACACACACAAAGCTAGGTTGTATGACACGATTCGAGGCATTGAAAATGATTCGGCCAGTGATCAACTGATCCCACCAATAATGGACCTAGTGAGTTTGAAGTAAACAGATTCTAGCATAGTAGATACATGCGTTCGTCTATCAACAAGGGACACACATCCCTATATGCTCTAGGATCTATAACCACCTCACTCAGTTCAAATGCCTTAAAAATAGAGTGAGACAATCTTCAATGTACAAATTCAATCATTAGCTAACGACTCAGCTTTTATTTATTATTGTGTTTATCCACATCTTGTCCTTAAAGCTTACTTAGACATCGAAACGGAATTACCGATCCCCGATATCTTCTTTGAATCTTTTTCTATCTTATTACAGATTTACTCAGAGATCAACGGAATTAAACTATATCATTGCTATTTTTTAAAGTTCTCATAGGAGCGGCGATATCGTTAATCATTTGAAACTCTTAAAACTTTTTTTTTACTATAGTGAAGTTACCCAATTCCCTTTAAAGCTTCAAGTTTTGTTCATCAAAAGAAAACAATGGGTTTCTTATCGGGTAATTAGCACTAGTGGTCACAAAAGTTTGGACAATGTCTCCAAAAGATCACAAAATTTTAATTTGTCTCAATAAAATCACTTAAGTTTGTTTTTGTCCCAATAAAGTTATTTTGAACGTTTTTCGAGCAATTTTTCATCGAAATTATTCACGTGGCATCTCAACGTTACGTCGGTGCCACCTAGCATATTTAAAAAATGCAACTATATATTTTAATTGATAATCAATATGTAACGTAGGTTAATTTGTGATTAAAATTTTAATTGACAATTCTTATTTACTTGAGTTAATTTGTGGTTAATTTTTTTATTATTATTACGTTACATAGTATTGAAACATGTGATTAGAAGCCATGTGAGCAATTGCGAGAAAAAAAATGATAAAAAACGTTCAAAGTGATTTTATTGGGACAAAAACAAACTTAAATAATTTTATTTAAACAAATTAAACTTTTGTGATTTTTGAAGACATTATCCAAACTTTTGTAACTGCTAAGTACACGTTTCTTATCACTAAATCTATCCTTGTATACATTTATGAAAAGATTAACATTCATAACAAAAAAAAAAGAAAAGAAAAAGAAAAACGTATTGCTAAATTTACGAGTTTGATTGAGTTGTTGGTGTCATAATAATAATCCATTGTATTCGTATATTACAAAAATCATGAAAAATACAATACAAGAATACGTTTGAAAACGAGAATCCGGCCTTTCATTGAAGCAGCCGTTTCGTTCCAACTTTTTCTAATAAAAAACAAAAACTAAAACAAAATTCCCATCTTTGCTATTCTCCATATGGCGCCACTTAACTTCAAATATAACGAACCTTCCCTTTTTTCTATTTTCCTTCGCACTTTACCCCTCCAACTCCCATTATTTACCAACTTACCTTTCTTTGCCGCGTCAATTGCGCCTCCTTTTTTGCCTTGCTTATCTACGTAATTGACGCTTAACCCTACTTGCACTTTCATCCGCGTGCTAAATCCAACAGACATAATTGTTCATCATGTGTAAATCTAACGGCTATTGTTTCACAAGGCATTGGAGGTGGAAATTTTGTTTTTTAGTGGCGAGTAGGGATTGTCAACAAAAGTCTAAGCGCGTATGCGTAAATGGGGTAAAGTTGGCAATTGTGGACCAACGCCATTATCATATTTACGCACGCTTTTCCTCTTCTATTTTCTTTTGTCTTAAAACTAAATTTAGGGTACAGGCTATCAATTTGTATAAATTGAGTGATTATTGCTCAAAAATTAACACACTAAAATATTTATGGTATTATTAATATATTTATAAATAATTAAAAAAAATTACACACTTTTTTAATTTATTGAGAAATTTATTTGAAAGTCTAGATATAATAATTAAATATTTGTCCATCAGTAGGTTCAATTTTTCTGTATGTAAGATTAATCTTAATTAAAAATGTTAAGGATGAAATTTATACATTATAGTTAAAATTTACACTTGTATTAGAACTTTTCAAAAAGGACAACGCTTGTACTTAATTATGCTTTGGCATTGGCAAGTTATAATTATTTGGATTAGAATGTTTAGGTTTAGCCATATCATAGGATTATCCCCAAAACTTTAATCTAATTAATTGAATTTTGAATAAAATGAGTCTCATCTTTCTTATTTAATTTAACACATCATGAGCTTTTTTATTTGTGTAATAACCTGGTCCCATATCATGTAGATATTGTCCGCTTTGGCCCAATTCCAACACATTGGGTTGGGCCTTACGGCTTTAAAACGCGTCTGCATGTATTGGATTCACATCTTACTAATAAGCCTCAATTACTCCCTCTTCATTTTCGATGTGGGATTCAGTTCATTCCTGCCCCCCATCGCCATCCCTTAGGGCCGCTCCTTGCTCAGGCCTTCTTACCCCGGCGCCACCCACTCCGAACCGGGTCGTTACAATTTGTCCCAAAATTTGATTGGCTACTAAACTCACAAAATGTCTCTTTATCCCTTTTAACTTGATTAAAATGATATATTTGTTTAAAGTGTTCTATTGATCTCATGAACTTACTTACAAAGATATATTTGTTTTTTAAACTTATTTAAAGTGATATATATTTCAATTTTTTTGAATTTATAAAAAATTCAAAACTTAAAAAGTAAAGGCCTAACTCGTGATTCTATACCTTTAAAACAAATTAACTTTTTGTTTTTTACACATTTATGCCATTTTTATAGATGTAAGAACTTAATCATGATACTTTAAACAAGTTTAAATGATTAATGAAAGCCATGTAAATTTAGGCGGTTAATAAGTATTTTTGAACAAGTTCACGGTGTAACTGATGCATTAAGCTTTTAACAAATAAAAAGAGGATTGAAAGTATTATGCAAAAATGATGGTTTCCAGCCAGATAATTATCCAAAGCAAGTAGTAATAAGGTTTAAAGCACTATTTGATTCCCGATCTAGCTAAAAGTTTGTCATTTGGTCCTATTATTTGGTCATATTTGACACATGATCTATCCTAAATAAGTGAACTTTTACCTAATTTGGATTCAAACTTAACCGAATCATTATCTCATTAATAAGTAACGGTATTTTAACACTTGAACTTAATAGATTTTAGTTTATGATTTGTTTTTTTCTTTTTTTAATCTAATTAATTATTTCCACATAATGTGGAAAAAAAAAACTTTAAGAAATATCATGTTTCAAGTTTAAGTGTCAAAATATCGCTACTTATCAATGAGATAACGATTATGTTAAGTATTCATACAAATTGAGTAAAATTTCACCAAATGAGATAGATTAAGGGCCAAATGTGACCAAATAATAGGTAAGGATCAAATGACACAATTTTAAATAGACCATAGGTCAAATAATGCTTTAAGCCTAGTAATAATAATAAACCTTCTTAATACATTAAGAGCTCATTAAACTTGTTCTAAAAGTTTAATTGACTCTTAAGAGCATCTCCAACAACCTCTTAAATTGGCTCTTAAGCTAACATTTGAGGAGGGAGAATAAAAAATCAGCTCCAACAGCCTCTTAGTGGCTCCTCAAATCACTAAGAGCTTCTCCATCATCTCTATTAATAGAGAGCATCTCTCAACCTCTTAGTGCCTCTTAACTTTATTTTTTAATAATAATTTATTATTGATGAGTCTCTCTCCTCACACTATTGGTAATGTAACAATAAATAATAATTTTACTAATAAAATAATAAATAAGGAGTGAATATAAGGAGCATTGTTGGAGATGATATATCTTAGTCACTCTTAAATCACTAAGAGTCAATTATTTATATTATTTTTTAGAGAGTACATTAGGAGTCTCTTGGAGATGCTCTAAACTTATAAAGTATTTCATTAGTCCATTTAATTTATTTAAAATAATCTATTAGCCATTTGGATTTGTTTAAAATGACATGTTGTCTCTGAGTGGTCCATTTACCATTTTAACTTGTTTAAAGTGATATACATTTTAATTTGTCTAAATCTGGAAACGAAAAAAAAAGTAAAACTTAACAAATAAAGGTGTAGTTCGTGATTTTAAATCTTAAGAACAAATTAACTTGCTGTTTTGTACATTTTTATGATACTTTTATAGATTTAATGACTTTTTTTTTAAAAGTTGTGCACAATTCACTTACATTAAACAAAGGAAAATTACATTAAATACAAAGGAAAACCCTCAACCCATCCCACCCCAATGTGATTCAAACTCATGACTTCTAGCGTCATAGGTAAGCTTTCAACCAAAAGGCTAAGACATTTTAAGAAAGTTTAAAAAGCTAATAAGACATCATATAAATTTAAGCGACCAATCAATCTTTTTAAATAAGTTTAGAGGCAAATGATGTATTAAACCTAATAAACTCATAATTTTAGTTCATCTCCAACTGCAAAAATATGATTATTAGACCTAACAATGAATTGTCAAATTCATTTGGTCATTAAGAGTCATGTGAACATTCTTGTAGGACGGACTACCATCCCATTACAAATTTATTACGTTAAATTGGTACTGTAATTTTTTCTGAATTATTATTAAATTGGTACAATAATTAACTTTTTAATATATTTAATGACAATAAATATATACATAATCATACATTGTTACATTGTATAGTACTACTCCTTGTGCCACCCTTGGATTTAGTGTTATAATAATGATGGGAAGGAGAATTATGAATTAAGTATCTTCGTTTGAAAGTATGTCTTTTTTTTTTTTTTTTTTTTTTTAACGAATGAACGAATTGTATTAACTTAAAACAATCAATGAAGAACATGGGAATGGGGGAGGGGCAGTAAGCCATTCTCTGCGATTACTAGGGATACACACAGCTCGTGCAAGAGTATGTGCTTGGGAATTAAAGGTTCTACGAATAAAACGGACTGAACAATTTTGGAAGTCCCTCATTATAGCTAAACAGTCACGTAGAATCATGTAGAAGGAAGATTATGAATATGTGTCCTGTTGAAGAGCAAGGACCACAACTTGTGAATCAGTTTCCACCAGTACGTTTGCCTAGCCACGGGCTCTGATCCATTTAAGCGCCTCGCACACGGATAAAGCTTTAGCCATCGAAGCGTCCGACGTTGCTGTTAGGCGACCATTTCTTGCTCCCAAAATTTTTTCCTCTGCATCCCACGCCACTAGGCCGAAACCAACAGCTTCAGGGTCAGGAAACATCACTGCATCAACGCGCAGTCGGATATGACCAGGCAGCAAACTCGTCGGTGCACCAGCAGAGGCAGTCGGGGTGTTAGGCTGGCAAGAGCGGTGTTGTTGTGCTAATTGCCATGACGCCAGGTACTGACAAGCCGCTTGGAAGATATGGGACGCCGACGTCAAACAGTTATTCCAAGTAAGGTTGTTTCTGTTCTTTCAAAGCATCCAACACAGCATAGCATACTGAACTGCTATTTGGACTGGCTCTCCCAGGACTTGGTACCAAAAATCAATGAGATTCACCGCTTGTTCCGATCGATCCCCCATTAGGGATAATTGCCAGACATTCCATGCAGCAGTACAACTTACCAGAACGTGGAAGCTATCTTCTTCAGCAGCATAACATATCTGACAAAGGAGTGGGATATCAACATGGTAGGATTGCAATGTTGTTCATGAGGGGAGGCACCCTGACAGGGCACGCCACAGCAGATCGCAGACATTCAGGGGAATAGCAAGGTGCCAAGTTTTATTCCATTGTATATTCGTTGCCTGGGGCTGCAGTTCACCAAACTCATGCATCTGCAATCTGTAGCCACTCTTTACTGAATAAATTCCTTTCCTCTCCGTATACCAGTACCACGTATCATCGTCGAGCCTATGACTCAATGGAATTTTGGAAATAAGTAGCTGGTCACGAGGAGAAAACATCCCATTGATCAGATTTAAATCGCACGATCTTTCCCCTTCCATCAACAAATCAGAAACTTGCTCAATCTCCATATTGTCAATTTGGGGCTTTCAATAAAAGGATCAGAAACATCTGGAATCCACGGATCTCTCCATATGTGCGTTGAGCTCCCCGAACCGATTAGACGTCTCGATCCCGTGACAATCAGATGTTGTGCAGCGAGGATACTACGCTAAATATAACTCAAGTTAGACGAGAGAGAAGCTTCTAGGAATGAGTTGTTAGGATAATAACATGCTTTCAGAACCCTTGAAACTAAAGATTGAGGGCGGGATAATAGCCGCCATCCCTATTTTTCCAGGAGGGCCTGATTGAATTGTCGTAGTTTCCGGAATCCCAATCCGCCAAGTTTCTTCAGATAACAAAGTTTATCCCATGACTTCCAGTGAATACTCTTCTTCCCATTCTCTCTAGAACTGATGCGTCCTCGGTGAAGACTCACTAAGGGATAAGTGTACCCCGTTATTATCATAAATTTCTGGAAAGTCCAGGTTATCGTCCACAGGATTTATTTCTGCAAGTACCGAGCTACTCGATCTCGGATGTTATCTAGGCTTAGGGGGTTTTGAGTTGGTTTGTTTAAACTAATCTACTCCTCGGTTGAATTATACTAATCCTAGCTAAGTTATCTAATTCTAACTAAGTTATTCTACGCCTAACTAAGTTACTCTACCCCTAATTGATCTTTCATTAATGAAATTATCCGAAGGAACATGGTATGAACGATAATAATGAAGATAGATTATCAAGTCTATTGAATAAAAACCTAATCTGAGTCACTTGTATTCAAGGCGATTAACCCTACTTACCCTCTTGAGGTTCCTAGCGCGTGATTCCCTAAGGCCGAAACTAGGTCTAAGGCTCAGTAAATTGGCGCTTAATCAACTAAGAGGTCGTCAATCTCCTAAGCTCTGACTAGGTCAGATTCAGCTCGCAATATGTGCCTACTAGATTTTGGGGCTTTTGAATGAGTTAAACCAATTGAATAAAGCGTAAGACAGAGATTAAACAAATAATCATAGAACAAAACAAGAGCTAAATTATTATTAAAGGCGAAGATAATTGTCACAAGATACAATAAGTCAAGTTCGGCAACTGTATCAAAGAGTACAAACAAGGAAAGATAAAAGGAGATACAAAAATCCCTTTCAGGGAACCTGTTTACTCTGCAGCCGGCGACTTAATCTTAAGGACGGACCTTGATAATTCCTCGAGGAAAAGCTTTGAAGGAGCTTCAATGGAGGTTGAAGAAGATATGGAGAAGATGGAGAGGAATTACAAGGGGAAAGCTAAAATAATTTACAAAAACGAAAGATATCTAAATTACAATGAAAAAAATCCTATTTATAGACGTGGCTCGGGCCTCGTTTTGACCTATTTTCGTGTCCTTATTGGTGTAGGAAGACGTGGGGCCAATCATGGCTTCGTGGGGGCGGAATTGGTCTTTTTGACCAATTCCCGCAAGGCTGCTCGCCGAGCAGGGCGAGCTGCTCGGCGAGCAGGGCTGCTCGCGACGAGTAGCCCCCTGCTCGCCGAGCAGGCGCCTGGCGGCCTGCTCGGCGAGCAGGCCTCCAGGGGCCTGCTCGGCGAGTAGGCCTCCAGGGGCCTGCTCGGCGAGCAGAAATGGCCCACGGGGCCCTGCTCGCCGAGCATTTTCGCCCGGAACGCGCTCGATTCTTGCCGAGTATCCTTTATGTCCTTTTTCGCCCGAACTTACACCTTCGTGCGTATAGAAACTCCAGATAACATTAGTCCGATAGCTAAATTGATCCGTCAATCGTTTATTTTGAGCAAACGCTTCGTTTGATGCGACTTTTGACGGACCAATTAGCTTCAAAAGATGACGGAATTATACTATGCATGCTATTTCGGCCGTATTTGCCTAAATTGATCATAAAACGAGCCTAAACGACGAAAAGTAAATAGGACGTTTCCAATTTCTAACTAACTCACACAAAAGCATTTAAATGCGAGAATTGCTCGCTTATTAACTAAATAACTTTAAAACCCGTCCTAAAACCGTACCCAAAGATAGGGGTTTTTGACCCCTATCAAGAACCCCACCAAAAAGCATTCATCATTTTTTCAAGGCTAAATCACAGTAGTTCCGGAAGAAGAAACAAGCCTATTGCATAGGTCGGGATAGCCTGTAGGACAAATTTAATCATGACTTCCTTCCCGGCACGGGATAGAAAGCAAGATTTCCAGTTGCACATACATCGCCTCACAGTATCCTCAATATATCTGAAAACATTGGCCTTGCTTCTACCCAGTATTGAAGGCAGTCCAAGGTATTTATCTGGGATGGTGACAGCCGTGATCCTACGGATAACGCTGGTCGATGCACAAGCCTCTGTTGGGCACTTCCTAATAAACGATATAGAGGACTTCGAGAGTTTGATCTGATATCCCGGAGCTAGCTCATAATCTGATAGGCACCATTTTATTGGTGTTGTTTCTTTCCTGTTAGCTATGAAAAATAAATAGCTATCATCTGCAAAAAAAAGTGAGAAATAGATGATGCAGATGGAGCAATATGACAACCATGAATGATTCCCTGTTCCTCCAGCTTGGTTAAGGACAGAGAAAGTCCCTCTGCATAGATGATAAATAGATACGAAGAGATAGGGTCCCCCTGTCGTAGCCCCCTCTGTGGTATAATCGGTCCAACTGAGTGTCCTGCATTTACTACTGTACTGAACTTTGCATAAACACTGCATGATCAGATTTACCAAAGCCTCGACAAATCCCAATTGGAGCATCATCTGTCGAACAAAGTCCCACTCAATCCTGTCATAATCTTTAGACATGTCAAGCTTTAGAGCCGCCATACCTGATTTTCGTTGTGATTTCTTATGAATATAGTTGTTTACTTCATAGGCCAGGATAACATTATCTAAAATTAGCCTTCCAGGGATAAAGGCACTTTGGGACGGGGAAATAATACGATCCAACACCCTTTTCAGCCTGTTAGCTAGAGTCTTACTGAGTACCTTATAGATGACATTACACAAGGCGATAGGACGCATATCAAACACTTTTTCCGATTTAGCCTTCTTTGGAATCAGTACTATGTTCGTCTCGTGAATATTATCCGGGAGAGACCCCGAATTTAACCAAAGAAGGCAAGAGCTAGTAACTTGGGGGCCCATAATATGCCAGTGCCACTGATAAATACCAAGGTTAAATCTGTCTGGGCCAGGACTCTTGTCAGGGTGCATGGAGAACATAGCAGACTTAATCTCTTCAGGTGTAAAGGTGCGAGAAGTTCCTCGTTATGTTCATCGGTCAGTTTGCAATTAACGTTAGAGAGTATTTTGTCCGCCTGGCAGTCGCTGGATGTGAACAGTGTATGAAAATATTGCTGGATAAGACCATCCAACCCTGACGACCAGTCGCACCATTCCCCTTCATTCGATTTCAGCATGTCGATACAGTTCTTCTTTCGTCTGTTACTGGTAGCAATGTGGAAAAAATGGGAGTTACGGTCACCATCTTGGAGCTATAGCTTCCTCGAGCATTGTCTCTAGTAAACTTCATTCTGTGTTAAGAGGGTATCAAGATGAGCTCTTGCCATAAGAACTTGGCCCAGCGAGTACGAATCATGCTTCCTCCACCAACTTTGTATTTCGGCTTTACACTCAGTAATCTGATTGCGGAACTGAACTCGGAGCTGCTCTCCCCATTCAAACAACCTCTTCCCACAAACTGGTTGTCGTCTTACTAGGTCAGGTTCAATACCATCATTCCATGCCTATACAACACGGTCCCTATAGTCTGTCTCTCCGAGCCACACACTCTTAAAATGGAACCTCTGCTTCCAAGTCGAGCTATGCCATACTAGGGACAGAATTAGTGCAAAATGATCCAATGCGTGCGCATCTTCGTTCACTACCACTACATTCAGAAACAAGATATCCCACTCCAGACTTGCCAGTGCTCGGTCCAATTTTTCCTCTTTGCAATTAACGGTACCCCAACTTTTTTCCTATGTAAACGGAGGGCATATCATAGTTAGTTCTGATAATATGCATTGTTGAAGTGCCTCAGCAAAGTCGTCAATTAAATGTTGTGGGTACTTACGACCACCATGCTTCTCATTATGTGCCAAGATACTGTTGAAATCTCCGATGACCACCCACAGGAGAGCTGATATACTTCTGAGAGACTGTAGTAATTGCCATGATTCAGTTCTGCATGAATGTTCTGGAAATCCATAGAAACCGGTTAATCGATACTCCGGCAAACCTTGAACTGTAATACGAGCATCAATATGATTCCGAGAAAAACCAAGTAGATTAATAGAGCCATTAACCTTCCATAATAAAGCAAGACCTCCCCCACAATTGATAGGGTCGACAAAGAATAAACCATCAAAATTCAAACGTCGTTTTATTATCTCAATCTTATTTCTGTTACATTTAACTTCTATAAGAAAAACAAAGGATGGACGAAATCTAGACACGAGGTCCACTAACAGACTAACTGATAGGGGATTGCCCATACCCCGAAAGTTCCAGCTGAGGGTGCTCATGAGAACTGGCGGACCTGCGATAGGCCCACCTTTATATTGGTTGTAGCTTCTTTTTCTGACCCCGACGGTTTGCTGTTTTCACATTCCATACTGTTAAGATTGCCGATATTCTGTATTTTCACCTTCGAGTCGCCTTTTTCCTGGCATCTGCGTTTGGTCTCGCTGATCAGCAATTCTTCTCCCATTTTTCTAGACTCGAGGGCTATCACATTAGCAAAGACTGAATATTGATTGCTCTCAGGATTTCCTGGTTGTAACCCGCTATCATGAGCTGAGGGCGTGGTGCTGATCTGAGGGCTTCTTTTAGTCACATGTTGCGCTAAGATTGGAGGAGCAGGCAGTAGCCACTTTGAAATAGGTGGGGCAGACAGCCTGCGCGAGAGAGCATGAAAGGTCGTGTTGTAGGGACAGTCAGCCTTGTCTGGGTGGGGGTGATCCAGCAGTGTTGAGCAGTACTTATCAACATGCCCTATCAATCCACAAAAGAAACAGAACGTCGAGAGACGCTCGTAACAAAACTGAGTCCATGAGAAATCCCCTTCTACCTTCTCAATCTTCATCTTACGCTTCAGCGGGCCTAGGATGTTCATTGCAATACGAATCCTCATATAAGAGCGTGAGTCTTCTGTGAAGTTATTAGCATCTGATTCGATGTAAACACCCAGAAAATTGCCGATACTGGCGGCCACCCTTTCAGATATGAACCCCATGTGTAAGTAGTGAACTTGTACCCAAAAATCTGCATTCGAGAGCTTCTCATCGATACCTGATACACACTCCTCAAAATTCTTCGTAAGCAGCATGTGCTGTTCGAAAGTCCACGGACCTCCTTGAATCACACGGCTCCTCTCCAACGGGTGGAAGAAATCAAAGCGAAACAAGTTAGGGCCCAAAACTTCGATGAACAAACCTCTTGTTGGTCGCTAGATATCAACCATGCTATTCTTCATGAAAGGAATCTTAATAGGACGATCTATTAGAAACCGGCCCAGCAAACTCCACGTCGGTGGCTTATCGATCTCCGGTTCCGCAATAGTTGGCAGGACCAAACCGGTGGCTTGTTCCTCTGCTAAAGTAATTCTCGCAGCGTGTTTGGTAATAGTATCCATGGGAGGAGGAAAGTAAGCAGTGCTTGTCAAGGAAAAATACAGATTAAAAGTTGCAGGAACAACAAAGGCGGTTGGGAAAATGACAAAACCCTAAAACACTCGTCAAAAGCGAGACATTCTTACTCCCAGATTACATGAAAGTATGTCTCTTAATACACTTATTATTATTATTATTAAAAGACACGCCTTTTGTTTTATTATAACTATAAATAAAAATAAACACAACACTTATATATATATATATATATATATATATATATATATATATATATATATATAAAAGTTGTGTACGTGTCACATTAGAGGAAATATGAACACATCCCATGGAGGCATATCAGAGACGAGTACGGGTATGAGAATCCCCATGAGGTGGAGATACCAATCCTTATCCTCGTCATGTCCCCGTTTGCGGGGGACAAACAATCCTCATCTCTGTTTCACTAGAATTCTAATAAGGGATTCATGTGCTTATCAGGGCGGATCCCTGACAGAGATGGGGAATCCTTGCCCCATTTACATCCCTATATGGACCAATAAGAGAAGAGTTCCAAAGTCATATCAGAATACTACAGTTGGTCATTGAGACGTGAATTCTGGTCTAGACGAGCAACGGTGTAGCACGACGAGTAGTCCCTAGAAACTGCATTATTTTACACCTTTAATCAATATCTTTCATGATCGTTCCATCCCCTTCACCAATTAAGCTTCCAACACATCAAGTGAGAGGGGAGGGGAGCGATTTTGCACGTGCGTAATTTTTTTTTTACTAAATCGAAGTTGTTCAATTTTTTCATATATATACGTTTATAATCTGGATGGTCAAGAACCAATTTTTAAGTATCAATTTAAACCTTCTCAAAATTAACCAAGATTGTGTCTAAGATTCTTAAAATGTAAAAAACAATTGTGTTCAATAAAAATTTTTGGACTTAGAGAGTGCTTAACTGGCAAAAACAAACTAGTAACTTTGGATTTAGGAGGGACCTAACACTTCTCGGGCCATCTTGCGGGTGCTAAACCAGCACGCCATTAATATTTCTTGGAGACAGGGGACCGGAACCGCTCCTAATGAGGCCAATTTATTAAATATCTAACTAAAGTTTAATCAAATGGCCAATTTAACACCTTAATCTTAAATTTTGTGGAGACAGGGGGGTCGGAACTACCCCTAGTCATGGTGGTTCCGGTGGATGGAGGGGTTGGAGACTAAAAGAAAAAGAAATAAATAAACAAAACAAAAGAAAATGAATAAGATAAAATTTAAAAAGTACAATTCAGTTTTGATACTCCATCGTTTCATATTACATATCATTTTTTAAATGTACACATGAATTAAAGAGTAATTGAATACATTAGCAAAAAGAATTTGATGTCTCTATTTATTGGAGAAATTATTAGAAGCATCCGGATCCGGTTCTCCATGTCAAATGGAGCACCTTCCATACATATTTTACCACGTGTAACATGAACCTGTACATATTATATGAGGTCCTACTATTTTAATTATTAAGTTATGTCATAATACACGTATCTGAATATGAATTGGGAGTCCTCCAAGTAATATGGAAGATCATATGTTTAATATAAGAACTCCAATTGAGCCCACTATTCTATTAATTAGATTTTGTAAGTAATGATCCACTTATCTAAAAGTTGAATACAAGTATTTTTTTTTTTAAATAATAATTAATGTGTATGAATTAAATCAAAGTGACATGTTTTATAAAAAAGAAAACTCTAAAATACAACAGGTAATATAAAACGGAATGAGTACTAAATTTGTATAAACCAACAAGGAATGGTATTTCAAAAATCCGACAGCGAAATTTGATTTCAAGAAAGCTAACAATTGAAAGCCGGACATAAAATAACTCATGCAAAACTATACTGCGAAGACCCGAATCCGGTGTCCAATAGCAAAAAATAAATGGGTTAAGGTGTAAAAATACCCCTAACGTTTTGGATAAGAAGCAATTTACCTCTAACTTTGGTAGCCTGAAGCAATTTTACCCCTAGCGTTGATAATTTGGGTCAATTTTAGACACTATTATAAAATATAGATATTTTTGTTTATTATTCTACACCAATTGCATATCTACTCATTCTAAAAAAAGATTTAATTTTTTTTATAATTTAATAATAGAATTGGAGATTAATATTTATAAATTCGATGAATTTTTTGAATTTTTTTATCTAATTCGTACAAAAAGACAGTATATCTTTTTTTTAATTTTTTTTCACATCCCAACATATTTTATGATTTGTTACTGATAAAATGACGCATATGTGAAGTGTAGATGACAAGATTCATGACCGAGAAGACATTTTGATGAATTATTTCTCAAATTGACCTAATTTATTAACGTTAAGGGTAAAATTGCTTCTGGCTTCCAACGTTAGCGGTAAAATTACACCATTTTAGACGTTAGTGGTAAAATTGCTCCAGACCCAAAACGATAGGTGTATTTACGCCTTTACCAAAAATGAATCCGCAACTGCTGAATTGAAATGTCTAAAAGAATATAAGAGAAAACCATCACTTGAACAATCAATTGAATTCTTTAATTCCATTAATCAATATTCAAGGTTTTTATAAATTAGGATAAAAATCCCCCTCATTAAAAAAAAAAAAGGATAAAAAGCCCTTAAAATGAAATAAAAGGAGATTTTTAAGTTGTCATGTCAATAATAAAACTAAAAATATGGCTGAATTATTAAAATAATATCCCAATGTAGAAAAGTCCCAGACTTCCAAATGGAAAAAGAAGGAGAAACATCACGTGCAACAAAATCAACGGGCTCTCCCTTAGTCCAAAATAGAAGCAGCTATCAACCTTGGCCCGGTTGTCTCAGAGAACCGTTTGAGTTGTTTCTTTCTATAACCGGTCTTGATTCAGGCCAGTTGTGAGTTGGTTTTTCAATCCGGTTTTGACCGACCCCGCTTGTCACATGTAATTTAATCCCGTGAAATTGTTTTGGACTTCGATTCATATCCAAACACTCTTGTTGTTTTTTTACGTACTTTTCGTGTTCCAACTCTGTGCAAGCTAAAAGTGATAAAATTGTTTCATTATAACTTTGCCGAATTATCGAACAAAGGATTAGATTTTGTAAATTTGATCTTAGCATCAATTCTCATCACTATCTGTGATTCATTTTATCACATAGAACGATTCTAACTTGAGCCGAACACCGGTAGTGACGGTTTCATTTGCCACCTTTTCAACACCTTATTAGATAAACAATGAAGCAAAGTTGAAAGTGTATTTTTTCTTCTTTTTACTTTTAGTATGTTTTTACAATGGAGAAAGATAGAGATAGTCATTGTTGGGTTTTGACAAACAATGGAGCTTATACTTGTAAGTCTGCTTTTGAGGCGTTCAACCATAATGGGACGGGTCCTCACTTTGAAGTTTGGAAAATCATTTGGACTTTAAAAATTCCTTACCGTATTAGGAGCATTCTATGGCTTGATGTTAAGGATAGGCTGCTCACTAATTTGGATAGAAATAGACGGCATCTGATGGATTTAGGTGCTTGCAGCAGATGCAGATGGCATGTTGAAACTATTTGCCATGCTCTTAGGGACTGTACTAAGAGTAAAGAGGTGTGGAGAAAAATTCTCCCTCACAACTTACTTTCTACTTTCTTGGCTCACTCTGATCATGACTGGTTTATTGATGGAGTTAGTGGGAAGTTATTGGCTAACGTTGAGCATGGTAATATTTTCTTTTCTATTGTCTGTCACCAGATTTGGAAGTGGAGGAATGAGGAAATCTTTGGAAGTAAATCTGTTTCTATTCTTAATTTAGTTGAGTTCTTCTCGGGAAAACTATTCAATGTTACTGATAGCTTCAAAGGAGATTCTCTGGCGAGGTCAACCCAGAAGAAGATTGTTCATCTCCTTGGTTGGTGTAGGCCTAGGGAAGGGGTGGTGAAATTAAATACAGATGGCTCTTGCATCAAGGATGGTAAGATTGCTGCAGGAGGTGTTCTGAGAGATGATGGGGGTGCCTAGTTGTCTGGGTTTACTCAAAATCTGAGTTTGGGTTCGTCCTTTTCGACTGAGCTTTGGGGGATTTTTTCTGGCCTAAAACTTGCCAAGAATCTGGGTTCAAAGAAGTTGATTGTAGAATCTGACAACCTTGAGGCTATCAAAATGATTTCCGACAATAATGTTATTTGTCTAAATAGCCAAAATCCTATCAAAGGTATTAGAAAGTTTTGTTCTTCCTTTGATTTCATAAAATTCAGCCATATCTTCAGAGAACAGAACCGGGTAGCAGATCGTTTGGCGGCTGCTGGTCATGAGGGGATGTTGGGCGTCACGGCCTTTTCTTATCCTCCTGATTATCTTTCTTCTCTTCTTTTTGAAGATGGGGTGGGGGTTAGCTTCTCTAGGCTAATCCCAGGCTAGTTTTTTTGGTTTTTTGTTTTGTTTTTTCTTTTCCTATTCCTACAAAAAAAAATGTTTACATCCAAAGCCGAAATAAACTTTTTTGTTTCATATATTTCTAATTTTATTAAAAAAATATTAATTACAAGCAGATGTCATGTGGTTACATTAATTTGCAGATAGTTATTTGTGGTATTTTTGTTTACAAATGCAACCATGTGGTTGCAAAATTTTACATTTTTTTACTTTTGTCAAATTTGATAGATGACGACCTCAAAATGAAAATTTTCAAAAATTAAAGTTATTTAGTATCATATTTAATATGGAACAATATTTTTAATTTTTCAAAATCATCATTTTTTGAGTTTTCTCTCTAAATATTAACTTTCTCTCTCATAAGAAAACAACACCTAATGATCTCAAACCTAAAAGATTAAAGAATTAAAATTGTTTAAAATATTATTTAGCTCTTGAAAATTTTTATTTCGAGATCATTATCAATCAAATTTTGACAAATTGAACTAAAATGCAAAATTTTGCAAACTACAAAATTGTGTTTGCAAAATTTTGCAAACCACATAATTAAGTTTGCAAAAAAATACCACAATCTATATGTAATTAACCCTAAAAAAATTCAATAAAAACAATAAAACAATTTTTTTTTATAATAGGCTTAATACATCATTTCCCCCTCAACTTGTCCAAAAAGCTTGATTGACCCCTGAACTTTCAAAGTGTCCTGATAGCCCCCTGAACTTGTATAAATTGTTCAGTTAGCCCCCCTGAACTTGCATAAAATGTAATCAATTGATCACCCGGTTGCAAAAAAGTAAGTTAAATACGGAAAATATATTGCACACGTCTTAAAAAATTAAAACAATCAAGATCGGTTTGCAAGTAATAACTTCATTTTTACTTTATTTTTGAATTGTGTAATAACATACTAAGACGTGTGGAATACATCTTCCGCATTTAACTTAATTTTTTTGCAACCGAGTGATCAATACATTACATTTTACGCAAGTTCAAGAGGCTAACTGAATATTTTATGCAAGTTCTGGAAGCTATACTTTGAAAGTTCAGAAGGACAATCAAGCTTTTGGATAAGTTCAGGGGACAAATGATGTATTAAGCCTTTATAATATAAACAACTCAATCCTTGTAGTGTGACTATAATGATTAAACACTTATCTAATTGTCCTAATTAATTTAATTGTCTTAATGCCTTTATAATAATAACATAATAACTAATGGTTTAGAAAGAAACACTGTGTCGTTTCATGTACCCTTTCACCAAATTAATGATCCACACAGCATGGGCATATTGGCTAGTTACATTCAACCCCTTTACAAATTTTATTTTATTTTTAACAAAAAAAACATGCGAGTATGCAGAAGAGAAAAGTACAATCACAACCGACAGTAAAGAATAAAACCTAAAGCAAATATAAATTATGGTCACTACAAGATCCCGTGGCTAAAACAAATAACAAATGAAGTATATACTTCTCGAAACTCCAAATTAGTAAAGAAACACATATAATCCAATCTTTAACATTTAAACCCTTATGAGCTTTGAGATTTGAGTCATTTCTTTCCCTAAGCAAAAATCATCAATTGAACTCTCATCGAAAATAATTCGGTTGAACAGTTTCAGACCCTCTTCTCGAAACCCATTTTGAGCTAACCAGAGATCATTATAGTCACTGTCAAATAGTTACAATTTCTGATTTTAGGATAAGATGATGACTCAATTGATTATTATTTTCTTAGCTCAGTAACCTAATTGATAATTTTGATAGTTTAGGGGTCAAATGAGTATGATGCCTAATTCTTCCTTACCAAAATTTGAAGACATGCGAGTTTAATGGGGTAAATTACACTAGTAGCTACACAACTTTATTTTAACTAAGATTATGATTATTAAATTTCAAAATATAACATAAAAGTAACTCAATTTTACATTATCTAACATTATAACCACTAAACTTCAATTAATGTATCAAAACAGCGGTTGATTACATTACTTTAAGAAATTGAGTGATATGTAACATTTTTATGGTAACACTCCACCGGCATGAAAGATGAATGCGCAAGTTTTTTACGATTAAGAAACACCATGTTGTTGGAACATGTCACTAACCTAATAAGGAGGATTGTGCCTTGTAATTTTTTCAAAGACAAAAAGTACTCTTGATTGTCAGTTGTACACATCATCAGAACTTAATAATGCAATTTAAACTACTATGGCCATGTTTGGGGATTAGTTGTTAGCGGCTAGCTGTTAACTATTTACATTAGCTGTTACTTGTTTACCTTTTTGCTTAGCTGTTTGTAAAATATGTTTGGTAAAATTTAGCTGTTTGCTAATAGCTGTTTGTGTAAAATGACAACTAATGACATTGATCTTTCTAATGCATAAAAATATATTTAAAACAATAAAAAGTATTATTGGATCTTTATTAATACATAAAAACAATAGAAAATAGAAAATAATAAAAATCTATTTATATAATTAAAATAAATATTAAGAAGCACATTGGTAAAATTATTAAATTTAAAATTAATATATACTTATTATAATATTAAATTTAAATATTAATTTTTTAAAGCAAAAATAAAAAAATACTTAAATATTAAAATATTTTTTAATTTAAAACGTTAAATATATAAATATAGTGGATTAATTTTTCAGTTTTGATTATTAAAATAAAAAGCCATAATCTAATTCAATTCATCAATTTGAATTAATTTATATTTATATTTGGGTTTGTTTGTGTTTTAAAATTAAATTATGGATAAAAGAGTCAATTATACCCTATTAATCCAAAAAACTTCTTCAAAATGTTTCTAAAAGAAACTTTTTAAAAAAGAGATTTTTCATCCCAAAAAACTCTCGCAAAAAGCTTTTTTTGCCAAACACCATGATTAGCGACCAAAAAAGCTAATAGAGCTTAAAAAGCTCTTTTTAAGCCAAAAAACTCTTTGCCAAACAACCCCTGTATGGACATATCATAAACCTCTATTTGTAAAATTTTAAATGACAAACCTGTGTTTACAAATTGGCTAAAACACAAACATTATTTTTGTAATGTTTCCTTTTTTTTAACAAAAAAAATATTTATCAGACGTCACATGTAGGTGTTAACAAGCCAAATTGGGACTAAGCCTGGGTAGGCTTAAACTCGGCTCGTCAATGTCTTGATCGAGCCCTTTTGTCCCAAACAATAATCGAGTTTTAACAGATTCATCATACATGCATATAATAAGTAGTAGAGGAAAAAAATCGCATAATGTACTCTATGTGGGTTTTAGAATACATATATATAAAAATCACATTTGATGTTCGAGCTCCAAGAATGTAGTTGCTACTATTAGTCAAAGAAGACAAACTCACAAATCGCAGATGGCCTTATTGCTGGCATGGTAGCTGATAGTGCTAGTAGAGTAGATGACAAAGTAGAGAGGACTTGAAGAGGGAGAAGTTGATTAGTCTTTAGTGCTTGTATTTTGAACTTTGAATTCCTAATTTTTGGACTTGCCAAACGGCCAATGCAATCATTTAGTATTTTTTTTTATGGAATTTGTAAGTTGTAACTAGCTTAGAGTTAGAATCCAAGACTAATTACTCATTTTTTCCAATGGTTATTTTTTTTAATTTTGAATTAAAAATTAATGAATATATATAGTAATTAAAAAGAGATAAGTACAAAAAAAAAATGCTTGTGGTATACGCGTTTTGCGAACTCGAACCTGTGGTATTTTTTTTGCAAACAGAGGTACTTGTTACACGCCGTTAGCAAACAGAGGCAAAATTGACTAACGGTGTTAAAATTCAAAGAGAAAAGAGTTAATTTGGTCCTTATATTTATTTATTTTATAAATTAACCCCCCTAATTATTTAATTATCACAAATAAACCTCAAAATCAAAAATAAAAATAAAAAATATCTTCTTCTTCTTCTTCTTCTTCCATTAATAAAGAGAATATAATATTTTTTTCTCTCTCTCTTCCTTCTCTCACCTTCTTCCATGGTTCTTCTTCTTCTTCTTCTTCCATTAATAATGAGAATAAAATATTTTTTTTTCTCTCTCTTCCTCCTCCTCCTCCTTCTTCTTCTTCTTCTTCTTTCGCCTCTTTCTCTTCTCTTCTTCTATTTTTTTTATTTTCGATTCCAGATTTCCGAAATCAGAAATCTGAAAATTCCAGATTACGAAAATCTGGAATTTCCAGATTTCCTTCTTGGAAATTCCAGATTTCTGGAATCTGGAATTTCCAGATTTCCGAAAGATTTCCGATTTCGGAAATCTGGAAATTTCCAGAAATCTGGAATTTCCAGATTTCGGAACTTAAAAAAATAGAAGAAAGAGAGGAAGGAGAAGAAGAAGAAGAAGAAGAAGAAGAAGAAGAAGAAGAAGAAGAAGAAGAAGAAGAAGAAGAAGAAGAAGAAGAAGAAGAAGAAGAAGAAGAAGAAGAAGGTATTTTTTATTTTTATTTTTGATTTTGGGGTTTATTTGTGATAATTAGATAATTAGGGGGGTTAATTTATAAAATAAATAAATATAAGGACCAAATTAACTTTTTTCTCTTTGAATTTTAACACCGTTAGTCAATTTAGCATCTGTTTGCTAATGGTTTGTAACACAAACCTCTGTTTGAAAAAAAAATACCACAGATTCGAGTTCGCAAAACGCGTATACCACAAGCATTTTTTTGTACTTATCCCAATTAAAAAATAATCGAGCTTGTTGACAAGTTTTCGAACCGAGATTAAGGAAGCTCAGACTCAGCTTGTTAATATCTCGATCGAGCTCAAGCCGATTCCGATTCCGAACTCGAACTAAATCCTCTTGAATAAAGTTTTGACCAAGCTTTATTTGAGTTGGCCTCGAATAGTTTACGAGTTACACTGGTCATTAACATCTCTAGTGACATGTATAAATTTAAGTAATTTCAAGTTGGAATATAATATTGTATTCTGTTATGAAGTTATTATTAATATATATTATTATTATTATATAATAAAATTTCATTTAATAGATGTCTATCAACAATTAAACACCTGTAATTTATGATTATAGTTAAAACCATGTAATGATGGAAATAGGGTTATTATCTTCATTTATAAAATACATTAATATTAAAAAGTTTACCCTTTTATTATTTTCTCTTCATCTAAGCTTTTCATTATATTAATCTTCATTTAAGTATATTTACCCTCCAGATACTCGACCTACGTTGACAGGATAAGTTATCTTCTTGGACACAACCATAATATCTTGGAGATCTAAGAAACAAAACACTATCTCTCGTTCCTCTTCCGAGGCAGAATATGGAGCCATGGCATCCGCACCTTGCGAATTCCACTGGTTGACAAGCTTGTTTCGCGATCTCAAAGCTGCCTCAAACACTTCAGCTCTGCTTTTCTACAACAACACATATGCACTTCACATTGCTCAGAATCCAGTCTTCCACGAGTGTACCAAATATATTGACATCGATTGTCATGTCATTAGAGAATGGGTTCAGTCAGGTCTCATAAGATTGATGCCAATTGCTTCGGCTTTACAATTGGCAGACCTCTTCATTAAAGCACAACATGCACCCCATTTACGATTCTTGTTGAGCAAACTCGGATTGTTCAATCTGTACCAAGCCGAGTTTGAGGGAGGGGGGTCATGAGTTTTGCCCCAAATGGTAACTTTGGGATCCAAATCCCTAATTTCCCATTTTCCCCAAACTTCAAATTATAACGGTCTTCTCCCTCACACCATAAACGATGACGTTTTCTTTTCCTATAAGTCATCAGTATCTGATCTTATCTTCTATCATCACTCACCGTTCATCACGCTTCGTACAAGTCCTCATCATCAATTCCTGGACTACCATTGATTGCAATGCAACGCATCATTCTGATATTCTTATTGTTACAACCGCTTTTGTCGTTTTGCTTTTTTCCTTATGTATAAACGTTGCACTTATCTTCTTTATATTTTTACCAAATTCCTCTTTTGTTTAGAATGAAAAATTAATACAGAATTGAAGCAATTTTCAAACTCATTCCATTACTAAAACACATTTATTTATGATGATACCATACATACACATGCGATTATCAAGATAGTCATAATCAGACTATATATTGATGGTAATATATTAATATAAATAGGGTTATTATTTTCATTTGTAAAATACATCAAAATTTAAAAGTTTATATTATTATTATTATTATTTTATTTAATCTATTATTATTATTTTAGTCTTTATATATGTATATTAATTTCCATATTATAACCAATAATTTTAGAACATGTTCAGTTTCAATCTTAGTATTTGTTTTTTTTACAATTATACTAATTTTATAATTATACACTTTGGACGCTTGAAGGGATAAATTGAGGCTTATCGTTTTGCATTATTGTTGCATGATACGTAACGTGGGTCCATATATGATATATCTCAACAATGCAATTAAACCTCCTTTTTTTTTAATACATGCACCGAATTAGACATATAGATATTTCCTGCTTTTCTTTTTATTTTTATTTTATCTTCATTTTCCTTTTTCTAAAAAATTAATTTTCCAAATTCTTTAGCACATGTGTTTATTTATTATGTATCATCAAGTAGTCATATCAATTAAAAAGAAAAATGTACAATAATTTAGTTTTTTTTTAATAAAAAAAAATAATGAATTAATGAACCAAATCATGGCAAAATTGTAACAATGAATCAGAAACATAACTCGGTAATAAATTAAAAACAGAAGGGCAAGTGGATAAACGAGAAGACTGTGCTAACACATGTGCCATCTCATTCGCTTGCCGCCGTATCCATTTGACTGAGTAAGAGTCATTTGATGTTAGAATCGATCGTATTTGAATAATTCTATCCCCAAATTCAGAATCATCAACAGAACTAGAATTTATTTCGTCAATCACTTGTTTAGCATCAGATTCAAAAACCACATTCCGTATTCCATTAGCTTTTAGCCATTGCATAGCATGTAATAGAGCTTCGGCCTCACATTCTCGTGTTGTCGGACAACATAACAAACCCGCACATCTCCCCATTACAAACTGCCCATTTGCATCTCGTACTGCTGCTCCCATCCCTGCACGACCATCAGCGTTAAAGCATGCAGCATCAACACAACACGAGAGAAATCCTTCCGATGGCGGGTGCCAAGCCGTGCAACCAGCAGATGAAATATTTCCTACTACTGTATTCCCGATCCGTTGTTCCCTCGTACCAGTCCGATTCCTCAAGGCATTTGCTTCTGACTAATCATTAAGTACTGTGCAAGCTTGAGCTACTATTTGATATGTTGTGCGAATCTCATACTGCCAAAGACGGGTATTTCTAGCCTGCCATAAACTCCAGAGGTGCATCAAAAATGTTTTTATAATTTGTTCCGGTGCTGCTCTAATTATATTATGAAACCATGCTGTCAGGTTCTCAGCTACCGCCGCCTATGCATTAATTCGTTCCAGAAGTCCCGCCTTCTGCCATACTCTTATAGCTCCTGCACACTCAATAAAAAGATGACATCCATCCTCCCAAGGTTCGTTACAAATTACACAAGTACTACATATCTGTAACCCACGAGATTGAAGATTCATACGCGTTGGGAGACAATTGCGTGCTAATTGCCAACCAAAATGCTAGACTTTTTGTGGAATTTCAGCATACCATAATTTTTTCCAGGCTCCCTGAACATGAAATCTTTCACTTGCTTCCAATGTTGTAGCCAACCGGTAAGCACTTTTCACTGTGTAACGTCCCGAAGAATGGAATTTCCATATTAACCGATCCTCACTACTTAAAGTACCAATGGCGAGTTTATGAATTTCTGTAATATCTCCATGCTCGAAAATTTCCTCCAACAGCTCTTCATCTCAATCCCTGGAATTATGGATAAACAAATCATTAACTTTCAAATACTCCAACCCTTCCACCATAGGGGTTCGTATATAGCCATCATCCTCATTACACAACCATCTCTCACTCCACACATTTATTGATTGACCGTTTCCTATTTTCCATCTGATTCCTTCTCTAATGTGTTGGGGTTTTATGTCCTATAGTCAATTGTTGCAGGATACAAACTTATTGTAAATGAATTGTTCTTTATATCATTTGTTTTAATGAGATATATGTTTTATAACTATATAAAGGCAATCCCTTTTAAGCACTAAATAAAGTCTAATAAAAGGAAATCCGTAAGTTTGTTTAAAGTGATTATAAAGTGTTCATACAAGCATGAAGTGAGACAAAACTTTATAATAAACTAATAAACTTAAAACCACCCCAAGTCGAGTGATATGTTTAGGATTGATATATCACTGTTGAGACTTGTATGTAACAATGTCTTCTGTCCGACAGAAAGCTGATCTCACAAGCTTCATATATACAGATATCTGGACAGTTACATAGATCCGATGAAACGTTGTTCATTAGGATTGGGGATCCGATTTGAGATAACAGGATGGGTAGATTCATCCTTGTCAACTGTTCATCTCATTGGTATTAATAGGTATAACTAATCCTCAGACTCAAAGGAATGTTAATTGGTCATCCTGAATTACTGAATGTGAGACTTTGATCCTGTGGTCCCACGATCCTTAACAGAGATGACTCTGGGGTGTGAACTGCAAAGGTTGGGTGTCACAGGAAGTAATTTCAGGGTAGTTATACATTGGATTGAGCATTTATCACTCCCGATTAATGGGAGATACATCCAAGGATCGCTTGTGGAAGACTTGACTCTAAACCCTTGCAAGGTGATAGCTTAAGAGTAGAAATACAAATTTCACTTAACCTATCTTTTTGAGTTGACTCGGCCAATAACAAGTAAAACGAACGTCTCGCTATATGTGACTTGACATTACCCATATTCATAAGATTCAGTTCAAGGATGTAGTTGATAAAGGATCGTATTATACCGTAACTAATACGGAAGGGTTAACGACAGAATCAACCTGTCTTCTTAACGGACTCTGGGGGAATGATTACAGACTTGCCAATAACATACTCTGTACATCATTCCGTTATGCAAGGGATTAAATATAATTCTTGAAGAAAGTAATTTAATAGGTTGCATACGGCCAGAAGTAGTAAGGACCTAATGGATCACACATAAGACTTGGAACCAAAAGAGAGATGGATGTGATTAATAGATGGAAGCCCAATTGAGCCCAGTAAGGCCCAAATACAAGGAGGGGGCCGAAATTTGTATGTATTAGTAAGGGATTGATTTTATTCCATTAATCCTAATTTGATTAGGATTATGAATTAAATTAATTAAGAGATAATTTAATTAGGAGTTTTAATTAGATTAATATTCTCCTATTATTATCCAATTAGGTTATTTATTATTATCCTAAATATATTAGATATATAGTGAGATAATAATTAGGAATCCTTTTCCGAATTGGATTCCTATTAAGTAACCTATTCCTATCTAACTAGGGTTTAGATACAAGCTAATATATATACCCCTCCCTATAGTGAATTTCGACCAAGCCCTAAGCCTCCCCACTTGTGATTTTCGAAATTGCTTAGAGAGAGAGAGAAAAGAATTCTATTCCCCAAGTTCGTGGACAAGAATTCATACGGCATTCCATCGATTGATTAATCTTATTCATCCCTCTTTCTCCTTGATCTTGTGTTGGTTAATTAGAGGCAATCTATTTTGGTTGCATCTCATAAGGGTTGATTTCATCTTAGCCTCACCGTATTAAACTTTGTGGTTGGAACCTCGGAGAAGAATTGTGGGCGCTTCTTTAACAACGGTAGATTGTTCATCGAAAGGTATTCCTTCTTATCCCTCTTTATATGAAATAACGATTAACGGATCCTATGGTTAAAAGGAAATAGGCTAAAATTTTTATATTTCCGCTGCTATACCTTAGCCCTAATTTCCATCAGTGGTATCAGAGACATCGTTAAATCCGTTATTTCATATATGAAAATATAGAAGTTTTCAATAGGATTGAATAAATATTTATGGTTAGGATTAATTAACAAATTGTTTGGTTAATTAATTCTAAAGATAAATAAAGTTTTGATTAATTGTTAATTAAAACTGATTATGCTTATGTTCCTAATTATTTCGGTTGATAATCATTATAACAAAATATATTAGTTTTATAGTTAGGTTGATAAAATTAGTTTTATTAATTCTAAATGATAAAACGGAAATCTATTGTAGATTATCCTATTTCTGCAAACCGTTTTAAAATTATTTTAGAACTGATATATATATATATATATATATATATTTAATATAAAAAAAAATATGACAGCAGCCCGAGTCGCGCCTCACGGCGCGACTGGCTGCTGTCACGCGGCTGCTGCCTCGCGGCAGCAGCCGCGTGCGGCGCAGGGGCACCGCTGCCGCAAGGCGGCAGCGCCCCGCGTGCCCTAAGGGCTGCTGCCAATCGGCAGCAGCCCGCCCTCGGGCCTGGCCCGATACCCACTTGATTTTAAAATAGGTTTAAAATCGTTTTATGTTAAATGTATATATATGTTTCAGAAATTAATAGTTTTCTGTTTTGATTATCGAATGAATAATTCGTTTAAATGTTTGTTTTTACCAATATGTAAATCAAAGTGTTAAATGAATTAAAATCAAAATAAATGGGACGAGCATAATCAACGTTTTATATGGTTATATTAATCTAAGGATTAATATAAAGATACAAAACGATTAGAAGTAAAATTGGATGAAAGTTAATTTGACGAGTTAATGTGATTAACCTAAATATTACATAAGCCGGTTATGTAATCAACCAATTAAATTTATTTAATTGAGTCTATTCATGTTTGGAGTTATGGACATATTTGGACCATCTTTTAGTCTTTTGGTATTTTTGAAATAGGGCCTGCGCGTCCTGCCTTTCTACTATCTATTGTAATTTCTCCTCTCATCTGATTCCTTTCAATTCAATTGAAGTTTTCTAATAGTAGTATAGAAATTAATATGTAATTTCAAGGCGTCATGGAGAAGACGGAGGACCTAAAGAGAAATATGTAATAGTTAGTATTTCCTTAGGTTTGGCCTTTTATTCCGTCTCTGGCTCGACGGAATAATTTAGATGATGTGTCCATAACGCCAATGTATGTGAATGTATGTATGTCTGATGTATGCTAAAGCAAATCAAGACTAAGTTAGATTATGAGACTTAAATAAAATCCCTCATTAAAAAGTTAAGTAAATAAGTAAGTTATTAAAATCGGTTGCCCCTCCCTAATATTATAATTTAGCCGGCAGTACTGGGGGCCTTTGGGTTGTTGAGTAAACTCAAGCTCGGGGTCTTATGGTAACACCTGAATTATCAAAAATCATTTTTCATGAATATGGGGTAATACTCAAATTAGATTATGATAATTGGATGAGTAAACTCATGTTGTCATAAACTAATAGGCAAAACGGTTGGGATTAATATGAATAGCATATTAGTTACTAATGTGGTTAGTAACCCAATAACCTAGGAATCACATTAGAGATGTGATTGATTATATGAATCTATCTAATGAATGAGACTAGTTTGTTGAGTAAACTCAAGGCGAAATCTCAGGAGTTAGGATCCTAGCTCACTAAAGGATTTGTGAAATTCTTCGAATTAATATGGAGGGTTATTAATTTGGCAAAATAGTGGGAGCAATCTGAAATAAATTAAAAGGCCTATAATTTTAGATTGTTAAACTTTAAAGCAAATGAATGACATACGCTTACTCTTTCTCACTCTCAGGTTTTGTTTAAACACACACTCTTAAAATCATGACTAACACCGATCTGCGTTACATCCTTACCGATAACAAATTAAATGGTTCAAACTTCACCGACTGGTTTCGTAACCTCAAAATTGTTTTGAAGTTCGAAAGGAAAGGGTATGTACTTGATACACCGATACCCCCTTACCCAATGGATGATGCTCCCTACCAAGAGGTTTATGCTTACTTGAAGCATAAAGCTGATGATGATCAAGTGGGGGACATCATACTTGCATCATTGACACCAGAAGTTAAAAGGCAACTACATTCAGATATGGATGCCTCTTCCATGGTCAAGCACCTTAAAGAGCTATTTGTGATAGAAACTCGGTGCGAGCGCTTCGAAATAACCAAAGAGTTATATAAAATCAAGATGCAGGAGGGCACATCTGTGATGGTACATTGTGCCAAGATGATCAGCCTCATAACCAAGTTTTCTAGTATTGGAGATGCGATGGACCATGAACTAAGTGAAAACTTACTTCTACAGTCCCTCCCTGAGAGCTACTCACAGTTCATCATGAACTATCAGATGAGTGGCTTGCAAACCTCTCTTGTAGAGCTTGCACATATGCTCGAGTCAGTCGAGCCCATTATAAAAGAAAACGAGGAAATGTTGGCCCTTGCTATTGAAGGATCGAGAAAAAGGAAAGGGGTCGCTCCCGATCCAAACCATCTTGATAAATGCATGGGGGCTGTGCTCACCGAAACAAAGGGAAAGGAACCAAAGAAGCCCAAAGGAAAGTGCTACTATTGTGGTGACTTATGGCATTGGAAGAGAAACTGCATGGAGTACCTAACCTTCCACGAGAAGGAAAATAACGGTGCTTCAGCATCTGGTATGTTCTATATTGAAATAAATACAGTTTCATTGTCTGAATCTTGGGTACTTGATACCGGATGTGGATCTCATATTTGTACAAATATGCAGGAGCTAAAACATACTAAGGAACTAAAGAAAGGAAGCATAAACTTGCGAGTGGGAAATGGAGCAAGAGTTGCCACCCTCGCAATTGGAGATTATGTTTTACTTTTGCCCTCTGGGCTTGTAATAGAATTAAGGAATTGTTTATACGTTCCTGAGATGTCTCGTAACATTATTTCTATTAGCCGTCTTGTTGATGACGGTTTTCATATTTCAATAAAGAACAATAGTTGCAATTTTTATAAAGATTCGATCTTTTATTTTTCAGGAATATTACAAAATGGGATTTATGTGTTAGATGATAAAACTCATGTTTTTGCAATTGATACCAAAAGACATAAGCTAGATAATTCAACTTACTTGTGGCATTGTCGTTTAGGCCATATAAACAAGAGACGCATGCTAAAGCTACATTCAGATGGGCTTATAGATCCAATCGATTCTGAATCATTGGAAATATGCGAATCATGTTTAAAAGGTAAAATGACAAAGACACCCTTTAGCAATAAAGGTGAGCGTGTATCAGACACTCTAAGACTCATTCATTCAGATGTATGTGATCCTATGTCAGTCCAAGCAAGAGGAGGATTCAGATACTTCATTAGCTTCATAGATGACCATACTCGCTATGGTTATATCTACTTGATGAGGCACAAATCAGAAGCTTTTGACAAGTTCAAATGCTTCAAGAATGAAGTGGAAAATCAATTAGGAAAGAAAATAAAAACACTTCGATCTGATCGAGGTGGCAAATATCTTTCTGATGATTTTCTGAATTATCTAACTGAATGTGGGATATGCTTACAATGGACACCTCCCTATATGCCACAACACAATGGTGTATCCGAGAGGAGAAACCGTACCCTATTAGATATGGTACGATCCATGATGAGCATGGCCTTACTTCCAAAGACGTTCTGGGGCTATGCCTTAGAAACTGCCCTCTTCACCCTAAATCGAGTACCAACTAAATCCGCTAGTTCCACGCCATATGAATTGTTCGTTGGTAGGAAACCCGTGTTCTCTTTCATGAGAGTATGGGGTTGTTCAGCATATGTAAAACGCGTTGCGTCCGACAAATTAGATTCTAAATCTGATAAATGTTTCTTCATTGGATACCCTAAGGAAACTATGGGATATTACTTCTATCATCCAGATGATCAGAAAGTGATCGTATCCAAACACGCAACCTTCTTAGAGAAAGAGTTTCTCGAAGAAACACAAAAAGGAAGCGTGATTGAACTCGATGAAGTTCAAGAGGAAGAAACACCGACTGAAACAACGGAGGCGGTCGAGGTACCCGAAGAAGTCCCATTAGATGAGACTCCAGTGGCACCTATTCGTAGATCACGAAGAGTTCGTGAACTCCCAGTTAGATATGGTTTTCTAGTGGGAGATGATGACGAGGTTCCCGTATTAGACGACGAACCCGAAAACTACGAAGAGGCTCTTATTAGTCCAGATTCTAAAGCATGGCTTGAAGCCATGGATTCTGAAATGGATTCCATGTATACTAACCAAGTTTGGACTTTGGTTGATCCACCCGAAGGGATAAAACCCATTGGGTGCAGATGGATCTTCAAAAAGAAGACTGACATGGATGGAAAGGTTAGCACCTACAAGGCTAGGTTGGTAGCGAAAGGATATCGTCAAAAACAAGGTGTTGATTATGACGAAACCTTCTCTCTCGTTGCTATGTCCAAATCAATCAGAATCATGCTTGCAATTGCCGCTCATTTTGATTATGAGATTTGGCAAATGGATGTGAAAACAGCTTTCCTAAACGGAAACCTGCTTGAGGATGTATACATGATGCAACCTGAAGGTTTCATATCAAAGGATGCAAATAAAGTTTGCAAACTTCAGAGATCCATTTATGGACTCAAGCAAGCATCTAGAAGATGGAACAAGCGTTTTGACGAAACCATAAAACAATTTGGTTTCAAACAAAATTGCGAAGAAGCTTGCATTTACAACAAAGCAAGTGGGAGCTCTATAGCATTTCTCATACTATATGTGGACGATATACTGTTAATGGGAAATGACATTGCTCTATTACAGTCAGTGAAAATATGGTTATCCGGTAACTTCTCAATGAAAGACCTTGGTGAAGCAGCCTATATACTTGGTATAAAGATCTACAGAGATAGATCGCCTAGACTGCTTGGTCTTTCACAGGCTACATACATTGAAAAGGTGCTAAATCGGTTTAGCATGCTTGAATCGAAACGAGGTAAAGTGTAATAAAAGGAAATCCGTAAGTTTGAATGAGATATATGAATTGTTCTTTATATCATTTGTTTTAATGAGATATATGTTTTATAACTATATAAAGGCAATCCCTTTTAAGCACTAAATAAAGTCTAATAAAAGGAAATCCGTAAGTTTGTTTAAAGTGATTATAAAGTGTTCATACAAGCATGAAGTGAGACAAAACTTTATAATAAACTAATAAACTTAAAACCACCCCAAGTCGAGTGATATGTTTAGGATTGATATATCACTGTTGAGACTTGTATGTAACAATGTCTTCTGTCCGACAGAAAGCTGATCTCACAAGCTTCATATATACAGATATCTGGACAGTTACATAGATCCGATGAAATGTTGTTCATTAGGATTGGGGATCCGATTTGAGATAACTGGATGGGTAGATTCATCCTTGTCAACTGTTCATCTCATTGGTATTAATAGATATAACTAATCCTCAGACTCAAAGGAATGTTAATTGGTCATCCTGAATTACTGAATGTGAGACTTTGATCCTGTGGTCCCACGATCCTTAACAGAGATGACTCTGGGGTGTGAACTGCAAAGGTTGGGTGTCACAGGAAGTAATTTCAGGGTAGTTATACATTGGATTGAGCATTTATCACTCCCGATTAATGGGAGATACATCCAAGGATCGCTTGTGGAAGACTTGACTCTAAACCCTTGCAAGGTGATAGCTTAAGAGTAGAAATACAAATTTCACTTAACCTATCTTTTTGAGTTGACTCGGCCAATAACAAGTAAAACGAACGTCTCGCTATATGTGACTTGACATTACCCATAGTCATAAGATTCAGTTCAAGGATGTAGTTGATAAAGGATCGTATTATACCGTAACTAATACGGAAGGGTTAACGACAGAATCAACCTGTCTTCTTAACGGACTCTGGGGGAATGATTACAGACTTGCCAATAACATACTCTGTACATCATTCCGTTATGCAAGGGATTAAATATAATTCTTGAAGAAATTAATTTAATAGGTTGCATACGGCCAGAAGTAGTAAGGACCTAATGGATCACACATAAGACTTGGAACCAAAAGAGAGATGGATGTGATTAATAGATGGAAGCCCAATTGAGCCCAGTAAGGCCCAAATACAAGGAGGGGGCCAAAATTTGTATGTATTAGTAAGGGATTGATTTTATTCCATTAATCCTAATTTGATTAGGATTATGAATTAAATTAATTAAGAGATAATTTAATTAGGAGTTTTAATTAGATTAATATTCTCCTATTATTATCCAATTAGGTTATTTATTATTATCCTAAATATATTAGATATATAGTGAGATAATAATTAGGAATCCTTTTCCGAATTGGATTCCTATTAAGTAACCTATTCCTATCTAACTAGGGTTTAGATACAAGCTAATATATATACCCCTCCCTATAGTGAATTTCGACCAAGCCCTAAGCCTCCCCACTTGTGATTTTCGAAATTGCTTAGAGAGAGAGAGAGAAAAGAATTCTATTCCCCAAGTTCGTGGACAAGAATTCATACGGCATTCCATCGATTGATTAATCTTATTCATCCCTCTTTCTCCTTGATCTTGTGTTGGTTAATTAGAGGCAATCTATTTTGGTTGCATCTCATAAGGGTTGATTTCATCTTAGCCTCACCGTATTAAACTTTGTGGTTGGAACCTCGGAGAAGAATTGTGGGCGCTTCTTTAACAACGGTAGATTGTTCATCGAAAGGTATTCTTTCTTATCCCTCTTTATATGAAATAACGATTAACGGATCCTATGGTTAAAAGGAAATAGGCTAAAATTTTTATATTTCCGCTGCTATACCTTAGCCCTAATTTCCATCATAATGATTAGTTGAGAACTCCAGATACTTCGCCATATAAAACTTGGTGAATACCCCAATGAGGCCCCCATAAAATCCCCTCTTGGATAATATTTAGCTTTGAAAACTTTACTAACAAGCGAAGATGGATTGGTAAATAACCGCCATCCCTGTTTTCCCAACATAGCAAGATTAAAGGCTGTGAAATTTCAGAAACTAAGTCCTCCCATCAATTTTGGAGCACATAATCTGTCCCATGCCATCCAATTCAGTCCTCTCTCACCTGACTTTTTATTACCCCACCAAAATGAATTCAGCATTCGTTGTAATTCCTCAGCCGTCGATATAGGGAGCAAGAATACGCTCATAAAATAGATTGGGATAGCTTGCCCTGCTGCTCGAATAAGTGTAGCCTTACCAGCTTTTGATATTCCTTTCCCTCTCCAGCGCTGTAACCGCTGCCATAATCTGTCTCTGAAGTGTGCAAAGATTGCTCGTTTTGTTCTGCCCACCAACGATGGAAGACCCAGATACCTTCCCGTATTCAACGGACTAGTAATACCCAAAATGCTAGAAATTCCCATAGCCAGGTCAGTTGCCACATTTCTACTAAACATGATTCCAGATTTTTAACAATTTATAGGTTGTCCCGAAGCTAATTCATATGTTCTAAGTAATTTTTTTAACACTCTAGCTTCAGATATGGTAGCCTGGCAAAATAAGAATGCATCATCAGCAAAGAGCAAATGTGAAATTGTTGGCGCCCCTCTCTTAACTCGGCATCCATGCAATAACCCCCCGTTCTCAGCTGCCATCAATAATGACGTCAATCCTTCAACACAAAGCAGGAATAAATACGGTGATAGTGGATCACCTTGGCGAAGCCCTCTTTTTGGACAAACAGGACCAACCAACTGATCATTTATTTTAACCATATATTGCACAGAAGATACACAATGCATTATCAAATTCACCAATTTATCTGCAAAACCTAACTTTAGCATCAATTCTCTTAGATAATTCCAATCCACCCTGTCATATGCTTTACTCATATCAACCATTAATGCCACATTACCTACTTTCTTAGCAACGTTATTGTTAATGCTATGAATAAGTTCAAATGCAATCAAAACGTTGTCATGAATTGACCCCCCTTTAATAAAAGAAGATTGATTTTCAGAGATAATCCCAGGCAAAAGCAATTTCAATCGATTTGCTAAGACTTTGGAGAAAATTCTGAGTATAACATTACACAGTGCTATTGGACAAAGTTCAGTCATAATAACAGGATTCTCACACTTTGGAATAAGAGTAATGATAGTATTATTAAGCTCAGAGGGGAACATACCTTGATCAAACCATATTGACCCAGCAATGAAGATATCATCTCCAATTATGTCCCAGAATTTTTGGTAAAATCCTGGATTAAATCCATCAGGTCTTGGAGCCTTATCAGGATGCATATCAAATAAAGCTCTCTTGAATTCCTGTTTTGTAAGTGGTCGTAGTAATTGGTCATTGTCCCGATCAGTGATGCGTGGCTGCATCAAATCTACCACTTCATTCCATTCACTGTTACTGTCAGAGAAAACTGTTTCAAAATACTATATTGCAATCTGCCCCATCCCATCCTTATCATCAATCCAGTCTCCTGCATTATTCTTGAGCCCTGTTAAACTGTTCTGCTTCCTCCTTCCATTAGCAAAAGAGTGATAAAAATGAGTATTCAAATCTCCCTCCTGCAACCATAAGACTTTTGCTCTCTGTTTCCAGTGTTCTTCCTCTTGAACCATAATTCTCACATACTCAGCTCGGGTCGACTCATACTCATCATTATTATTTGGTCCTCCCAGATCACGTAGTTGTATTAACTTCGCTTTTAATTGTTCAATTTTCTGACGAAAATTGACATCGCTACTTCTACTCCATCTCATAAGCACTTCTGCCACATGTGCTAACCTCGAACTCAGTACCGTTCGTCTATCTGATCCCCATGCCTCCTTAATCACATTCCAAATATCCTCATCCCTTAGCCATCGTTGCTCAAATCTGAACTGCTTTTGCCTCAGAACAGTTAAATCAGTTGCAGTATGTAAGATTATTGAGGAGTGATCTGAAGTGGGAGCAATAGAATTAACACAAAAATTACCAGGAAAACGCCTCCCCCACGCTTCTGTACAAAGGCTCCGATCAAGCTTCTCTTGAACTTCATTTGGTTTACCTCTATGTCGTACCCATGTATACGGATATCCTTGTAATGGAATATTAGTAAGACCACAATCAGTCAGTGCATCTCTAAATTCCTTATAACACCACTCAGGATGTTCATTCAACCCTTTTTTATCACTATGAACAAGTAGATCATTAAAATCTCCCAAAATAGACCATGGGAGAGGAGAGGCGGTAGCAAGGCTCCTTAGTAAATCCCAAGAAGTCCTTCGTCTAGCTCTCTCCGGATACCCATAAAAACCAGTAAGGCGTCAGTCTCCATCCCTAGGATCATTTACAGTCAAATCAATGTAATTTGATGAAAATGATCTTAAGGAGCATATACTGGCCTTCCTCCAAAAAGCACAAATTCCTCCACTTCTCCCAATCCTATCAACAACAAAACATCCTTCAAAACCAATGCGTACCCTGATAGCTTCAATACGAGATTGACAAACCAAAGTTTCATACAAGAAAATAACATCAGGCATATGAGCTTTGATGGGCTCACACAGAATGGGAACTGCCCTAGTGTTGCCCAGACCTTGGCAGTTCCAACTAAAGATTTTCATTACTCTGGGCAGACCATTTAGCCTGCCTTTCCTGTTTGCTTCTTAACTTTGTTTTGAACTTTCGGGTTTTTCTGTTCTTGCTCACAAGCTTTTTTATCATTATCGTTTTCCTGGTTTGGGGATAGATCATCAACTTCCATGTTTTGAATGGTTACCTCTTGTATAGTCTCAATTGGTTTTGGTTGAAATGTAACAAGTTCTCCCCTTCGTCTTTTCCTTTCCTCTCCTACTTCTAATCCAGTTTCTGATTGCAAGAGATTTACTGAAGGGATTTCCAAATCCTCCTGATCATAAAAGCTTACACCAAAGTTCTTTGAGAGATGTCGTAGATTATGTCTTGGAGTTGGTTCCTTCAGCTGTCCCGATGTACTACTACCAGCAATTCTGTTTGAGCCATATACCATATTTCCATCAGACCTAACATCTTCCTTCAGCCATCTTTCTCCTCCCATAACACTAGCACGGCGTAAGGGAGCCTTTATAGAAGCATCCCAAGCCCTCACCAAGTCCTCTTCCTTACTACGAAAAAAGATCTCACAATGTTTATCCAAATGTCCAATTAGACCACATATAAAACATATAGTTGGCAATTTTTCATATTTAAAGACACAGTTCAACCAATCACCTCCTGCCCTTCTTACTTTTTTTCCTTTTTGTAATGGTTGTCTAATATCCACGCTAACACGCACACGTAGATAGATAAGACCCAATGAAATTTCCCAATGCCCGTGCCACTGTCTTAGTAAACAAATTCTGTGTAAGACCATGAATCTGTATCTAGAAATTTGTATGTGTCAATTGTGCCGTAGATGGATCTTCTCCTTCTTTCAGAGTATACAAAATCAACAATTGATTATCAAAAGTCCAAGGACCATTTTCACCAACCCATTTTAGATCATACGGATGATAAAATCTAAACAAAATCAAATTTTCCCCAATTTCAGAAATTGTTAAACCTTTCCCCGGTCTCCATATACTAGCCATTCGATGTTTGAAAATTTCAAAGTTAAAATTTTTATTCGTCACAAGTGATCCAACCATACAGCACTTATAATCAATTTTTTCCCCTCCTGTGTTTGTTACATCGAACTCAAATCCATCGTCAACAATCTTCAATTGTTGGAACTGTTCCATTGCCTTTTTGTAAATTGAAATCTCTGAAACAACAGTATATTACACGACCAAACAAAAACCAATCAACATAAAACAGTAAACAAACTCTCCAAAGGAGTAGGCTCTCAATAGGAGCATTTCAAATCAACATCTAGCAAAAAAAATAGAGGATTTTCTGATAAAAAACAAAGGCAGGCGGCGGTAGAACTCATTCAGACGACGACGACGAAACCTCGGCTTTCCATTTTCTATGTCAAACGCGAAGGCTGGTGGCGGAATCCTCCTCAGGATCGATCACGTAGGGAGTAGCGGTCGAAATCCATCAGAAAACTCCCAGATCGGCGGCGGAACCTCGACATTTCTGCTCCTATGTCGAACCACGAAGGCCGGCGTCGAAAACCCTTTAAAGTCGATCACGAAGGCAAGCGGTGGAGACCCATCAGAGAGTCCAGATCGACGGCGGCGGAAGCAGTTTTCCTTCCCCTCTGTCAAAGCGGCGATGGCGGCGGAACCCTAGCAAAGGAGAATCGCGAATCGCAAGAGAGAGAGAGAGCAGAGAGAAAAACTATTTCTTTTTTTAACCCCGTTTTTCAACATTAGTTTTTATTAATTATTTTTTTATCTTAAATACATTCAAACATCTAATCGACACATTAAATTTTTAATCTTTTAAATAAAGACATTAAATTTTTATCATTTACTTAACATATTAATAAGCTCATATTGGACGGTCGAGTTATAAGTATAATTCAAACTTCATTTAGTGCAAATAGAATTTTCAAGAGTGTCAACATTTTAATACATCAATTAGCATACAGATTGTCACGCCATATATTTTCTTAACTATTTTACTTTAGAAGACTATTGATATTCTGACAGTTTTACGCATATTAAATGGAAGTTGACTAATTCATATATTTGATCTGTCTAATAGCAACTTAATATGTTAAATAATAATTAATGAAGAATTTAGTATATCTATTTAAAAGATTAAGAGCTTAATATGTTAAAAAATAATTATTCAACCATCTTTTGAGCAACCCTTAACCCCAATCAACACTCAACCCCTATTCTATCCCTACCAGACTTCACTAAATTAATTAGAAGTAATATACAACCTCTATTCTAGTTGCTTAAGAAAGATAGCTTCCTATAGAACGGTGCAGCTGAAGAAGCCTTTATTCATCCCAAAAAGCTTATGACTACAACCCATATTCTATCCCTACCATACTTCACTAAACCTTTTATCCTAGGATGTGATTCTAGTGAGACTGGTATTGGAGTTGTTCTTATGCGAGAAGGCAAACCTATTCGTTACCTTTCTAAATCCCTTAGCCCCAAAAACTAGAAACTTTTTGCCTATGAGAGGGAATTATTAGCCATACTACAGGCATATACAGCTTGGAGACACTATTTAGAAAATTAATCCTTTGTTATTAAGACTGATCATGAGAGCATTAAGCATCTCCTAGAAAAGAAATTGCACACTTACCTGCAACATAAAGGAGTGTCCAAATTGACGGGGTTAGACTATATCATTGAATACAAGAAAGGGGACAATAGAATGTTAGGAACTAATACAATTATGATAAACGAAACACAAACAAACACACAAGGATTGTTTACCCAGTTCGCCACTCAATTTAAATGACCACGTTTGGGGGAACTACCAACCCAGGATATTTTACTATAATTGTTGGAGATGCGGATTACAAAGAAAGACGCTATATTTATACTCCTCAAAAAACCCTAATCGCCCAAAAATAAGGCCTATCTATAAGTCTCCAAAGCCCAACATAAAATGACAGATGCACTCTCAAGACAGAATGAAGAGCATGGCAGAACCATTTCTAGGGTGAATGCACTCACTATGCAGATTTCTACCTGGATGAATAAAAATAAGGCCCATCTATAAGTCTCCAAAGCCCAACAATCTCCCACCTGGAGACTATATCCGTCATCTGGTGGTAGTGCCATGCCTTCAACTTAGTTACCAAGGCCAGCTGAAGCCATACAAAGCTTCAGCTTCTCTAAGGTTACAACCTTAGTCAACATGTTTGTAGGATTCTCTGTGCCTGGAATCTTCATCAACTACATTGTCTTCCTGTCCAAGAGATGCCGTATGTAGTGATACTTCAACTCTATGTACTTTGTCTTTGAGTGAAAGGCGGCATTCTTCGCCAAATGAATGGCACTCTAACTGTCGCTTTACAGAATATGACCCTTCTGCTCCTTTCCCAGCTCACGCAAGAAATTGTGCAACCATACCAGCTCCTTACTAGCCTCAGTCACTACAACGTACTTAGCTTCTGCAGTAGACAAAGCCACCACCTTCTGTAGCTTTGAAGCCCAAGAGACTGCAGTACCACCCAATATGAAGACATATCCGGTTGTACTTCTTCTCTTGTCAAGGTAACTAGATGCCAAATCTGCATCCATATATCCTGTCAACATAACTTCCTTGCCCTCAAAACACAAAGCTTGTTCAGTGGTGCTCTTCAGGTATCTCAGAATCCACTTTACTGCTTCCCAATGCTTCTTACCAGGGTCTCCTAGTATCTGTTTAAAAGATTAAGAACTTAATCAATAACAGTGAAGCATTATGTTGGATGAGTGAATGGAACGATGAAGTTTACTGTCCAAAAATAGCGGAAGCTATTGCCCTTCTGATGAGGGCATCCCTCCTTTAGTCGCGGACCCGGAGCCAAAAGACGAGACCCGTAGAGAGCCAGTCAAGGAAGACGAGGGCAATGGCAACCAGCAGAGCACGTGGAGCGCACCTAGTAGGGCGCGGGGCGTGAAGAGCCCAAAGTCGGAAGAACAGTCCATCAGGTCATACACGTGGGGCGTGCCCTCCGATGCGCGGAGCATGGATCCAACGCCCGAAGAGAGTTCTGTCCAGGAGGTCAAGTACGTGGGGCGTACTTCTGGGGACGCCGCGCGTAAGGATCCCCAGCGAGAACCACCAAGTCCTAGAGCATAACCACGCAGGGCGTGCTGAGGGTTACGCGGAGCGTGCCAATGCTGGAGAATACTTCTTCAGCAAGTTCTTCCTGCCATGGCTATGAAGGACCACTTATCAAATTACTATTTAACCCCTCCTTTTGTTTTAATAGAATTCCCAAATAATTAAGCATCCAATTCAGGTCCAAACGATATGTAGGAAATAGTTTTTGATGGGAAATCTAACAAAGAAGGCGTTAGAATCATCATTTACCTTAAAGGTTTGAAAATTTTACTTTGAAGTACACTGGGGTAAATTTCATGAATGGTGTACAACCTTTACTCAATTTCACACTTTGGTATACAACCTTCAATTTGTCTCACTAATATGTACGACCTTATAGGTGACCTCCCACTTTGGTGTATAGCAGGTAAAAATGACCGGTCAACGCCTGGTCAACGTGCCACCTCAACATTTTTCATCTACCCATTTAAAAAAGTGGGACCTATTACTTATGTAAGTACTAAAATACCTTTCCCCCCTATACAATTACTAAAATACCTTTATCTCCTTCCTTGCAACCCATCTCTCTCTATCTTTCCATTTCTCTCTCTAACTCCTCTCTCTCTCAAACAAAACTTTTGATCTCTCTCCTTCAAAAACATATACCAGATATTTCTTCTGTTTTGACCAAGACTCAATCCCATTTATTAACCCAGGCACACCAATTTCTGTCTCATTGTTTGTAGAAAACACGTTGATAGAGTACATTCTAAATCCGAAGTTACCATGTGTTGGCTATACTCCTCTTATACTTGCTAAATATGTTGTTGCTTTAATGTGTTTTGATGTAATTCTTGAACTTTTAAGAGTCATAAATCATAATAATAAAATTTACTTCTGAGTGCCTTTTGTGGGAAGAGAAATAATATTCATAATTTGGAAGCTTCACTGTATGCGAAAACCTCGAGTTCTAAAGTGCTTTAATTAAAAATTTACTTGTTTACTTAAAATATGCAGAACCATGATTCATGTTGCAGCTAAATTCCTTCTCATATAACTGTTGTGATCCGACTCGTATTATTTAATAAATCTAAACATGAAATTTGATATTTAATGTTCTTTTGTATTCTAGATTACCAGAAAGTTAAATTGGAATGTTTAATTTTGTATTCTAAATTTGATACTTAAACGATAGTTGATTGTATTTAACAGTTAGATGCAGTAATGTATACAATATTTAGCCTTGTTAATTTAAATGTTCCATATTTTATGTGGACCTTTTGGCCATGAGAAGGAGTCTGAGTTTATGTAATTTTGAAGAGTCGTAGCAGTACACAGAAAGATGGATTCTTCATTTGGTGGAAAGGTTTAATATGGACTTAGAAATTACAAATTCATTATTGTTTTTCAAAGGAGAGAGATTGAAAATTTTTTTAGAGAGAGAAGTGAGAGAGAGAGAGAGGAGTTAGAGAGAGAAATGGAAAGATATAGAGAGAGGTTGCAAGGAAGGGGATAAGGGTATTTTAGTAATTGCAAAGGAGAGAAGGGTATTTTAGTAATTACATAAGAAATGGGTAAATAAAAAATGCTGAGGTGGCGCGTTGATCAGGCATTGACCGATCATTTTTACCTGCTATACACCAAAGTGGGAGGTCACCTATAAGGTTGTACATATTAGTGAGACAAATTGAAGGTTGTACACCAAAGTGTGAAATTGAGTAAAGGTTGTACACCATTCATGAAATTTACCCAAGTACACTGTGTTCCAAGGCTTTTCATCATCCAATAATGCAATGGAGTACGAAGCATTACTCTATGGGATTAGAATACTAAATGTTATAAAATCAGACCGAGCAATTTTGAAAAGCGACTCCAAACTTATTACCAATCAAATGTTGAATAGTTGGGAGATAAAAGACGCCTCTATGAAGTCATATTTAGCTTTGGTAAATGAACTGATGGCTCAAGGCCAATAGGAAGGAGAAGCCTAGAAATAAGGCGTATTCGGATAGAAGAGAATTGCGAAGTAGACAACTTGGCAAAGATAGCCTAGACTCTGAAGGTGTAAAGAATATGTCCATGTCTGATTGAAGTTGTTCAGCAACCAAGCATCCATAAAGAGGATATAATGTTCTAGACCTAACAAATGGATGGTATTACCCTATTTTTCTATATTTTATCATTGGAACCCTCCTAGAAGACAAAACTGAGCAAATTAAAATCCTTCAGAAATCTAGTGATACTATATGGCGAATAACACATTTTACTAGAGGTCCTTCAATCTTATTGGCTCAAATGCGTAGGTTTTCAAGAAGCCTAGTGCATCCTCTAAGATATCCATGAGGGTATATGTGGTGCCCATGAGAGAAAGGACGCTTTAAGTAGAAAAGCACAATTACAAAGGTTTTACTAGCACAAAATGGTCCAAGGTGCAGCCAACTTCATAAAAAAGTCATCCTCATGTTAGAATTATGCACCTGTCATTAGATCTCCAACTTCTATCATGAAGATAATTGAGCCTGTGTGACCTTTCATAACCTGGGGCATTGATATTGTTGGAGCTTTTCTAGAAGCCCAATATTATAATAAAGTACTTAATTGTTACAGTGGATCACTCATAAAATGAGTAGAAGTTGAGCCAACCTCATCCATGAATCAACACAAATCATGAACTTCGTAAAAAAGATGATCTTGTGTCGATTTGGTGTTCCTCGCACCATAATCACTGCCAAAAGATAGCATCTCAATTAGCGATTACAGATCAATAGCTTTGTTTTCACTTCTTTATCACACCCTCAAACCAATTGAACCAGCATCTCTTGTTTATCTTCTCTCCCTAAAGACTGGGATCTTCACTACTTAAAGTATGGACAACACCTTTTACTAGGATCAATGTGATTGTATGTAAACCTAGAGGACTCAAATGACTAGACCAAGGCGGATCAGGGGATGACCAGAGTAACAAATTGAACAATAGTTTAAGGCTTGAAGAAGAGTTTAGATAATCTCGAGAAATATTGGGTTGATGAGTTGCAAAGCATATTTTAGGCATATCAAACAACTCATATAACTTCTACCGAGAAACCCCTTTCTTTCTTACGTATGAAACTGAAGCATTTGTTCTTGTAGAGATAAGAGCAACCATTCCAAAATAGAGTTCTACTCAAAAGCGGATAATGAAGGAAATATGAGAAGAAACTAGACCTAATTAAGGAAAAAGAGAAAGAGTTATAGTGAAAATGGCACCCTATCACTTGAAAATGAAGTCAGCTCATGACAAAAGAGTTTGGTGGGAATGAGTTTTCTACATTAAATCTGAAATTTTATGATAAACAAGATAAGTTTCTTCCCTTTTCACGTTCCATTTTTAATTAAAGAAATTTGAAATTTCTTACCCTTATAAAGTATTATGAATATCATATACGTTATTATGATAAATTTAACAAACTGTGAAAGATGAAGTCATAGAGACAAATCTTTCATTAAATTTTGCATACTCAATATGTCTCATATTTTTTATGCATGACGAGTATAATAGACTATTATCGTTGAATTAGAACAGAATGCACAAGACCCGTAATTTGGAATTTTATAAAAAGATCTATCCATTCAAGGTGATCTTGTTATTTGATATTGAAATACCATAAAAATGGATCAGATAATTATAGATGATCTGGGTATGATCAATTTTTGTGAATAAACATGCATATAATTATTAAGGCCATTATAAGTAAACGAATTACCAAATTGGATAAACAAAACTTTCAAGTCCTTAGAGTTTGTATTAGGTAACCTTGTTTGTTTTGAGGTGTAATTGAAGAACATGGTAAGTGAGGGTATGTGAAAGTGAATTTTGGGTAATTTTCCTTATACCTCAAATTGAGGAGAATCATGGTACATGTCTTTTTCTTCCAAAATTACCCTTTGTCTTTTATTTTATTTATACCAATGAAATGATATAAGAGTAATTTTATATATAACTACATTAAACCATCACTTACTTTACTTTAATTACAATTCATCCAAACGATGCCTTAATGATCTCTGAATGTTATTCATGCATGAATGCACAATATTAATTGCAAGTAAATAGGGACCATGTAAGATATCTTACCCAATATAGAATGTCATAACTTTTATGATGTTCAAAATAAATATGCTATCTTGGATAATAATGCGCATTGAAATATAAAAGTGCATTGTTTTTGAGCCATTGTCATTACGGTTATTTATTAAGAATTCATTATGAAAATAATATTTATGAGCAATAGCCACTTTTATGGTTATGACCGTTATATGATGTATTATTAAAGCAAGCACGATTAAAATTCTATTATGAATTTGTTTGGCATATAATACTTACTCGGTTTTATCCTTCGACTAAGTTCATTCTAGAGTCAGAAATCAACATGAAGGAATTGCTAAGTTGATTCTAAGATGAACTAAAAGTTCCATAAGAAAGACATTGCATCGTATTTGATATTTGCCAACGAGGCCGATGCAAACAGTATTTCGCCATGAAGTCTGTTTCATGGATCAAGCCATTGATCTCCAAGGTAAGTGAATATAGTTTTTATGCTTTACCATAATCTTTTAATAATGGACATGATATGCCTTACTTCTGAAGTTCTTTCAGTACTAATCCACAAGTACAAGAGAATCGCTAATACTACAACCAGCGTCAAACACTGGCATGAAAAATAAAGCTCAATCTAGAGAAGTGTATATTCGGAACTGTCACGTCCATGTCTAAATTTCTAGAATTTATATCTTGATATTAGTATATACTATAATTATTGGGTATGCGATATTAATTCGGTGTTATAGGAAAAGTTTGAAGTTAATTTGATGGGTTTATGTGTAAATTAAAAGTTTAGGGTAAATTTTAAAAGATTATATAAAGATCGAAAAACAAACTGGATATTATCCAGATTTGGGATATATATCCCAAACCCAGGAGGTGCGACATCATCATCTTTCTTTCTTTCTTTTTTCCATTTTTCTTCTTCTGTTATTTATCATCGTTCTTCGACCGTTTCTCCACCGTTTCTTTGATTTACGGATATTCGACCGTCCGAATCACTCGAAATTTAAAACATAGCATCTTTATCTATAGATCTAAGTCCTAACCGAAGAGTTTTTGAGTTTCGGAAACGTTTGGAGGGAAAACGTCTTAGACAGAATTTAGAGAAGAATCGATCGAGTCAATTAGTAGCCAAGGTAAGTAACTATCAACTATATTTTGAGTTTTATGTATATAGATAAATATATATCAAAGATTTTTCAGAAAATGATATTTTAAGGTTATGTAGAAATTTTGTAAAATTAGAGTTTTTCATGATTTTGCTTTTTATTGTGAATTACGGTTCAAATGAAGCTATTAATTATGCTTCTATGTGAATTTCAGATTTTACTTGATTATGTTAATTTAAGGCTTAATTTGGTTGATTTACATATATACATATATGTTTTTGGTTTCAATATATATCTATATTGAACAAAATGAATTTGATGATTTCTTATGAATTGTTTTTGGATTGAGAAATCTGTTGCGGTTATTGTTGTTATTATTTTGGGTTGAAGTCCAAATATGATTTTTATGATACAAATGGGCTAATTGAAGCCAAATGATTTATCATTATGAAATAGTTTGCAATTTGATTGTGAAAGGAAATTTGAGCATGTTATGATTTAATGATTTTATATCCATCGAGAGTTATTCGGATCGGTGGTTTTATATTTGAAGACCATGTTCAGTGAGGGACATGGTCTGTGTACACAGTCTGAAGACCTATTGGGTATGGCAAAGAAGTGTCGGGTAAGACCATATGGGATAGGCAATGTTAAGAGACGTCTCGACTATATATGTGGTTATGGATTGATACTTAAGGGGAGAAACTCGAGGATGGATACAATGTTTTAAGTTCATTTGGATTATGTTTTCGGTTATGATTGATTTTGATATAAGGTTTTACGTTTGATTAAATACGAGTTGGTTTGATAAAACACTTATTTGATTACAATATTTTATAAGGTTTTGAACTAAAGAATGGATAAAAGATTATATATTTTTGGTTTTTAGTTTAATACCTTGACTATATTATGAACTTAAGTTTTGAGTATATTTTATAAGGTTTTGATTAAATCCCTTTATAAACGTATATATGTAGCTATGTTAAGTAAAGTTAGTTTTTATGGCCGATAGTTTCTTACTGAGATTTTTGTCTCACGTTTTTAAATGTTTTAATGTTTTTAGGTGAGAAAGTACAAGATATAGAGAATGTTACGACCGATTAGACGAGGTTTGGAAGTGGCTGCTTATTGTTAGAATTATGGTTAGACCTTTGGTATTTCAATTGTAATATAATATGATATTATGATATTGGGATAAATTGGAGACTCCTAAGTGTTGATTATAATCTTTTTATTTCACGCCCGATGCCGATTGAGGTCGTCTAGGGTCGGATGTGACAGGAACCACTTCAGAAAAACTCCTCGACCTAATTATTTCATATGAATAGATGTAATCCCTACTTTTATTAAAAGATGTAACTCCTATTTTTGTGCTAAATATTTCGACCCGGTCTTTTCTCCTATAAAGAAAAGAACTATATGTAAAAAAAATTTGGCTTTTACTAAATAAATTATTATTTCTTAAATTATGTATAAAATTCAAATGAATTTTTCCCTTTCTAGAAGCAAAAAAGATAGATATATATATACAAAAAAAAAAGCAATATATAATGTGGAGTAACATGGTTAGCACAGCAGTGTCGGAAGATAAATAAATAAATAGGATATGATCAATCTATTTAATTCAGTTACTATTTATCCTAGTGGAATTGACCATCAAAAATAAAAATAAATAATAATAAAGACAAACAAAGAAGAAGAAGAATCTTCCATCGACTAAAAACGTACAATTATTGTGGAGACTCAGAATCTGTGGTAAGGTAGAAGAATTTCATTTTAATGTATTATAGTTTTTTTTGAAGAATTAATATATTATACTTTTAATTTGTTTTTAAAAAAATTCCATTCCATTAAATGAATGTTAATCATAAAAACTAGTTTTGAATTTAAAACTCAATTAATTAAGTGTTATTTATTTTATTTGTGTTCTAAAATTACATGTTTAACGGTTTGTAAATATTTTTTTATGTGGTAAGGTTATAAATACGCTAGGCGTTAGTCGACCAGTTAGAACTACTGGGGATTACTTAAAGATTAACCGGATTTGTATTTTCTCATATAAATTGAATCAAAATGTGTATTATACCCTCTAATAATAATAGTAATATAGGAAAATGTGTATTTATAATATATATCCTTAAAAACGTGTCAAATAAAATATTTCAACGATAATATTATTGAAACATCTGAAACAAGTAAACAATAATGTTCATAAGTCTTCAACTATAATAGAAACAAGTAGCGAACAAATTTAAAAAAAAAAAATCCAAAAGTAATAAATAAAATTCTAAATTCACTAAATATGATATAACAATGTTAAAAAATCAAATTATAATAAAGTAAAAAATCAAAATAGTAATGAAAATATATATATATATTTGTTTCAATCGCGGTCCAGGTGGTCTCAAGGCAGCTTAGGTGAAAAAAACCAATGAGCAAAAAAAGCGGTTAGAGGTTTGAGCTAGAAAATCGGAACATTTTCTCTATTTTGAACTTAGAGAGTGTTTGTTTCAGCTTTTCGAATGAGCGTTTAGCGTTTCACTACAAACCGCAAGAAATATAACGTTTGATTATGTTTATATAACTGCAACGTGAGCGTTTCACAAAAAGCTCATATTTGAAGTTTTTCATAAACATGTGTTTGTAGTTATTTGTTATTAACAAAATTATCCTTTTTTTCCCACAAAATATGTTTATTCTTTAACATTACTTACATTTCTACAACATAATTACCGGAAGAACAATGTTTTGTTTGTGTTTAATAAATTTTTTATTTTTTGTATAGATTATTTTTATTAATTTGTGTAACACATTTTTTATTTTATAATAGGATAAGGTGTAAAAATACCCCTAACATTTGTAGATAGGAGAATTTTACCTTTAACGTCTAAAATGGTGCAATTATATACCTCTAATGTTGGCAGCCAAAAATAATTTTACCCATAACATTGACAACTTGGGTCAATTTGAGAAATAATTTATCAAACTGTCTTTTTGGTCACGAATATTATCACAAACAAATGATTAAACGTGAATTTTTTTAAGAAAAAATATTGTCGTTTGTACGAGTTGGACAAAAAAAAATTCAAATATTTCGCCGAATTTATAAATATTAATTTTTAATTTTATTATTAAATCACAAAAAAATATGAAATCTCTTTTTTAGAACTATTGGTATGTGCAATTGGTGTAGAATAATAAATAAAATATCTATGTTTTCTAATAATATATGAAGTTGACCCAACTTGCCAATGTTAGGGGTAAAATTGCTCTTAGCTGCCATCGTTATGGGTAAAATTGCACCATTTTAGACATTAAGAGTAAAATTATTCATAGTTGTAAACGTTATGAACATTTTTTCACATTTTTCCTTTTATAATTTCATCGTTGATTAATTTAAAACATGTCAATTTTAGACATTTTAAATCCGAAAAGCAACAACTCAATATAATTTTACCAAACATTAGTAATTAAACTGCTAATAACAAACAGCTAACAACTTACTGTAACTGAAAACAGCTAACAGCAAACACATGAGCTATTAGCTAACAGCTGAACCAAACAGACCCTTAAACTATCCAATCAACTTTATTCTTGAATATTGCTACTATGTCTATAAAAAATTTATAAAAACTTCAATTTTATACTGTAAAAATTTATTCAGAATCATAAAATAAAACTTTAACTATATATATAATGAATAAATTTTTTTAATTAAATTATATTTTTATATTTAACTAATTTAGCAAAAAAAGAAAAAAGTTAAATATGCTAAAAATTAAATATTATAAAATCTCTTTTCCAAAACAAATTAAATATATAATATATAATAAGAAAAATGAAAGTTTTAAGGGTTAATACACATATTTGCCCTCGTGTTTTCTCAGAAAAACACATATGCCCCTGTATCAAATAAACCAACTAAAATCTTCTTGTACTTGTCATAACCCTACGGATATACCCCACACTAACGGAATGATGATTTGGCACAAACGCCGTTCCACGTGGAACGCCACGTCATGCCACGTCAACTGCCAACAAATCAAAATGAATCCTATGTGGCAAAGTAAAAAGGGTTAATACACATATTTGCCCTCGTGTTTTCTCGGAAAAACACATATGCCCCTGTATCAAATAAACCCACTAAAATCTCCTTGTACTTGTTAATAAGTTATCATGCCACGTCCCTTTTTTAAAAATTTAAATAATTAAAAATATGTCTACATAGCATTGTAATTCCTAAGTCACAGCATACAACTTCTTGTGCCAGAATTCATCCTAAAACGACTTGTTCATGAATTTGACCGCATCATCCATGAACTGCATATAATTGAAATCATCAACTCAATAAAACATAGAATCAGAAACATTTCTGGTTTGAACACAATTATAAAGCCGCTTTCTGGATATTTAAGCATATCATTTCTCAATAGTAGCAAACACTCGCTGAATGTAAACCTGTAAAATATAGAAACCGTTTAACCCAAAAGCTTAATGACTGTTTCAAAGTTTAATTAATTCGTACCTGGTAGCCTTCAAGGAGATGGAGAATAATGCGAGCATTAGGGAAATCACTCTCTCTCTCTTTCTTTCGACTCTCTCTCATTTTAGACGTTAGGGTAAACCTGTTCCTAGGTATGAACTGCTACTTATATGAACTTCCATGTAGACATATTTTTAATTATTTAAATTTTTAAAAATGGGAAGTGGCATGATAACTTATTAACAAGTACAAGGAGATTTTAGTGGGTTTATTTGATACAGGGGCATATGTGTTTTTCTGAGAAAACACGAGGGCAAATATGTGTATTAACCCTTTTTACTTTGCCACGTAGGATTCATTTTGATTTGTTGGCAGTTGACGTGGCGTTCCACGTGGAACGGCGTTTGTGCCAAATCATCATTCCGTTAGTGTGGGGTATATCTGTAGGGTTGTGACAAGTACAAGGAGATTTTAGTGGGTTTATTTGATACAAGGGCATATGTGTTTTTCCGAGAAAACACGAGGGCAAATATGTATATTAACTCAAGTTTTAATAAACCAAAATAAGAAACACCTGAATATTTGGAAATATAAATATATTATATATTGGGAGCAGGATGGATGGAGATGTTGTGACAGACGGCTATACTTACAACATCTGGCGTATCCTGCTCCTTATATTATACTCATATTTATTTATTTTGTTTTATGAAACCATATTTTATTGTTCAAATTTGAATATTACGAGTTCAACTCCAATTCAAACTTTATGGTCAATTTTAGTAACTTCCTAATTTTTAAATTTCATATTCCTTGGCGGCAATTTATGATTTCTGTTTCAGATAATGCTTAAATTTGAATCTAATTTTCTGCTAAATAGTTAAATTTAACCTTAATAAGATTAATTTTACCCATATGTTATAGAATAAAAAAGTTAATCTTTCAAATATATATCTAATGTGTTACTAATATATTTATAAAAAAACCCTAATATGTGGTTTTCCTACCCTGCGGCGATACTCCATCGCAGCTAGGGTTTAAGGCCAAGTTTGGTGCGTTAGATACCGGCGGCTGTCCGGAGAAGTGATCGGGATTGCGGAAACAATGGTGGAAGGGATCGAAAAACAGTGGCATAGGATGAGATTGACGGATGAAGAGGATGAAACAGTGTCAATCGTGAAAGAGGTCGAGGGCATGACTGTGGACAACTCGAAAAAGGTGATTGGTAGACTGCTATCGTCAAAGCCCCCGAACATTAGAGTAATGGCAAATGCGTTTAATGTGGTATGGAAAACACAGAAAGGCTTTAAGATAAACGAAAGTGGAGATGGTCTCTTTGTCATTTAATTCCAATCTACAATAGAAAAAGGGAAGGTTCTTGATGAGTCTCCATGGCATTACGACAGGCACCTTGTGGTCCTGGCGGATATGGATGGAATATCACAAATCTCCATGATCAATATGAACAAGTGTGAATTCTGGGTACGAATGATTGATGTACCTCTAGATTGGAGAACAAGCGGCCTTATCGCAAAACTCGCTGGGAGAATTGGAGATATTATCGACATTGATGAGGATAACATGGAGATGACGGCCAAATATGTGCGGGTGCGAATCAGTTTGGAGATAACGAAGCCACTACTCCGAGGGATGAAGGTGCAACATACAAAGAATGAAATCATCTGGATTTCACTTAAATACGAAAAATTACCGAACTTCTGCTATAGATGTGGAATCCTCGGTCATGGTTACGAGGACTGTGATGTTGCTCGGGGAGATGAGGAAGCGGAGGAATGGCCGTACGACCCGAGGTTGAGAGCGACCCCCTCAAGATTCTGTGTCTACAATTGTGGATTTCAGGAAAAGAAAGATAACAGAAAAGGTTACGAGAAAGATGATTCTGGCCGTATCCGACAACACACTGCTCGTAAATTGTTTGGGTGAGAAGCCGAGGGGAGCACCACCAGAAGCACTGAAACTGGTGCACATTTTGTGGAAATAGTAAGAGAGACAGAAAAACAGAAGCATAACGCGAGCGGATTCAGGATGAGCTATGAGAAGGAAATAGAAGCAGGGAGGAAGGATGCTGAGAAAATTAGCAGTGAATCGGAAATAGGGTCGAGGGAGATTGAGGACATAGAAGTGGAGATGGTACAAGCGACTTTCACAAATATCCAGAACGAAGAGGTACCCAGGGGAAGAGAGGTAGTGGAAGGTGCCCCAGGCACATGCCAGAATCAGAAGAAAAGCTTCAGATTTAAACGTGCAGCTAGGCAAGCAAACTTTGCGGCACAGATTAGAGAAGACCAGATGGGGTTAGAACCACAAAAATGAAAGAGGAACAACCTCTCTGACATTACGGAAGTAGAAGGTGCTGCGAATCAGAAAAAGTCAAAAAATGAGATGCAAGACTAGATGGTGGGTGCCGTTGATCAGGCCCACCCTACAGGATGAAAATACTAAGTTGGAATGTCCAGGGGCTGGGCAATGCCTGGACATTCCGAGCACTAAAGCAATTGATAACTCGAAATTGCCCGGATGTGTTTTTTCTCATGGAGACTAGATTGAGGAAAAATGATAGCAGTAGATTTTTTAACTGTTTTAGCAATTTTAATTTATTTTTTATTAATTATGTGGGCCTGAGTGGCGAGCTTATTCTGGGATGGAATAAAGAAGTAGATCTGAGCATTTTGAATTACTCAAATCATTGCATCTACTTCACTGTACGTATGAATAACTTGATATGGAGAAATCTAGCTGTATATGGGTGGCCGGAAAAACAAAATAAAAAGCTAACATGGGAACTGATCAATCATTTGAGCTCTTTGAACACAATGCCGTTAGTTTGCTTTGGAGATTTTAATGAAATCCTATGGCCATCGGAGAAAAAAGGAGGTTTAACTCGAGACAACAAAGAAATGCAGTGTTTTCAAGAGTGTCTGGAACAGTGCAATCTAGTGGACATTGACAGTGTTGGGGCGCTATTCACTTGGCATAATAATCGAACTGGGGAAGGTGCAATCTGGGAATGCCTGGACAGATTCACCGTGACAATAGATTGGTGTGCTCTCTTTCCGAACCTCGAGATAAACGTCCTCCCTCGTATAGCCTCTGACCATAATCCACTATTATTGGATTCAAATGGCTTAGCGGCTGGCTATAGGCAAAAAAGACAGTTCCGTTTTGAAGCTTACTAGGCGGCAGATGAGAGCTGCAAGAATTTAGTGTCTGCGAAATGGCTAGAGGGAAGGACCGAACAGCTTGGTGTTCAAATGAAAATTGCTGTTGTTGCTAACGCCTTATCAAAGTGGAATCGGACCAAATATGGGGATATGAGGAAGCGTATTGCCGCTGAAACTCAGCAACTTGACAGCATTCAAAGACAGGCTGATCCGTGGCTCCAGGTCATTGAACGTGTGTTAGCAAGCTCGATTAAGGAGTTACAAGGGGTTGAGGAGGCCAAATGGAAACAACGGTCCAGAATTGAATGGCTCAGGCTGGGCGACTGTAACACATCCTTCTTCCATGCGAAGGCGTCCGCGCGACGAAGAAGAAATCGGATCAAACAGATAAAAAATGGAGAAGGATCGTGGGTAGAGGGGGACGTGGCCGTTGGAGAGGTGGCAATCGATTATTTTCAGCAGCTCTTTACTAGTACTTGGCCTGCGGAAATGGATCATTTTGTCAGAGCGGTTAACAACCAACTCTCTAGTGAACAATAATAGCTGATTATGCAACAATACACCAGTGAGGAGATTATCGCTGCCATCAAACAAATCAATCCAACCAAAGCCCCGGGGCCTGACGGTATGTCATCGCTGTTCTTTCAAACCTATTGGGAAATAATTGGCAGTGATATTATAAATTTAGTGATGGAGGTGATGAATTCTGGCAACATGCCTGAAAGGTTAAATCACACTCTTGTTGCATTGATTTCGAAAGTTAAAACGCCCGAGTCAATGAAGGATCTTCACCCTATAGCACTATGTAATGTCTTATATAAGCTCATATCCAAAGTAATTGCAAATCGACTGAAACAGGTACTCCCTAGTGTCATTTGTGATACACAATCTGCCTTTGTTCCTGGACGCATAATTACTGATAATGCTATTATTGGCTTTGAGGCGTTTCATAGTATGCAAACAAGAGTCAAAGGTACCAAAGGGAATTTTGCTCTAAAACTAGATATGAGCAAAGCTTATGACTGGGTTGAGTGGAGCTTCCTACAAAAAGTCTTGGAGAGAATGTTGTTCCCACCCCACTTTGTTAAGCTGATAATGATGTGTATATCTTCGGTTTCGTTATCTTACCTGATAAATGGCCAACCACAGGGGTTTATTAAGCCGAGTAGGGGCTTACGTCAAGGAGATCCTATCTCTCCATATTTGTTCATCATCTGTGCAGAAGCGTTCTCAGCAAATATCAGGAAAGCCGAACTAGAAGGTAGAATACATGGAGTTAAGGCTAGCTGTGGAGGCCCTAATGTCACTCATCTATTTTTTGCAGATGATTCCCTAATCTTTGGAAGAGCTAATTCTGCTGAAATTGGGGCATTACAGAGTATCCTTGAGGAATATGACCGGGTTTCAGGACAAATGATCAATTTTGATAAATCAGAAGTGTTTTATAGTTGTGGTGTGCCTGAGGAGAGGAAAGCTGAATTGACTCAAATGCTCAAGGTTAGAGAAACTGGAGCCCTCCCCCGATACCTAGGGCTACCAACCCTTATTGGGAGATCTCGGAAGGAAGTCTTTTCTGCAATTAAAGTACGAATCAACCGCAAGTTGAAAGGTTGGGAGGAGCAGAATCTATCAATTGGAGGAAAAGAGGTTCTTATCAAATCTGTCATCCAATCTATCCCCACTTATATTATGTCATGCTTTCTGCTCCTTGACTACTTCTGTAGGGAAATACAAAGCTCTGTTAGTCTCTTCTGGTGGGGTGGTTCTACAGGTAAGAAACCGATATACTGGGATGCGTGGGATAATGCCTGTAAGTCAAAATTCGAAGGTGGGCTAGATTTCAGAAATATAAAATCCTTCAATTTAGCTTTATTGTCCAAGCAAGGCTGGCGGATCCTGAATAACCCGAGTTCCCTATGTGCTAGAGTGCTTAAAGCGAAGTATTTCCCTTTCAATAATTTTCTAGAGGCCCCAACATGCTCTGGACCGAGTTACTTCTGGCGGGGGGTCCTAAAATCACGGGAGATACTCCGTAAAGGGATTTTCTAGAGAGTTGGCAATGGGCAGAATATCAATATCTGGTCGGACTGCTGGGTGCCCTCATTGAATGCTCGCCGCCCACTCCTCTCCCTGGTAGCACCGAAGCCAATTTTAGTACAAGAGCTAATCGATTATCCGAACTATTGTTGGAACAGTGCACTCCTAAACGAAGTCTTCCAGACTGATGACGTCACTGAGATCCTCAAGATTAAGATTAGCTTCCGGCTTCTGAACGACAGGTTGTATTGGGGCCTCACTGAGTCTGGTATATTTTCTGTTAAATCTTGCTATTATCTTGCAGAAAATGTTCGGTGTTCAAACAGCAGCCAAGGCTCTAGTAGTCCGAGAAACTGTGTCTTCAAGCAGATTTGGACGCTTAATTTACCAGCAAAAATAAAGCATTTTGCCTGGAGAGTTGCGCGGAATAAGATGGCGACTGGCGAAGCTTTGCTGAGGCGAGGGGTTACGAATGCACTGAATTGTTGCTGCTGCAATTTTGGCGTTGAAGATGTTGGGCATTGTCTGTTACTTTGTCCATTCGCGAAAGAAATCTGGCGCAAGGCTTCACAGTAGGTCCGCGTTGATAAGGTAAATACGATTGACATGATCACATGGCTTGAATACATTTTTGCGCAGCTTCGAACAGATGAGGTCGAGCTTGTGATTGTTATTTCTTGGTGGACTTGGTACCGACGTAATGTCTGGAAGAACGACCAAAAGTGGATATTGTCCGAGATAATTGCGTCAAAAGCAGTACAGTTCCTCACTGATTGGCGCCAAACGAACACGCCGAATACAAACCGTCTGACAAATGTTATTGGCTTTCGTAACGAAGCTCTTGTTCCTAAAAAATCTTGGTGTCGCCCCCCGCCTGGTGTCATAAAAATTAATTGTGACGCCTCTATGGGGGATAATGACAGGGATTGCAGGATCGGGCTAGTCGCGAGAGACTCGGATGGCTCGGTAATGGCCTCAGCAGGCATACCGATCGGACCAAGCTCCACAGCTGCAGCTGCTGAAACTTGAGCTATTCTGGAAGCACTGATATGGGCGAGTGAATGTGGCTTCCGAGCAATTATGGTAGAGTCTGATGCGAAGGTTGTGATTGACACAATTAATGCTAGGGAGCTACCGAAGTCGGCCCTAATGGAAACCCTTATTGACATTCGCACCCTGGCCCTAGGATTTATTAGATGCTCTTTCATATATGTTCACAGAAATAATAATTGTGTTGCTCACGAGCTAGCTAGGTGGTCGAAGGGATCCACGGACCCAATTTATTTGATTGAGGAGGCCCCGTCCTCTGTCTGGAATCTCCTTTGTAGTGATTTTGCTAATTCGGCATGCTAATGGAAATTCGGAATTAATTTCAAATATATATATATATATATATATATATATATATATATATATATATTTATAAAAAATCATATTAAAATACTAAAATTAAATGAATCACGTGTAAATTAATCTCAATTTTTTTTATCTAAGTGTCTAAAATATTGACCGTGTTATTAATATAGTTATAAATAACTAAAAAAAATATATGAAACTGTTTATGTTTATCTACAAACTTATTTGGAAGGTCCGATGTGATAGTCAAATAATTGTTAACCATCATATTCAAAATTTCTATTAGATATGACTAAAATTATTTTACTTAAAAACGTTAGTATTAAATTTAAATCATTTTCATATTAGGGCTATGCATTTTTTCAAAAACGTCAGGATCAAATTTATCAAGTATCATTTTTTGTTTATAGCGTAATTATGATGGAATGACTGTTTTATTCGGCCTTTCAAATAATTTAAGAATATACATTACTTATGTTGGAGGCTTAGAGCTCCAAATAGACATCTTATTTGAAACTAACAACTAATGATTATACATAATCATCGATTTCATTTGTATGGATTCCATAACACATTGTGTCAATTAGGTAAGAATATCACACTTGAAACTAACAATCAAGGGTATCTCTAAAGAAGTATAATAAACCATTCATTATGCCATATTGCATCGTACTCTCCTATTAGAGAGTGTATGATTTTGTTGGTTTTTAGCGATTTGATCAATAATTTTTTGTGACATCCCTATTGATATTGATGACAATAAAAAGTTAAATTTATATGTTTTTTTTCTTCTTTCTAAACAAACACTCCAAATTATAACTTAATTATTTTGTTATAAAATATATATTATTTTGTTAGAAAATTAATTGTGTAGTTAAATTAATGGTATAAAGAATATTTATTATTAAAAATTTAATAAAAAGAAGTAATTGAGTGGTTGTAGAGTTTAACATGTCTATTGAATACGAGACTTTACTATTTGTGAATTCCGTTTATACGCGATCCCACAACACATTAAATTAAAAGTTGTTTGTTGACATTGTTCGCTAAAATTAATATCTAAATATTCATGAAGTTTGTGATTTTTTTTGAAAATTTTGTTAAGGAATGATCATTATCATTAAATATTATATCTACGATTTAATTTTAAAATTGTATGAGTGTCATGTCCATATTTCAATTTTTTTTATATTGATTAGATACTAATTACCTTATTAGATACTAATTCGATAGTCTACATTTTATGGACAAAATCCATTTATAGAAATTGCTATCCTGTTATGATCCATTAAAACATAATACAAAGTATTTGTTAGCGGGTGAAGTGAGCAATTTTTTCATTTTCATTTTCATTTTGTAATTGGGTTGGGTCTAATTAATGTCTCTTCTATCAATAGAATATGTGGTAGTTCACCTAGAATTGTGCATGTGTGGTAGTTCACCAATAATTGTATTGATATCCCTATGTAGAAGAAACGGAGCTTCAACTTTCTAGCATGTAACCATCAAAAAAAAAAAACTTAAAATGGAAAATGGTATTAGATAACAAGCGAATGTTATCCCTTGAGACTTCCGTAGAGAGTTGGGTCGGATGCCCTAAAACTGTATGATAGGAATCCAAATGGAGATTGTCAAGTACCCAAGTGTCTTTAGGACTACACGTCAGAGATCCCGATAACTTATACATGGCAATCTGAAATCTAAAAACCGCAAGTCTGGGATTCAAACGAAAGATAACAAATGATGGTAACGAGGCATGCACCTAGGAGAGTCCAACATCGACAACTCCTTAAAGAGGCGATATAAGCGAAAGTTTTTTACTAGGACACCAATCATTCCTCCAAATAGGAAGCAACGTCCTAAAACCATAATTGAGACAGTAGCGAGACTATATATATGAGACTAAGGAAGAACTTTGAGTATGTTCAAAACCTTAGTTTCTGTTGGTTTTCTATATTATTGAGAAGGTTGCCAACTTAGATATCAGAGTTTCCCTACAGGCAGACAATACTTCTCTTGTTTTGCTGGGAATATTCAAACGATACGAGACACTTAAGATCCAATCATCAGAAATATCCACAAAATAGCATTAGTGTGGTGAGCGTTGACCTAGGATTTCATCATGACTTCTTCAGCTCTAATTATAACAGAAATCAGTGAACGATTCCAGCAAAGATGTTGATGATTTGCTCATTAAAGGCATTACAAACCGGTATAATCCAATACCATTAAATATACCATCTCGCTGTCAGAATTAATCGACAAGTTCCTTTGAAGGGTTATTTATGACAGGAGACCGAAGGATGCAAAAACTCATTGTGCAGTTCTTGCTCAAATTGCCTTTCAGTTAGGGAAAGCAGATGGAACCCCATATATATCCACATGCACGATGGTCGGAGTGCAGGTGAGAAACACACTTCAAACCCCTATTAGGGGTGGCCTGCTAGGGTTAGGTTAAACCTTAGGGTTTTGTTAGTTGGTACCATTGGGGGGATATTTGAAAGGTCAAGTGTAGCGCACACCAAAACCTTGGGGGAGGACCCATGAATCCCAACTCGGATCTAGTGATAAGAGGCTAAATGTCTCGGTTGTGATGATAGCTGAGGCCACTATTCCAACTATTAAGCTAGCGGCCCAACAACATATGCTCGTGGGAAGTGTGCAGTAGATGGGTAAAAAGTTCTAAGGATTTTCACTTATTCACCGTATGGTGGATATTACGATGAGTCCATTTATAGGTAACCTCCATGTTGGATACCATCCTTATTTTTTTCCATTTTCTCCTATGTAGGATAAGGATCGAAAGTGTCGTTATGACCCTTTACTTCATAGGGAGCCTCATCGTCCCCTGATATGAGTATATCTCTCGAGGTGGATTCCTTTCAAGGACTATCGATCATGCTAGTATGGTAGCTCCGGAGTGCCCAATCTGATGGATGGGACTAGGTTATGGCAAACACTCAGTAAAGATAGAGTGTAGCCATGAACCATCCTCTATTGATATTCTTAATCTTAATTGTCCCAAGGATCAGAAGTTCAAGTCCTCCAGATTTTTAAAATACAATGGGGAAACTAATCCCATTGTCCATATAAGAAATTACAAGGAACTGATGGAAAATCTCTGTGGAGCCAACTAGGCGTTTATGTGCCGGATCTTCTAGGCAACTTTGATTGAAACTGCCTCATTTTGGTTCTAAGAATTAGATGCATGATCTATACATAACTCAAAACAGTTTAAAAATGGGTTTTGTACCAAGTTCATGGCTTCAATCCCCCCAAGTCACAACCTGCCAAACATTATACAACCTCTATTAGAAGCATGGGGAGTGTTTGAGAGATTATATGGACAGTTTTAAATAAACTTTCCTTAATATAAGGAAGGTTAATTTTATGAATCCCTTGGAGTCTATGTCTCACAACACCATATGTGACCGGTTCAGATCGGAACTTGTCCTAAGAAAGCCCACAAACTTGACCTTGTTGATGGAGAAGGGTAAGTTATTTGTCGAACTGGATAAAATTAGGACCAAAGACTATCGTCTAGAGAAAAGGAATAAGGGGAGAAGAAGTTACAGTTCCCTTAGTGAACCCTCAAGGAGGGCCCTAAATTAGCAATAAAAGGAGTTGCAATCACCATGGACTCTGTTTAATGCATCCACGAAATAGGTGCTGATGTGGATTGAAAAGAGTTCGGGCAAATAAGATATCAAATATCATAATCAGAAGGATGGAGAACACTATGGAACAAATCTAAAGGCCTATTGTCACTTCAATAAGGTAAATGGCGATTCCACTGATCGTTGTATGGAGTTGGGAAAGGAAAATAAGTGTTTTGATAGAAAGAGGAAAATTGGACTAGTTTGTCAAAAAGTTACAAGGAAGAGATGACTCCGAAAGAGATAGAGAAACTTTTTTTTATCTAAAAAGGTTAAAGGAGTACTCAACGTGATCACAAGAAGGACTGACATTCAAGATCGTGATTGTCTAATACCAATTGGTACAATGCCCCAAATTACTCATTCTCTTCTACTAATCCCATAACCAACCAATACGCAGATGTGTTAGTCCTCATCACATTTGTAAATGGGTAAGTCAAGAGAATCTTGGTAGATACGGAAAGTCTATAAATTTGATCACTCACATGTGAATGCGATTTGGGTAGAGCCTGTGCACATACAACGAATAGCCATTTCGGCTCCGATTAGAGGCCAAGTATTCCTGAAATGCCGGTTTGGTGATTGAGATAAATTCTAGAACGATGATTGCAAGTTCACTATAATGGAGAAACCTTTGACTTACAATATCATCATTGACATAACATTTTTTTATCCAAATTTGAAGCGATGATCTCTATAAGGCACTTGGTTTGCAGATTCCAACGGAAAAAGGAAAGGCTATTGTGAGGGGTAGTCTAAAGATGCCACATGAAACATACTTGGTGTCATTACAGACTATGGCGGAAGAGGTTAGCAATGGACCTATTGGGGAAGCAGAAAAACTCATCACAACACTCGCTAAGGCATTACGGATGGAGAAACATTTGCAACCCTTAGTAAAGGAAGAAGTTAAGAAGTTATTGTTTCAGGAGAAATAAATGAAGTAAAAGGTATCAATTTGGATATTATAGTGCACAAGCTAAACATTCCATCAACCAAACCAGTGGTAAAAAATAAGAGGAATCATGCACCTAAAAGAAAGAGGACTATAAAGCAGGAGGTGAAAAAATTGTTGGACGTTGATTTCACAAGAGGTATATAATCCAGAGTGGTTAACGAATGTGGTGATGGTGAGGAAGCCAAATGGATGGTGCCGAATATGTGTAGACTTTACAAATTTGAATAGGGGATTCTTCAAAGACAAATAACTTGCGGAACATAGACTAAATTGTTAATTCAATGACTAGGCATGAGGTATATTCGTAATGCAAAAATAGGTTATCATTAGATCAAAATGGACCCGGCTGATGTGGAGAAAATTGAATTTGTCACACATCATACCACATATTTTTATAAGGTCACATCATTTGGTCAAAAAATAGAGTAAACAATTTTTTTTGCAGATCAAATTGGGAGGAACGTAGAGGTGTATGTCGGCGATATGGTTATCAAAAGAAAATGTGATGTTGATCATTTAAATGATGTGCATGAATTATTCGAAGTAATAAAGAAGCATCGTCTCATGTCGAACCCAAAAAATGATGAGGACATCTCCAGTCCGAAGCCAGACCAGGAGGCAACTCACGCGGAGCATGGGTTAGATCACACGGAGCGTGGGTTCGTTGCTCGAAAAGGAGGAAGAGATCCATTCGTGGAGAACCAAGTTCAGGAGGCATTCCACGCGGAGTGTGGTTGTTAAGGGAAGACTTCTTCGCCAAGTTCTAATGGAGGAGACAAGGGTTGAACTTCACTTGTTTACTGTTTTGCCATTGTGCCGTATTTACCCTACTCCCATTACTTGTTTTTATCTCTAACTTACCCATAGAGTTGTTCTTTGATTATAACCCTAGGGTGCCCCTTTTAGTCTTTTATTTTTAATTGGAGGGAAGTATATAAACCCCTTAACTTTGTAATGAAGACAATTTGGATAATATTAAACTTTTAGCCTCCTTGAGAGCTTGGGTTTATCCAATTTAGGTTATTCACCTTTTAAGTTTTAGTTTGAGAAGATTGCATTCTTTGTTGGTTTAAAAGTAAAAACTTCATATCGATTTAATCCATATCAGAAAATTGCAAATTCAAAGTTAGTTCGAGAAAGTTCTTGAGATACATGGTCAGTAGAAAAAAGAGATGAGACCAATCCATAGAACATAAAATCAATCTTGGACAAGAATCCTCCTCAAAACCCGAATGAGGTGTAGAAGCTTATTGGCAAGATCAAGGTCTTAGGAATTCAATCATGAGATGTTTGCCCTTCCATGAAGCTATTAAAAAAAAAAAAAAAAAAAAAAGACTTAAGATTTCAATTGGACAGAGCATTCAAAGACATCAAAAGATTCTTTCCTCTGGTAAATGGACGTCTAAAAAGTGAAGAAACCATAAAGATTGGGTGGGCTAACTCTCTGCCAAGCCCAGCCCAATACTAAGCCCAACTCTACCCACTTCACCTAAATCTGCTTTTTATTTTTTAATGAAAATTATTATTTTACTTCACAACTTGCTACCAACCAAGCTTCCAAAAGACCAATAACCATTATTTTATTTTTTTATCAAGTTGATCCTTGTTGTTTCAAAAAAAAAAAAAATCAAGTTGATCCTTGAAATTTGACGTGATAATGCCCACAATGTAGTCATTTTCGGTAGTTCACCAACTTAAAAAATTTCTAATTGCAAATATCTTTATTGACCCTTTTTTTCTATCATAATGTAATTCTAGAGAGTCTGTATCACTGCAACGATATTTTTAAATCGGGTTTATATCCAGACTAATTTTTATTTATTGGTTAATAAACATTTTAAATAAATGAAACAGTTGATAAAAAAATTTAAAATTGCTTTATGTCGAAAGTGAGGTTCAACCCTCACTCTTAGTTAACGGTGGAAGAGCACTAACCAATGAATTCTTATAAATAAGACATGAACAGAAAATATTATCCTTGCACGTTTTAGTTTTAGTTGTGATATGTTATTGATTTTATGTTACATAATTCTATTAGTTGACTCGCCCATGCCTACCTTAATACTTTATAATTCTAATATTCCACCTATCAACCAATACATACACAACTAGAGAAAAAAAAAAAGTTTTCTCACATGGGGGATTTTATTAGAGGGTCCCGGTCCTCCAACGTATATAAAGGACCTTCCACTAACCTTTTGACACCTGTATTCCATTAACTTTGAATTCAATCCACAATAAAAACTGGTGGCTAGCTAGACATCAGTAACAGCAGAAGGAACACATCCGGCAATCGATATCTACCGCCGCCGGTCAAGTATCGTTGGCGATATCGATCGGTCTCCATCCGGCCGTGGATAGCTACTGCCGCCGGTCAAGTATCGTTGGCGATCTCCATCTTTCTCCATCCTGTTGTCGATATCTACCGCCACCGGTCAAGTATCGCCGGCAATCTCCATCATTACTCAACTAAATTAAAAAAAAATACTACTATTCTGTTTATAAACCAACAAATGCTGGGCTATTGATTTTATTTTTTCTGTATCTCTGTTTTAACTTAAGTTTGATTCAGATTCCAACAAAATTTATTACCTGGGTTCAAGTTTTATTCAAAAAAGGTTGGATTTATATGATATTCTGAGATGGGGAGCCAGTGTTTTAAGCTTAATCAGTGATGTCCATAGTTTAAGGCAACAACTATAAGATTTTGAGTTGGTTCCAATGGTGTTTTTTTTCATTTTTGTACAGAGAAAGAAGGAAAAGGCGAGATTTCCGAGAGTGTTGAATAAACAAAGGAGTTTTAACTTTTTAATCGTTGAAGTGGAATACAGGTGTCAAAATGTTAGTGGAAGGTCCTTTAAATGAGTTGGAGGACCGGGACCTTCCTATAAAATCCCCTTTGGCCGGTTTTATTGGCTTTAAGTAAAATAAACTATAAAGAAATTTTTAATAAAAAAAAATTGTACTTAAAAGTCAAAATAGAAATTTAAACCAATTTTAAATTTTAAATATTATATTATTATTTTAAATTTAAAATATTATATTATTTGGTATCCTTTTAGATCTTAATGAATATTATAACTAAATTTATAATAAAAAAATTACAATATACAATAAAAAAAATATATTTGGATCCTGGGTGGCCACACTCTTAAAGCAAGGTTATAAAAGGCGCTAGACACTAGTCGGGCGGACAGGGCCCTTATTGATTAATCGGTGATTAATCTGAGATTAATCGGGATTAATCGGATTTGTATTTTTTGTATATATTTTTTTATTAAATAAAATATTATATAACTACAATTAATATATGAATTATACTATATAAAAATAACAATATAAAATATTTAGGATAGAAAAATATACATATTTTAATATTATTTACATTAATGTCCTTAAAAAATAACAAATATATCAATAAAATAACATTTATAACAAAATGTGTCAAAGTAAAATAAAATTAATATTCTTAAAAATACATTTGATGGTTTAACGTATTTTTTAGTTTTTTTTGTTATTTAATATATATATATATATTTAAATTAAAAAAATTGACATAAAATTTAAGGGCCGATTTTTTTAAAAAAGATCTCCTGGGAGCCGCCTAGGACCGCCTGAGACCGTCTAGAAGGCCAAAAATCGGTCAATCGATTTATGCTTCCTGATTAGTGTAAATCAGGACTATGTTCTAAAAATCACCGCCTAGGCGGCCGCCTTGGCCGATTTTTAGAACACTACTCTTAACCTATACTCAGGGCTGTCTCTAAACAAATAAAATCTTAGTTGCCAAAAAGTTTTCGGCTTCTTCATTTAGATTTTTTAGTTTTTTTCCAGACTTCTAGCTAGAAGATAAACTTCTTTATTTTGTTTGAATATTTTTTTTTATTGATCTACTGTTATGGTAGGTTTAATAATTTTTCTTTTATTTAAAGTTTTTTGTTCTTCCTCCATATATGGCTGGTTGTGGTTTGTCTCTCGCTACATTATTATTATCATGTTTTCCTTCGTGAAAAGTTTGTCTACCATCACATAGATATGACCCATTAAAAGATTATGAAGCAATTTTTTTAAGAAAAAGACTCTGAAAAGTCGATTCTTGATAGAGTTTGTTTTTCATCGTTGTGCCAAAAATAATTTGAAACATTATCTACTATTGCTATATCACCCGATATCTAATATTAAAGATATAGATTCGAGTTTCAATAATATAAATTCAAAATAAATATTATCCATAAAAAATCTGAAGCAAAGAGCCAAAGCCTCATGGTTGCACTTTTTTACTTTCACGGCCTGACTAACGAGTTCTTATATTAAGCACTCAGTCTTTTATATCACTTAGAGGATCCCTAATTTACATTTCGACAGGTGTATTGTGACCCTATTGAATAAAGAAAATAGTGGGATCTCTTATAATATGTGTAGGTCTGTATTACACACGTCAAAATATGTATGGAATGTCCTTTGTTTGACATGGAGAACTAGATGTTTCTAATAATTTCCCTTGACTAACAGATATGTATTTAACGGGCCAAATTTTAACAAAAGAAAATAGCAAAATTTATGTAAAATATCATTTTGGCAGTTACATTCCGCTACATAACTATAATACGTTTCGCACGTCACTTTTTTTAATTTTTATTTTTTAAATAGCAATATTTTTCTCTAAAAAAAGCTTAATACATCATTTGCCATTTGAACTTGTCCAAAAAATTTGATTGACTCTCTAAACTTTCAAAGTGTCCTGATAGCCCCCTCAACTTACATAAAATATCCAGTTAGCCCCCATGAACTTGCATAAATTGTAATTATTTAATCATTCAGTTGCAAAAAAAAAGTAAGTTAAATGCAGAAGATGTATTGCACGCGTCTTAAAAAAAGTAAAACGACCAAGATCAGAGTATACGGTTCTAATATTAGAGAAGATAAGTTTAACAATTGAGCAAATAAGAACTTCCTTTTTTAATATATTCTATGAATAATGTAACACATATTCCGCATGCAACTTATTTTTTTACAACTGGATGATTAATTGATTACATTTTACGCAAGTTCAGGGGCTAATTGGATATTTTGTGCAAGTTAAGGAGGCCATCGGGACACTTTGAAAGTTCATGAGGCCAATCAAAATTTTTGGACAAGTTCAGAGGGCAAATGATGTATTAAGCCCTAAAAAAAATACCAAAGTTTCTATATTGTATTTTATTCTTACTATTTATTGTTGTTGTGTTGTTTTACTTGTATTTTCTTTGACTTGTTTCGTTTTCGATGTTGACGTTTATTATTTTCCTTCATTTTTTTAATTTTTGTTGTTTGAGTTTATAGTATCAAGAATTTTATTTTCTATTACTAATAAGAAGCAGTGAGAATATGAAATTTTATTTCTCTGAAGGTTTCATGAAATTTTCAAGTCCACTTGAACTCCTTGCTCTTCTTAATTGCTTTGTAAGGGCAAGCATCTTATGGCTAAATAGAATACAAATTTACCAGGGGCATTGATCATAACATTCAATTTTTGTACCTATTTCAAACACATCAAAGCAATCATGTGTAACGACCCGGTCCGGAGTGGGTGGCGCCGGGGTAAGATGACCTGAGCAAGGAGCGGCCCTAAGGGATGGCGATGGGGGCAGGAATGAACTGAATCCCACATCGGAAATGGAGAGGGAGTGATTAAGGCTTATTAGTAAGATGTGAATCCAATACATGCAGACGCGTTTTAAAACCGTGAGGCCAAATGTGTTGGAATTGGGCCAGAGCGGACAATATCTACATGGTATTGGACCAGGGTGTTACATCATGTCTAGTAGCGCTTAGATGTTTTTTGAGTTCATTTCGATTTCCATTTATGATATCATGTATCCTTGAAATTTTTTGAAGTCACCGAATGTACACTTTTCCGGGTTGAGCTTGAGTTTGTGCCTCTGAGGGTCTTGAAATTTTTTCGGGTACCCTCTAAAAGGCTAACCCGATCCTTGCTCATGATGATCATGTCATCCACATAGACTTATTTGTTCTTTCCAAGTTGTTCTTTGAATATGGTATTCATCAGTTTTTGATATGTAACACCTGCATTTTTTAAACCAAAGACTACTTGTAACAATAAGTAGCCCTATAAGCAATGAAGGAAATTTCCATGATCTTTGTAGTTCCATAAGGATCTTATGATACCTAGAATTGGCATCCATATAGGATTATACTTTATGCCTTGCAATAAAATCTACAAGTTGGTCTATATTGGGCAGATGATGCTTATCTTTGGGATATACCTTGTCTAGTTAGTGAAATCTACACACATATGGTACGAAATGTTTGGATTTTTTTTACCAGAACTATGTTCACCAGCCAGTCGAGGTAATGTACCTCCCAGGTGAAGCCAACTTTCGACAGTTGCTTTATGTCTTTGTCTTTTGTCTGTTACATGTCAAACATTTGATTCCTCTTATTTTGGATGATCAACTTGGCTTTAGGATTGATGTTGATTTTATCACCCGGATCCACTCCCTCTATTCATCCATCTTCAAAGAAAACACGTCTTGATTCTTCTTCAAGAACTATATGACTTCATGCTTCAGGCAGGCCTCCAAGTTCTTGGAAATTCAAAGGGTCGTGCCCTCTCCTACCTCGAAGGTCTCAATCTCCCATGTTGGCTTCGTGCTACGAGGTTTTTCCTCCTCATTTCCCAAGTCATCTTCCTATGAAAGAGTTGTGAAGGACTCTAAGGGATATTGTAGAATGACCACAAATGCCACCACTCCCTCCACCGGAATACATAAAGATCACCGTCAAATTAATATGAGGGCCCATAAATCAGACAAAAAAGGTATCCATGATGATGTTATAGGCAAAAGAGATGTCTGCTATAACAAACTCACAATCCGCACTCCACTTGAGCTCTTTATCTCCAAATTCACAACTCAGTGTAACACAACATTGCGCTTGCTCAAACCTATCATTGGTACTTGAATATGATTAACCCTAGCAGAGAGTAGAAGACTCCTAGTATAACTAGAAGAAAACTTATTATGAATCCGATAAGAAAATGACTTCGAAAAAGTTGAGATTCCTATCAAGCAGCGCTATCTACGTGCACTAAGTGATTCTTGCATTAGGATAGAATTTGTTCAGGAAAGAAGAAACTTGTGGAAGCTTGGATCGAACATCCAGACGAAAGATGATAAAGATCCGACATGACGAGATGGAATCTCCCAATATTAACATATTAATTAAATTCTTAAAACATAATATTATTTTATTCAATTAAAAATTGTAATTATATTTTTTTTTTTAATAATTATTTTTGGTGCAATACCGTCTCTTACTTTTCCTAGTTCCAATTCCCCCACTGTTCCATATGGATTTAAACGGGTGGATTGGATAGGATATGAAATGATATGGCTCCATCCATATATTATTAAATCAAATTTAAATCAATTTGTAATTTTTTTTTTTTTTTTTTGTTCTTTGTTACAATGATGGACAATGTACATTATAGATGTCGACAAAAACTTGCACTATAGTATTAAAAGTAGACGTAAAATGCAAGACTGTCTTCTGTATCTTTTGATGATTACTACTTAAGCTCATGCCAAGCCATATTTACTTTAAATACTATAATTGTTAAATTTTCAATAGAAATTAAGTTAACAAAGATCAAATTTAACTATATATATTGCACATTATTCCACCATATATAATCTCAAAATATTGCCCGATAATGGTGTTACATATATAGTTGTAAGGTGCCATTTGGTTTGCGGAATTGAATAGAATGGAATAGAATAGGAAAGAATAGAATATATATTCTTTTGAAATACTTATTCTTATGTTTGGTTGGTAGAATAGGATAAAATGGAATAGATAATATTTATTTTAAAAAATAACATTACCCTCAAACGTAATTTTTTTTTTATTTTTTTTTTTAATTTTAACTACTACTATAAATATTCAAATATTTAATATATATTATTTTTAAAAACTACATAAAAAACAGAAAAATGTAAAACATGAAATGAAAGACGGAAAAAAACACAAAAAATAGAGAAAAATATTAAAAACGAAAAACAGTAAAAAAACGAAAAACGAAAAAATTGTAAAAACGAAAAAAATGAAAAAGAGGCGGAGAATAGTAAAAACACAAAAAACAAAAAAAAAAACGCAAAATAATTATCCACGTTAACAGAAGTAAAAACTCGAAAAACAACAAAAACAAAAAATATTTCTTTAATGTCACCACTTTATATAAGTAGAAAAATAAGGATTTAAATGAAGGATAGGATTGTAAATTATAAAAATAGAGTGTTAGGAATAACTATTCCTTACAAAATTGAAGAATAGCTATTCCTTATTTTTGTGGAATAGGTATTCCGTGGAATAGGTATTCCGCGACCAAAAGACTAACTAAATGTAGGAACAAGAATAGGCTAGGAATAACTATTTTATTCCTAGTCTATTCCGCGAACCAAACAAGCCCTAAATGTGTTTTTTTAACGCAAGCAAACTTGTATTTATCAAATATCAACAAACTCGGCGACAACTAAATCCCTCACATTCCGAGGGGCTGAAGCCCAAAAAATCGGGTGATACCCTTGAATTGAAGCATTGGCTAGTGCATCCGCAACGCTATTGGCAGATCTTTTAACGAAGGACACTTTTCTAATCCTACCTCTAACGAGATAAGTGGAACATAGATTCAGAATCTGGCCAACTTCTGATAAGTCAGTGCGGTTGTTGTTCATCAAGTCCACGACCTATTTCGCGTCAGTCTCAACTTCAACGTCCAGCCAACCATTATCTCGGATCCATCCCAATGCCACACGCAAGCACATCGCTTCAGCAATGGTCGAGCTCTATTTTTCTGCACTCACACTCGTTTTACACGCCACAATCCGCCCAAATTCATCTCTGTAAATCATACCCATGTCGATAAGCTGTCTTTGACCTTCCGTCGCGATATCAATGTTAACTTTCAAGCCCCCCGCGGACGGCGGAACCCATATAGTCGTCATCGTCTGAGATACCAATGGTATTCAATCTCCCCGACACAACTAGGCCTCCTGATAAGATTGTAGCAGCTATAAATAATGTGGTACACACACCCATGGTGGTTGAATAGAGTTCATCCATACCTTATCATTCCTCTGCTTCCACAGTTCCCATATCAGCATGCACATTTTACTCCTCTTTTCACAACGAGCCACTCCACAAAGTTGTCCGCCTCTTCCCCAACAATGTGGATATGCGCGTCTGCCCACACATCCCTCGCAAAGGAGCAGTCCACAAAAAGATGTACGTAGTTCTCGCCCATAATTCCGCACATCGCACAGACAGTTGGGACATCCACTTCGCGAAGCAGTAGCTTTTCCCGAGACGGTAGAAAACCACAGCAGCATCTCCATAGGAATGTCTTCACCCGGGGCTGGACACTACAGCCTCATATGTATGCCCAGATTTCCTGTGTCAGCTGAACTAAGTGTTGTAGCTGCTCCTTTACAGCGACACGGTAGCCTAAATGGACGGAATAAATCCCAGGTTTATTATAATGCCATATCATTTGATCCTCGGAAGCCAGATTACACGCCGGAATCCGTAGTATATTCGCCACATCCCTATCCTGAAACACCTCCTCCATAAGTTCTACATCCCACTCTTCACTAACCCCACTCTGCAGGTCTCGGACGCACAAGTCCTCGAGGCCTGGGACTAGTGGCGTGATCGGCCTGAAGTTTCCTTCAGCTGGTATCCATGGTTCACTCTAGACATTAATACTCAGCCCATCGCCTATCCGCCACCTACATCCTTCGGCGAGAATATATTTTCATTTCCATATGCTCCTCCATACAAGGCTCGGGTTATTACCCAGTTGAGCCAACCAAAATGTCCCTGTCGGAAAATATTTAGATTTGATGATCCGGCATGCAAGAGCATTGCTGTTAGAAATCAAGTTCCATGCTTGTTTCCCTAGTAAAGCGGCATTAAACGCAGTGAGCTTTCTGAATCTGAGACCCCCTTCCTCCTTACGCAGACACAATCTGTCCCATGCTACCTAGTGGATACACTTCTTACCCCCCCTTCGATCCCTACCAGAAGGAGTTCATCATTCTCTCAAGCTCCGTACACAGCGAGACAGGGAGCGCAAAAATACTCATATAGTAAGTGGGGATAGCATGTGCAACGGACTTAATCAGTACTTCCCTTCCTGCCTATGATAACATCTTACCTCCTCAGCCATTAAGCCTCTTCCACATTCTATCTCGGAGGTAGATAAAAACTTGTCTTTTCTTCCTGCCAATCAGTGAGAGCAGCCCAAGGTATCTCCCTGTGTCCAGCGGGTTGTTGACGTCCATTATGCTCGTAATCCTGCCTTTGACAGCCTCCGTCACGTTAGTACTAAAGAAGATTCTGGATTTTTGCAAATTGACGGACTGACCTGACATTTCTGCATAGGAGTTGAGTAATTGTTTCATAGCCTCTGCCTCATCACTAGTTGCCTTGAAGAAGAGGAAGCTGTCGTCGACGAACAGCTGATGGGACACACTCGGAGTGGACCTACTCGCCTTGCACCCGTGAATTTCTCCTCTTCTCATAGCATTTTTTAGCATCACAGAGAGGCCCTCTGCGCATAGGATGAAGAGGTAGGGCGAGAGAGGGTCTCCCTGACGAAGTCCGTGCTTGGGACAGATCAGACCGACTGTTTCGTCGTTAACAACCACCTTATACTTAACTGATGTTACACACAGCATCACCCATTCGATAAACTGACTCTGAAATCCCAGCCAGGTCAAAACCTCACGGAGATACTGCCACTTTATCCGGTCATATGCTTTACTGATGTCTATATTAAAGGCGACATCCCCCTACTTTCTTTTCAATTTCTGTCTCATAGAGTGAATAATTTCAAAAGCTGCAATCATATTATCCGTAATGGCCCTACCAGTGACAAAGGCTGATTGTTCCTCAGATATAACATCAGGGAGGATAGACTTAAGTCTGTTGGCAATTACCTTAGCAATTATTTTGTATAGGACATTGCAAAGGGAAATCGGTCTTAAGTCTTTCATGCTCGTTGGAATTTCTACCTTGGGGATGAGGACAACTGTAGTCTTGGTAAGCTGTTCGGGGAGGTGGCACTCCCTCAACCATTCGAAGCACATCTGACAAACATCCTGTCCCATGACTGCCCAGAAATTCTAATAGAACGCAGGGTTCAGGCCGTCCGGCCCTGGGGACTTGTCCGATTGTATAGAGAAGGTCGCCAGCCAGAACTCGTCAACTATAAATGGGGCCATTAATAATTCATTCATATCCATCATCACCTTGTTTACCAAAAATTCCAGACAAGGAGTGTTATCGGGGCTATCGTTGCTGAACAGCTCGGAGAAGTATCCGCCAACCACATCACGCAGACCATCAGCTTCGTCAGCCTAAGTCCCATCCTCCCTCCGAAGCTTAGTGATCAGATTTTGCCTCCGCTGGGCCGCCGCAACCGCGTGAAAGTACTTGCTATTTTGATCCCCGCCCTTAAGCCATTGGACCTTAGAGCGCTGCCTCCAGTACTAGTCTTCATGCATCAGTAACTCATTAAGCTCTCGTCTGACATTCAACACAGCCGCCTACGCCACCGCGTCGTAGCTACGACTTAAGGTTAGGAGTTTCGTATGAGCCGCCTTTGTCTTATCCGAGAACTGACGGTAATAGTTTGCTCCCCATCTATCCATTTCCCCGATACACTGCTCTAGCCGCTAACCAAATTCAAGCTCTTCGGATCCGTGCCATTGTGTCTTCACCATTTCCACAAACGCAGCTTCCCGGAGCCAGCCATTCTCAAAGCGAAAGCGAGCAGGCTTACAACATACAAAGCTGCCACTAGTATTCAGCTCAATCGGGTAGTGGTCTGAGATGCTAGCTTGCAAGCAATTCAACATCGCATGAGGGAACAATGTCGACCACTCGGAGGTAACCAGGCACCTGTCCAAAGGTTCCTCCACAAACGAATTTGAACCCCGCCCTTTCTCCCATGTAAATTCATGTCCACGTAGTGGAATATCCATCAAATCACAGAACTGTGTAGTCTCACGGAAACCTCTGAACAGCCACTCCGGGTGCGGGGCCCCGCTCCATTTATCCGAAACAAACAGCAAGTCATTACAATCACCAAAAATGCACCATGGAAGCGTGGACTTGGCTTTCAATTCCCTCAGTAATCTCCATGTTTTATGATGTCTACTACGGTCTGGCTGACCATAGTAGCCCGTGCATCTCCAACTACTCATCTTATTATCAGAAATAACACAGTCAATATGCCAAGAAGAGTAACTCAAAATATCAATCGAGGTTTTATTATCCCAAAACAAAGCGAGGCCACCACTACGCCCCGTACAATCTACAGAAAAACAATGTTGAAAACCTAAGGAGCATCTTAATTGCTCAATCTTATTTAAGCTAACAAGAGTTTCAATCAGGAAATGGCCATCAAAGGTCCAAGGCCGTCCTTCAAGCACACGTTTAAGGTCAATAACATGGAAGAGTTGGAATAGGTATAGCCCATTATCGAGGTCACGGATAGTAATGCCTTTGCCAGGTCGCCAAATGCCCGCGAGCCGACTCTTCATGATTGGGAACTTTATCACACTGTCCATGAGGAATCTCCCCACAATACAAAACTCGGTCAGAGCGCACTCTGCCTCTTCCCCAACTGGTTCAATAGCCACCTCGTCTTCTTCCTCCACGCTGAGCGAGAGGTGAGCAAAGCCATCTTCCATGATTTGGATTGGAGCAAGGAGCTCAAGTACGAAAAGCTTCTCACGTAATGGAGAAAATGGCAAGCGCCTCACATGGAGGTCATTAGGGTTTTTTCGAATGCTTTGTCCGAGCCCTAAATGTGTTAAAATCATAATAAATTGATCGTTGGGTAAGAGTCTAAATAAGTTATTAATTAATTTGGTGCCTTATATATATAATTCTAGTAAAAAAATATTGGACAATAGGATACATGTTATTTTTATTTACATTAATTTATTTGAGTATGTAGCTATGAGTTAGTCTAGTTAATATTAATTAGTGTCTTGTGGTGTGTTTACCTAGTAAGGAGCTAAGGCATGTTTAGCTCAATTGTTAGTAATTGTTATTACTGTTAATTATTTGTTGTTGTTAGTTGTTTTTAATGTTGTTAATAGCTGTTAGATGTCCTAGGATAAGTTTTGTGCTCGAAAGGAGAACAGTGACCTCAGATTTTGACACATACTTTTTCAATCTCGCGATGTTGGAATCTCACATTACAGAATCGAGTGCTCTCTCTAACAAACTTCTCAAAGCTAGATATTTTTCAGATGGGACCTTCATCCGGATAAATTGGATTCTAACCCGAGCCAACTTGGAGGGGCATTTGGAATGCGTTGTCACATATTTCTCTAAGCTTGCGATGACGAATTGGACAAGGGAATTCAGTAAGGATTTGGGAGGATCTATGGTTGTCGGGTGATGTTCCACATATTCCATATGGTTTCCCTCAAGTCTCTCTCAAGTCCTCCTTAAGTCTCCCCCATGATTTTCCTCCAGTCTCCTATGATTTCCCCAATGTTTGCCTTAGGTTTCTCTCATGTTTCCTAAGGTCTCCCTCAAGGAATTTAAAGTTCTCTCTAGGAAAATCTACTATTTAAACGCAACTTTAGGCCAATTAATACATTTAAAAATATCTAAAAGTCAAAAATTAGTGAAGTAAAATGATGCATTAGGGAACATAAACCAGGGAATGTGCATCAAGAAGAAACAATGGTGCACCAAGAAAGGTACATCAAAAAAGTTTTCTAAAATATTTTTCTTAGGAAAAGTTTCCTAAAAAGTAGTCCTTAGGAAAATATTTCTTAAAGCATTCCATAAAAAAGTTCCCTCTATGAAAAGTATACATCAGATAGTGCTTCAAGAAATTATTTTTGGTGCAAACAATTTTATATTGATTTGAATTCTCTTAAATTTGTATCTAAGATGCAGACTCTCACCAAAATTATCAATTGAGAACGGAGAAATTCGCGGTTACTAGTACATTTCGACAATCAGGGGAAAATTCATGAAAGAAACGTGGGAAAAACCCCATAGTGGCAAGCTTTTGAGAGAGAGAGAGAGAGAGATGGGCTTATAATTAATTAGCATTGATTCAATCTCATCTATGTGTTAGTAATTTCGACCCATCCCATAAAGATCCAATCCCATTTCACACATATAAACTTAATAATTAATTAGCTTGTATTTCTTTATCATTTCCTATAAAGACCATTCTAACCGATTTTAGATACTCTAACAATTACTGTTAAATAAACTTATGGGTCGTAAAATTAAGGTGCATCTCTTTATTACTTTATTTCTCTCTGAAAACCAAGAAGCGAAAACATAGAAGAAGAAGAAGAAGAAGAAGAAAGATTGATTTGCTTAAGGGAGGAAAAAGAAGAAGAGAAGTCATAAAGTTAGAGTTTCTTTAGTGCAACCAAATTGGTTGTTACTTTTTACCAATTGGTTGTAAACAAGCATTAGAAAGCTTGTTAACAAATGTAGTTTGTTACTAAGTTTGGTTACAAACTTTAACTCTTACAGGCCCCACATATAAAGTATAAAGAAATTTTTTTGGGTTGTAAATTTATGAATCCAATCCTTATTCTTTTATTTTTATATTTTTTTTACCCAATTTTTTTTGAAGTAACAAATGCTCTCTAACGGATTGTAACTTTTGGTTGTAAATTATCACATGTGGCACCCTCAGGTTACAATCTCCCATTAGAGAGGCTCTTATAGAGAAGAAGAAGAAGAAGAAGAAGAAGAAGAAGAAGAAAAAGAAGAAGAAGAAGAAGAAGAGAGGGGTGAGAGAAAAAAGAGATACTGAGTTTTTAATTATTATATTTTGATAAAAAAAATGCTTCTTGTCATATCATCGCTTTTTACAATATTTGGCAAAAATATACGATTTGTTAGCAACAACAATCATAGTTTTCGTTTTGTAACAAAAAGACTCACAAGGATTTATCTTTAAATCGGGTAAACCATTATTTTTGAAGTCAATCTCTTTATTTTATTTGTGTCTGAAATTATATTTTTTCAGAGTTTGAAAGAAAGTTTTAAATACTTAATATAACCGTAAGAAAAATGATTTTGGATTATAAAAATGTAATTTGAGATATAATGAAATGATTACACATTTTTAATTGATTCTCATACTTATAAGTAGTTGCGTTGTTAACAAATAATTAAATGTAAGTAATTATATGACTTAATTCATTTTTTGCTCGTTGTATTTATCCAAAAACGTAAAATATCTTTTTATACTTTATAAATGTTCTATTTACCTTTTGAATTTATTTAAAGAGATTTATTGACGGTTAAGAGTGATCCATTGATCCAATCTATTGATCATCTAAACTTCCCTAAAGTGTATGCATTTCTATTTATCCATAACCTACCATTGCTTCGCCCCTAGATTTTAAGAAGCAATAAGTCACTACAAATAACTTCAGAAGGGTAAATAAGATGTATTAATAGTTAAGTTTTCTAGACAAGTATATGATTAGAGATGTTCAGTAGTGCTCACCTCGATTTTAAATGTTCAGTAGTATTTGACACATTTTGGTAGCTTTTAAATTTCTTGCTTATTTTGGCTCATAGAAAATGTGTTAAAAATTAAATAGCCTCTTTAGGTTTCCTCTAGGTTTACCTCAGGTCTCTCTCAAGTGTCCCCATGGTTTCTCTCAAGTCTCCTTATAGCTTCTCTCAGGTTTACCTTAAGTCTATCTCAAGTTCCCCCATGTATCCCTCATGGTTCCCCTCAGGTACCTCTTAAGGTTCGCATAAGTCTCCTTCATGGTTTCTTCAAGTCTCCCACACGGTTTCCCTCAAGTCTCTCTCAAATCCTCCCTAAGTATCCCCCATGACTTTCCTCCCGTCTTATATGGTTCCCCCCATGTTTGCCTTAGGTTTCTTTCAAGTTTTCCAAGGTCTCCCTCAAGGAATTTAAAGTTCTCTCTAAGAAAATCTACTATTTAAATGCAACTTTGGGCCAATTAATACATTTAAAAAATATCTAAAAGTCAAAACTAATTATGATGTAAAGTAGGGGTGGGCAAAAAAACCGGTCAAACCGGTAACCGAACCGAAAACCGACAAACCGAACTGGAAAAGGTGGTTAACCGAACCAACAGTTTTCCTTTAGGATTGAAAAAATAGTATAGGTCCGATTTCGGTTTCGATTTCGATTTCAGTTTGATGTGTATAAAAACCGTGGTTAATGGTTAACCGAACCGTTTAATATATATATTTAAAAAAATATATTTACTGTATGTATATTAGATACATACAAAATACAATACATTCATATAATACTTAACTTATTATTTTAATCTGTATATCTTTTATACCTAAAATCTGAAAACACAGAAACGACTAAACTAACCTAAAATCTAAAAGGACAGCAAAATCATCCAAACCCTCCTTTATTCTCTCCAGCGCCGAATGGAATCCAAACCTTCTTTTGTTCTCTCCACTGCGGAACTTAGCAGCTTCCGCACTCGCAGCGCCGAACGCAGTACCTTGCTTCATTCAAACACAGCACCTTGCTTCATGCAAACCCTAGTATGTTCTCTCCACCGCCGAACGTAGTAGCTTCCGATCTCGCACCGCCGAGCGCAACAGCTTCCTATCTTGCTTCCATCTTGCACCGTCTAACGAAGTCGTATTGCATCCTAGCGCATCGCCAAGGTAAACGTTTATGGTTTTTCTTGTTTCTGGGAAAGTAAATTGTTTATGGCTTTTCTTGTTTCTGGTAAACTAAATTGTTTATGGCTTTCCTTGTTTCTGGAATAAATCTAAGTACTATTTTGATTTGAATGCATTAAGTATCAAGTTTGAACAAGGAGGGTTTGAGCCTAGGGAGATGGGGAAATGGGAGAACCCAAATCATGTCTTGTGGGCTATATGTTTTTTATTAGTAAAAAATGAATAAATAAAAGGAAAAGAAACCCAGAATCTCCGGATACAAGAAACAGCTAGACCATAATGTAAGTGCAAAGAGAGTTATGGTTAAGAGAAGAAGTGTATTTTAATTTCAATAGATGGGTGAGTTTAGTGGCTTTGTCTATACTTTTTTTTTGTATGAGCTTTTTATCTTTTCTTCTGCTCCATTTCTACAATATTTTTTTAACAAAAAAAACCCATTTAAGTATCTTTTGTATCAACTTCTAATTCTAAATCTAAGTTATGTATCAGAAATCCAAAAGTAGTACTCAATTTTGTCTTGTATGCATTCATAAACTACTTTGATTTGAATGCATCAGTGTATCTTTTGTCTCGTATCAGAAATCCAAAAGTAGTCCTCAAATGCGGCTGGTGTTATCTTTTATATGAAATACTTGCATGAACCAGTATGTTGTTTTCGTTTATTTGGCAGTAGTCAGTATGTTGTCTTCAAATGAATAATATTTGTTTCCAATTGTTTGTGAGCATACTTAAGTCAATATCTTTTCTCTGTTTAGTCTACTTTGTTTCCTATTTTTCAATTGTTTGTCAGCATACTGGATTTTATTATGATTTCCCAATATCCTAGATTTGTTGGTCACTACTGATTCAATTTTTTTCCATATAATTTTCAGATGTCTAGCACGGGAGACTAAAACAACTGATGGCACTTCAAGTACTCCTTTGAACATGGAAAGTCTTGAATTTTTTTATGTTTTAAATGTAAACTTAATGGATTGTCAGTTTAATTAGATACTTATGTTTGAATTTTGAATTTTGATGTGAATTCATTTCATTTGAATATTTGAATTATGTATATTTTAATATTATTTAAAAATTTAGGTTTGGGTAAAAATTATAGTTAACCGTTGATTTTTGGTTAACCTATGAGAATTGGTTAAAAACCGTTAACCGAAAAACCTAACCGAAACTAATGGTTAACCGTTCGTACGGTTAACCGATATGCATGGACCGATTTCGGTTTGTATGGTTAAAAAACCGATAGTTTCGGTTCGGTTAATTTTAGTACCCCATGGACCGGTTAATCGAACCGTACCCACCCCTAATGTAAAGAAGTAAAATGGTGCATTAGGAAACATAAACCAGGGAATGTACATCAAGAAGGAACAATGGTGCACTAAGAAAGGTACATCAAATTTTTCTAAAATATTTTTCTTAGGAAAAGTTTCCTGAAAAGTATTCCATAAAAAAGTTCCCTCCATGAAAAGTGTACATATACATCAGATAGTGCATCAAGAAAACTTTATTTTTGGTGCAAACAATTTTGTATTAATTTGAATTCTCTTAAATTTATATCTAAGATGCAGACTCTCACCAAAATGATCAATTGATGATGGAGAATTTCGCGGTTACTAATATATTCCGCGAATCAGGGGAAAATTCATGAAAGAAGTGTAGGAAAAAAACCCATAGTGGCAAGCTTGAGAGAGAGAGATGAGCCTATAATTAATTAGCATTGATTAAACCTCATCTATGTGAAGTAATTTCCAACCATCCCATAAAGAATCAATCTCATTTCACACATATAAACTTAATAATTAATTTGCTTGTATTTCTTTATCATTTCCTGTAAAAACCATTCTAACCGATTTTAGATACTCTAACAATTACTGTTAAATCAACGTGTAGGTCGTAAAATTAAAGTGCATCTCTTTCTTACTTTATTTCTGTCTCTAAAAACCAAGAAGCAGAAATATAGAAGAAAAAGAAGAAGAAGAGACGAGAGATTGGATTTGCTTGATGGAGGAAAAAGAAGAAAAGAAGTCATTGAGAAGAAGAAGAAGAGAGGAGTGAAAGAAAGAAAAGAGAGATGTTGAGTTTTTAATTATTATATTTTGATAAAAATGCTTCTTGTCATATCTTTGTTTTTTTACGGTGTTTGGCGAAAATACGAGATTTGCTAGCAACAACAATCATAGTTTTCGTTTTCTAACAAAAAGACTCACAAAGATTTATCTTTCAATCGGGTAAACCATTATTTTTGGAGTCAATCTCTTTATTTTAATTGCATTTGAAATTATATATTTTAGAGTTTGAAAGAAAGTTTTAAATACTTAATATAACGGTAAGAATAGTGATTTTGAATTATAAAAATGTAATTTGAGATACAATGAAATAGATTACACATTTTTAATTGACTCTCATACTTATAATTAGTTGCGTTGTTAACAAATAACTAAAGGTAAGTAACTATATGACTTAATTCATGTCTTTCTCGTTGTATTTATCTAGAAAGTCAAATATCTTTTTAACTTTATAAATGTCTTATTTACCTTTTGAATTTATTTAAAGTGATTTATTGACGGTTAAGAGTGATTAATTGATCCAATCTATTAATCATCTAAACTTTCTTAAAGAGTATACATTTTTATTTGTCCAAAACCTACCATTCTTTCACCCCTAGATTTTAGGGAGCAATAAGTCATTACAAATAACTTCAGACGTATTAATAGAGAAGGCCTATGATCGAATCCCGGACAGCTGGATTTAGGAAGGGGAGGAAAGGCATTGTGGCTCTGAAGCTGGATTTAGAGAAGGCCTATGATCGAATTAATTGGGATTTCTTGATGGAGAGCCTTGAGAGAGCTAGAATCCCGGACAGCTGGAGAAGTTTAATTAAGGTATGTATTTCTTCTCCTGTGTTTCAAGTTATGGTCAATGGGGATATGTCGGAGGAATTTTCCCCGGGCAGAGGAATCCGTCAGGGGGATCCTATGAGCCCTTTCCTTTTTGTTATTGCTATGGAGAGGTTCTCTCACCTGATTCAGGATGCGATTGATAATGGGAGTTTCCACCCTGTGGCGATCAACAGCTTCTGTCCCCAGGTGACTCACTTATTCTTTGCAGATGATGTCCTTATCTTTCTTGAGGGTAATGAGGAGCAGTTGAGAGTCATTATGGATATTCTAGATTGTTTTTGTTCGGTCTCTGGGCAGAAGCTTAATATCCAGAAATCTAGGATGATGTGCTCTAAGAATATGAATCAGAGAGTCTGTAAGAGATTAAGTGATCTCTCAGGTATTCCTCTTACTGATTCTCTTGGGAAGTATCTGGGCGTTCCCCTCCATAGTGAGCGTGTGTCTAAAGGCTCCTTCAAAGAGACTTTGGATAAAGCTAATTCGAAGTGTGCCACTTGGAAAGCCAAGACTCTGTCTCTCGCTGGCCGCCTCACGTTAATTCAATCTGTTAATTGTGCTGCTCCCAATCACATCATGCAGGCTTGTAAGCTTCCAGATCCTGTGCTTAATGATCTTGACAAGATTAACCGTAGGTTCCTGTGGGGGGAAGCTGCGGAGGGCAGGAAGATCCATCTTGTGCCTTGGAGTGAGGTTTGCCAGCCTAAAGATTCTGGGGGTCTGGGTATTAGGAAAGCAAAGGACAATAATAAAGTTTTATTAATGAAACTCCTTTGGCGTATGTGGCAAAACCCCTCCTCTCTTTGGGTTCGCCTCCTTTGTGGTAAGTATCGGAAAGACAAAATCTTCGGGGGCCCGAAAGAGAGAGTTGCTAATTGTTCCTTCCTCTGGAAAGGACTTAGTGCTGTGTTTGATGAGTTCTGCTTGGGAGTTGGCCTGGAGGTGGGGAATGGTAAGTCCATTAGTTTCTGGTTTGATAACTGGATTGGGGATAAACCGTTAATTGAGGTGTGTTCTTCCCCCCCGCCTAGTGATATACGCAACTGGAGGATTGCCGATGTGGTTGACTCGGAAGGGGACTGGATCTGGTCAAAGTTTGATACTTTCTTTAGCCTTGAGACTCTCCTTAGAATGCGGGGAGTGAAGGTGAGTAATCAAGAGGAAGACTTGGATAGGCACTGTTGGGCGCTGACTAACAATGGAGTTTATTCTTGCAAATCGGCCTTTGAAGCTTTCTCTCTCTTTAGATCTGATCCTCCCTCGGATGTGTGGAAGTCGATTTGGACCCTTAAAGTTCCTTTCCGTATTAGGAGTTTCCTGTGGCTGGGCGTTAAGGACAGGCTTCTTACTAATTCGGATAGGCACAGAAGGCACTTGGCTGATTCTGGAGCTTGCAGTAGATGCAGAGGCCATATTGAGACTTTGTGCCATGCTCTTAGAGATTGCTCTAATAGTAAAGAGGTTTGGAGGAAAATTCTCCCACACCATATTTTCTCTTCCTTCATGGCACATTCTGAGGTCGACTGGTTCTCTGATGGTGTTAGAGGAAAGTTGCTTCCATACATGGAGCATGGTGACATTTTCTTTGCTATTATCTGTCACCAAGTTTGGAAATGGAGAAACGAGGAGATTTTTGGAGATAAAACTGTTTTTATGACAAACTTAGCTGATTTCTTCTCGAAAAAACTTTTCTCTATTATCGATAGTTTCAAAGGAGAGTCCCTTGCCAGAGCCTCTCAGTGTTGTGATGTCCATCTCGTGGGATGGAGCAGGTCAAGAGAGGGGGTTGTGAAGCTGAATACTGATGGTTCCTGCCTCAGTAACGGTAAGATTGCGGCTGGAGGTGTGCTTAGAGATGTAGGGGGCGTCTGGCTTTCTGGGTTCTCCCAGAATTTAGGGTTGGGTTCTTCCTTTTCTGCGGAGCTCTGGGCTATTCTTACTGGAATCAATCTTGCTAAAAGGCTGGGTGTTAAGAGGCTCTCTGTGGAGTCTGATAATTTGGAAGCAATCAAAATGATTTCTGAGAATCATTCTATGGGTCTTAACAGTCGCAACCTCATCAAAGCTATTATAAGGCTTTGCTCCTCCTTTGAGTTCGTAGAGTTCAGACACATTTTTAGAGAGCAGAATCGTGTTGCTGATCGCTTGGCGGCGGCGGGCCATGAAGGGACGTTAGGCGTTACTACCCTTCCTGTTTCCCCTAGTTTCATCTCTCATCTTCTCTTAGAAGATAGGATTGGGGTTAGCTTCCCTAGGCTAATTCCTGGGTAGTTTGTTGTTATTCGTTTTTCTTTTCCTTTTCTACCAAAAAAAAAAATAGTTAAATTTTCTGAACGTATTAATAATTAGAGATGTTCAGTAGTGCTTACCTTGATCTTAAATGACCGTTAGATCTAGATATAAATCTTCACTGTAGAATCTTAGTGAATAATCGAATTTATTTGATCATCTAGATTAATGCCATAAATATAAATATAATGTATAAAAATAGAAAAGATTGAGAAGGCTTTTTTGTTTTTTCCAATTTAATATGAGTTGTAAATCTAAATCATGAAAGAGACACATGATCCAAGTTGTAAAGAAGATAGAATGAAAACGGCCACAGGGTAACATTCAAACGAGTTTTCTCTTTAATTTTTGAAATAGGAAGAAATGTCTCCTGTACTAGAACATCCAAACTCCAAGGCCTGCGATTTCCTTTCCTTTACTGCCTAACCATTATTCTTCAGCTTCACAACTCCAAATCTCCAATAGATCGAATCACAACGAGACGCTAATTCTTACACTCAGTGAATGGAAGCAATACGAAAACAAGCCACAAAGCTTCGAGAACAGGTCGCTAAGCAACAACAGGTACCTCATTTTTCCAACCCTAATTTATCAGATCCATATTTTTCCTTTTCTCCATATCTTTGCATCATTTCCTTGATGGCTTCTTCCTTCTTTATCGTCTAATTTCTTGCCCTTCATTTTTTGTATCTATCCAGCCGTTGTGCTAGCCTTAAAAGAGAAATTAAGAAGAAATTTGATTTTGTTTTGATTGGTTGATGAAATCATTTTGAGAATTTATGGTGCTGAATTTATTTGTTTTGCGAATTACAGATTGATTTAGTGTAATCTAAGCTGTTCTTATAATGTATGATGGGGTTTCTAGTATCTGACTTGGCTAGCTAACCAGTTTTAGAATCTGGCTGGTCGAATTTAATTTGTTGGTTGTTGCTATAATTCATACTTAACCAATATTTTTCTCTGATTTTGAAGAAAGAAATCTAGGTTGTATGTGTGGGTTTTGCTTTATGAGTTCAATTGTTATGCTAACATCTAATGCATCAATTCTTCTGCCTGCTAGTTTTCTGTAAAATGTACATAAAATTTGCTCATGAATTTAAAGCTTCATGCCATTTATTTATTTGTTTGAGATTCCCCCATTATCATTTTTCATTACTTTTTTGAGACTACGATTTTGACTGATTACTTCTTGGCTTAGTCTTTTGTTATTATTAAAGCAATGTGTAGGTCACTAATCCTTATTGAACTTTAGGCTGTTCTCAAACAGTTTGGGGGTGGTGGATATGGAGGTTCAGATAATCTTGTTACAGATGAAGCAGAGCTCCATCATCATCAGAAACTTGAGAAGCTTTATATATCGACACGTGCTGGAAAGGTTGCCTACTCGATGTACTGATTATTTATTCTTTCATTTGTTCTAACTGTCAACTTAAGAATGACAAACAGCACATTTTCAGCATTTTCAAAGGGACATTGTACGTGGTGTAGAAGGTTATATTGTCACAGGTTCTAAACAGGTTGAAATAGGTGGGTTAGACACCAACTCTGGTGCCGATCTTTAGCATTTCACTGAATTCCAAGGATGGAAGTTTTTTCTAAACTCAAGTGTACTGTTGTTTTTCTACAGGAACAAAGTTGTCAGAGGATAGCAGGAAATATGGTGCTGAAAATACATGTACAAGTGGTAATACATTGTCCAAGGCTGCACTAAATTACGGTCGGGCTCGTGCTCAGATGGAGAAGGAACGTGGTAATCTGCTCAAAGCTTTTGGCACACAGGTCACCAATTTCTTTCTTCTTTGTTTATAGGAAAACGCTTGCTAATTTTTAATCATCATTTTAAACAAATTTGTCTAATGAATCTATCAGCACAATAAGATATGTTGTAAACTATGTTTTCCATCTGAATCATAAAATAACTGAAGCCTGTATACCTTCAAAATTGATTTTGTCGACTTTTTAGAACTGGGAGAGTATACAACCTTCTTGGAGTTTCCTCTTTTCGATAAAATCAGGAAGGCGCAACTAAAGAGTCACTGCACTAATTTAAATCATTGTTGCAAATAATTACTCTCAATAAATCGTTTTCCCATAGTGATGAATAGTTACTTTTTATTACGATCTCCATCTGCCCATCAACTGGAGAAGAAATGGAGGATTTTATGTTGGTGAAAGAGAGCTTAAACCTGTTCCCCTTCTATGTAAAGTTGAGTCAATATGCATCTAGGACATCGAACATGGCATATTTGAAACATATAGAAGTTTATACCTTGACCTGATTTACTAAATATGTCAAGTCTAGTGGATTTTCATAACCTATTCAGATATCCAAATTATTTATTGAAATTTATTTAGATGTGGGCTTAAATATTTATTGGAAGACTTGCTTGAGCTACTTCTGAAAGATTTTATGGATGATCTGGAGTAAGCTTTCTATATTTCGGAGTACTGATGCTATCTTGTAAACCAGCTGTGACTTGTTGTGAGCAACTAGGTGTTTAATTCACAGTGGATGCTGTTTCCTTGGGTATATTTCATAGGCTTGCTCTCACATAGGAAGATCTTATAACAGGGGGTGAACTAGTCGTGGCCTAAGAGAGAATACGTGCAATTGAACAACAAAAATAAGGAGATACTCTGATGCTTCACCTATGAAGAATATCTTGACAATTGAAAATTCCATTCTTTAAAGAATACAGGAGTGCAACTTGTTTTTCAGTAGCGTTTTAATTATTTCAGTCTACAATTATCTCTCTTCTTTTAAGCTGAAGAGTGTCAGTGAAGCTGCATGTAGCCTAATGTCTAAGACCCAAAATACCAAGTATTGAAGAGCAAAGGACAAATGTGAAGAACAAGGTTTATCTATTTAGAGAAAACCACTTTTGCTAAAGTTGCTCGATAACCAAATTTTGCTTGTAGCCTTGTAGGTGAGAACAAATCCAATTCGCATAAATAGTTTGTTTGGTCCATTGCCCCTTTTAATCAGTGATAGCCCCTTGGTCTTGCATAAATATGATGGTGTAATTTTTTTGCATGCAATGGCATTTTTTTTTTTTAACTTGATTCAGTATTTGCTCGCTATTGTTTTTCTTATCGTCTGGCCTTTGTGTCATGGGCCTGATAATGTTGAACATTTTGTCTTGTTAGGTTGCAGAGCCATTAAGAGCAATGGTAATGGGAGCTCCATTGGAAGATGCTAGACATCTTGCTCAACGCTATGACAGAATGCGGCAAGAAGCAGAAGCTCAGGTATTTAAAAGATGGCTTCTTCCTTGATTGTTGACGTGTATAATGTATTATGATTGTTAGCCATGTTCTATGCTATGTGTCACGGGGTCAGAGTTTTCACGCAGAGGCAACTCCCGTGCGGCACCTCAAGTTGGGCCAAAGTCCTTGAGGTAAGCCTTGTCGTCTCCGTGCTCATTGGTTTTCGCCCTCCCATGGGCTCATCAGGGGAGCGGGATCAATTCCCGAACCAGTTTAGTGCCTAGACGAACACCCTTCCGAGGAAGGATGCCATCTAAATAGCACGTACTCATCCTTAATGCTAATCCCACATCCGACATTTCAAGTTCAACCAGCAAGCACTCGCATCGTCTGCGTGTCACAAAATTTGGGCCGTGACACTTTCCCCCACTCAATTCGTGCAACGTCCTCGTGCACGACTTTTTGTACGCCAGGATCAGTGTGCAGATTCCCTGCCTGCTCGTGTTTTACGCTTCTCTTGGCGAAAACACCCACTTCCGACACCCCCTCGAGTTGGGCCATGACTCAGAGGCTTAAGGTGCGAGCGGCTTCCGTGTTCGCTCAGTCCTGTTCTCCTTAGGACCCGGCAGCGTGGCTTCCCTGGAGTGCTTGGCGAATTTTTCGCTGCGGTTTCCTGCCTACTCGTGCTCATTCTGTTTCGAGCACACCACTTGCGGTCCCCAGCCTAGACTCGCCAGTGCGGCCAACGGAGCGCTTGGCAAACTTCGCAGCTGGCACACTATCGGCTCTGATACCATTTGTCACGGGGTCAGAGTTTTCACGCAGAGGCAACTCCCGTGCGGCACCTCAAGTTGGGCCAAAGTCCTTGAGGTAAGCCTTGTCGTCTCCGTGCTCACTGGTTTTCGCCCTCCCATGGGCTCATCAGAGGAGCGGGATCAGCTCCCGAACCAGTTTAGTGCCTAGACGAGCACCCTTCCGAGGAAGGATGCCATCTAAATAGCACGTACTCATCCTTAATGCTAATCCCGCATCCGACATTTCAAGTTCAACCAGCAAGCACTCGCATTGTCTGCGTGTCACGAAATTTGGGCCGTGACATATGACTAAGAAATATAGTTTGTTCCTGTCCTGAAACTGACTTGTTAGGCTCCACAGTCCTTGAATCCAACATCCTTGCTGGACTTCCTTTATTTTTTCCTCTTATGAACACAGTTGTGAGATTATACTGTTGAAAGTTATTTTCTTCAAAATTGTTGACACTTCTGCTGGACCTAGACAGGCTATTGAAGTTTCGAAACGCCAGGCGAAAGCAAGAGAAATGCAAACTCCTGAGCTTGCTATGAAGTTGGAAGCCGCAGAGTCAAAGCTGCATGATCTGAAGGCAAACATGGCTGTATTGGGGAAAGAAGCAGCTGCAGCTATGGCTGCTGTTGAAGCTCAACAACAAAGATTAACTCTCCAGCGGCTTATTGCTATGGTAATGTAAATTATGCCTATGACTCCAATTACAAAATAATGTTATGTGGATATCTGATCTAACCTTTTTGCTTGTGTCATTTACTAATTGAAGGTTGAAGCAGAACGTACTTATCACCAGAGAGTTCTACAGATACTTGATCAGCTTGAAAGTGAGGTATATGTCATGTTAACCAACTTTTACTATTAGTTGGAGCTGATCTCATTCTTTTTCTTTAAGTAGTCATTAAAATCTATAAGTTGCTATTATTAGATGATAAATGAACGACAACGAATTGAAGCGCCCCCACCCACTAGTGTGGAGAACATCATGCCTCCACCACCTGCATACGAGGAAGTAAATGGCGTATATGCATCTCAATCTAATAATGGCTCCACAGATGGCATGGGTTACTTCTTGGGCGAGGTTATTTTATACCTTTTTTGTTCTATCCTTACCCCTTGAGGGTTTGAACATACAAAACATCAAGAGCCCTTAATTGCAGCTCTTGATTTTATATATATTATCTTGACTTGCTATCATACTGTAGGTTGTGCATTCTTACCAAGCTGAATCTGATGTAGAGCTCACCTTGTCAATCGGTGATTTCGTTGTTGTTCGAAAGGTTTCACGATTTCATAAAAACACAATTCAGTTTTTATTTGTCTGATGTCCAATTGTGTTGTCAATATCTAAAAATTTGAATCCTGGTATTTGTTGATAATAGGTTACGAGCGGCGGGTGGGCGGAGGGAGAATGTAAAGGGAGAGCAGGTTGGTTCCCATTTGGATACGTTGAAAGAAGGGAACGTGTTCTAGCAAGCAAAATAGCTGAAGTGTTTTAGAGGATTGGCTTGTGAATTGAGGATTATTGTGTGCTTGATTTGCTCCAAATATGCTCAGACAAACGTAGATCCATCCATGTGTTGTCTGTGAATTTGTCACAAATAGAGATGGGATGCCCTTTGTGATATAGATGGCAACATTTCTTGTGTTGTTATAAATATATGAATATATTTTGTTGATTTTTTCTTGTTGTGATCAAGATTTTGACCAAAATAGTTATAGTTAATACTGTGAATGAATATTGAAGGAACTCCATTATTTAAAAATTCCTTAATTTTTTTTTCTCTAGATGTACAATTGTGCTTATTCAAGGTCCCATACCTAATTTTCAAGAATTTGATAGGAAAAGTCATTGAAGGTTTGATTGTTTTGGTTTAGATGTTGATATCTACTGTTTGTTTGATGTTGCATTTTGAAATAGTTACCGGGGACTGATCCTCAATTTTAACAAAACATTTCTATTTACTGTTTGGATTAAAAAAGAAAGAAACGAAAAGGAGAATAAGGAGTAGATAAAGAATGCATTGCGGACAAGTTATTAAAACTAATAATTTTTAGCAGTTGCACACAGGAAATTCGAGTAATTACATATTTAATGAATTAAATAATACATATGAAATTCGAAATTCGAGTAATATGAGTTATTGGTGAATTTGTACCAATTACATATTTAATTAATTAAATAATACATACGAAATTCGAGTAATATGAGTTATTGGAGAATTCGTACCAATTACATACTCATTTAATTAATTAAATAATAATTGAAAATTTAATCATATAACAATTCAGAGTAAATGAAGAGATATTGCATTAATTAATTGTATTTAATAAGTATTATTATTACATCAACCGTTACAATTTATTGTACTATATAATGTAAGGAGTTTGTGATTTTTTCTTCATAAATTTACATCCCACAAACTTAAATCTTCAAGTACGGCTATGATGAATTTTATTAGAGTTATATGATTTTTTTATGAATTGTTTTTTAATGAATATATTTTCATGCAGTATGGCAATGTTGCAAATTAACGCTCGCTTCAACCAAATTAGCTACCTCTCTGCCGAAAAAGACACGTGGAGAATAAGAGTCAGAGTTATTAGGTTATGGGAAGCACTGAACACAAAAGAAAACAATTACGTAATGAGTCTGGATATGATATTGCTAGATGAAGAGGTATTTTTGTAATATTTTTATATATTCATTAAAAATGAAAATTCATTGATATATTATATATTCATTAAAACTGAAAATTCATTGATATAATTTTTTGTTGCAAAATAGGGTAGCACTATTCATGGAATTATCCGTAAAGCTCAAATTGATAGATTTCGAAGCAAATTACATGAAGGCAAAATTCATGTTATTGAGAACTTCAAAATTATACCAGCTTCGCAAACCTATAGGTCTATTCCTAATGAGCATAAGATTGTGTTTCTTCTAACAACTAAAGTAACACAAGTGGATGAGATTGATTGCAAAATTGTTCTCCAAAAGTTTGAGTTTGTTACTTTTGACAAGCTTATTGATAGATGTGAAAACAATTTTGTTCTAACTGGTGAGATATTTGAAATATAGTTTTATAATTTAATTCAGTTTCAAATTAAATATTAATTTCAATTGATTTTACGATATTAATTTTGCAGATGTTGTTGGTAGAATCACAGCAATAAGCTCGATCAATGAAATTGATGTTAGTGAAAAGAAACGAAAGAAATTAGATCTCGAACTAATGAATTATGAGTACGATCTGTAATTAATTTTTCTGCAATTTAATTTAATTTTCCTTATTTTTATCAAAATAAATATATATTTATACTTGGTTGCTTAATTATAGAGGAAAAATGATTAGAGCCACATTGTGGGGAAAGTAGCCATAGATTTTGATGGAAGGTCAATTTCCACAAAAGATCAACCATTGGATATTATTTTAACATCAATGACTGTGAAGAAGTTTTTGGGTAAGCACAATTATTAAATAGATACGAATATATTTTTGTATGTAATAAATAAAATATATTTTTTAATTGTATGTCAATATACAATATCTTCGACTACATCAACCAAGATATATTTGAATTTCAACATTCCCGAAGTCGAAGAAATTATGAACAACTAAAATTCTTTTGTATATTAATGATTTTGTCAATAACTAATTATCTAAGTCTTTTTTTATTATTTATAGAAATGTCAGAACCAAAGAATCCATTCGAATCATACCCAATGAAGACAACAATGAGGATTTGGAGAATAAGAAGTTCTGGAATAGAGTGAATATAGATGATATTAAAAAAATTCAATGGGAATCAGAGGAGCAGGTAACATTTATGCTTTTTAATTAAAAATTAAAAAATATATTATAATAAATATATAATTGGTCAGGAGAAGACTTTCACAGTGGCTGCTACAATAAAGAGCATCAACGATAAATTCGGATGGTACTATTTGGCATGTGAAATTTGCCGAAAGATGATACATTTTGGTGCGAAGAATGTGAACGAAAACCAAGGACTGCAATTCCAAGGTAAAATTTATTAGTAAAATTACAATAATCTTTCTTTGCATATTGAACAAAATTATAAACATATATTATTTTTTCACAATTGCAGATAGAAGTTGAAGACTTAAGTGATTATACGACATTTGTACTTTTTGACAGGGAAGCAGAGAATTTGTTAAGGATACCAGCAGTTGTTTGATTGGAAAAACAAAATTATTCTGCATTTGAAAAACTTGTTTTATTCAATCGAATTGAAGGGAAAAAATATATATTTCAAATTCGATTAAGTGATTACAATCTGAAAGAAGGATATCAAAATTATACTGCAAAGAAGATCTATGCTTATGATGAGGAAATGGAGGCAAAATACATATCGTCAAAAAAAGAATTTGAAGAGGCAAAATATGACCAAAATACAAAGGTAATATTATATTATAATGTAAAATTACACTAATAATCAAACATTTTAATGTAACTAAAGTTACTTTCAGACATGACATATTTTGTTCTTTATTTTAAATTAGGAAAATGGAGAAGGAAAAAGGCCAAAAGATTCAAATGAGGAGAATGATGTAACAGAAGATGAAAACAATTCAAATGCGAAGAAAGAAAGAAGGAATGACATTTTAAGTCGTCAATAAGCAAACTTAGCTTTTCAATGAAATTATTTTCGTGAGAAGCTTTAAGTTTCGTCTCAAATTAAGAGGATTTCAATTGAATTATTACTTTATAGTTTTAATAAGACAATTTGAAGTTTGTGTGTTTTTGCAATTTAAGTTATTTGGTTTGGTTATTTACAATTATAATAATATAATTCATATTTGAGAATTCGTAATTTAATTTTCAAGCACAGTAAGAAATGAAAAATTATAATTTCATTTTCAATTTTTTATTATCATCAATTCTAATGATACTTACAAAAAATATTCCTCAATTTTAATGATACTTTTAAAAAAATATTCCTAAATAAAATAACGTACTGATATTTATTGAATATTCTTCGTATAAATCAATAATAATGAAAAATAAGTCTATAACTCACATAACAAAAGCTCAAGACAATTGAAAAATTGTGGGTCGTTTAAAACCAACATTATATTAAGAGTTTAAAAATATGTCAAATGTTTCCAGTTGTTTCCAAATAATAATTTTAAAAATCTCGAGGGTCTGTTTGGCTACTTAATGTTTGTTGTTCCTGTCTGCTGGTTACTGTTCCTATTTGATCTTTGCATTTAGAAAAAACTGTTTTTCCAAAAATCAGAGATTATCAGCTTTTGTAAAAAAATATTTTACATCTGTAAAAAGCAAAAATGAGGTGTCTAACCAAACACCTAAAACTCTGCCTTTTAAAATGAAAAGGCAAACATGATGTGAAAAATAGATAAACAAACACCCCTTCAAGTTGAAGAGTTTCATTGTGGTTGAATCATAATTAAAATATAATGTTAACTTTAAACTATAAACATTGAATATCAACATTCAATATCAACGTTGAAGTTATTTTTGCACCTTTTCGTATTTCAACAAATAAATATGTAACTTCTTAATTTTCATTCATTTACTTTTAATAAATACCTTTAAAACCAATATAACTTAAATAAAATTATTACACATTTAATTTTTTATTGTAATAATTAACACAATATTTAAACATCCAAACTACTATATAAACCAAAAAATAGTAAAAATAGTAGCAAAAAAAATATTATATCTAATATAATTTATATTTAATAGATGTAATAAAATAACATACAAAACATCCCAACATGTATATTTTAAAAAGAATATCAATATCATTATATGTAAATGATATAAAATTAAAAAATTAAACAATCTTAAATAATTGTACAAAAAATTAAGATACCCGCGCAACGCGCGGGCACAATACTAGTTAGTAATAAGGCTTAACACATCATTTGGCTACTAAAGGACAAATATAAAATGGGAATATTTAAAACATAATAAACAGTAAGAGTAATTAGTAATAAGGTTTAACTGAGCTTTTCAGTTGAAACTTAGAATTGGAAATTGAAGAAGATGAACTTGAAACTGAAATTGAAGACTGTAGGCATGAAATAGACGAGATAAGTGATGACTTCGCTGAGCTTAACTATTGATTGATAGATAGAATGATTTGTTTGGTTGTTGATTTAGTTGATAAGGGATTTGAAAAGGAAGAACACAAACTCTATTTATAGTCAAATTAGACACACATTAGCCTCCTTTGTCTCATATTTTCGCCCATCCTTAATCATATTATCTCAATTGACTTCCTAATGCAGATTTGGGATGAAAATAATGCAGCTTTGTTGAAGAAAATGGCACAAAATAGCTGAGCATGAGTTGGACTTGGTAATTTATGATCTAACTTCAAAAATTCATAATTCCTTCCTTCAATACTTGTCTATTTTAGCTCCATAAGTAATCCATAGATTCATCTACCTCGCTGGATTGGTATACAAAGACCACGATAAATGTGAAATTGCATCTTTTTCAACTATAAAACAACAAGTGGAAGGGAATTGGGGAATCAGTATTAATCCTCCTTAAAAAACTAAGAAACAACAAATTAAATTTCTATCATAATTATTGAAAGAACAATAGTTATATATATATATATATATATATATATATATATATATAATTTCGAAAGAAGATAAAATCCTTAAAAATATTAAATTATAGAAACCTATACAATAACAAAGCATAATGATATATAAATATCTACCATAATAATAATATGTAAAAAATAATTTATTTATTATTATTAAAAAATATTATAGCTAATACAAAACATATAAAACTGAGACATTATCACTGAAAAGTAAATAAAATTTAAAACAATAATACGACATGTTAAATTGCCAATCATAAAATTTATTAAATTATATTATATATAACATTTTTCTGTAAAAATGGGTCTCACTAATATAAACTGAACAAATATCTATTTGATATGAAACATGTTATGACTATCAATTAATATTATACTTTTTTGTGTGTTTTGTGGAGGAGCTGAACTCTATGAATGTCCTTCCCACTGTTCTCAATTCTACGCCGATCAGGATCCTCTCATGAATCCTAACCCTTCTTTTAATATGAAGCTCTAAGATTCAAACAAGCATAAACAATTATTATTATTTTATTTAAATTATTAATATATATTTTTACAGTTTATCTTCTCTCTTCCTGAAATTTCTCCCCGTAATCTTCATGTACTTTTTTTTTTTCTCTTTTGTTTTTCCGTTTTTCTTTCTCACCTAAACGCATTCTCTGTCCTTAATCCTGCAATTAAAACCAACCAGTTCTATATTTTCATCACAGATCCTCTAATGGTTATACGATTAATTAAAAGACTTTCTTCTTTCACCTTAATTTACAAATAAATCAAACAATTAATCTATTAAGTATGTCTCTTTTAAACGAGAAATTATAAAGTGCTATTATAGTTCCAACTAGACAATCTAGTTGGAACTTGCAACCAATAAAATTGGTCCAAATGTGTATTTCAGTAGGGTCCACATTTAATTACAAAATAAAAAAAACATGAAACTAAAATCGATATTCGTTATTCTCGTGCATTCCTTCATAGTACGTTTATTCATAGCACAAAGGGCTTCAAACTAAAACTAAGACCATATCATCTTAAAGTTAAAAATCAATGATTTTGTTCTTCAAAACCAAAACCATAAATAAATGGATTCCTCCCTTTGCCCTCTGCAATATTTGTCCTTAATCTATGTTCCAACGTAGATAGAACAATTGGGATAAAGAAAATCCAGTAGTTATTTTATCATTAGAACATGCCCTTGAAAGAATGGAGCTTGTTCAAGCTTTAATGGAGAAAGTGAATATCAATTAAAAAAACAAGAGATCGAGGAACTTGATCACGCTTTAATGGAGAAAGTCAAAATCAAGTTAAAATTAAAACAAGAGATCCAATTTCAGTAATAAATCCTTATTTTACAGTAATCAATTCAGCTTATATAGAGAAAAAGAGTATATTCTTTTAAGAGAGGTTTAATTTTAGTTTTAGTTTGAAAACTCATTGATTTGTGTTATGAAGGAGAAGAAAACGCAAGGATTTTAATTTTAGTTTATTATCTTAATATTTTTATATAAATATGGACCCTTCTTATATGTATTAATGGATACACTTGGACCAATTTTATTGGTTGCAAGTTCCAACTAGATTGTCTAGTTGGAACTATAATAGCACCATATGATTTCTCCTTTTAAACAGTCATGCTCAAATCTTGAGAATTCATATCTTGCTATTAGAGAAAGACGTTGCAGAAGAGAACATTTATTCAACTTCATGTAAACTTATGGAAGATTAAAGTCTATTTTAAACTTACGTTCAAATCAAATTCTGAAGCGAGAATGATTGCTAATTCTTTTTATTTACAAAAAGTTGGAGCAAATAATTAAAGAAGCACATATAATAAAAAGAAGTGAGAGAAACACACAGAAAATAGATTTTTTTAATTATTTTTTTGAAGAATGCAGAGAAGAGATGAATACGTGGTTTCGGAGGAAAGAACAAGATTCTAATATTGAATTTAATATTAATTTGATTTATTTTTAAATAAAATATATAATTGTAATGTTGTTCAAATCGTAGTCATACATTTACAAAGAAAGGTTGAGATTAATTTAACGGATCCTCTCATGTTTTACTAAGATAAGAGAGGATCCAAATCCATTCTACGCCAAATCCATTCTACGCCAGTGGTTAAAAAGTTAAATGCAATTGATCTCTATAAGGAGGAATCCAAACTCTTCAGATTTCTTAATGGACTTGATGATGTATATGGTCCTCAACGCAAGCAATTGCTACTTCTTACGCCTCTACATTCTATTGAGAATGGTCTTACCATACTTCAGGAAGAAGAAGCTCAAAGCGATATTCTACATAATTTCGAAGTAGATCATGATAACTAATATGTCATATCAGTATCAATCATATGATCTCCATCATATCAATATCAATGCCCATCATATCAGTGTAAACCATATCGATATCAACCAAGTCGGTGTCGCCCATATCAGCTTCAACCATATCAACATCAATCATATATACATCCATCATATCAGTGTCAATGGAGCTTTTGTCCATAGTTTTCTTAAGTAAATCTATCGTTTTAGGTGTAGACTAAGAATTTATTCTAACAATATGTGAATTGCAAAAAATAAAAGAAGTTTCAGAAGAGAATACGAAGTAGGAGGAGAAGATATGAAAACCTAAGAACAAAGTTCTAGGCTTTATACAGAGACATAGAGCTAATTTTGAACATTAGTAATTAATAATTATTTTGACTATTACTTTAATCAGATGTCATTTGACTTATTTAGTCCAATCCAATCTTTATGTTTAGGTCAAATATATTTAGTTTCGTCACAACAATCTTTATGGTAAGGTCAAACATATTTAATTTAGGCATATCTAATATTTATGTTTTGGTCAAACATATTTAACTCAGTCATATCCAATCTCATTACCTCAATTGACTTCCTAACAGATTAGGAATAGAAAACGTGCAGCTTTCTTGAAGAAAATGGCTCAAAATTTGCCATGAAAATAGATATACACGAGTTGGACTTGGTAATTTCTGATCCAACTTCAAAAATATTCATATCTCCTTCTACTCGTCCATTTTAGCTCCGTAAACAGTCCCTGGATTCCTAGTTATTGTGCCAAAACTTCGTAGTTTGATACCCGAAAAAATTATTAAAGTTGGATGCTCGAGTGTCCTAAAAAACAGCTTTTCTTTTCCTACTTTTGTATTTTCTTATTTTTATTTCATTTTCATTTTATCAACTATACAATATAATTATAATCTATGCTATTTATTTACTTAAAATTAAAAATAAAAATTACCCTCCAACAATTGCCTCCCCTTTTTTTACGTGTAATGCAATTTGTATAACAATTTAAAATTATAAATAAAAAAAAGTCTTTGTAATTTTAACCCTTAATTTTTAATTTTCAAAAAATTGACCCCAAACTCTCAAAAAATTTCATTCACCACGCTCTTACGCCTTCAAGAATTCTAAAAGAAAAGGGACCGCTTCCCTTTCTTTCACTCATGTGTTTTAGCTCTCCCTCTCTCTAGAATAAACCGAAAAAATTCTCACTGACAATCTCTCACCAAAAGCAACTATTTCAAGCATTTCCTCCAAGAATCACTTCCGAAATGGGTAAGTCTCAACTCTTCTTCTATTCCAAATGTGAATCTATTGTAATGCTTCAAGTTGGTTGTTCGAGTTTCCTAAATAAATAGATTTTCTTTTCCCACTTTTGTGTTTTCTTTTTCTTTTCTTTTTTCTTATTTTTTTCATCTTCATTTTATCAACTATACATTATAATTATAATCTATGCTATTTATTTATATAATATAAAAAATAAAATTACGTGGGAAGAATTTATAAAAAGTCTTGCAAAAAAATATATAAAATATTGAGACCATGGCAAGAATTTATTGCTACCAAGGTTGACTATAAAAGTTGATACTTGATTTATTTCAATGTTCCAACCAACAATTCAAAAGTTTAATTTGTTATTGCATTGTACAATTACATGGTCTTCTTACCAATCTTATTTTATTGTTTTCTTCAAGAAGTTTTTGGTCGCTTTATACCTAACAATCGTTCAAAAAGACAACAATAAAATTTGTCAAACTAATCATCATGCCACCAAGAAAAAATGATATTTGAAGGTCATATTGGTAGTTCCAAAGAGGAAGAAGAGGTCTTAACAAACCAAAAAAAAAACAATTCCTCAAATACTGTTATTAGAAGGGATGAAGAATCAGCATCCAAGAGGAGAATCTTAGATTGTAATGGAAATTCAGAATTTCCCTTACCTAGAATAAGGTTTTTCTGCCGTTAAAATAAGTATTGATGTGAATAACAGCGACTTGAATCAAGATATTCAGAAGATCCTTCAAGATATTGCTTCAATTCCATAATTAAGGAGTATAATAACAACCCACGAGAACAAAACACTAATATGATCACATTAGTGGCACATTGGACACAAACATTGTTATGGCACTACACTATATACTGAAACATCAAATTCACAACTCTCCTGGAACAAGTCCAGCAAGCACCTTCATTGCTAGCTAGCCATCCATCTGCAGAAATTGTTCACAGAAGTAGACATCCTGCAATAACCCGGTTTCACGATAACCGGATTCAAATCCTCAACTGATTACTTAACAGAAGTTACACTAGTTAGTTGGCCCGTTTGCTCAGATAAGCCAAAATGATTGCCAATACAATCATCAGTAGAATAACCTGCATTGAATTATAAAAGAGAAATCAGTAGATATTATACTTAAAACATCTAATCTAATGATGTGATGCATACTATTCATTTGCACATCCAGCTGTTGATAAATCAATAAGATGGGGGGGGAGAGAGAGAGAGAGGCGATTCTAAAGGATGAAATGAAAAACAAAATTTGAAAACAAATGATGATTTGGTAGAAACTTACCATAGTAGAATTATATGGCTTGCTCTCATTTATGTAAGATCTCCTGAAAAAACACGAGCCATACAAAGGAAGATTAAAAACTATATCAAGAGGTTCAACAAAGTATAGATGGGCAAACCTTTTGTTTAGCAGCCCAGACTCCTTGCAAGTTTTTTGCACTGCTTCCAGCCTGTTCAATGTCTTTTCTGCATTTGGATCATTCCTGTCAACCTGCAGCAGCCAATGAACCTTTTCGGTAAGCAAAGTATCCTGGTTCAAACTTAAAACCACCTATTCTCTGACAGACACAAGAATATGCTTCTGATAGAAACACTAAGGTATGCTACTAAACCAAACAATAATCAACCAGATGAAATATGAATATAGGAGCTGTTAGTGGTTAATCCAAATAATGGAAGAAATAGAACAAGGCTAAGCTAACCCACAGGAATCCATACAACAACAACAACAAAAAAGCCTTAGTCCCGAAATGATTCGGGGTCGGCTAACATGAACCATCATATAAAACCGTGAAATCAAGTCATGTCAGCGACACAAATTCTCTCCCTCCACTCTTTCCTATCCACTACCATATTTTCCTCAATCCCCAATACACTCATATCGCTCTCGATCACCCTCCTCCAAGTTTGCTTAGGTCTTCCCCTACCCCTCACCACTACATCTCTTTCCCCTACCCCTCACCACTACATCTCTTTGCCACTCTTCAGTCCTCCTAACTGGCGCATCAAGCGCTCTTCGTCTTACATGGCCAAACCACCTTAGTCGGTTTTCCCTCATTTTATTCTCAATAGATGTAACCCCTACTTTTGTCCTAATTATTTCATTACTCATCCAATCCTTTCTCGTATGACCACACATCCATCTCAACATACGCATCTCCGCCACCGACATCTTATGAGTGTGACAGTGTTTCACTGCCCAACACTCCTACCATACAACAATGCTGGTCTGATTGCGGTAGAATTTTTCCTTCAATCTATTTGGCATGCCGGGGTCACAAAGGAAACCCGTAGCACTCTTCCACTTCGCCCAACCAGATTTAATCACCCACAGGAATCCATAAAAAAAAAAAAAAAAGAAAAAAAAAACTAACCCAGAGGAAGAGAATCCCTTCCCTCTCCATTCAAAGTAGAGCCCTGCTGAAAGCAGAAAATTACATACAAAAACAGCCTACTTTCGTCCATTCCCAAACGTTACTCTGCCTACCCTACCCATAACTAACTGACGATGAATCCCCAATCTGCCCCTGTGATGGTTTCTTATTCTTATAGGTATAAACCCTTAATGTTCTTGGCCCAATTGTATTAGGATCCAATTGATCACCACTGTTAGCCCATTCTCTGACTTTCACAAGGATCTGGACCACTACACTTACTGGAAATAAAGGCAAAAACAACATTTATTTGCCCATGCATTATCACTCTTATATATCTTTTTTTTTTTTTTGTAGCTGGATTCAATCAATACATTCTTCGCGGGACCCCTCTCCCAACTAATGTATGTTGCGTACACTTGTGATTGAAATTTTGAGACCTAGCTTACGCAACTGGGGGCCTTTTTTACTCAAGCTAACCTTAATTGGTTACTCCCTATTTAGACAAACATGATGAATATAGCATTTTAACTACAGATCAAGTTATAAGGACGTCCACTATTTTTTATTTCTCTTAATCACGTAGAAGAAGATCTAAGAGATTGATTGCGCCATTCCCATTAGGTAAGATTGTAATTGTTCATAAATGTGCAAGGACTTGTATTCATATGCTGGAAACAGTAACTATATTGCATTTATAATTATTGTCCAAAAAATCAGCCATACATATCATGCAGAAACCTATGAAGCACGGAAACGTTCTTGAACTAACGTTTCAACGTTTCCACAAGATGTGGGAAACGGAAACGATACGTTTCCGGGCACGTTTCTGTAATTACTGGAAAATTGAAACGCGTTTCCAGAATTTATTGTTTAAACTCAAAGCTTTTGTACCTGTTGCGATTCTGAATCTGATTCAATAATTCAGTTATGAAGAGGAAAACTGAACCTGGTTTGGTTTGGGTTGTTTCCTGTGTCTACATGCAAACTTCTTCTTCTTTTGAGTATGTCAATTTTTTCTTATTCTTCGAGTATGATGTTTTCTGCAAACTCTTTGAGAAATCAGAAGACCAAGACTCAAATAGAAATTCTTCTTCTTGTTGGTTTTTTTTTTGTTTCCTCTCGAATATGTGGTGTGGTGTAGTGGGATGCTTCTGGAATGTTGTGTTGGGCTCTTATGTTGCTGTTGGGCTCTTTATTCTTTTTGTATGACTATTTTTTTTTCTATTCTTTTAATATAAAGATCATAATGTAAAACTTTTTTATACTTTATCCATAATTATTTTATATATTTATAATTTATTATTATTTTTATGTTTATTATATTTTTTAATATTTATAAATATGTCCCTGTATTTTTAATATTTACACGTTTCCCCCGCGTTTCCGTTTCCTATGTTTTTTAGAAATTACGTTTCCCCGTTTCCGTTTCCGTATCCGTTTCCGTGCATCATAGGCAGAAACATTATAATATACTAAAGAAATAAACAGCCCAAGAAAAAACTCCCATTTGTCAACAAGTTGTATACAAACAAGACTCTTCACTGATTTGCCTAAACAGATATGTAAAGTTCACAACTAAATGAAGTGGCATACCTTGGATTTCATCATACATGAGAAGTCAAAGAAGGCCCGATAGACATCTGCCATGGTCCTTGTTCTGTCAATGACCTTTGCAGTAAGACCTAGAACCAAGTCAAAAAAGATTAAAACGCGAGTAAGGAATGTTCGCACCTCAATCTTCCCAATGGTACAAGGAATAGTTCAGAATCTAAAATGGCATGATATGCGGGAGCTGACGCATGTAAAGTTCATGGTCCAAAGAGTAATTATATTCATAGAAAAACTGAAATGGCACAGATGGTACGGAAACATGGTCAATATCAGATTATAAGATAGTGAAGTATAGGCACTTCCATCAAACATCATGCAAAAACATAAACATCAATAAAAATAAATAATATATATATGAGATGTTAAAATACCCTGCGCAGTCGGAATATTAAAAATAAGGGTAAATTCCAAAAAAAACCCATGTGGTTTGATGGTGTTCCAAAAAAACCCTTGTGGTTTGTTTTTACAAAAAAAAAAAAGGACCGTGGTTTCACCGTTACCCGAAAAACAGAAAATGACTTAACACCGTTAAAAATGCTGACGTGGCAAGGGGTAGAGTTGGAAATTTTTTTTTTTTTTTTCTTTTTTCTTTTTCTTCTTCTCCTTCTTCCTCTCCTCCTCCTCCTCTTCTTCTTCTTCTTCTTCTTCCTCTCTCTCTCTCTTCTCTTCTTCTTCCTCTCTCTCTCTTCTCTTCTTCTTCCTCCTCCCCTCTTCTTCTTCTATTTTTTTTTTAAATTTCTGAAGTCCAGACGTTAACGTCTGGTTTTCAGACGTTCAACGTCTGAAACCCAGATGTTCTTAAGAACGTCTGGATTTCAGACATCCAGAATTCTGGATTTTCCAGAAATTCTGGAAAATAAAAAAAAAAAGAAAAAAAAGATGAAAAAAGAAGAAGAAGAAAAAAGAAGAAGAAGAAGAAGAAGAAGAAGAAGGAGGAGGAGGAGGAAGAAAAAGAAGAAAAGGAGGAGGAGAGGAAGAAGAAGAAAAAGAAAAAGAAAAAAGAAAAATTAAAAAAAATTAAAAAAAAATATTTTTCCAACTCTACCCCTTGCCACGTCAGCATTTTTAACGGTGTTAAGCCCTTTTCCGTTTTTCAGGTAACGGTGAAACCACGGTCCTTTTTTTTTTTTTGTAAAAACAAACCACAAGGGTTTTTTTGGAACAACATCAAACCACATGGGTTTTTTTTGGAATTTACCCTAAAAATAAATGATGAGATAAAGTGATACTTCCGTTCTATCATTTTATGAAATAGCACTAAGATTACATTTTTGTAATTTATCTGGTTTTGTTCATGGATCCAAAACTTGACTAGTTTCAGACTCAAGAAAGTAAACGAATTCATAGAATGAACTTACCACGCCTCATCTTCACTACACCTCTAAATACTTCAACGTTGTTGTAGCACAATGCTAGGGTTCCAATTGCCATAATCTAGCAATAAAGACATGCAAAAATGATAATCATGATTCCACCAAAAAAAAATCATAAATAATCAATTACAGGAACAATTATAAGAACTACAAAAAGTTACTACAATATCATGGTTTTTATTGTCTAGAAATTAATGCATTCATACGAAGGCAAGTAGTAACCACAGTATAACAGAGAAAAGAAAGATTGAGATGATTTGGCAAGTGGTTGCATGCCAGAAAAATGCACTAAAAGTGGAATTCAGATATATATATATATAATAGCCAAGTCAACTAGTTCATGAACAAAGTTGACCAGAGTCGACTTGGATACATTAAGGAAATGCATTTAGAGGGCTTATAAATTATGAGAACAAGCACAATAACACGAACTAAACCAGAACAGATACAACTTCATAATACAGTATTGAAACAGATGATAAAATATGAGGTGTACAAAAAGGCAAAATGAAAATCTAAATCTCATTAGAGGACAGGGAATATTATATTAGTCAAATCCAAAACATATTATATTGGAACAATCATACAATTGTTAAGAGATAAACCCTAGAAAGGCAAGAAAACCAGAAAGCAGCAAACTGAAGTAAATAATTAATGCTGACATATCTCAAGTATACAGCGAGAGGTTCAGTCTTCAATTCACACAACATTATAAGCAGTGAGGCAGTATATCTACTCATATTTAATCCCACATTGGTTTCAGAAAAAAAATAAAATAAAAATTCCCACATATATATAGTTAAGATCATGTCACTGTCTGTATCTCACATACTTTTAAGAAACAGTTGCAAAAGGGGCTAAAAATGACTCGAGACACCAAAATGCCACTTGGAGTTTGACCCAATGCAAGGACATCTACTGAGATAATGAGCCAACTCAAGCTCATTTCTAAGATTCATCTCATTGATGAGCTAAGTCTAAGTTATTTAAAATATGACTTGATTCAACTCATGAGCGCAAACATCTGTAAATTCATGATTAAGCTAATATCGAATAACAATTCAATATTTTATTAATGATTTAACCATTATTTCTAATAAGTACACAGACCACTTGTTTAAATTCACTTAAATAAATTTAAAAATACAAAGTAAAAGTCTTGATCACATGCACCTTAATGAGCAAGTAGAATTTGCTCATTCACCGTTAGATCTAGGCCTATGAAGCACGGACTCTTCCCCGGGGTCGCCGTGGCCGAGTCGGACTCGCCGGACTCGGGGACTCGGCGGGGACACGGATGGGGACACGGATGGGGTAAAAAAAAAGTTAAAAATTAGGGTTTTTTTTAAATTTTTTTATAAAATTTAAGGATCAATTATGCAATTTGTCAAAAATCCTAAATTATAATCTCTATCGCACGAATTAGAATTAGGTCTTCTCTCCTTCCTGCGCAAATCGCGATTTCAACCCCTGTGCTGCGTACATCGCAGTTCTTCTAACATCACGATTTCGTTTTTGTTTGGGAATAATCAGAAACAATTTCTTCTCTCCATCACGATTCCGATTTGTGATTTAGCATGTTTTTTATATATTTTTATATCTAATATATATATAATTCATTATATAAAATTTGTCGTGTCCCCGCCGCACCCGTGTCTCATATTTTCTAAAAATGTCGTTTGCCGCGTCCGCACCCGTGTCCGTGCTTCATAGATCTAGGCTTATTAGAATCCTAAGATGGAGATTCAAAGCATCCTGAGGCTTAGATTTAATAAGCCTATATCTAACGGTGAATGAGCAAATTCACTTGCTCATTAAGGTGCATGTGAAAATTCCTGTACAAAGTAATTCTTCTTCCAATTTCGGATTATAGAGAAAACAAAATATTAAAAAGTCATGTGCATTACTGACAATTTATTGCAAAGAACAAATGTAATTATGTTAAGAGTTTCCAATAAATATTTAGTCTTAAATAGTATTGTTGAATGGTTCAATATAGACACGTTTAGACATGTGAGTTATAAACATTTTGGGTTCAGCAAGCTTAGTAAAACAGCCAAGAAAGGTAATATTTATAGTTCATGAAATAAGCCGAGCTTGAGCTGAGCCTGGCAAATTTGCAGGCCTTAGTGTAATTCACATCTCTTACCATTGCTCATGTGACTCAAGCAAGAACACCCAAAAACTACTGGCTTCAGTCTGCCATACCTGGGACCATAAATTGTCTCTAAATAGGTACCAGATTGACAGCTTACATAACATGTCCACAAAATATTTCATCATTACTGTATTTTTATCTCTTATTCTTCTGTTACCTTGATAGAGCAAACATGAAGTCAAACAGCAACCAAAAAAAAATTGAATAGGAATATCAATTTAAATTATCTCAATTTTCTTTTAGTGTCACATCAAACAAGAGTAAAGCAAGTTATACATGCTGATTACAAGACATGAGATCAACATTTTCAATTCAAAAATCAAGGATGCATATTTCACCTGAGGGATGGCACAAAAACGAAATATAGCAGGATCTCGTAGTGCCGACATGTATTTCAAGCAATCATCCATATGTATCAAAGCATTAGTAACCATATCATTCAAGCATTGCACTGCCTTGACTGAGTTTTCTTCATATTTCAAGTCCTGAGATGCCAAAGGAAAGGATAGGGCCGAGTGTCAAGCAAATGATGTCAGCTGACAAATAAGATGCAAATATTACCAATTTAAGGACAAAATGAACAGCACAGAAAAACTGTTATTGACCAAACTTAGATAAGAAATTGAAAACATTACGAACCTCAAGTTTATTAACATATTTACTCCAGATCTGGCGAGGCCAAAACATGCGTGACTTAGGTATCTCATTTATATCCTCCAAATAATCCCGGATAATGTTTGTTTTCTGTGTTCGAGAATGCAGCATAATGTGCTGTTAGAATTTAAATTCAAGACAAAAGTTGGGGTTGCATGTGATGCAGATTTGTTATTTTGTTCATCTTAGCAATACCTGGAGAAATAACCCCATCGAGTTGGAAAGGTCATCTGGTGCCAAATCTTCAAATCCAGAGGCATCAAAAAGCTTGGAAAGACCTAGTCCAACAAGTCCTGCAACATAATGGCAATATTCATCGTAGTCATCAACTGTTTCCACCTGAAAGATAAGAAATCAATGGTATCAAAAAACTAAATTTGAACCTCAGCAGAATGCAGAAATAAGGACGTAAGTTAAGCCAAGAAGCTTATGGAATTTTAGAAAAAAACAAAAATTACTACTTAGACTTTTTTTTTTCTAAGAATTACTAGCTAGACTTAATTACTTCAAACCCAGACATCTGATTCCTCTAATGCAAGTTATTGAAATCAGTGCTCTCCTGGATTACATTTTAGTCTTGAACCCTTTCCATCAGTTCTGGAAAGTATTCCACATACAACGAAAATTTAAAGAGATTTCCAGAGAACTTTCTTATTGTAAGAGATACTAATAATAAAAGCTCTTCTTGGGCCTTATCTATCATTTTAAGCTTTTGGATCAAAAGAATGAGGACAATTATATGTGGTCACCACTGCCTGAAAACCTCTAACCTCTTTGCATATGAATTTAGCCATTCCTGCACCCATTTTTTTCGTGATATCCTCGATTGCCTCCTGATAACTGCAGAGCAAATTGAACTCTACAAGTCATTCATAAAGGAAAAATAAACATATAGACCAATTCAATGGCAGATTCATTATTCATAGACAGGTGATTCATTGCACTCGGTTAAACCTGAAAGAACATCAAACAGACCCGAAACTGCTCATAGAAGAAATAGAGATTATACATATGAATCTTTGCCAATTATTCTCAAATAATATCAACTCGTGTTTTAGCACAAAACATCTTATGAAGAGATCTATGCAATTGTATATAGTTTGCTCAACTATCCGTCCATAAACAGGTTTCATCATATTTTTAATATGTTAAGAACCTTAAGAAATTATCAAGAAAATGATACATATATACACAAAGCTAAGAGGCCACTTCAGTTCAACAGGAGAGAAGAAGCAGAAGGAACCTTTTCCCAAGCTCAAGAAAAGCAGTTGAAAGATGATGAATCTGGTCCATGAGAACTTTATATTCCTTAGTACCACCTTAAATAAAAGAAACCATCGGATTGTTAGAGTAGGCATAAATTTCTATTAACAAGTGAAACTTAATAGATCATGGTCTCTTTCTCCTAGTTATAAATTTTTTAAACTTCTTAAAGAGATAACAAGTAACTTTCAAGAGAAAAGGAACCTGGCAAATTTTTCATAACTAACTTAACATGATAATGGACGAGAAGTATAAAAGCTTTCATCCTCAAGAAATAGAGAATCAACTCAAATAGTAATTGAAACTAAGGAAACATTAAACAGAAACATGAAGTTTTGAAAAGTGAAAAATAAACATTTTATGCTGCGAAAATGATTCAGCAAAAGGTTTCATATAAGAATGACTTAGGCTGATTTAGATGTTGTTCAGTGCAAAGAAAGCATTTGCTTAAGAAAATATTTGCAGTGAAATGATATCGTCGACGACATCTTAATTGAGTTGACTCTAGTCATATCCATATTGAAGAATCCATAAACCTCATGAACAAATCAGTAATACTCACAAGAAAAATGCCATTCAGGATCGTATATGTGCTTGTGAAAAGCTATCAAGATCGGCACTTTCACATCTGTAGGGATGCTTGTATCATCCTCTGTTAAGAAATCACAATAAGAATCAAACAACAAAAAAGATGCATCAACTACAAAAGATATAGATGATTCAAATCCTTCCCAACACTACCATATCACCACCACGCACATATATAAAAGCAAATTCAGTTGACAAGGTTCCCCCTATTTGGGGTCAGGAGGAGAGGTTGGGCCCATTTGGGCCTAATGGATGCAGCCTTCCCCTGCTAATAGGCTTTTTTCATAACTCACACACATGACCTCCTCTAGGCCACATGGCAGCAAACTTACCATTGCGCTGAGGCTCACCCTTCATCGCACACAAATTCATAAAAAGAACTGTTCCATATTTCTTCTCACTCTTGCAAAGCCTAGTGCCATGTGGCAGTCTGGGACTGCCATAGTGAATCCAGAGAGTGCTTTATCACAATAACACGAATACAAGATTCGTCCTCTTAATGGCCAATCAACAAATTATCCCGGACTCATGCTACAGGATATGTTCAATGCAAGCAGACTCAAGAATAATTTGCAAACAAACATGAGGTACATTTTTTTCATATGCATCCACAAATAAAATAAAACAAAATAAAAATATGTTCTTGTTTGAAAGCGACTAAAAAAAGTGACAGCATGAAATCCTTTTCCAATACAAACCTTTAAAACCCTCCTAAGTGATTAGTAAAACACAACTGATTCAGAAACTAGCAACTTCTGATTTGGCACCTTTAAGAAGTGACATTCTAAAAAATAGCATATCAAACATGTCTTAAGATAAATCATGATATCAATAATTCTAATCTTAAATGCCAGTTCAATGTAGTAAAATAAATCACAAAGCAATGATAAGGTCAAAGATAATAGAGACAAACCAACAGTATCAAGGGCTCGAAGAACCAAATAGAATATACAAACCTGCAAAACACAAAAGGAAATTGCAAAGTTATAAATCATTTATAGAATTAGATAGATGAAACAGAAATGTTAAATCATATATCACAAAATAAGATAAGAATGTGTGAGTTTGTCTCTGTATAAGAGAGAGAGAGAGAGAGAGAGAGAGAGAGAGAACAAGAAGATGAGCATTTTAGGTTTAGAGACTCATAGTTTATGCTCTTTCATGCTAGAAGCATACAATTCTCCTCTTGATTGGCATATGGAGGAGAAGAAAATTCTCCATACTGGGAAAAAATTGTGCGTCAAAATTTTATCATATTCTCAAAACCATTCAACATTTTCCAAGACCGAAAATAACACCAATTATTATCATGCAGATAATGATGGGGAGAAGGAAAAAGAGAATAATTTACTTTTTGGACTATATAATCATGTTATTGGGTAATTTAACAAACTTTAGAAGAAACATCTACAATGAAAACAAGAAAAAAAGAATGCTACATGAACGTTGACATTTCTAGGAAAACAGAAATGATCAGTATATCATAATGATCAGCCATACAGAAAAATCAGTCATAGCTCTCTTACTGTATATATCTATAACTATAAGAATTAACACAGAATATCATTCAAATTTCTGAACATCTTGATAGTACCCATTGCATACAAGTTTTTCACCATCAGAATAATTTAGGGCGATTTTTCATAGAAAATATAGTTTAAATTCTATGCCAACTTTGCTTTCAACACAAAATCATTTATCTGTCAGCAGTGGCAGAAACAGCTAAGAGGTTGGGGGGCAACTTTTTAAGGCCAAGCAGGCAAGGGCTGGTCAAAACTTTTGTGTCCCCCTGCACAATAAAACGGCATGTTGGGGGCTAAAAAAATAAAGGTGTCCAACCCTTTCCTCAGGCCATAGCCACAGTCTGCTGTAACTTTTCAGCCCTCCTAGATGCTGAAAAAGTTACAGCAGCAAGAATTTTCCAGTCAGTCAGGATGTAATCCAACCTCTAAATTTTGGTGAAAACAAACATGTTAATAAGCTGAAGCAATCAATTGTTCTGTTGTTCCTCTTGCTTTTTGTCAACAAAAGATAAAATTTCGCCCTAATTGAATCAATGCCTTCCAAAACCCAAGTGAAAATCCTAATATTTGAAAGAGATTAACGGATCCAATATAAGCAAATTAACCAAAAGCCACATAATTTCTCCCACTCAAAGAAGATGCAACCTTTAAGACTAGACCAATTTTATTTTATTTTTTAAAAAGCCTGAAATTGAAGCAAAAGCAATCAAACATCCGCAGAAGGTCAAACGAAGCAAACATTACAGAATTGGCCAAGAGAACTCAGAACTAAATCAAACACACAAACAGAATCGAAAACCAAAAAAAAAAAAAAAAAACTCGAAAAGATAAACAATAGAAGTAAAGTAAGGAACACTACACGGGACTAGCAATAGATAAATCTCAAGGAAAGCCGAAACTACATCTCTTTCTTTCCCTAATAAAAATCTCCCTCACTCACGCACTGGACAAAAAACAAAAGAAGAAAAAACAATAGTAAGTAAATAAAAATCATCCACAAATTAGAGTCGCGCAATAATAGAGAACTCGATAAAAGTTCACAAGATCAAATTTCCCACATACTAACAGAAGGGGAAAAAAACCAGAAACTCACGTGGAACACAGGTCTAAAAACAAACTAACTACAAAAGCGACACAATATTAAGATGAAACAAAGCAGTGACATCATTGGCAGTAGCAAGCGTATAAATTTACTCATACAATCTCAATTCCTAGCAGCAAATCAAACATAAAAAGAAATAGAAATAGATTACACATCAGATGATTGCAGAGTAAGAAACAGGTCGTAAATAATATAGAGAAGTAAGTTTTGATTTAATTAAAAAAAGAACTCACAGCGTCACGGAGCTCAGTGCCAAGCTGTTGAATGACAAGAGAAAAGCTACGAGAGACCTTATGAAGCATGGAGTAACAGAAACCCCAGTGAGGTTGTGCTGGGATCTGCTTCTCAGCATGTTTAGCAGCCATTTTCAGCTTCAAAAGCGGGTAAAAATCATCCGGATGCTTCAGAATTGCTCCCAAACTCCCCATTATCCTCAGATCCCTTGAAAAACCAAATGAATAAGCGAAAGAAAGAGTTGAAGTCGAAATTGAGGAGAAACGATCGACTGGTTTTTAAAGGAGATGGAAACGAAAACGACGGATTGAGTCCAATGAGGCTACTATGAATTAAATAGAGATTCAACAATCTCTGTCTCTCTCTGTCTCTCTCTGCACGCCACAAGGTTCAGAGCAGTGTGGCTGGCATTGAAAGAAAATAAAAGATTAAAGAATGTGGAGTTGCAGACGAGCTAACTCCGAATTGAATGATTTATGGTCCCTTTTGATGATGACCTTCTACCCTCCAGAACTCGCGTGGAATATTAACGGCACATTTATTTTTTATTTTTTTTGGAGATTTTATTCGAGATTTGAGAATGCAGTTTCATTGTTAATATCGTTAGTTAATTAATTAATTAATTAATTAATTGTATTCTGTAATTTGACCTTTTTCCCCTTTTTGATGTTAGTTGTTGGCCTCCATGCCTATCATCAAGTCCTTCATTTTTCTTCACCTTTTTTATTTCTATTTTTTCTTTTTGCCTTTTTTTTCCACTTATTAGTACTAGTCACGTTTTTCTTTATTTCCATTTTGAAACTTTTTATGACTTAATTATTAAGGCATGTTGTTTTTTACTGAAATTAAATTAAATTAATTTAATTGAAATTAAATTAACTGAACTGAATATTACTGAACTTAACTTAACTGAATTGAACTTAACTTAACTGAACTACACCAAATAATTATAATTATAATAAATTATATATATAATGATATATTTTATATATAAATAATTATAATTATAATAAAAAATGATAACTTATATATAATAAATTAGAAATTATATATAATACATTATATATAAATAATTATAATTATAATAAATAATGATTAATTATATATAAATAATACTAAATTATAAATTATATATAAATTATAATAAAGAATAATACATTATATATAAATAATTATAATAAATAATGATGAATTATATATAAATCACATTAAATTATAAATTATATATAAATAATTATAATAAATAATGAAGAATATAAATAATATCAAATTATAAATTATAATAAATAATAATAAATTATATATAAATAGTTATAATTATAATAAATAATGATGAATTATATATAAATAATATTAAATTATAAATTATATATAAAATAATATTAGATTATCAATTATATATAAATAATTATAATTATAATAAATAATAATTATTATTAAAATTAAATTAATTGAACTTAACTTAACTGAACTGAATGCTACTGAACTGAACTTAACTTAACTTAACTGAACTGAACTGAACTTACTTATGCTGAAATTAAGTCAAAAAGAACAGGGCCTAACTCATTTTAGGGGCATTTGATTCGCGGCGCAAGTAAACGAACTGAATTTATGAATTTAGAAAGAGATACAAGGTGAAAGCAGTGGCTGTATGAATTGTTCGGTCGGGGACAATTTTATACGTGGCGCTGTAAAAAAAATTTATTAAATTGTATTTGTTTAAAAAAAAATTTTGTATATATACGTGTTATAATTAGAGTGGTCAAAAACCAATTTTTAAATATCAATGTAAAACATTTTAAAATTAAGCTATATTACGTATAAGATTCTTAACATGTAAAAAAAGGATGGCCTAATATGAAAAAAAAAATTGGATTTAAGAATGGTCTAACGGGTAAAAAAAAATTTGGATTTAGAGATAGTCTAACAGGCAAAACAAAATGGAATTTTGAATTTAGTGAGGGTCTAACAGACCTGGGCCATTTTTTGAATGCTAATTCAGTATTCGATCATTATTTCTTCGAAACAGGAGCCGAAACCACCACAACCTCAAATTTTGTGAAGACGTGAGGGGCCGAAACTACTCGTGGTCATGTTGGTTCTAGCGGCCGGAGGGGTTCGGACCCCTCCACCCCCGGATGAAAGTATGAATTTCTATATTGTTTGTCTGTTCAGATATACTCTTGATTTCTTTTATGATAATGAGAAGATCAACAAGAATGGTAGATCCTTTTTAAAAATAATTTTTATATTTTCATATTTTGTCTTTATTTAACTTGTAACTATTGTTAAAATTAATTATTTAAATTATTAAAATGGAAAGCATTGAAACTTAAAAAAAATAAAAAAAATATTTTGAAAATAAAATAATAATTTTAAAATAATTTCTTCCAAAAAAATTAAAATAATTAAAAATAAATATTAAAAATAAAAAAAATGGAAAAAAAAATTGGTTAAAAAATTGGGGCAAAAATGTAAATAAAATAAAATATAAAGATAAAAAATAAAATCAATCTAAAAATTAAAAAAAAATAAGAATAATAAGTACATAGATTCAAAATGAAAATTAAAAATTAAAATATGGGCTAAAGTAAAAAAATTTAGGAGAGAAAAGAGGCAAAATTATGTCGGGAACGTAATAGAAACATTCAGGAAGAGTGGATTAATCAAATTAGATGACTTTTGGATTTAGGTAATCATTAATATTTTATTTTAGAGAGAATGAAACTTTCATTAAAGAGAACATTGGAAAGAGAAAAAATCAACCAACTAGGAATAATATAAGAGAAAAAATCAACAGCATTGGAAAGATATTATCTAGCAACTGTGAGCAACCTCATTCCTAGTCAAGGAATAATTGAGACTGAAACGTCATTTCTACCATGGAGCAATTACACTATTGAATAACAACGTTGAATTCAGAAAGATCAACTCGAGAGGAATTGCAACCATCAACAACTGACTTTGCATTGGTTTCAACGAAAACATTACCCACGTCGAGCGATAAAATCTAGCTATTGCGCTCCAAAAATTTACTGCTTTAGCTACATGAACATCAAAAATTCCCTCAACGCAAGAACTGAGACACCCAAGAAACTTATCTTCAATGTTATGCAAAACAACACCAGAGCCGCACTTCCCAACATCTTGGAAAATGGCAACATTAATACTGTACTTAACTGCACCATTTGGGGGCTTTTCCGAAATAGTCCTTCTCGATCTACTATTAGCTACCCCAACTTCAGATCTGCCTTAATTAGCCTTCCAGTTATTAGCCCAACTAGTTGTGGGAAAAAGAGCTAAAACAGCTACAACAATTCCGTTATTCCATATGGTATTATTCCTTTGTTGCCAAATTGTCCAAATGACCAAAGCAACGTCACACACATCTTTGCTATCAGCAGTAGCACAAAGTTGAAGGAAGGTCGAACTAACCTCTTCAGTCCCAACCCAATCACATAAAATTCCAGCAGTATGCCAACAAGAAAGTGTGTAGGGGTAATTAGCAAACATATGTCAACCATGCTCGATATCGTAGGTATAAAAAGCATAAGTGATAGAAACTCGCACATGTCTGCCGTTAAGTCGAATTCTAGTTGGGAAGCAAAGGGTAACGAGCTTCCATAAAAAAAAAACCTTAATCTTAGGATGAAGATGGAGGTCCCAAAGCTTTTCCCACTTGACGGACACATTCAAACTATTTCTAAAGCTCTCTAACAGGCTTAGAAGAGTATATACCATTTTTGCAAAAAATGCCAAATAGATCTGTCCGGAATAAGGTTAAATGGAATAACCATATTAAGCACGTCCAAAGCTTCATGGTGATTAAAAAGAGAGAACAACTTACCTTTATCCTAAACCCTCGAACTTACATTAATAATCTTTAAAACAATAACATTTTCGTGTCTTAGAGCATAAGGGGACGAAACATAGAAACTAGAACCTCTATTGATCTAAAGATCCTTCCAAATTAGAATATCCTTCCCATCTCCAACATGTCACCTCACTCCTCGGGAAAGAACATCAATCGACGACCACACATTCTGTCAAATAAAACTAGAATTATTGCCTAATTTGGTAGAAAGGAAAGCACCGCGGGGGAAAATATTTTGCTTTATAGATATTGTTAACCAAAGAATGCGGTTGAGAGATGAATTTCCATCCTTGTTTCCTAAGAATAGCCCAATTAAAACCATGGATATCTCTGAAACCTAATCCTCCTTGTTGTGACATAATCTCGCCTAATCAAATCTATGAATGTGATGATGCCCCTTCTTACTTCGAATCCCACCAAAAGGAGTTCATCATTTTCTGGAGGTCATCACAAATAGATTTTGCAAGGAGGAATATACTCATACAGAAGGTAAGGAGAGCTTAATCCATAGATTTCAGCAGAACTTCCTTTCTAACATTAGAAAAAAACTTGAAACTCCAACTACCAAACATTTTTCTCAGATGATCCTTCAAAAAATCCAAAAATACCTGTTTTAGAACGACCAGCCAGAAAAGGGAAACCTATATATCGACCATTGTCCAAATGGTTGTAAAAATGCAACAAATTACAAATCATCGTTCAGACATCTAAATGAGTGTTGGAGCTAAAAAATATCTCATTTTTGAAAGTTGATAGCCTGACCACACACCAACTCATTTCGATGAAGAATATATGAGATAGTCTAACTCTCGGCCTAAAAGACATTGAAAAGGAGAAATCTATCATCAGTAAAAAAAATAAGTGAGAAACACTCAGAGCCCCTCTAGCTATAGAACACCCATGGAGCTCCCCTACCGCTTCAGCTGCCTGAATGAATTTGGATAACACTTCAGCACATAAAATGAATAAGTAAGTTGAAAGTGGATCACGTTGTCTCAAGCCTCTGCTCGAAGAGATATGCCCAACCAATCACCACTTACAGAAATTGAGTAAGTAATAGTTGAAATGCAACATAATTCATTTAACCCACCGATCATGAAAACCCAAACGAATAAGGACATCTTCAAGAAAACCCCAATCCGCCCTCTCATAAGCCTTAATAATGTCAATCTTTAAAGCCACACTACTACCATTTTCCCTATTCTTACGTTTCATATAATACAAAGGTTCAAAATCCATCTGAATGTTATCCATAATAGACCAACCCGAGACAAAAGCCGGTTGATTTTTAAAGATAATGTCAGGGAGGACAACTTTCAGATGATTAGAAAGAACTTGAAAAATTATCATGTAAAGCACGTTAGATAAGGAAATAAGGTGAAAATCCTTCAATAGACTAGGATTACCATCTTTTGGAATAAGAACAATAATAATATCGTTCAGGTTTGCATGGAACTTATTTCCACACAACCAAACATTACAAGCATTAAACACGTCAGTGCCAATATGATCCCAAAAATATTGTTAGGGCCTGATGATTTATCAGGATGCAACTGAAATACATTTATCTTAAACTCATTAAAAGAAAAGGGAATAATCAACAAATTATTCATCTCCTCGGTTATCAAGCAGTTCAAAAACAATATCATAATCAGGAACATCAGAAGGAGCAAACAGAATATGGTTGTGAATTTCACTATTGGCTTCCAACATATTACCCGAGCTATCCCTTAATATCCTAATCGGATTCATCTTTCGTCTCGCTTTAACACAGGCATGATAAATTTAGAATTTTGATCTCCTTTTGTCAACCAATAAGCTTTTGGCCTTTGCAGAAAAAAAAATCTTCATTTTCAGATAAATGATTCAACGATCTCTTAGTCTAAAAAAACATTAACCAAGTCTGAACCCGCTTTATGTCACAGGGACACACAAACACCTTCTTACACCGGTCTAACTGCTTTGAAAAAGTTTTGTAAAAAAAAATTGCCCTATTGTTCCATAGAGCTAGCACAAGCAACTAGCTTAGAAGGAAGATTCAAATTCCTATCCACCACCCAAGAATTACGAACCATCTTAGTGAATCCATCTTCTTTCAACCAAATCATATCTCAAAATGAAAATTCGTCCTGTTTTTCTTTCTCAAACAAGTCAGTATCTCTAAAAGTAAGGGTGATCTTGAGCTTATATTAGTAAGAGAATAGTTAGCAAGGATGGAACAAATAACAACAAAAGCAATTACAATAAAACATCTATATAAAGGAATACTCTACATAGGAATAACCTCTATTTTGTTATAAAAAAACTCGGTTCCAACTTGGTAATAACCTCTATTATCAAACTCTATTTAGTAATAACCTCCCAATTGTTATACAAATAGTCCGGTCCCAAGTGTATTCCTATATAAAGGTTTTACTGTATGTATTTTCTTTTTTTCTTTTTTAAATCCCCATAAAAAAATTTGCTTAAATTAAATTTGCGAAATATTTTTATTCTTTTTATGAAAAATTTTGAAAGAAAACCATTCGAAAACAATATAAGTACACAGACAATGATGATGAATTCTTCCAATGTTTCTGTTTCTGCCTTATTATGATTCTAGTAGTATGCTAGAAATTTTGACAAAAATCTTAAAAGTGTTAAATTAATAAAGTAACTTTAAACCAAATATTGTAAATGATGAAGAAAGCTTAAAGATGCAATTATTTCAATGATGATCTTGATTTTTTTTTTTTTTTTTTTGAAACAATGATGATCTTGATTACTTGAAAATAATGCACCAGCATGGAATGAATTGCAAGAGAGAAATTATAATTAACTTACACAGAAGAGAAAATAAAAATATACTTAATAAATTAGTAGTTGCAAATTAATTTGCAAGAATTAAAATAATAATTTTTATGAATAAAAATTATTAATCCAATTACAGTAAAAACATCTATATAGGAATAACTTCTATTTTGTTATAAAAAATACGGTCCTAACTTGATAATAACCTCTATAACCAAACTCTATTTAATAATAACCTCTCAATTGTTATACAATAGTTCGGTCCCAACTGTATTCCTATATAGAGGTTTTACTGTAGTTATTATTTTATTTGAAAGCTTAGTACATCACGAGCTCTCTAAACTCATAGAATGTGTTGTTAGTCTCCTAAATTTATTTGAAGTCATTTATTTGTCACATTAATATGTTTAAAGTGATTTATTAACCTCCTTTAAACTTGCTTATAATGGTCTTCTACTGATCTCCTGAATTTGTTAAATTTGATCTTGTTAATGCCATGGAGTCATGGAGCCGCCTGATTAGGGCATATTCATCGTACCATCTATGTAAACCACCTACCCAAATGCACTATTGCATCCGAGTATGCAACGACTTCAAATGACGTGTGATTGCCTCAATGTCATTCCAGATGATATGTTTACTTAAGCGACACTTTCTAATGTTCCACTCCATTTGATTTAGTCTTACACGTTGGTGGGAAAACGAGCAAGGATTGGAGTTCTCACAGTGCTGACTATGATTGACAAGGCACGGAAGAAAAGAAAAAGATTAAGTCATGAACTAGATCTTTCGGGGATTAAACACCAATTTCAATCCATTTCTTTGAGGAACATATGACTCATGTCAAAAAAACAATTTTCCAGATTATGTGTTTGTATGATTGGTTACACAATATTTACAAACTAACTACAGTCATACAATTATACGCAACAAATGACGTATAAAATTTTAAAAATAGTATTTTGATTATCTATCATTAATTAATAATCAATTAATTAGAAAATATTTCTAATAATTATTTTTAATTACACGTTTAATCCAAATATATTAAAAATATATTTTAAATATCTAAAAAATTAAAAAAAGTATTATAATCTTTTATTAAAAATACTTTTATTTAGAAATGAGTCTCAATAAATTTAAAAAAGGTTTTACTTTTTTTGTAATTTAATTTTAATTTATCTAATTTTCTAGGTATTTTTAAATAGTTTTTACATATTAAAAAAAATATAAAAAAATCCCAAATAATATTCCGAGCAAGCTTGTAAATTTGATGTCGAACAGAGATCAGGAGAGGCCACACGCGCCGCACGTGTGCGCGGTGACTCGGCGGCGTATGTGGGCCACGTGCATTGTTCGAAACGAAGGCCGCCTGGAGCGTCTAGGCGCTCGAAATCGAGAATCCGCCCCGATTTTCTATGATTAGTTCCTCTAGACGTTTTATTGGCTCCTAGACGATTTTCAGCCGCTTGGGCTCCGCCTAGGTACCGTCTAAACAACAATGAACAAAAGCATTTTTAAGTGTGGATTTTTTTTTTCTTTATTATAGTTCAGTTTTAAAATATTTCAATGATATTGTTGTTGAAATGTTGATGTTTGCACAATTTTAAAGATATATGTTACAAATATACGTGTTTTTCTATATTAAATAACTTTATATTATTATTTTTAGATATTATAATACATATTTTAATTGAATTTATATAATAATTTATTGATTACTAAATAAAAAATACAAAAATACAAATCCGATTAATCCCCGATTAATCTCCGACTAATCCCCGATTAATCCTTGAGGGGCCTGTCCGTCCGACTAGCGCCTAGCATTTTTTACAACCTTAGCCACATACCGCCCTCCCATCCTCTAACGGCCTCGAAACTTTGGGCAGTTTCGGGTTTCGGCGATTAGAAATAGGCGTTACAGAGCAAACATGCCCTAGTTAGCGCGTGTTAAACCGCTAAAAATCGCCAAAAAATTCCAGCAGCCCCCGAGGCGATTTCGAGAGACCAAAAGCATCTCGAGACACGTTAAAAACACAGATTTGAGACTTGACTCAATCAAGCATATATTTATTCAATCAAATAAATTAATAGAATCATAAATCATGCATAAAGGGTTCCTAACTGGTGGAATACTGACCTAAAGAGTTTTGATATCAATGAAGTCTTCAATGGAGAAACCTAATGGATTTCTCTAACCTCTAAGGGACTGGTAATGAGCTCGAATCTAATCAATAAGTAAATCAACAGATTTAGGCTTACCTCTTGTAACACAGATACGTTGAATAGTAGTAGAAGTAATTGACGTTGGCTCTGTATCACCGATCTAGGAGGTTATCATACCAAAGGAGTAATCACCATTGATTCACGAATTAATAACGAAACTCAAAGACAAAGGAGAGAGGGGGGCGCATAGGAGAGAGAGAGAGTCTCTTTTCTATTATGTTGTCTTAACTTATATTAGGGTTTTAGCCTCCCTAGCTATCTATTTATAGTTAGGTTAAACCTTGACCCTAATCCTAATCCTAATCAAACTAGGTTACGGACGGACCATAAATGGATCAGTAAATGGGCTAAAGTCCGTTTACTCCATTTATCCCTACATATATATAGTATGTTATTAATTATAACATGACGAATGTGTATAATAGTCATAGTAAAATTCATGATTGAGGAGAAAGTTTTGTTAATAATATTTATGAATGATTTATATTAAACGGTTTCAATCACAAATATAACGGATCTAGGATATTATATCTCTTGTGACGCAAATATCAATAGATGGGATTGAGCAGCGAAGATAGGATCACCACGATCTTATATTACCGCTGACGTTCGGTGAACAAGAGAAGCAACGATTGATCCGGAAGCTAGATGTATAGAATAAAGAGAGGCTATGGATACACTCGGAGAGAGAAGAAGGCTAAGCTAATTCCTTATTTATTCTTATGATAATAAGAGCTTATCCTTATGTATAAATGATGGTTAAGATGAAACCCTAATAACTATTTATAATGATCTAATCTAAGTTTATTAAGAAACATATCTTAATATTTAGTCTACTGAATATAATTCTAACAATCTAAAATCAATCTAAACGTGTCAATATTAAAAGTAAAATTTCATAAATATTTAGAATAAAATTGCTCTTCAAACCAATTTTACATATATTTTTTTTCGAAGAATTTGTCCATACTCTTTTCATTATCTTATTCCCAATGTTTACCCAATATAAAAGAATATAATTAAATTCAAACCTTCACATTTCCTTTTCAGTTTTAGTATACGATTAGTACAGAATTACACCAAAAAGTCACAAATAAATTCACTGAAATATTAAAACTAATTCTGATAGAATATGTTTCTCGAATAGTGGCGTTATAATTATATTAAAAAAAATTACTTTTAGCATAATATAACATAACCACGTATATATCATGTGATAAAAAAATATTTTCTAATTCTCACATGACAATTTTAAATAGATAAAGTAAATAAAATTTCATTTTTATTTTTTTATCATATAATTGTAATATAAGAGTCAATAATTTTTAATGCGATTATCCCGTCATTTTTTAGATATTTTTTATTTCAAATAATTAGAATAACTTTACTAAAATAAATTTTTTATTGAAATAAAAATAAAAAAATTAATAATTTTATTAAAACAAAATGAATTAAGTAAATTTTTTCAAATAACGACTAAATTTCACTTATAGTTGAATGCATGGGCGGAACCAATGGTGGGTTAGGGGGCTCGAGCCCCGGCAGGCGGTCGGAGAATTGAAAAAAAAAATTTAGTAATGGTGTCTGGTAATATTTTGGAGAGAATTATAATAACTATATGTAGTATTATTTCAATGTTTAAAGGTAGATGAGATGGTTCGATATGTTCGGATTTTGATTGGGAGGCAATTAATTCCACGATCAGTACGGAGGATATGGAGTTTTTAAGTGCGGCTTTTATTGCTGATGAGGTGAAATGTGCCTTGGATCAAATGCATCCGACGAAAGCCCCGGATCCTGAAGGTATGTCTGCTCTTTTTTATACGACTTATTGGGATATTGTTGGTGATGTGGTGATTGGTACTGTCCTAAATGTGTTGAACGGTATGTGCTTTCCTCCTAATTTCAATCATACGTTTATTACTCTTATCCCCAAAGTTAAGTCTCCTTGTTCTATGAAGGATCTCCGTCCTATTAGTTTGTGTAATGTCATTTATAAGTTGGTGTCTAAAGTGTTGACTAATCGGATGAAAGGGTTGTTGGATAAAGTAATTAGTCCAACTCAGTGTGCTTTTGTTCCGGGCCGGCTTATAACTAACAATGCGCTTATTGCATTTGAGATGTTTCATTCTATGAAGTATAAGTGTCATGGGAGGAATGGGTTTTGTGCTCTTAAGTTGGATATGAGTAAGGCTTATGATAGAGTTGAGTGGTCATTTGTTGAGTTGGTCATGAAAAGGATGGGTTTTCCGGATATGTTTGTGAATATTGTTATAAAGTGTATCTCTTCAGCTTCTTTTTCATTTCTTATCAATGGGGTGCCTAAAGGTTTTGTTATTCCTAGTCGGGGGCTTCGTCAGGGAGACCCAATATCACCCTATTTGTTTTTAATATGTGCGGAAGGTTTTTCATCTTTGATTAAGAAAGCTGAGGTGGATCGAAGCTTACATGGTATTTGTCCGGGGGCGGGGGGGCCGATGATTACTCATCTTTTCTTTGCCGATGACTCATTGATTTTCTTTAAAGCATCCTTTGAGGAAATGGTGGTGGTGAAGAGGATTTTGGCTTTATATGGGAATGCTTCGGGGCAATGTGTGAATTTGGATAAATCTGAAATCAGTTTTAGTTCCAATTTGAATGAGGAGTTTAAGGAGAACTTAAGGTGCTTTATGGGTGTTCGGGTTGTTAACGTGTTCCCTAAATATTTGGGGCTTCCTACAATTTTAGGGAGATCAAAAAAAGTAATTTTTAAATACCTTAGGGATCGGTTGTTGAAGAGAGTGAGTGGATGGAATGAACGATTTCTTTCAAGAGGAGGTAAGGAGTTGTTGATTAAAGCGGTTGCGTTTGCTATTCCGCAATTCGTTATGAGCTGTTTTTTAGTTCCGAAAACACTTTGTGATGAAATGCAAGCGATTGTTGCGCAATATTGGTGGGGTGATGTTGGGAATAAACGTTCAATTCACTGGGCTCGGTGGAATAAATTGTGTGTTGATAAGGAAGATGGTGGCTTGGGGTTTAGGCATTTATTTTCCTTTAATCAGGCTCTATTGGTGAAACAGTTATGGAGGATTATTGATCAGCCGGATGCTCTCTGTTCGCGGGTTTTTCGGGCTAAATATTTACGGGATCTGACATGGGATTCGGTTTCTTGTAGGGCGTCGGATAGCTATGTGTGGAGGTCGTTAATTAGCGTTCGTACGATTTTGTTGCAAGGTGGAATGTGGCGAGTGGGGGATGGTAGTGAGATAAAAAAAATTGTTGATCGATGGGTGCCAATTATTCCGTGTGGTCGTCCTTTGGGATGTAGAAATTTTCCATCTTCGGAATTGGTGAGTTCTTTGATTATTTATGGGTTGGGGTTGTGGAATTCGGCGGCAGTGAATAATTGTTTTTATAAGGAGGATGCCGAAGCCATTTTGAGTCTTCCCCTTTGGGCTTTTGCTACTGATAAATTCTTTTGGCCTTCCTCTCGTGATGGTCAGTATACAGTTAAATCGGGTTATCAAGTAGCTCTTGCTAGGAATGCGGTTTTCTGTGGTATGCCCGGTGGGTCGAAGGGTCCCCGTCGCTTATGGAAGCATTTATGGAAGTTAAATTTGTCGTTGAAGGTTATTCATTTGGTATGGTCATGTTGTAAGGAGTTTTTGCCTTGTGCGGAGAATCTTATTCGGATGAAGCTTCCGGTTTTAGGTTTGTGTATTTTTTGTGGGCTGAATTGTGTTTCATTAATTCATTTAATGAAATATTGTATTTTCTCTAGGAGAAGATGGAAATTGGGTGGTTTTTCTGTCAAAATTTATAAAATTGATGGTGAATCGTGTTTGGACTGGATTGAGGCTGTTTGTAATGCTGTTTCGATGGTGGATTTTTCTCGGTTTTGTGCTATTTTGTGGATGCTTTGGTTCGATCATAACCGTGTCAATCATGGTGAGCGACCCCTTGAGGATATGGCGTTTATGGCGGGTGTGGATAATGTTGTGGTTGAGGTGGCGGATCGGGGAGGTGAACAAAGGAGGCAAAGGCGGGAGGGAATGGTATTATGGTTGGCGCCGGTTGATCCGATTATTAAGCTTAATTGTGATGCTGTGTTTTTTGCGGATGGTGGTTGGGGCTTTGCGGGATTTTTGGCGAGGGATTTTAGAGGTGATGTGTTGATGTGTGGTACGTGTCCGTTGGGACGATGTTGGTCGGCATTACATGCGAAGCTACTTGCGATATTAAATGGGTTGGTGTTTGCGAGTCATTGTGGTATCGAGAGGATTGTTGTTTCGTCGGATTGTGAGGTGGCTGTTGAGGCGATTTTGGCGGCTAGGGATGTTAGCTATATGGATGTTGTTGTTAATTCGATTCGTTCTATTGCGAGTTCATTTTTTGAGTCGAATTTTATTTTTGAGGGTCGTGCTATGAATATATCCGCCCATGAGCTTGCAAAATGGGGATCTAGTTTGGTTGGTCCTCAGTTTTTTAGATCCGGTTATTCGGTGTGTTTGTCGGCTTGTATTGATGTTGATCGTCGTTTATAATCCAAGTTCGATTTATTGATAAAAAAAAAAAAAAAAATAGATGAGATGGTTAAAAATGATTATTTCTATTTGGGAGGTTTTATGTTTGACTCCTTTCAACCTCATTTTTTTTTTTGAAAAGTTTTTATTTATTTTTATTTTATTTTTCAGTAATTATAAAAACATGTTACCATTATTAATTAATTTAAATGGACTCTTTATTTTTATTTTGATATCACTTTTGAATTCATTTTTAATATGTCTTTACCATTAAAAAAAAGTAGGTATATTTAATATTCATTTTTATTATGTCTTTACCATTAAAAAAAAAGTAAACATGTTTAATTTTCTACTAGTTCAATGCTAGTTTCTAAAAAAAATGATAACATTTTTACAGTTTTAATGCGTTGGAGGCTAAAAAAATTTACCGTCAACCGCACAGTTAATTTCGATTTTTATTTTTGACGTTTTGAATTTTTTTTACTGATATGTTTGAGCCCTGGATCATCGGGGGGTCCTGGTTCCGCCACTGGTTGAATGAGTTAGACTTGACAATTATCGGGTTCAAGTCGTGTTCGTGTCGTGTCGTGTTTTCGGGTTACATGTAATTTTGTTATACATATATATTAATAATAACTCTTAAAAATATAAGAAGATATGATACTATTTTTAAACATTTCATATCATTTTTAGATTAGTATGTTAACAATAATTATCGAAAAGTTCGCTAATATCATGTTAGAGGGTCATGTAACATGTTTACAACAATTTAGGAAATTCAAATCAATATTTGCAGTTAATAATTATAATTTTATTATCTTTATTAATAAAGTGACATAAAAAATGAGAGAATATAATAATAATTTTCAATATCCGTGTTATTTCATGTCGTTTTCGGGTTCACATATCAATACTAACCCAACCCAAAAATTAGCGTGTCAGTTTCGTGTCAACCCAAAAATGACACGTAATCAGATCATGTGTCATTTTGTCACCTCTAAGTTAATGTAGTAATTTAGAAATAAAAAACGAGGTGAAAACATTTATATTTCGGAATGATTAGGTAATATGCCTATTTGTGTCTACCTGTTTTTCTTTTTCAATTTTTTAAAATTTTATATTAAATTCGTTGAATAAAAGATGGTTTGACTCCTCCTCTCATGTGGTGGAATTTAGCCCCATCGCATTTACGTTTGATGTAGTAGTAGTGAGTGCATTATTTAAACTGCTTAAATAATTCATTTTATTTTATTCTTCTTCCTGTCAAATCTAAAATAACAATTTTATATAAATTGGTTAGTAGTTGCAGATGTGATGTGAAATTATGAATGGCAACTTTTAATTGCAAGCAAAGGCTAAATTATATATATAACTCGTTTATCATGACAAAACTTTAAAAATTACTAAATTTAACATTTTCTAACATTAATCTTCACGCTTTTTAGTATATAAAATTTTAATTAATATTTCAAAATGATTATTGAAAACATTAAAAAAAAATGGGTAATTAATTTATTAGTCCCTATATTTTGATAAAACACATTGTTTAATCCATGTATTTTCAAAAACACACGGTAAAGTTTCTAACCTTTTTCTCCATGAACTGTTTAGTCCCTAACGTTTTTCTCGGTAAACTGTTTAGTGAGTGCCGTTAGACTCTCATGAAGATTCTGTTAGTCAATTTGGATTTGCGTTCTTCTTTTCCTTTATTTTCCTTTCTTTACACTCTAATGCATCTGAAATCAACCTTGAGTGTTATTCTTCTTGATTTTCTTCTTAATCGTTCAAATTCATAAGCATTGTGTTTGTTCTTTTTCTTGTTCTCCATACAAATAACTTCTTGTAAATTGGGTTTCCTCTTCTGAAGTTTGAAGATAAATAGTAAAGGGTAATTTAGTCATTTCCAAAGTTATAAACGGTAAAAAATCTAACAAACAAACGGAATGACTAAACAGTTCACTAAAAAAAAGGTTAGGGACCTTACCATGTGTTTTTAAAAATACAGGGACTAAACATTGTGTTTTATTAAAATATAGGGACTAATAAATTAATTACTCAAAAAAAATTAAAATTATTTATACCCATATTTAATATGGAACCATCTTTTTTTTTATTATTTTTAAAAAACAATCATTTCTGGAGTTTTCTCAGTCTAAACATTCACTTTCTCTCTCCTAACCAAACAACATCTAAATGTCTTCAAAACAAACAGTTTGAAGAACTAAAGTTATTTAAATTTTTATTCTGTTTTAGAATTTTCTATTTTGAGGTCATCAATGACCATTTTGAGACAATAATTAAAGTTTAGTTACCGTAATATTAGAAAGTCTGAAGTTAGAAATTTTTATATTATGTTTTGTAGTTTAGTAGCCATAATATTAGTTAAGGTAAAATTCAATGGCCAAAGGTGTAATTTACCCTGCAAGCAAAAGTAGAAGTGAAAGTATCTATCACCAACATAAAAGATTAGGGATGTAACTGTCACACCCGATCCTAAACGACCTCAATCGGCATCGGGCGTGAAATAGAAAGATCATAATCAATACTTAGGAGTCTCCAATTTATCCAAATATCATTTAATTACAATTGCAATACCAAAGTTCTAACCATAATGCTAACAATAAGCAGCCAACTTCCAAACCTCGCCTAATCGGTCGGTAACCTTCTCTATATCTTGTACTGTCTCACCTAAAAACATTAAAACATTTAAAAACGTGAGACAAAAATCTCAGTAAGAAACTATCAGCTATAAAAACCAACTTTATTTAACATAGCTACATATATACATTTATAAAGGGATTTAATCCAAACCTTATAAAATATATTCAAAACTTAAGTTCATAATATAGTCAAAGTACTTAACCAAAACCATAAAAATATATAATTTGTATTCATTCTTGAGTTCAAAACCTTATAAAATATTGTAACCAAATAAGTGTTTTATCAAACCAACTCGTATTTAATCAAAGGTAAAACCTTATATCAAAATCAATCATAACCGAAAACATAATCCAAATGAACTTAAAACATTGTATCCATCCTCGAGTTTCTCCCCTGAAGTATCAATACATAACCACATATATAATCGAGACGTCTCTTAACATTGCCTATCCCATATGGTCTTACCCAACACTTCGTTGCCATACCCAATAGGTCTTCAAACTGTGTACACATGCCATGTCCCTCACTGAACATGGTCTTCAAATATAAAACCACCGATCCGGATAACTCTCGATGGATATAAAATCATTAAATCATAACGTGCTCAAATTCCTTTCACAATCAAATTCCAAACTATTTCATAACCATAAATCATTTGGCTTCAATTAGCCCTTTTATATCATAAAAATCATATTTGGACTTCAATCCAAAATAATAACAACAATAACCGTAATAGATTTCTCAATCCAAATACAATTCGTAAGAAATCATCAAATTCATTTTGTTCAATATTGATATATATTGAAACCAAAAACATATGTATATATGTAAATCAACCAAATTAATCCTTAAATCAACATAATCAAGTAAAATCTGAAATTCACATAGAAGCATAATCAATAGCTTCATTTGAACCATAATTTCACAATAAAAAGCAAAATCGTGAAAAACCTCAATTTACAAAATTTATGCATAACCTTAAAATATCACTTTCTGAAAATTCTTGGATTATATATATATATCCAGATACATAAAACTCAAAATATAGTTGATAGTTACTTACCTTGGCTACTAATTAAAGACCACAAACCCGTTCAATTCGCCTTTAAACTCTGTTTAAGACATTTCCCTCCAAACACTGCCGAAACTCAAAAACTCTTCGACCGTCCGAATCACTCGAAATTGAAACTATAGCATTCTTATACATAGATCTAAGACGAATTATCCGAAGAAGATCGCTTAACTGTAGCAAGAGCACGAAAAATTGAACGTTTCTTATCACAACTCTTTTTCGTAGCAGAAGTAGCGGTGAAGAGAAAACTGATGAATTTTAAAAGGAATAAAAGAAATGAAAAAAAATAAATAAAGATGATGATGATAATCATCCGCCGATGGTTTTGGAATATATATCCAAATCTGGCAAAGATTCCGTTTGGTCCTCCATCTTTATATAATCTTTTAACAATTATTCTAAACTTATAATTTATACATCAAACCATCGAATTAACTCCAAACTTTTTTCATAGCACCAAATTAACTTCACACACCCAATAATTATAATATACACTAATATCAAAATATAAATTCTCGAAATTTAGACACGGACGTGACAATTCTCCCCACCTTAAGAAATTTCGTCCTCGAAATTCACGTTCTCTAATCTAAATTTTCTTCCTCAAATAATCTCCAAGATCTCAAAATTATTTCACATTATCCAGATTCCTCATAATAATCATAAGACCACAAATTCTAACGTTTCCTTCCATTAACTTTATCATTTATCAATATCGACATCTTTGTAACAATTACTTAAGTATAACTCTTAGTAACTCTAAACTTCAACCTAGTCAATTCCATCACCAATAAATCCACAATAAAACTTCAAATATCATATATTCAATTTTATATAATATGATACACTTTATATTCATATCTTCCTATCACTAAACCAAATCTCACTTTAATAGATTTAAATCACAATTGATTTCATCAATTGCATATATATCAAATATATTTCACCTATCTCCAAGTTCTATAGACTTCAAAAAAATCACGTTTGAACCACTAATACGTACGATATTATATTTTCCTTAACCTTTAAATAATCTGAATCAATGATTTGCATCAACATATAATCTTACTTCATCATAATAATAATACTTATATCTATAACTTTTCACTCCAATCATGATGAATATGAACTCCAAATCATCATCATCAATCACATATAAACCTTATATCGATAACATATTTCCTCTATGAATATCACCTTGACTTATTTATTTTCATAAAACCTCTATAATCAAATCCTTACAATAAGAAAAATCAATATAGATCATTCTTATACCCATCATCCTACATCCCATTAATAACTCCAAATAATATCTTTACACCTATAAAAGTCAATAAATCTATAATAGCATTCGATTTTCTTATTTGACCTATAAACACTCAATTTGATCCTTATATAAACTGAAACCATAATCACACAAACTTCACTAAAAATAACTTCTATTAACCATATATGTACTACAAAATTTCAATTATAAACTTATATATCCTCTTATATCGTATCTCTTAATTTCCTATCTCAAACTGTGCTTAAGATCAGAAAAATTCATATCTTAATTATTTCCTCAAACACTATTTAAATCAAATCATGAACTCGAATATATTCTCCCACTTTACTTCTCATTGATCACTAATATCAGTATCTCTCTAAACATCATCTATATAACTCTCAATAATTCTAAACCTCAACCCCATAAAGTTCAACAATAGATCTGCACTTTGAATTCAGATATCATTTATTCCAATTAAGATTCCATAACTTGGTAAACTCATATCATAATCTCCAATTTATAATCAACCTCCAAAACAATTAATTGAAATCTCCACATTCTCACTTTCTTAATCACATATATATTATCTTCAAAACTCATCATATCATTTCAAAGTCGCCTAACCTTACTTCACATCTGAGATACATATATTTTTCAGCCAACTATTAAACTCTCAAATATCAATTCCAAATCATACTGAGGAAAAAATCAAAACAAAAACTAAATTCTGGTTTAAAGCTAAAATGACCAACATATATCGTTTCCAGCCTAACTTCTTCATACGGAGTCCGAATAAGACGATTCAGAAACCCCTGGAAACGTAAGATAAAAATAAAGAACTTTCATTTAGGACTCCATGAAAGATTCAGCCTCTATCTGGTCGAAAAATGCATCACAAGATTCAGGCACGAATCTGATTTTCCAGCAGCACCTATATGTCTCCCTACTTGTGCAGGTGGTACCATCCCATTCAAATGAGATTAGCTAAACTCTATATAAAAAGGGAAAATTACAAAACTAGGTCAAATGGAAGGCTCATTTACATATTTAACCCATTTACTCAACCTACTACATATCTAGACTGATTTTGTATGACTTTCCCATAATATCCTTAACCTTCCCACTTCCCCAAACGCGAACGGTCTCTCCCCTCTTCTCCTTGGTTGCGCGAAACGGTGGCAGCTCCTCCATTAATGATTCCAAGACTTTTGATCTTCCTATCTTCCTTTAAATTGCATGAAATCTGCACCATTTCTCCAAATCACAATGTATTTCTCTTCTTCCACTCTTCATCTCTTGATTCTACAACTTCCTAATCCTAGAAAACGAAGCCATGGTTCTTCATCTTCCATTTCCTGCTCGTTCGAAGAAATGGCGATTCTACATTATTTTCATCGTTTTTTCCAGTTTATCATATTGGGTTCGTTGAAAAATTTAAGTATATACTGTTTTTTCTGCGTTTTCTTAGACCAATCCACTTAGCATATGCGGTTTTCGGGAAGTCTTCGGGAAGAAATTTATCGATTTAACTTCGTAAAATGATGATTACGCAAAGTTTGCGAGGTCATTCCATAAATTTCTCTCGCAGACTCCGCGAAATCATCGTTTCGCGAAGTCAGAGCGTCACATTCCTCCTTGTAGACGTCGCGAAATCATTGTTTCGCTAAGTAAAATGACCCTTTTCCTTGCACGTTTATGTTCGCATACTTAGCGAATCATCATTTTGCAAAGCCAAATCTTCCTTTTTCTTGACTAACACGATTAAATTTTTCTAAAGATGGTTGAATACATAATATTCATTCCTGGAAGTCGGCGTGTTAGGGTGCCATGAGAGACATCCATTCAAAAACGCCTGGACTTCCAAGCATCGGTCGTGAATAAGAGCTTACACCATGGGACACATCCATCCCTATGGTGAATAGTAGCCTATATATCGTGAGACATCCATCCATTGGTGGTGAATAGGAGTCTATGTATAATGAAGTGATTTAATAGGAGTTTATTATGGCAATCTTGTTCTGTACCGTGAGAAACATTCGTCCATCGGTACTGAATAGGAGCCTATGTATAATGAAGTGATTTGTTAGGAGTTTATTGTGGCAATCTTGTTGTAAATTTTGATAATGTTATGATTTTAATGTTAGAATCCGTTGTTGTTTGGCTTTTTTGTTATATACCACTTCGCGAATTAGCTTCAAAACACATCCAGGTTTCGTATATGCTAATTAAATTCATCAACTAAACCAAACATTAGCTTCGCAGGCTTCGCATATGCTAATTAAATCCATCAAGTAAACTCAAACATTAGCTTCGCAGGCTTCACATAATATCGAATCTGCGAAGTTAGATGGGATGTAGACAGACGCGCGTAAATATTGAGGGTATTATGGGAAAGTCACACAAAATCAGTCTAGATATGTAGTAGGTTGAGTAAATGGGTTAAATATATAAATGGACCTCCCATTTGATCTAGCTTTGTAATTTTCTCATATAAAAAAGTTTGGGATTAAAAATATAAATATTACTTATTATAACAAGGATAGATTTAGGATTTTCAACTAATATTGACAAAGTATATATATATATATATATATATATATATATAGAGGATGGCTCTTGTGAGAACCCTTTCTTAGGTGAGGACACTTGCTTAGGTGAGAACCACCTAAAACTACGTAGTTTTGAGTCTAAAAATTAAAAAAAAAATGCTGCTGCCATAGGGGTTTGAACCTTGGACCCTTCGTTTACACTCCTTATTACTTACCACTGAGCTAATTACTTTTCTTGTGTGTTATATCGCGCGCTGATTAATATACCACTGCACTTCTAGCTTCTATTGTTTAATATTTGACGCATGCACTTATTAATATCGATTAAATGTGCATTATAATGAATTATTAATAGAAAAAAAAGAAACGTGCATAATAATTAATTATTAATAGAAAAAAAATCCAAGAACATGCTCTAATTTCTTATTTATTTAATTCCTCCATATTTTTGTAATTTATGTTTTAAAATGTTAAGGACGATGTTTTAAATATTGTTTAATATTTGACGCATGCACTTATTAATATCGATTAAATATGCATAATAATGAATTATTAATAGAAAAAAAAAGAAATATGCATAATAATGAATTATTAATAGAAAAAAATACAAGAACATGCTCTAATTTTTTATTTAATTCCTCTATATTTTTGTAATTTATGTTATATAAGAAAATATACGTTATGTTTTTTCGAACATGAGTTATAAATTATATTATAGAACAAGCACGAACTATAAAGTTTAGAACGTACGATATATTTTTTAGAACATACGTCATGTTTTTTTAGAACATGTGTTATGTTTTTTCGAACATGAGTTATGTTTTTTCGAACATGAGTTATAAATTATATTATAGAACAAATGAAAAAACGATCCAGATATCTACTGATTTTTTTTAAAACATTATACTTAATTTTTGGAACATAAACTACAAACTTTAGAACATGTGTTATGTTTTTTAGAACATGCGTTACGTTTTTTCGAACATGAGTTATAAATTATATTATAGAACAAATGCAAAAATGATCGAGATATCTACTGATTTTTTTAAACATTATACTTAATTTGGAGAACATAAATTATAAAGTTTAGAATTATGTAACATTATTTAGAACATCGTCCTTAACATTTAAAAACATAAATTACAAAAAATATAGAGGAATTAAATAAATAAAAAATTGGAGCATGTTTTTGGATTTTTTTGTTCTATTAATAATTCGTTATTATGCACATTTCTTTTTTTTTCTATTAATAATTTATTATTATGCACATTTAATCGATATTCAATAAGTGCATATGTCTAATATTAAACAATAGAAGCTACATGGATAATGGTATATTAATCAGCGCGCTCCATAATGGATAAGGAAAACAATTGTTGTTTAAAAAAACAGTAAATATATGGACCATTTTTGCATTTGTTCTATAATATAATTTATAACTCATATTCTAAATAACATAACGTATGTTCTAAAGTTTATAGTTTGTGCTCCAAAAATTAAGTATAATGTTCTAAAAAAATCAGTAGATATCTGGATTGTTTTTTCATTTGTTCCAAAAATATAATTTATAACTCATGTTCGAAAAAACGTAACGCATGTTCTAAAAAACATAACGTATGTTCTAAAGTTTGTAGTTTGTGTTCCAAAAATTAAGTATAATGTTCTAAAAAAATCAGTAGATATTTGGATCACTTTTTCATTTTTTCCAAAAATATAATTTATAACTCATGTTCGAAAAAACATAACACATGTTCTAAAAAACATAACGTATGTTCTAAAAAATATGTCGTACGTTCTAAACTTCATAGTTCGCGTTTTAAAAGTTAAAATATATGTTGTTTCAAAAAAAAAGTTAAATTATATGTTATAACGTATGTTTAAAAAAATATATTTTCTTATATAACATAAATTACAAAATATAAAGGAATTAAATAAATAAGAAATTTGAGCATGTTCTTGAATTTTTTCTATTAATAATTCATTATTATGCACATTTTTTTTCTATTAATAATTCATTATTATGCACATTTCTTTTTTTTCTATTAATAATTCATTATTATGCATATTTAATCAATATTAATAAGTGCATGCGTCAAATATTAAACAATGAAAGCTACAGTGCCATGGTATATTAATCAGCGCGGCACATATTATACAAGGAAAGTAATTGGCTCAGTGGTAATTTTTAGACTCAAAACTACGTAGTTTTAGTGGTTCTCACCTAAGAAAGTGTCCTCACCTAAGGTGAGAACCAATTAAAACTACGTAGTTTTGGGGTATTTTTTTGACAAAAACGGTGAGTTTCATATGAGAAGTCACGCGTTTTTGAAGTTGAAAAGATCTGTCTCTTCGTTCTTCGACTTCTTCCTCGACTCCTTCGTTGTTTCCATCTTCTCTCATTTCTACAGTCGATCAACTTTGGTTTTGATAGAAGATTTGCTTTCTGCGTTTCATCAATTATACCGTGTATTTGTTCCTCTGAACTTTGGTTAGTTGTTTATCGTCTTCGTTTTTTCTGTTCATTGTTTTTGTTTGCATTTTTTTGCTTTTTCGTTTTTTTCCATGAATTTGTTCGTCTGAACGAGGTTTGTTGCTTTATGTTCTTCGTTTATTTTGTTGTTTTATGTTCTTCGTTGATTTTGATAGCGATTTTATGTAGTTTTTTTATTTTCTAGGGTTTCGTTTGTTTGAACTTTATGAAGAAGTTTCTGTATGTGTTTTCTATGTTTTTTGTATTCAAATGTATTTAGTTTGAGAATGTTTTTATGTTGTTTTATTATTGTTTTATATTTTGTGTTTGTTGTTCTAAAATTATGAACGTATGTTCTATTAATGGTATATTGTTTTGTTTTATGTTTGTTCTCTATTTTTTAGTTTTGATAACTTTTTTTTTGTTGCTTTTTGATTTGTAGGTTTTTCATTTGTTTGAAATTTGTAAGTTTGTTGTGGTTTGATTTTGAAATTTAGTGAGTTTTAAAATGATTTTATTTTTTTTCAAAGTTTGTTCTATATTTGCATGTGTTTGTTCTAAAATTTTGAACAATTATTCTGTTAATGAGATATTGGTTTTGTTTGGGGGTTTTGCTTGTTTGAACTTTCAAAGTTTGTTGTGGTATTATTTTGTATGGTTTTTGTTCTAAAATATTGAACATATGTTCTGTTGATGAGTTATTGCTTTGTTAAATTAGTTTATATTTTGTTGATGAGTTATTGCATTTGTTTTATGTTTTGTTCTATATTTGCATTTGTTTGTTCTAAAATGTTGATTATATGTTATGTTTTTTTGTAGAAAATGCGCGGAAATGGAGAAGAGAGTTTCCCAAGTAATGTGATTGATAAGAATTTGCTGGATGAAATTATTGAACAATATTGTTCTGATGAAGATATGAAAAATAAGAAGAAAGGTGAGAGTGTTGTTCCTGCTGAAGCTATAAGTGAAAAAGACAAACATCTAGAAGATTTAAGAGGACTTCTAAAAGACCTTCCATTTCTAAAAGACCTTCAATGTCAGCCATTCCTGCTGACAATGATTTGCTCTCTAGTTATGTTGTTCCGTCTAATAATTTGTTGAGGCGGCAAACAAGGAGTCAATCTATCAAAGGTGCGTTGAAGCAGGAAACAAGTAGTCAATCTAGTAAAGGTATTTTTAGACGACAAACAAGGAGTCTATGTAGCAAAGGTTTTGATTCTTCTCAAGTTTCTGAACCTTCTGTTGATGGTTTAAAGGAAGACGTTGATGCTAGGAAGCTAAAGAAAGTTAAGTTTGCAAGAAACATAAATGTTGCTTCTAGGTTTTTAAAGAAGCGGAAGAAGGTTGTTAGTGCAGGTGATGATGAAAATATTTCTAAAAGGAATAAGACTGCTCTTGGTCAAAGAATACCACCTAAACAGTTTATTGGTATTCTTAATGATATTCTAGAGACTCATAAGAATGCAATTAGACGGATTGGATTTGGTGGCTTTTTGGATTTAAGTTTAGATGTTCATAATGCTTCTTTTTGTGAAAGACTTGTCAATAGTTTTAATGTAGATAGGTGTAGCCTTATGTTGGGTAATAGTGAAGAGTTGAAGTTTGTTAAGGAAGATTTTCAAGCTGTTTATGGCTTGCCTTGTGGAGGTGTAGAGATTGAGGAGCCTCAAGATGTTGGGGAAGATGATTGTTCAGGTTTTTTTGCTGAATGGATGTCTTATTTTGGGCTTCTGAGTGGAAGTCCAATTAATAGTACTGTGATTGCTAAGCTGAATGATCTGAAGATGAAACCATTGTGTGATGAGTTTTTGTTGCATTTCGTATTCTGTGCGGTGAATTGTTGTATTCGTTCAACCAAGAACCAGGCTATGAACTATAAATTTCTTTATAGTTGTAGGAATGTTAATGAGATTGTAAATTTGGACTGGTGTTCTTTTACATATAAGCATTTGTTGGATTCTGTCAGTGATTGGAAGAGGAGTCCTACTTTTTTCACAGGTCCCCTTCCTTTCTTGTTGGTAAGTATATTTTTTTTTGATTATGTGTTTGACAATATTTGTTGGTTGTTTATTTTTTAATTTGTGTTTAACTTGTTCATTTTTGTTATTTTTTCTAGATAAGTTATTTTGATAGGCTTCAACGAGCTAATGTTGTTAATCCAAGAGATTATCCATTGATATCTGTTTGGAATAAAGAACGAATTCAAAAGAGGATGGCTTTGGAGAAATTGAGGGGATTTGGAAGTGGGATTGTGTTAAATAGAATATTGGTAGGAGAAAACTTGGTAAGAGAAGGTATGTATGGGGATGAAGGAAATTTGGAAAGAGAAGCAGTGAATAGGAATGAAGATAAACAAGATGCTGAAGTTGGCAATAAGAAGGAATGTGGAGAAGCTTCTTCTAGTGGACCAGCAGAAATTTTTGTACGTTATTATAGCTTTACCTTTGTTTTTAAATTTTAGAACATGTTTATTAAATTTTAGAACATGCTTACTATTATTTATAACTTGCCCTGTTTTTTAATTATGGTTTTGTATATGCAGGAATTTCTTTCTAAGTTCCAATCATTAGCTAAAGAACCGGGTTCTAAAGTTAATGAAATGTATGTTATGTTGAAAGAAGCTAATGTTGTTTTTGGTGAAGATGGTACAAGCATTGAGATGGGTAATGTGATAAAGAGTTTATGGAGTAAATATACTCGAGGCAATGAAGATCGAGTTAGTCAAAGTGAAGGAGGGAAAGAAGAAGTTGTTAATGAGAATAAAGCTGAAAGTAAAAAAGATACAGGAATGACTGAAGATTTTGAATGTGATTTGTCTAGTCAAGATAGTCATACTTATCTTAATTCTGAATTTTTTGATGAGATAGATGCTTTAGTTGAAAGAATAAAAAGAGAGAAGAAAGATCAGAGAGAAAGTGAAACTCCAATGAAGAAATCTGAAGAAAAATATTCTTGTCCAAATTTTAATTTGTTGAGTCAAGAGTTGCATGATTTTGTTGGAGCTGAAGGTGGATCTACACAAACAAAAAATTTTGTTGAGAAAGTGGATGTTGCAGATGTGAAGAATAATTCTGATCCTGAAGTAATGTATGTGATAAGAATTATTTTATATTTTGTTTATTTTTTTAATGTTTGTTATATTTTAGAACATATGCCTTATTGTTTAGGACATAGGTTTTATGTTTCTGATTATCTTATTGCTTTTTTATGTTTTAAGGTGGTTTGTTTTGTCAACAGGTTTGTTGTTGATGATGAAGTTGATAACGTGATGATAGAAGATGTTGTGGATGTAGATTTACAAGCTTTGCCTAGAAATATTCCAGATAAGTTACAGAGTTTGTGCAAATGGGCTAATTCCGAGTTGGTGAAAGGCAATTTTGTTAGCTATGTTGTTGGTGAAGAATTGTTTGGACATGCTGCTAAAGCATTATTGTTGAGGCAGGATATATATTCTTTGGTTCATATGGGAGAGATAACTTGCAACGTTATAATTTTCTATATGAGGTATTTTGTTTTTGAAATATTATAGTTTTATTTATATTAGTTGTAGTTGATTCTTACTATGTACTTTTGTGTTTTTATGTAGCTACTTGTTTAATTTGTTGAAGAAAAGAGGAATGGATAAATTGTTTTATTTTGTCGATCCTTATTACACTTATTCAATTGGAAGTACTAAAACAGTAAGCCAGCGCTCATATGAGTTGATGAATTGATTGAAGATGTCCACGATGGATAAGTCTATCTTTTTGTGTCCATATAATACAGGGTATGAAATTTTAGTTATTTTATTTAATATTTTTGTAAGTAATTTTCTTTATTTTGAAATAATAATAGTATTATTTTCAGTGGACACTGGACGTTGTCAGTTATCGATTTGACGAATTTTAGAGCTTATTGGTTGGATCCGTTGAGAAGGCGTTTGCCAAGGGCAGATATATGGATGGATGTTGTGAATGAGTATGTTTTTTGTTTATATTTTGTTTTATAGTTTATTTGATATATAATTATGTTTTAAGATTAAGATTATGTACCTGATTTTAATGAATTTCATTTTAACAGCGCTATTCTATTATACTCTGGGAATGATCAAATTAAAGTCAAATGGACTGCACTTTTGGTAACTCTTAATTTGTATATTGGTTTTGTACATGTGTGAAATTGTTTAGAACGTAAAGGTTAGATTGATGTACATGATTTTAATGTTGTGCTTGTTGTGTTGTAGGGTGTGCCAGAGCAGAAAGATCATAAAACATGTGGTTTTTTTGTAGTGCGGTACATGAGAGATATTGTGATGGAGAATGATTTGAAGTTTGCTGAAAAGGTATAGTCCACTTATAATAAATGTTTTGTTGCATTATTTTGAAATTATAGTTTGTTTTATGGTATTATTTTTTTTATATTTTGTAGTGGAAAAGTAGGTGTGGTATGAAATATAGTCAAATTGATTTGGATGAAGTTCGGAAAGAGTTTGTGGAAGAAGTGGTAAGAGTAGGAGTTACTGGACTTGATGACAGTTTTACTGATGATGTTTCTAATAGTAATGCAATGTAAGTGATATTTAAGAATTTTTGTAATTTAGAATATCTGTATGTGTTTTTTGAACATATGGTTTATATTTTAGAACATGAGAATAGAATTTAAGAATATGTGTTTTCTGTTTTGGAACATGGTTAATTTTTTTTCCTTTTTGTTATTTTTTTATGTTGTTAATAGGAGAGTAGAGAAAGATGTAGGTGAGAAAGTGCAAGAAGGTGGTGTTGGAAATCGTGCAAAAAGGATTTCAAAGTTGCCTGTGTATCTACAGTCTCCATTTTTGGTTGAGTCTGAACATTTACTAAATAATATGCTTGGTTCGAGGAGAATGTTGGTGGAATATGCTTTCTGTAATGGAGACCCACAGTAAGATCTTAATTGAATGTTGTTTGTGTCAATTTGAATTTTCTTTAAGATATACTTATTGTTTTTATTTTATTCTGTTTGCTTTTTTTGAAGTTAGTTGTTGTATAGTGATTCTTTGTCCACAATCAATAGAGAGGAGATTATGACCTTGTCAGGAAAGAATCATTTGGTTTGTAATGTTGTTGATGCGTGGTCTCGAATATTGAATGGTGAAAGGAAGAGCATAGGTCAAATTGCTGCGAACTGATTCTTCTTCTCTACTGTACCATTTATATGTGTGTTTTACTTTTTGATATTTTTTTTGTTAAAAAGAAATTGGCTTATATTAATATGAATGTTGTATTTTTGTATAGTTGTTACTATGTACAGATAAGGGAGTTCCTGGATCTACTAAGTACAGCGATAGACACGATGCTGTTTTTGAGAGGATTAGTTATGAACTTCGTGAGGCTAAAGTAGATAGTTTACAAAATTATCAGTTGGTAATTATATTAAAAGTAAATTGTGTTTTACTGTAATTTTTGTTTGAAATTATTATGATTGCTAATGGTTTATCTTTTTAGGTGTTCTTTCCGGTTGTTCATGCTGCACATTTCTATCTTTTTGTTATCAACCATTTTACTGGAAAAATAGACGTTATTGATAACAAGGCTCTTGAGAAAGGTGTTCAACCTTCTAGTAAATATAAGGGTTTTGCAAAGGCTTTGGTAATATTACTCAACTGTTTTTTAGTTTTGTTATTGTGTTCTATATATTTATTATCATGTTCTGAAAAACTAACTGTATGTTCTGAATAGTTTATGATATGTTTTAATATTCATAAGATGTTGTTTTATGTTTTCCAGGTGAAAGCATATTCACTTTATATTAAAAGAGAAAGCCCTGAATGTTTGAATAATATCAGTGCTTATAGTGCAAGACATTTGAAGTTGAAGTGGAAAGACACAACCAACAATGATGATTGTGGTGTTTTCCTTATGAAGCATATGGAATTATATTTTGGACAAGATGTTGATAAATGGGATATTGGAGTTGGAGATAACAATGTGAGTTTTTTTTTAATCTTTTTTATGATAGGTTGATGTTATTATTTTGAGAATATTAGTAATATTGATTTTGTAATATTGCAGGTTGATCCGTTGAAGAATTTTAGAGTTGAGTACTGTTGGAGGATTTTGTCAGATCCTGGAAACAAAGAAGTTGCTGCTGTTAATGGGAAGGCATTAAAATGGAAGAATGAACACTAGTATTATTAGTTTAGTTAGTTATAATTTGTAATATATATGGGATAGTTATTGTAATTTTTGTAAAATATATTGTAGAAGTTTCTGTTGGCAAAGTTTGTGTTTTATTTTTTTAACATGTTATATATGTTAGAACATAAGACATATTTGTTGGAACATAAAACATATTTTTTGGAACATACACGATTTTGATAACATCAATGAAGTGTAGATTGGATATATTTGTTTAGAGTGGAAAGGTGTGCAGCTTAGAGGCTTGTTTAACAAAATTGTAATCATATGGAAATTCATTAGAATAGAATGAGAAGCTTGAAGTTAAATTTTACTGTTATACATGTTTATATCCACTATAAACATGTTAGATTCATTTTGATACATGTCATAATGATCATATTTGTAATACTTAAAATATGATAATTATGGCACACGTCATAAATTGGATGGAATATAGATAAAACGATAGAGGAACATGAAATAATTATTATACTTATAATACTTTGAAATATGTTAATTATGTCATTGAATGAAATACGGGTAAAAAGATAGAGAAATAAAAATAACAAATTTTAGAGAAATAAAAATAAGAAATTTTCAGCTTCTTACATAGAAAAAAAATAATTCTGTGACAATAAATTGTATATTGGAAATATTAAATCGTTGTTCTAATACATGTATCATATGTTCTAAAAATTATATCATATGTTCTAAACAATATAAGAGATTAGTTGTTCTATTTTTCTGGACAGTTTCTGCTATCATGGTTAGCAAGCTGATTACAGACTCTGCATAACCTCTCTTTTTTCTGGTTTTCCTCAACAGCTTTCTCTGTTTCACTCTTTTATCACCGTTTTCTTTTGGAATATGTATACCTGTACCTTTGTTCTTTGATATTTTTGGTGCTTTGACATTAATTTCAGTTGGTACACTAGTTCCAATCAACATTTCAATGTCTTGATTTTTTGTAAGAGTTCTGTTTTTCTCAGTGTCTTTTTGAGTGATGTTAGCTTCTAAATCCATTATGTTCTTCACAAGATCCTTTATATTTTCCTCATTACCTTGAGCTAAATAGACACAAACATTAATCTCTGACCATAGTTGATTCAGCAATGTTTTCTTATCAATTGTAGCAGCACATTCTTCCATAAGATTTCTGTGCAGATTAATGTTTTTTTGACTTGTTGCTAATGTAGTCCATCTGTTAAGAACATACCTGTTAGGAATTGATTCAAGCACTTTTGCCTTCCAAACCCACACCATGTGTCTACATGGTAAGCCTTGTCTTTCAAACTTCTTGCACGAACATTTTGTTTCGTCTTCAATGTTGCTGTACATAACCTGAAAGTTATTTGATGTCCTTTGCTCTTTGACAGTGTAAATTTCGAAAGGAGGTTGTTTATAGAATCCGTCTATTCCACAAAAGAAAGAACCATTATAAACCTCTTCCTGAAACTCATAAAAGACAGTAGTTGTATAAACATCAGCTCCATGTCTTTCAATACCCATTGGTGTTTTGCATACAGGTCTTTTATGTTTGGCATCATTGTCATTGTGAGCTTGGTTATGCCTTTGTGCATCCATTGCACTATAAAATCTCAAATAAAATTCTACAAGACTTAAATGAGAATTTGTAAAAGCAGTGAAAAAGTTGTTCTCGCTCTCTGACCTTGATGTAGTTCTCATAATTCCTCCTAGGAATAAGTCCCTGAAGTACGCTGGAATCCACATTTTTCTGATTTCAAATATTTGACCTAGCCATTCATGTTTTTCCAAATTAAACTCTGAAATGAATGCTTTCCATTTTTTATCAAATTCTTCAGGTTCAATTTCAACACTCCAGACAATTGGTTGAATCCTTTTTAAGAAATTGGTTTCTTGCATAATTGCACGACCTATTAAAAAAACCAGTAAGTATCTTCATTATATACAAAAAAATTTAACATGCCAATAATATATTGGAACATACAATTTAATACGTGATCAAAACATATAGTAGAACAATCAAGTAGTAAAATTTTTAATTGTAAACAATGCTTTGGAAGGCTTACCTATTTTATCATTCATCTTTTTCATAATGTGCCACATGCAGAATCTATGTTCTGTTTTTTGGAAAACATTTTTTATTGCAATCTTCATTGCTGGATCTTGATCTGTTATTAAGCATGTAGGTTCATTGCTTCCCATTGCGTTAAGAAACGTTTTGAAAACCCACTCAAATGATGCAATATCTTCTTTAGCAATGAAACAAGCAGCGAACGTAACACATTTTTTGTGGTGGTCTACTCCAGTAAAGGGGCCAAAGATCATGTTATATCTGTGGAAATAATATACAAATATTTGTAAATAAGAAAACTTTTTAAGAATATAAGAATAAGATTTTAGAACATGTCAATAAGATTTTAGAACATGCCAATTAATATTTAGAACATTGCAATAAGAAATTGGTACATGTAATATTATACCTGTTTGTTTGGTATATTGTGTCAAAAGATACCATATCACCAAATAGAGCATAATTCTTTCTACAAATGGGGTCTGCCCATAAAGCTCTGCAGAGATGATCGTCTTCATCCATATCAAAGTCGAAAAAAAAAGCAGACCATAGAAGTTTTTTCTTGCTGAAAATGTCAATAAACATTTGGGCATCTGACTCATAAATGTAAGCCTTTAAATCTCTGTGGAAGTTTTTGAAATCTTGCTTAGATGCTCCTACATTGTTGTATCCTCCTACATTTTCTTTTATTTGCCTGTATGTTCTTACGGGTCCGACATTCATCTACACGAAACACATGAACATATTTTATAAAGAAAGTAAATACAATTTGAAAACATTGTAGATGTTGTTAGGAAAGTAAATTTAGAATATGACTCACCTTAGAATTATCAACAATCAACTTCTTGTGTAGTATTGTCAGTTTTCTTCCCTGTTTTTGAAATTTCATACAGCGTGGACTGTAAAGTGGGTGTGTATGTTCCTCTTTTAAACGAAAGACAATATATTTTCCATCATTGCAGTACTTTAAAACTATTTGTGCTTGGCATCCAACACGTGTGATTAATCTTCTTCTCGGTTTATGTCCTTCAGTATCTTCAACATTTTTTTATGGCCTGCTTTATTGCACAAACAGTATTGAAAAATCACAACATTTGTGTTCTTTCTTTTTTTCACTGTAGATTTTCTAATATTAAATCCTGCTTCAGTGGCATATGCTTTGTAAAATTCAATACCCTCATCAATAGTATTAAATTTTGTTCCTACAATAGGTATTTTTTCCGGAGAGCAACATGGCTTCCATTCTTTTGTTCCTCCAGGAGTCAGGACAATTTCTACTTGTGGAGTGTAGGATATAATTGCAGTGGAAGAATCATTTGGCTGCTCTTCATTTGACACTGCATTTAAATGCAATTTTGGAACATATGTGATAATATATAGCACATATGAACAATTGTTTAGAACATGAGGTACAGTTTGAAGAACGTAGTGAACTCTATATTTCAATACACTCAATTTTATTTTTTCAACAATTTTTACAACTAATTATAAATAAAAAATGAATAATATGTACTAATATCTATAGAACACATGAACAATTATTTAGAACAAGATTTTTTAGATTATGAAGAACAGAGAAATTATGAAGAACACATGTACCTCTTTCAATAGTTGAAGACAGAGAAATTTCATGGTTATCATCATTCTCTTATAGATCATTGTCTATTATATCATGCAATTCCATTGTTTCAGAATAGAATCTGAATGATTTCCAATCTGTTTCAGATTTAAGCAATTTCTGAATAATTATAAACATAAAAAACAGAACACAATTTAATATTAATTTATAATTGTTGGAGATAAAATTACCTGATTGATGCTATTTCTTTGACTGTAGATCGTTTTTTCTTAATCTGATTTGCGATTTCAGATTATTTTTTGAGTGTTTAATGACGGAACGATGAGGAAGGAGGTCGATCTAATTGAGGATGATGAAGATCGATGATGGAGAACTATGATGGAGAAGATGATGGAGAACGATGATGGAGATCGCTGATGAAGAACGATGATGAAGAACGATGATGGAGAGGATGTGAGGGATTTGAGCGATTTTTGTTCCTGATTTTGCTGTGAGTGAATCACACGATTTTTTCATTAGAGTAGCAGTTGGTTTTGAAATGAGTAAAACGGTGCAGTTTTAGTTGGTTCTCACCTATCAAAGTGTCCTCATCTAAGGGAGGGTTCTCACTTGATCCCTCCCTTATATATATATATATATATATATATATATATATATATATATATATATATATATATATATATATATATATATATATACACTTTTCAAAATTAGATTTAGCAAATGTTATGAAATCCTACAATTTCTACAATTAGATTTAGCAATTATAATTCTTGATACACTGTAACTAAGAGTAAAATTTGATTCTCAAACGTTTAATTATTTAGAAGCAAACAATGAAACATGCGTGTTAGGTCTGGCCCAAGAGCTCAATGACTTACTCTGTTTTTAAAGGTTGACCTGCGTTAGGCTGGGTGCTCTAGGTACACTCTGATGCCAAGTTAGTAAGGTTGTCGGGGTAAGTATTAAAAGTGGAAAGTATAATATGTCCTTAAAAGGAGGGAAAGTAAGTTTTTTGTAAGGGTTCCAAGGGGTAAGATTACCTTGCTACCCCTGAGTGAGGCGGTGGTTGTAGGTCGGTGTAAGGAGTGATGACTTTCTGGATCCATAGAGGGATTCATGCTCATTTGGTTTGGGTCTTCATTTTAGAAGATTTGTAATAGATGTTCCCACTCTGCAGGAATTTATCGAATCATTAAATTTGAGATGAAATGCTTTAATATCTGTCATCTGATGACATGCGTGCTTGATGTCCGCATGAATAAGAGAGAGTTATTAGTCACTGCTTTTTGATCTTGCTGGAGGTTACACAATTGTGAAGGGTGTATAGGCCACATGCTTAGCACGAAACTCTTTCATCTCCTTATAAGTTTTGGAGGACTTCACTTCTTTCATCTTTGCGTAGCTTTCTTTAAAGGAAAATTATGTCTCTTTTCATTATTCTTTCTCTGTTAATTATGTTCCTATTTACTATTTTTGCACTTCTAGGATGTGCATGCAAAAGCTTTTGGGTTGTAATCGGCCTTAAATGTCTGGGTCAACTTTGAAATTAGGTGTTCCACCATCTAGGAGTATAGGTAGTCCTGATAGGGAGTATAAGGGCACCAACGGCTCTAAGAGGGAGTTTGAGGAACTCATGGTGGTTACCAGCTACTGTTGTACGTATTTTTCCATAATGCCCCGATAGACTAAGGAGTTCTTTGGTAGTTCTATGTTTAGGGTGGCCGATGTGACCCTTGGCTAGTTGTATGAAGTAATTGTAAAGGATGTGTGGTCCACCAACATATCAGGATTTGCATTTGGGAGCCGCTTTGACCACCAAGGGCACCCTAATATAAATGATTTTTTTTGTCTCCTATAGAGGAGGTGGCGAGCAGGCTCACCCCTAAACATGTGGCCTTGATTACCATTGCATATCAAATTGGTAGAGCATATCACTTGGAGGCCCCTAGCTTTGAGGCTCGTGCTAGTGATCCTATTCCTCCCAATGTCTGCATGATATATGAGGCACACTTTTAGTAGGGTTTGGGAGCTCCCAATATTATGATCAAAGTTCGTATTTCTAGGGCATGCGATTTCGTAAATCTAAGGAATCTTAAATAGATCCTATGCCTATATTTATGGATGATTGATGAACAGTTCTATTACAAACACTTTTATAATTGTATACTACATCCAAATAAATTTGCTTTAGAATTTTCAATGCATTCGTTACATGTGTTTTAGTATGCTAGGGAGACACAATACATGCAAATATTTTGAGTGACATGATTGATAAATTACATTCCCTGATTGTTGTAAGGAATGTATACCATATTTCTAGCTTCTCAGTTGTGTCAACACAAGTAACTTACACAATCATCATGCACTCTTTTTTATTGTGTTTACCTTACAACATGTACCTTAAATAACTCTAAGATGATTGTGCACACATTCCTTTTTACAAATTCATTTTATTTCCATTTGATGCAGTGAAAGATTGTGACTGGTTGATCAACTACCTCATTGGTAAACTGTCACGTCCGTGTCTAAATTTCTAGAATTTATATCTTGATATTAGTATATGTCATAATTATTGGGTGTGTGAAATTAATTCGGTGCTATAGGAAAAGTTTGGAGGTAATTCGATGCTTTTATGTGTAAATTAAAAGTTTAGAGTAATTTTTAAAAGATTATATAAAGATAGAGGATCAAATGTGATATTTGTCAAATTTGAGATATATATCTCTATTGTTCCAGAGAATTCATGATCGTTGTTATCTTCTTTTTCATTTCTTTTTCTTTTTCTATTTCCTTTTAAATTCATCAATTTTCTCTGAACCGTTTCTCCACCGTTTCTTTGATTTACGGATATTCGACCGTCCGAATCACTCGAAATTGGAACCATAGTATCCTTATGTATAGATCGAAGTCCTAACCGAATAGTTTTTGATTTCGGAAGTGTTTGGAGGGAAACGTCTTAGACAGAATTTAGCGGCGAATCGATCGGGTGTATTTTGTTCAATTAGTGACCAAGGTAAGTAACTATCAACTATGTTTTGAGTTTTATGTATATAGATTAATATATATCAAAGATTTTCAGAAATTGATATTTTAGGGTTATGCACGAATTTTGTAAAATTAGGGTTTTTCATGATTTTGCTTTTTATTGTGAAATTACGGTTCAAATGAAGCTATTGATTATACTTCTATGTGAATTTCAGATTTTACTTGATTATGTTGATTTAAGGCTTAATTTGGTTGATTTACATATATACATATATGTTTTTGGTTTCAATATATATCTATATTGAACAAAATGAATTTGATGATTTCTTACGAATTGTTTTTGGATTGAGAAATCTGTTGCGGTTATTGTTGTTATTATTTTGGGTTGAAGTCCAAATATGATTTTTATGATACAAATGGGCTAATTGAAGCCGAATGATTTATGATTATGAAACAATTTGGAATTTGATTGTGAAATGAAATTTGAGCACGTTATGCTTTTATGATTTTATATCCATCGAGAGTTATCCGGATCGGTGGTTTTATATTTGAAGACCATGTTCAGTGAGGTTCATGGCCTGTGTACACAGTCTGAAAGACCTATTGGGTATGGCAAAGAAGTGTCGGGTAAGACCATATGGGATAGGCAATGTTAAGAGACGTCTCGACTATATATGTGGTTATGGATTGATACTTAAGGGGAGAAACTCGAGGATGGATACAATCTTTTAAGTTCATTTGGATTATGTTTTTGGTTATGATTGATTTTGATATAAGGTTTTACGTTTGATTAAATATGAGTTGGTTTGATAAAACACTTATTTGATTACAATATTTTATAAGGTTTTGAACTCAAGAATCGATACAAGATTATATATTTTTATGGTTTTGGTTTACCACTTTGACTATATTATGAACTTACGTTTTGAGTATATTTTATAAGGTTTGGATTAAATCCCTTTATAAATGTATATATGTAGCTATGTTAAATAAAGTTGGTTTTTATAGCTGATAGATTCTTACTGAGATTTTTGTCTCACGTTTTTAAATGTTTTAATGTTTTTAGGTGAGAAAGTACAGGATATAGAGAAGGTTACCGACCGTTTAGGCAGGGTTTGGAAGTTGGCTGCTTATTGTGAGAATTATGGTTAGAATTTTGGTAGTTCAATTGTAATATAATGGCGTTGGATAATTTGGAGACTCTTAAGTATTAATTATGATCTTTCTATTTCACGCCCGATGCCGATTGAGGTCGTTTAGGGTCGGGTGTGACAGTTTGGTATCAGAGCTCTAGGTTAAATTCTTCGGACCTAAGATTGATAGTAATTGAGGAATATCGATATTTGATGATAGCTAAGAAATAATCGACAGTAATTAAGGAATATGGATATTTAGTGATAGCTAAGAAATAATTTGGAATTTTTCGAGGATTGAGTAACTAGCTAATGAGGTGTAAAAATGAGATTTGATGGTTAGCAATATCTAGGTGTATGAAAAATAGTAAATTATTTGATATTTGGTGATATGGGTTATGAGTAAGTCATAACTTTGAGCTAGAGATATAGAGAATTGTCTATATAGGTGCTGCTGAAAAATCAGATTCGTATCTGAATCTTATGATGCATTTTTCGACCAGATAGAGGCCGAATCTGTCAGGGAGTCCTAAATGAAAGTTCTTTATTTTTATCTTACGTTTCCAGGGGTTTCTGAATCGTCTTATTCGGACTCCGTATGAAGAAGTTAGGCTATAAACGGAATATGTAGGTCATTTTGGCTTTAAACCAGAATTTGGTTTTTGTTTTGATTTTTCTCCTTAGTATGACTTGGAGTTGATATTTGAGAGTTTAATAGTTAGCTTAAAAATATACGTATCTCAGATGTGAAGTAAGGTTATGAGACTTTGAAATGATATGATGAGTTTTGAAGCTAATATATATGATACCGAAAATGTGGAGATTTCAATTAATTGTTTTGGAGATTGATTCATAATTTGGAAATTATAACATGAATTTAGTGTATTATAGAATCTTAAGTTGAATTAATGAGATCTGAAAATTGGTGAACTTCATTGGGTTGAGGTTTAGAATTATTGAGAGGTATATAAATGATGTTTAGAGAGATACCGATGTTAGTGATCAATGAGAAGTAAGGTGGGAGAATATATTAGAGTTCGTGATTTGATGATTACATATGAAAATTTGGTAAGCTTAAATAGTGTTTGAGGAAATAATTAAGATATGAATTTTGAGGACAAATTTTTCTGATCTTAAGCACAGTTTGAGGTAGGAAATTAAGAGATAAATATGATATAAGAGGAAATTTATAGTTGAAGTTTGTGTGATTATGGTTTAAGTTTATATAAGGATCAAATTGCGTGTTTATAGGTCAAATAAGAAAATCGAATAGAGTTTGGAAAAAAAAACATTGATTATCGTAATTTAGGTACTCTATCTTCATTGGTTATATGGTTTGGAGAAAGGATTGAAGTTTCGAGGATTATAGTCGAAATTTACATAAAGATCAAATTGAGTAGTTATAGATCAAATAAAGAAATTGAATGACATTATAAAAATTTTAGGTTTTTATTGTGTTTGAGAATATTACTTGGAGATTTCAAAAACTTTCATATTGCGATTTAAGTAAATCGTATTTGTTATCCATATAGTTTGATGAGAAACTTAAATTTATTTGGAGTTATTAATGGGATGTAGGATGATGGGTATAAGAATGATCTATATTGATTTTTCTTATTGTAAGGATTTGATTATAGAGGTTTTACGAAAATAAATAAGTCAATGTGATATTCATAGAGGAAATATGTTATCGATATAAGGTTTATATTTGATTGATGATGATGACTTGGAGTTCGTATTCATCATGATTGGAGTGAAAAATTCTAGATATAAATATTATTATTATGATGAAGTAAGATCATATGTTGATGCAAATCATTGATTCGAAATATTTGAAGTTTAAGAAAAATATAATATCATACATATTAGCGGTTCAAACGTTATTTTTTTGAAGTCTGTAGAATTTGGAGATAGGTGAAATATAATTGATATATATGCAATTGATGGAATCAATTGTGATTTAAATTTATGGAAGTGAGATTTGGTGTATGTTAGGAAGATATGAATGATATTTGACGTTTTATTGTGGATTATGGTGATGGAATTAACTAGGTTGAAGTTTAGAGTTACTAAGAGTTATGTATAAATAATTATTACAGTGATGTGGATATGGATAAATGATGGAGTTAATGGAAGAAAATATTAGAATTTGTGGTCTTATGATGATTATGAGGAATCATGGTTTCGGAAGGAAATTAAGATAGATTAGAGAATATGAATTTCGTGGACGAAATTTCTTAAGGTGGGGAGAATTGTCACGTCCGTGTCTAAATTTCTAGAATTTATATCTTGATATTAGTATATGTCATAATTATTGGGTGTGTGAAATTAATTCGGTGCTATAGGAAAAGTTTGGAGGTAATTCGATGCTTTTATGTGTAAATTAAAAGTTTAGAGTAATTTTTAAAAGATTATATAAAGATAGAGGATCAAATGTGATATTTGTCAAATTTGAGATATATATCTCGATTGTTCCAGAGAATTCATGATCGTTGTTATCTTCTTTTTCATTTCTTTTTCTTTTTCTATTTCCTTTTAAATTCATCAATTTTCTCTGAACCGTTTCTCCACCGTTTCTTTGATTTACGGATATTCGACCATCCGAATCACTCGAAATTGGAACCATAGTATCCTTATGTATAGATCGAAGTCCTAACCGAAGAGTTTTTGAATTTCGGAAGTGTTTGGAGGGAAACGTCTTAGACAGAATTTAACGGCGAATCGATCGGGTGTATTTTGTTCAATTAGTGACCAAGGTAAGTAACTATCAACTATGTTTTGAGTTTTATGTATATAGATTAATATATATCAAAGATTTTCAGAAATTGATATTTTAGGGTTATGCACGAATTTTGTAAAATTAGGGTTTTTCATGATTTTGCTTTTTATTGTGAAATTACGGTTCAAATGAAACTATTGATTATACTTCTATGTGAATTTCAGATTTTACTTGATTATGTTGATTTAAGGCTTAATTTGGTTGATTTACATATATACATATATGTTTTTTGTTTCAATATATATCTATATTGAACAAAATGAATTTGATGATTTCTTACGAATTGTTTTTGGATTGAGAAATCTGTTGCGGTTATTGTTGTTATTATTTTGGGTTGAAGTCCAAATATGATTTTTATGATACAAATGGGCTAATTGAAGCCGAATGATTTATGATTATGAAACAGTTTGGAATTTGATTGTGAAATGAAATTTGAGCACGTTATGCTTTTATGATTTTATATCCATCGAGAGTTATCCGGATCGGTGGTTTTATATTTGAAGACCATGTTCAGTGAGGTTCATGGCCTGTGTACACAGTCTGAAAGACCTATTGGGTATGGCAAAGAAGTGTCGGGTAAGACCATATGGGATAGGCAATGTTAAGAGACGTCTCGACTATATATGTGGTTATGGATTGATACTTAAGGGGAGAAACTCGAGGATGGATACAATCTTTTAAGTTCATTTGGATTATGTTTTTGGTTATGATTGATTTTGATATAAGGTTTTACGTTTGATTAAATACGAGTTGGTTTGATAAAACACTTATTTGATTACAATATTTTATAAGGTTTTGAACTCAAGAATCGATACAAGATTATATATTTTTATGGTTTTGGTTTACCACTTTGACTATATTATGAACTTACGTTTTGAGTATATTTTATAAGGTTTGGATTAAATCCCTTTATAAATGTATATATGTAGCTATGTTAAATAAAGTTGGTTTTTATAGCTGATAGATTCTTACTGAGATTTTTGTCTCACGTTTTTAAATGTTTTAATGTTTTTAGGTGAGAAAGTACAGGATATAGAGAAGGTTACCGACCGTTTAGGCAGGGTTTGGAAGTTGGCTGCTTATTGTGAGAATTATGGTTAGAATTTTGGTAGTTCAATTGTAATATAATGGCGTTGGATAATTTGGAGACTCTTAAGTATTAATTATGATCTTTCTATTTCACGCCCAATGCCGATTGAGGTCGTTTAGGGTCGGGTGTGACATAAACTTTATCCCTTCACCAAAATTTACTAAAAATGTTTCTCTATGCTTTTTCCTTAAATTCTACCTTCTTTCATTTTTTTTTCTCTGCCCAACATTAAATGTTGTGCTGTGTTGTAAATACATATGGTTTTCTTGCATATTTTGGGCATGTAGAACAAGTTCGATCTATGGACCATATTGGAAGAAGCACCAAGTTTATTTATAAAATGCTAGGTGCCGCAAAAGTAACAACAAACGATGTGTCAATTTGTAAAAAATAGAGACTAACAACTTTAACTTTAAAATGGATATTAATTGGTTACCCTTTACTTTGATCAATGGCGAGGAGTTATTGGTAATGATATAAGATCACAATGCGGTGAGATTCCCTAAAGAATATGTAGTTTCACTAAGAAAAGATCAAGCAGTCGTAGTGACATTTGTTTCAATGATACCTAAAACATACAAGTTTACGTTCTTCATATATATTCACTTAACATACAACGGTTTGTCAAAAAAATATAGATGAGTTCACACAGAATAGTTCAGTAGCAACCGTATTCTTCGTCAACATGGAAATCCCTAAAATTATTAAATTCTTAGAAAAGTATAACTACATTTTACGTCTACTGCTTGGAAGACACCGATGTATTATATATGTTGTTTATTTTATCCCATATATATTGCTAAACAGGGTTACGAAGCCATTTCCAACTCTTCCAAGGACAACAATGCAGACATTCAAGGTAATTGATAATGAAGCAGAAAGGGAGATCAATAAGAAAATTATTGCAGAATTGATATAGGTTGACATTCATACTGACAATATCTTTTTTTTTCAAAACGTGATGGACCTAAAAAGCTCTTTACCTTATTATGAATGCTTCTACCTTTAAGGAAACCATACTGGTTGGGAGAGACAATCCTTGCTGCAATAACTGCAAGACGATCAACAAGAATTTTTGAGATGATTTTAAAACCAAAGTTACTCATCACAATTGGACGAAAATTCTCAATTCTGCTAGCTTCAGCAACTTTAGGAATTAGAGCCATAATACTAGAGTTTAAACCAGGCAGGATGCAACCATGATCAAAGAAATCCTGAACAATATTGCAAACATCCTTCCCTATAATATCCCAAACGAATCGATAAAAAATTCCCCCAAAACCATCAGGGCCAGGGGCACTGTCAGGATCCATGGAAAAGACTGTGTCTTTAATAGTTTCAATGGAAGGTTTAAAAGTTAATTCCTCATTTTCCAAAGAAGTTACTAAGTTGGGAATTACCTCATTAATTGAAGAAAGATCAACATGTTCCCTAGAACTATGAAAGAGATTAGAGAAATATTCAATTACATGATCAGATAATCTAATCGTGTCAAAAGTGGGACCCTCATCTCCGATCCTCAAATGCTGAATGTCGGCCCATGTCTTTCTAACTCTAGTAGACCTTTGGAAAAAACTAGTGTTCTGAGCCCCCTTTTTAAGCCACTTAACACGGCTTTGCTCTCTGTACATTATCTCCTACCGAAGAAGCTATAAATCAAGGTTGGAACAGGCTGCAGAAGCAGCATTACTCAATTCCGGAGAATCACCATGTTCTGAAATTTGCTTTTGAATATCAGCAAGGTGAACTTCAGCCAGGTGGGTATTAGAATCAATTCTGTCAAACACGTTTTTATTCCAATCCCTAAGAATAGGCCTAAGGGTGCGAAGTTTATGACATAATAGTTGAGCAGGAGGGAGAGAGGTGTGGGATGTAGTCCAGTGATTAGAAATTACCCCCTTTAAAGAATCATTAGTGGTCCACATTGCATGGAATCTGAACCTAACAATCCTTGGTTCCCCAATCCTGCATTGAAGGAGCATCGGGAAATGATCAGAACTATACCTTGCCAAAGCCGTGCAAGAGATAGAGTCCCAAGAATCCAAAAAGCCCTCTGACACTAAAGCTATATCCAGTCGACACTCAACATGAGCCACCCATGCCGACCATTAGACCAAGTAAACTTCTGACCCAAAGTATCAATATCAATAAGATCACAATCATCAATAAAATTCCTAAATTCCCTGTAGGATCCAGCAGCAAGAGGGGAACCAAGCTTCTCATGAGAGCCCGTAATAGCATTGAAATCCACAAACACCAACCAATTATTAGTTGGAAAGGCACAACTATAAAGAGAAGACCACAACTCCATTCTTTCTGAAGCCAGGTTACTACCATAAACAAAAGAAAGCAGAAAAGACTTATCACCCAACTGGTGTTGAACAGTAACATGTTGGGCATGAGAAGAATGAAGAGAAAGAGAAGAAGCATCCCTAGAGAGAAGCCAAAGAGTCGGTGAATCTTTATAATTCCAGGCAAAGAGAGAAAGACCCAGAGATCTCCAAAACTGATCAGCAGTGTCACTAAAACAAACAAGAGGTTCTGCAAGACACAAAAAATCAGGACAATGTTGTTGGCACAAAAGCTTCAGGGCTCGTTGAGTGCGATCATTACCGATGCCCCTATAATTCCAAAATAACACAAACATTGAAACCGCAAAGGCGGCTTGCTATGCCATTTACCACTGACCTCAAGGGGAATGTTGTTATCTTTGTGCTTTTTCCTTTTCTAGACTTTAGACTAAGTATTTTCCTTTGTATCATTAACCACTTGCAAACAGTCACTGTTTTCGAAATGCTCAATGATTTGCAAATTAGGAAATTCATAAGCTTGAGGATTGGGATGAGAGGTTTGCCAACCCAAGACTCTCAGCTCTTTATTAAGTTGATAAGATGGAAAGTCAAGAGAATGAGAGGCGGGGGCCGTGCCAGAGTCAGAATCAATAACCGATTCACTAATCTTGACAAAACTATGAAGTACCATCTGCAAGTCACAGTTATTAGTTTTGTCAGACTCTTCAATGTCAGGAGCCCTTTAGAGGATTCACCAGGATCAATGTGAACTCCAGGCTTCTGTTGCCAAATCCGAGTAACAGACCTACCTCGGGGCTCAGGAGATCCCATCTTTTGCTTCCCATTTCTTTGCTTTGTGACAACATGTTCTTCACGACGAAGATTCCTCCTACAAGCTCCAGCAGAATGACCAATGGAATGGCAAATGGAGCATAAGTCAGGAAGTCTTTCATATTCAAGGGAAATCCAATGCATTGAGGTGTCAGTATCCACCCTTGGCTTGTATTGAATTTTCTTAGAAAGCTCCACAGCAATCAAGATGCGAGCATAATGACCCATTTCACCCTCCACAGTATTCTTGTCAAAATGAAGGGGCACCCCAATCGCCCTTGCAATGCTTGTCATGATCCGCTTATCCCAAAATTCCCAAGGATGATTGTAGAATCGGACCTAGACTTGAGCAAATGTGGATTTATGAGAATCCGGATTAAATCCTGGACTCCAAGGAATGAAACGCATAATTCCAGGCCTGAGAGCAATGGCACCACGACTCCAAATAGATTGGAGAGCCTCTGCGGATGCAAGAATTATGTGGTAAAAACCTCTACCTAGAGAAATCAACCTCCAATTAGGAGGACCACCCCAAATAGTTGAAAGTTTGGCCTTCAAGTCCGGCTGCTTCCAAGGAGATTCCCCTTTAGCAAGAGTGATACGCCCGATAATAGAGTGCTTACAAAGATTGAGCCTTTCATTGTAAACATCATGTTGTATTTTGACGGCTTTAAAGCCGCATTCTTCATATATAAAAGATCGATCCACGGGGGGAGGAACATCAGGAGAAATAGCAGCAGAAGGAGCAGCACCAACAAGAGTAGCCGCATAGGACCTAGGTCCAGCAAAAGGCCCAGATCTCAAAGGAGGACAAATCGCAGCAGCACAAGATCGAGGCGAAGCATGTTTCAAGAAAGAGGATCTGGAAAAAAGATGAGTAGTGGAACAATCCATCTCCATCAGATCTGCGAGAGCTGACCAAGCAACCAAAGACGGTAGCGGCGGTGAAAAGTCGGCGGCGGAGCGTCAAAACCCTAGCAGCGCAAAACCTCCTAATCACCAAACCCTTTAAAAAAGGCTTAATATATACCTAGCCCCCTAAACTTGTAACTTTTTTTCACCTGGTCCCCTCAATTTAGGGGACAACCTCTCAACCCCCTTAACTCTCCAAAAACATCACATACAACCCCTTAAACTTGCAACTTTTTTTCATCTGACCCCTTCAACTTAGGGGACAACCTCTCAACCCCTTCAACTCTCTAAAAACATCACATACAGCCCCTTACACCCCTATATCCGGTCAAAATATTGACCCGTGTAGAAAACGCGCTTGACTGTTTACCACACCAATGCCATATGTCAATTTTTTCTTAAATTTTCCATGTAAATCCAGTAAATTACCCTATAATTTGGGCATCCGTAGAGTCTTCTTCCTTGATTTGCAGGTTTCCACAAAACCTTAAGTACAACATATTCATCACAAAAACATGATTCATGAGTACCCACCATGAAATCGGTTTCAAGAACAACACAAGCCCTAACCTAATTGACAAAAAAAAAAGAATTATCTCAGAAGAAGAAAGAGGCAAACTAGAAGAAGAATAAAAAGAAGGTAGAGGAGGAATAAAGGAGATGAAGGAGATGAATACTTACTGTTGAACTTGAATCGGAGACCGATCGGAGACAGAAAAGAGGTGAATCAAAGGAATCGGAAAAGAGGAAGGAATGATTTCTGAGGAGAAGAACGTTAGGGATTTAAGAAGAAAGGGGATTTTTTTACCGTTTAAGTTTCTAAAGCCAACTTTCACGCGCTTTCTAAAGTGCAATCCCAACTTATTCCATGTCAGAGCCACGTAGGCGTTAAGGGGCTATATGTGATGTTTTTAGAGAGTTGAAGGGGTTGAGAGGTTGTCTCCTAAGTTGAGGGGGTCAGGTGAAAAAAAGTTGCAAGTTTAAGGGGTTATATGTGATGTTTTTGGAGAGTTAAGGGGGTTGAGAGGTTGTCCTCTAAATTAAGGGGGTCAGGTGAAAAAAAGTTACAAGTTTAGGAGGCTGGATATCTATTAAGCCTTTAAAAAATCAATGAAATTAATCCATATTATATCATTATGGATATATTAAAATAAGGTGCAGAAAAGTCCAATAGAGACTGTCAAAATCGTCTCTTCCTTAGGTAGTTTCAAGTGCAGTACCTTGATATCTAAAAGTTGCAAAGACCAATTAAAATTCCATATTATAAATCACGGCAGGCGGCCGGCGGTAGCGAGTGGTGGCGACGCAGCCGCGCGTGATGACAAACCGCGAGCAGACTCGAACGATACGGACGGCGAAAATGCGGCGATAGATAGATCCACGAATAGAGCGGATCGGCAACCAGATCTGTGAAATCCCGTGCACCTAAGAAGAGCAAGGCAACGGCAGAGATAAAAAACGACGGCAGCAGCGGTGAAAGGAGAAGAGCGGCGGCAGCCCAAACCGTAAAATCCCAAACACCGAGAAAGAATAAGACCCGAAGGTGAGGGAAAGAAGCGTGGCGGTGGCAGGGAGAGGAAGCGATGGCAGCGGCGGCGAAGGAGAGGAGCGGCAGCTTCCAAAACACAAAACCCTAGCAGAGCCACTTTCATACTAGTATATAAGAAACACATTCTTTATATATTAATGTTAACCATTAATCATTCAATAATTAGTGTGGTGAAGCTCTTAACCTAGTGGTTAAGAGCTTACCTATACCTTGGGAGGTCATGAGTTTGAATCACATCCGGGTTTGGTGGAGATTTTTTTTCTTTTTTAATGTAAGTGCATTGTGTGTAAATTTTTTTTTTTAAAAAATCATTCAATAATTAGTTCTTATAGTAGTCTCGTTTGTCTTTATGGTTCCACACTCTTAGAGAGCGTTTGGTTCAAATTTCGGAATCAGAATTGGAATCGGAATCAGAATGTCATGGAATCAGAATCAAAATGACTATTTATTTATTTTATTTGGTTTAATTTGGAATCGGAATGAATATGTATTTCCTTTGTTTGGTTTAATTCGAAATCGGAATTCAATATTTAGATTTGATAAGATTTAATTACCTAATTTCAAAATAATTTAATTTTATAATTCAAATAAAATTTTTCAACTTATTATCTATCCTAATTCACATCAATAACCTTTATAAATTTTGTACCAATAATCTACGAACACATGATAAACTTAGTTGATGGTTATAAACCTGGACATTGAGCAAGCTTTCATGGCTTTTAGATTTTCCAGTCATGGTAAATCTGCATACCAACATTTCCAGTTCATAATAATTTAAAAAAATTTCAGCCGCCATTGTCAAATTTTCTTTCTTATCTATATCTTTTCCCATTCTAGAAATTAAATCTAACAATTCTATAGGAACCTGTTCGTAGAATAAATCTCCTAACAGAAAAAAAAAAGTTGTATGACAGACAGATTAAGCAAAATTTATGGAACTATGGAGATGAAAGTTTCTGCAACAAAAGTAATTCCGGAAAATTTATGGAACTAGAAATTTTTTATGCTATTTTTTTTACATGATTTCAGATGGGAATCAAAAGTCATTAACGTGGGTGTGGATGGGAATGAGTCATTCCAGGATTTATGGATTCCCTTTCCATAACTAATTTGTGTAACCAAACAACAGGAATGGAGTTACTTCATTCCCTTTCCGATTCCCGGTGTATTTTTACTGAACCAAATACTCCCTTAAAAGGTAATTTTTTCTTCCTTATAGGGTATTTTGTTAGTCCCGATTATATTTATAGTGATATATTGATAATTGAATTTGTTTAAAGTGACAAATTAACTTTCTAAATTTATATATATTAATCCATTATCCACTAAATTTGCTTAAAATGCTATCATTTTTAATTTGTCAAATTCTCTGTTGTTATATTATGTGTATTTAGAAGGTTAATCATGTCACTTTAAGCAAATCAAAAGGCTAACGAGACACTCTATTCAGGAGACTATCATTTTTTTTTTCAAATATCAGGGAATTACTGATTTATTAAACCTATTATAAAAAATATTTTAATTATCTTATTTACCTATTAATTTTTACCGGGGATTAGAAATTATTGTTGTGAGACCAACTGCATTATTATTATTATTATTATTATTAGGGTTAATACACATATTTGCCCCTGTGTTTTCGCGAAAAAACAGATTTACCCTTAAATCAAATAAACCCACAAAACTATCCCTGAATTTTCCATAAACCTGCAATTATACCCTAATCTGACGGAGCTGCTAAACGGCGATGACATCAAACCTTCTTGTCTCCAAAAAAATTGGATGACGACAATCAAAATTCATTTGGTTTCTTATTGTTTTCTATTGCTATTGCTTTTGGATTAATTAGGAGGTTTAGACGCCATTTTATTAGGTTGATTGAGCTTTTATGAAAATGAATTTTGACCAATCTGTTCTTCTAACTTGCTTTTAATCGAAATTGAATGTGCATATTTTTTTCTGTTTGTGATTGGTTGTTCTTTTGTGAAGTTTTTTCTGGAGATAAGAATGTTTGATGTCATCGACGTTTAGCAGCTCCGTCAGATTAGGGTATAATTGCAGGTTTATGGAAAATTCAGGGATAGTTTTGTGGGTTTATTTGATTTAAGGGCAAATCTGTTTTTCCGAGAAAACACAAGGGCAAATATGTGTATTAACCCTTATTATTATTATTAGGGTAAATAATTATAAGGTCTTTATGCTTTTACTTAACACACTAGTAAGTCCATCATATCATCATGAGGTCTTTAAATTTTATTTTAATCAATTCTTTAATCTTTCCATTTGTTTTTGTAAATGAAAGTTCAAAATTTCCCATAGTTATACACAAAAAAAAAATTATATTTTAGTGTCAAAATTAATCTAAATATTTTAATGACATTTTTGAACTACATATACTAGCATAAAATATTATTATTATTATTATTATTTTTCTATCATTTTTTTAAAAATCACATTTTTTTTGTTCTTCTTTCCTAAAATTTATTAGAGATGCAAACAGCAGGGTGGCTGAAAGTGAATACGGACGGTTCGGCTGCCGGGTTGCCAGGTGTTGCGGGCGCTGGGGGTATTTTCAGAACCGGTAGGGGTTTTGCTAGAGGCTCTTTTGCTTTTCCAATTCAGAATTCTTTTGCTCACATCACAGAGTTGAGGGCAGTGATCTTCACGGTGGAGATGGCTTGGGAAAAGGGCTGGCATCGGCTCTGGATTGAATCCGACTCTTCAATGGTTGTTCACCTTCTCAAGACCCAATCTACTAAAGTCCCATGGTTTCTACGTCAGGACTGGTTGCGTTGTCTTTCCCGTTGCTCATTGATGGAGGTTATGATTTCTCACATTTATCGCGAAGGCAATGGAGCTGCTGACTCATTGGCACGGTATGGAGTTGCTTCCCATGATCTTATTTGGTGGCCATCAGCTCCCGTTTTCTGTCATCCTTTTATTTTTAATGATCTTGTAATATTTCACATTTGCGTACTCTTTAATTCTCCTCCCCTCTTGTAATTCTTTTCTTTTTATTAATATATTCGGGTTTGTGGCTGTAGTTACTGGGGGTGCCAACCTAGTTGGGATGTCCAAGTGCTGCGATCACTAAGTCCCAGCCTTTATCGAAAAAAATTAGAGATGCAAACAATTACTTTTTACAATATTATAGTTTTACTTCTATTTTGATAATTTTTGTCAATAAATTTTACATTATTAAATTAAAGTTTTATAATTATGTAAAAATTAATAAATCAATTACTTTATATTGAAGATATTATGATTATATAAGAAAAAAAAAGATGTTTTATTATTAAAAGATAGAGGAAATGGTAATTTTGGTATTTTAAAAATTATTTAGTATAGTTTGACCATTGACTCAAGCATAAAAACTAAGTAGTGAACAAAAACAAAAACTAAAGGATTATATAATTATCTCTAAAAACATAGGGATTAAATAGTGTATTAGATGAAAACACATGGACCTTATAACTATTTATCCTTATTATTATTATTATCAACATGGGAAGAACAACCTTCCTTATTTACATTATAATCTATTTCCTCGTGAGATATTTGAGGTAATAGATAATGTGCTCCATCTTTAGCATTCTTGTTAACACAAGGAAAAAAAGCTTATTGATGCGATTAAAATAGAGCAATTTGATAAATTCTGTCAAGTTTTAAAGTGTCGGATTTTTGTGTTTTTATCTTATTTTATTTTGATTAGAAACGGACCAACAATCAAAACACATAATTTTATTATAGGCCTCACCATTGTTTGGCAACTTCGGTCATTTAGGGGTAAATTACATACGTGGTGTACAACCTTTACTCCAAATCACACTTTGGTGTACAACCAAAATTTTGTCACACTAAACTGTACGAGCTTCAGGTGACCTCCCACTAAAGTGTACAACCGGTTTTTATGGCCAGTCAACGCTGGTCAACTATGCCACATCAGCATTTTTAATTGTAGAATTAAAAAATGGGACCCACTCTTTATGAAATGACTAAAATGCCCTCATCTTCTTCCTTCAACCCCTCTCTCCCATTTCTCTCTCTAAGTCTTGTCTCACTCCTCATTCTCTTCAATCATGAAAAATCAGAATCCCTAAACCCAACTAAAAATTGTGCTAAAGCTCCATATAAAGGAACAAAGGTAGGCGAATTTTTAACTTCGTATAAGAAATCTCCATAGAATGCCATTACAATACAATGCAGAAGAAAAGGAAAGGAAATAGAGAGAGAACCTGGCAGCACAAATTCATATTCAAGACACTGCCTTTACGAATGCGTTCCCAAGGGAAAGCAACGAGCATACGAAGTTTAAGAAGAAAACGATTCCAAGCACTTAATTCCTTGAACTCAAACTCTCCGCTAGGATAATCCTCTTCAAATTTCTTGAAACTTCCATCTTGAGACTCGGATAATTCTTTCTGTGCCGATTGTTTCTCTTCCTCAGTTTGGGTATCAGAGGAAGAATCAAAGGCACGAACAGATAAGTGTCTGGAGCGAAAAGATGGAGAGGGAGAAGGAAGGAAAGGAGTAGAGAGGAAATCATGGAATTGGAGGTGGTGGTGGGGAGGGAGGAGAAAAGGAGAAAGATGGAGGGAAGGTTTAGTAGAGAGGAAAGAAGTGAAAGAACGGCGGCAGACAGGGGTGAAATAAGGAGAAAAGAGAAGTAATTTGGACATTTTAGAGAAGAGAAGAGCTTCTTCTTCTCGTCTGTTATTCTCTTAGAATGCCTCCACAATCTCCACCTTCTCTTTCTTTCCGCCGCAATTCACCCATTCTTCCACAACTCTAGCCACAAACCCTTCCTGTGCCCTCTTCCTACAGCTTTTATTGTTTTTTTTAAACCCCTATTTGTGTTCTGTAAATTTAAATACTGGGTTCAGTTTTGTTTGTAATTTTTTCTTTAATGGAGTTCGATTTAAACTCCATTTGTGTTTGATTTAAACTCTTTTGTTCCTTTATATGGAGCTTTAGCACAATTTTTAGTTGGGCTTAGGGATTCTGATTTTTCATGATTGAATCAGTGAGGAGGAGAAAGAGGAGTGAGAGAAAATTTAGAGAGAGAAATGGGAGAGAGGGGTTGAAGGAAGAAGATGGGAGTATTTTAGTCATTTTATAAAAAGTGGGACCAATTTTTTTAATTCTACAATTAAAAATGCTAATGTGGCATAAAAACCGACTGTACACTTTAGTGGGAGGTCACCTGAAGCTCGTACGGTTTAGTGTGATAAAATTTTGGTTGTACACCAAATTGTGATTTGGGGTAAAGGTTGTACACCACGTATGTAATTTACCCGATCATTTAGTGCCTTAAAATCGTAAATTAGTGTTAATTTCAATTTAATTTGTATTTTCTTTTTTAGTTTTCATTTTCTAATTAGGATTCTAGTTTTCTATTCCTTTTATGATTCTAATTTAGTATTTTGCTTATTTAAAGTCTTGTTACTAGACCTGTTCATGGGCCGGATTCGGGCCGGAAGATCAAAGGTCTGGAAATCATTTGAGGAAGAGTAACTGTTCGCGTAACCAGAAAGGAGAAGGGGGAAAATGAAAAGGTAAGAGTATTTTGGAAAAGTCACACAAACATAGTCTAGATATATAATAGGTTATGTAAATGAGTTAAATATGTAAACGAGTCTTCTATTTGACCTACTTTTATAATTTTCCCTATTTTCTATTGGCGAGTAGTCAAAAGTGAGAACCTTCCCCTTCTTAATAAAGTTTCTAACCCAATTTTCTTTTCAAACTCTCTTTTTTAAATCTTGGATTCTTTTTGGGATTTAAGATGACTATTTCTACCTTCTACAATTAATTACGTGTTTAATTGTTGAATTAAGATTAGATTACTATTAATTCTTAATATCATTAGATAAAAAGGTGAGAACTATTGATTTCTAAATAGGAAAATTATAAAATTGGGTTAAATGGGAGACCCATTTACATATTTAATCCATTTACTCAACCTACTACATATCTAAACTATGTGACTTTTCCAAAATACCCTCGATATGTTTGTAATTTTACGCACGACCGTTTTCCTCCCGTCTGACTTCGCGAATCGATGCTTTCGCGACGTATGCGAAGCTAATGTTTTAGTTGATGATTTTAATCCGCATATGTGAAATCTGGATGTGTTTTTAAAGTACTTGTGAAGTGGTATACTGTATATAAAAAAACAAACAAACAATAAGGAATCTATTACTATACTTAAAACAACTTACATTTTGGATGATGTGGCATTTTCTTATATTTTCAGAATTATATTTATTTTGGGGATTTATTATTAACTTTTTTTCAACATTTTTTGCAATTTACAATTCCGGCATGATTTTGATAACTTCTCCAAGCTTGCAGTTTTTTTCCCTCATTACCCACCCACCCACGACTATAAGCTTACGGTTATATAGTTCCTTCCCATTTCTCTTATCTCTTCTTCTTTTGTGTAAACTGATTTTCGTGTAACATATCTATTCTTTTATCACCTGCTTCTCTTTCACTGTCATGTATTCTGCTTCTCTTTTTGCAATGTATTCTGATTTTCTATTTTTCTTAATTTTAAGTGGTTTCCCAAACATCTTACATAATTCTGATTTCTCTATGTATTTCGATTTCTGCAATTTACATAATTCTGCTTCTCTTTTGGCATTCTTCTAATTCTGGTTGGTCTCCCCTGATTCAGTTCTGGTGGTTGAATTGGCTGAATGTGTTGATCATTGTCACTGTCATTGCCTATTTGTGTTGCATCCACATCCTGTAATGTATTTTGTAATTGTTCCTCTTCTTTTGGATCTGTCTGTGCATCTTCTTCATCATGAATATGTGTATATCCTTCATCATGTATGATTGTTGCATGAATTGTATCCAAATTCTCTTCACTGCAAAATGATGCATCCGCCGTTTGTGTGTTGTCTGAAAAAGGGAAACTTTGCTCGAAAAACCTGACGTGCCTGGGAAAAAAATATCATGTTAGTGTTTAGGTTTAATAATTTGAAACTTTTGATGCCATGTCTGTATCCGAGGAAGACACATTTGACAGCTCTGTCTGTGAAGTTTGTTTTGTGTCGATCAAGTGTGGTAGCATAGGCTAGGCATCCGAACACATTGAGTTCCTCTATGCTACTTTGTTCCCTATAGAGTCGTTCATAGGGTGTCTATTTTTGAACTGGTGTCGAGGGCAATCTATTGATTAAGTAGACGACATGGCTGACTGCTTCAGGCCAGTAGTGCTTGGATAGCGAGCTTTGGAACATGATGGCACGAGTGGTGTTCATGATGTCTAAATGCTTGCGTTCCACTTGGCCATTTTGTTGTGGTGTCTCTGGACATGTCGTTTGGTGTATGATTCCATTGGCTGCATAAAAGTCTCGCATAGTGAATTCAGGGCCGTTATCCGATCGTATTATCTTCACTTTCTTGTTGAACTGTCTATCAACATAGCTACAAAAATGATGTAATGTCATGCTAGCTTCGGCTTTGGGGCTCATGAGTGAAATCCATGTATACCTGCTATAGTCATCGAGTATAGTTAGGAAATAATGTTTGTTTGAGTATGATTCCCTGACTGGCCCCTAAATGTCTATGTGAATGATGTCAAAGATGCTTTTAGCAATGTTGTTGCTTAGTGTGAATGATGTTTTCTTTTGTTTGGCTCTCTGACAAATGTCACAAGGTGCATCTTTGATTGAATTGAAATCAGTACATGATAGATGGAGGCCCCTCAACCGCTCATAGGAGGGATGGCCAAAACGTAAATGCCACAAGCTGGCTTTAATTGAACAAACAAAATGATCATTCACTATGCTAGGGATAGGATGTTCTAGATAATAGAGGCCCTCATACTCCTTAGCCTAGCCAATCTTCGTCCAGTTTTGAGTATCCTGTATCACACATATTTTGTGACATATTATTGAAAAGGAATATATATGAGATTAATACTAATGAAGAGGACATTTGTCTTAATTAGGGCTTCAATAACAATGTTATTAGATGTTTGAGGTTTCTAGTATCTCCACCAAACACTTATCACATAACGGGTATATGTAGCTTTGAAAGAATTCACGAACTGAGACTATCTCCACGTGCCTACATTTAAAATTGTTTTCTCAAAGAAGGAAGTAATTTCCATTATTCAAATTTTTATATTCTTGCATAAAAGGTATTATATAAAGGATAAGAACTAAAAGTTTTATAATTAAGGAAATTTTTGTTAATGATTTTGTATGTAATTAATTCATATTCAATTGTTCATATTCTTGCATAAAAAGGTATTATATAAAGGATAGAAATTAAAATTTTTGTAAACTAAGGAAATTTTTCTTGGATGATTTTGTCTGTAATTAATTCATTCATTCTTAAAATCAAGATCTTATTCTAAATCATTTGTGAGGTTAAGAGTTTATTTTCAATTTAACTAATGCTAACATTATCAACAATTGTAATGATTTATTATTGTAATGATTTATTATTATATTTTTTTTAGTAAATTTACTGGTTAGATTATTTTTTTCACCAGATTTTTTATTTTATTTTATTAGAAAATTACAGTGCATCCCGTGCACGGGGTTTCATACAAGTTCTAACATTAAAAAGAAAGTAATAAAAATATATAAAAAAAAAAGAAGCGGTAACCGAAATTCAAAGTCCAGGCGCCAATTCTGTACATGCAGAAGCTACCAACTCTTCAACATTTGAGTTTCAACCCGTTGGCTCAGTTTTGTTTCTCTTCCTTCTTCTCTGTTTTTCTCCTTCAATTAATGTCCATCACCATGCTTAACTTACCCAAACAATATTATGCAAATCAAAACCATGTCTCTTTCTTCATCCTCATCATTCCACATTCCTCCTCCCCAAAACCCGATTCCCAAAACACTTTCCCGCCCTTCAATTCTCTTCAAATACCCATCATCATCATCTCTTCCACTAATTCGAACTTCACGAAGATCATATTCCTCTATTTCACCCCTAACTTCAAACAATTCACACTCAAAAACTCACCACAATCGCAAGCGGTTAATTACTGCGTGCATTGGTTCCGGCTCAGAAGTAATCGATGAATTAGAGCCCCAAACTGCCTTAGATTACGGAAGTGAGTCTGCTGGAGAAGAGAAGAAAGTGGAAGTTGTTAGGTCGAAGAGAGAACAACTTTCGAACCAGAGCTTATGGAATCAAATAAAAGAGATTATAGTGTTTTCAGGGCCAGCTGCTGGGTTATGGATCTGTGGTCCTTTGATGAGCCTTATTTCCACTGCTGTTATCGGCCGGGGAAGCTCTACTGAGCTTGCTGCTTTAGGTACATACATAGCATAAAGTATCATATCAATTGACTGCTTAATTTGTTTTGGGGATTAATTTATGTCTAAGTATCTGCCATTTGATAATTATAGATACATCTATGTTGCATGGAAAATCCTCCTCAGTATTGAAAATAGGAAACACTTTTCGGGTTTAGGAAACCATTTTGGCCACAGTCCAATTCCAAATTACTAAAACTTCTCTTTATAACTTCTTAATGGAATATGTAGAGTATGAATACCATAGTTTATATTATCATACTTTTAATATTATCCATATTTTATTTCCTAATATTTACATGTTTTTATGTCCTATCTTTGAAAGAATATTTCTTTACGCCGGTTTCTGTGTAATATAGAAATACATTTATAGTTGTGAGTTAATCCTAACTACATCTTTTAAGTTGCAGTTAGGTTCGAGTCATGCCCCTAATCCAATTGGACCTATATGGGGAAGTTCTACGGTAATGAGTATAATAGACTTGACCAATGAAAAATAAGATATGTAACACTTTATTGGAAAATGATTAATGTCAAAAATAAAGTTGCATAATTGTCATTTCTTAATTGGTAAGGTTCATTGTACCAGTCCAAGTTAAAGTTTCTCGTCACAAAGGTACATCAACCGGATTTCAAGAAAAATTATATTTTTCGACCAAAATTTCTATCTGTGGTTCCAAACTTTCCCAGAATTTGCAATAAATTTGACCATACTGTCTGTATTGCTGACGGAATTTTCTGTGATCCTTAGTCCCCAAAATTGTATTTCTTACTAACTTTGTGATTGACCTCCCGGGTATTTGTTTCTACTCCGCATTAAGTCCAATCTTAGGTCACATGCTCTAAATGTTCAGCCCTGTTAGTGAGGAGGGTGTTAAGTATACCACATTGTTGGCAACGAGGCAATTGCCCTTAAAAGTAACTTTTGGAGTGGAGTTAAGTTAGACCAAGTTTATCCACATTTTGCATATTTTGATGATAATTTATGGATATTTGGACAGGTCCAGGGACAGTTTTTTGTGATAATATGAATCTTCTATTCATGTTTCTTTCAATTGCAACTTCAAATATGGTTGCAACTTCACTTGCCAAAAGGGTAATGTTCTTGAAATTTTGATATTTAGAATGGACTAATTGATCTTAATATGGATTAATTTTGATAAATATACAGGATAAGAAGGAAGTTCAGCATCAGATATCAGTTTTGCTGTTTGTTGGATTGTCTTGTGGCATCTTAATGCTCTTATTTACACAATTCCTTGGTTCCTGGGCACTAACCGGTAATAAACACTGCTCTGCAAATCACTTCACATTACTACATTACTAACTTCAAAAAATATGAATTTGCATATTAATTTTGCAGCTTTTGCCGGCCCAAAGAATGCTCATATTATACCTGCAGCCACTAAATATGTTCAGGTACATTGTCTTCAACAAGAATTTACCTGTATTATAATTTATACATCCGTTTCAAATGCAGGTGAAATGTCTGAATTCATCTAATTAATCTTTTCGATCGAACTAATTAATCTTTGTGAATACGCAGATTCGAGGCTTAGCATGGCCAGCAATTCTTTATGGACTGGTTTCACAAAGTTCAAGGTAGAAACATAGCACATTTTTTGTGGCTTTTTGGATTGAAATTTGAATGTTTTTCATTTGATTTTCAGTCTTGGGATGAAAGATTCAATGGCACCTTTAAAGGCATTGCTAGTTGCCACAGTTGTGAATACAAGTGGTCACTTAGTCCTTTGCACATGGCTAGGCTATGGTATTGTAGGAGCAGCTTGGTCAACAATGGCATCACAAGTAAGCTCATCTATTAAAATAATTCCTTTCTGCTTCAAAATTCTGACTTTTTCTAGTTCGTCGCTAAGTTATTATATGTATTCAGGTAATTGCAGCTTATATGGTGGTAGAAGCTCTGAACAAGAAAGGATACAATGCTTATGCTGTCACTATTCCGTCGCCGAAAGAATTTCTGCATATATTGAGCATTGCTGGCCCTGTCTTTGTAACAATGTTCTCAAAGGTATTTCTTAGTTTTCTGTTTTATGTGCAAAATTGTTGAATACTTTTGTTAAGAACTGTTAAATACTAATGAAAAGGACTTCATTTTCATATTTTCAGGTGGCATTCTATTCTGTCATGACTTATTTTGCAACTGCAATGGGCACTTTCACAGTTGCTGCACATCAGGTCGGTCATTTGGAAGGGTCTCAAAATGGGTTAAGTGTTATATGATATATACCCTATGAATCTATGATCATATATGATATAATTGCAACGAAAATGATAATTACGTCAAAGGGTCGTGTCAGACGGGTTTTCTCTATAAATCATATTATCATGTCAGAAATTGACAGCACTTTTTCTAAATGCACCTTATGCGGCTGAATCAGGCCAGGATTTCTTACGTATTATCAGAGCCCCCTAGTCCAATATAGGTGTTATTTGTTAATTTCTTTTTGCAAACAAAATAAAATAAATCTGATAATCTGATAGTATGCCACTGTTGCAGGTGATGATCCAAATATATGGAATGTGTATGGTATGGGGTGAGCCTCTCTCTCAAACTGCACAATCTTTCATGCCTGAATTACTATATGGAGTTGAAAGAAGCGTAGAGAAGGTCAGCAATTGCAACATATATCATTTCTAATTTTATTACTGCATAGTAAGAATATTCAGAGAGGACGAGTTTAGCGCAACAGTAAACGTTGTTGTCGTGTGACCGAGAGGTCACGGGTTCGAGTCTTAGGAGCGGCCTCTTGCCAAAAAATTGGCAGGGGAAGGCTTGCCCCAAATACACCCTTGTGGTGGGACCCCTCTCCGAATCAAAAACATCAAGTTGTGGACTAAAATTATAGTTAAACTTCGCCTTTGGATTAAATTGAACCCCCCAAATAGGGGTCAAGTATATTATATCCAAAAATATTGTTAGAATTAAAATGGTGTGAGATCATCAATGCGAAACAGGCTCGAATGCTGCTGAAGTCACTTCTGATAATAGGAGCAATACTTGGTGTCACAATTGCAACAATTGGAACAACAATTCCTTGGTTGTTCCCCAATATTTTCACTCGTGATCCTAATGTCATACAAGAGGTTAGTTAACTTCCTATCTTAATGTCATACAACAATGAATCTGATTGGGCAAAAATGGCTTTTATGTATCTAAACTGCTTGATGTTAATTTCGTTGCAGATGCACAAAGTGTTGCTTTTGTTCTTCGTGGCAAATTCTGCAGCCCCTTGCACTCTCAGTCTCGAGGGAACATTGCTGGTATGTTGCTGTACTTTTGTATCTTTTTTGAGTTCATATTAATAGCGTCATAGACATAATTAGTATTATGATTATGCAGGCGGGCCGAGATTTCAAGTTCATCAGCATGTCAATGAGTGGATGCTTTTCTTTGGGTGCTCTTGTGTTATTGGTAAGATATAATCCAACACTATTAGTGCTATTAATCAATGAAGGTTAATGCTTGTTTATATTTGATCTGCTTCATCAGCTTATAAGCAACAAAGGATATGGTGTGCAAGGATGCTGGTGTGCACTTGTAGCATTTCAATGGGTAAGTAACAAGCAATTCAAATTTCTGTTACTTATTGTTTGACATTTGGTTTGAAGTTGATAGCCCGAATTAACCTTTTTTCAGGGTCGATTTTTGTTCGCTATTCGACGCCTTTTATCTCCGAGTGGCATGCTTAGCTCCGGAGATGAGATTGAGTACAAACTTGGGACACTGAAAGCTGCCTAGCTTGTTTCTCCCAATCAACCTTTGTCATTATTATTCTTTCAGGCACAAAGCTTATAATAAGCAAAATATGCCTCTTTTTTTTGTTATTTAATGGAATTGAAATAGGAACAAAAATTTGTTATTGATTGAAGTTTGAGTTACAAAATTTTGTGGTAGATATTGTGTAGAAAATGAGACAAGTGGTGTTATACATGCTCACGGCTTTGTTTCTTGTCCGAAAGCATGCGTGGTGACCAGCGAATTGGAGTTACTTATGAGTTGGACAGTCCAAAAATGTGGGACTATCCAAAGGCCCATTGCGTGACAAATGTGTAGCCTCAAATATTCATCTCACCATTAATTGGGGGCAATAACATTTTATAAATAATAGAAAAGTAAATAAATTACAAAGGTAACAGAATATTAACTATGGTATATATTAAAAGAAAGGGTAAATCCTTATATTTTACTTAATATATTATTTAATTTTTGTATTAAAATAGCAATATATTATTTAGTTTTTTTTAACTTTTATTCTATTTAATAATTTAGTCCCTCAAATATCTACATTTTAAACAGTTTAGTCTATCTATAAGGGACTAAACAGATTAAATGCATTATTAAAATACGAAAACTAAATAGTGTGTTGGGTAAAAATATAAAGACAAATAAATTATTTACCACTATAAATAACAACGATTGTTCTAAATTTTAAAAATCCCTTGTTGGCAATTAATCCTTTAATGTTAGTTAAATAATTTAGTGACCTCATGAAAGTAATAATGTCTTTGGGAATGTAAATGGGATGGGGCAGAGATTACATTTCTCATCCCCGCTCTCTAACCTATCGGGGATTCTCCGTCCCCAAAACCTAAACGGAGAAAATTATGTCCGTGCCCTATCTCAAGGGATCCTCATTCCGTGTTTTCTTATGTTTTTTATCATATATAAAACTTTTATTCTATTTTTTTTCCATCTTCTAGACATTTATCATAGTACAATGATAAGATTAAATTTGTGTTGAGTGGTGGAAAGAAAAACTAAAATTACCTAAGCTAATAACTCTAAAAAGAATCACGAGCTAATCAAGTGAGAACCCTCCCCTAAGTGAGAACTCACCTTAGGTGAGAACCACCCAAAACTACGTAGTTTTGAGTAGGAAAATTAAGAAAAAATGATGCTGCTTATTAGGGGGTTTGAACCTAGAACCTATTCATCTACACTCCATGTTGTTTACCACTAAGCCAATTGCTCTTTTTGTATATTATTTCGCGCGCTGATTAATATACCATCTCCCTTTTAGCTTCTATTGTTTTTTTTGTTTAATATTTGACGCATGCACTTATTAATATCGATTAAATATGCATAATAATGAATTGTTAATAGAAAAAAGGAAATATGCATAATAATGAATTATTAATAGAAACAAAGAGAAATGTGCATAATAATGAATTATTAATAAAAAAATCCAAGAACATGCTCTAATTTCTTATTTATTTAATTCCTTTATATTTTTGTAATTTATGTTATATAGGAAAATATATTTTTTAAAACATACGTTAGGACATATATTTTAACTTTTAAAACACGAACTATGAAGTTTAGAACGTACGACATATTTTTTAGAACATACGTTATGTTTTTTAGAACATGTGTTATGTTTTTTCGAACATGAGTTATAAATTATATTATGGAACAAATGAAAAAACGATCCCTATATCTACTGATTTTTTAGAACATTATACTTAATTTTTAGAACACAAACTATATATTTTTTAAAACATACGTTATAACATATATTTTAACTTTTAAAACACGAACTATGAAGTTAGAACGTACGACATATTTTTTAGAACATACGTTATGTTTTTTAGAACACGTGTTATATTTTTTCGAACATGAGTTATAAATTATATTATAGAACAAGTGAAAAAACGATCGAAATATCTACTGATTTTTTTAGAATATTATACTTAATTTTTGGAACACAAACTATATATTTTTTAAAACAAACGTTAGAACATATATTTTAACTTTTAAAACACGAACTATGAAGTTTAGAACGTACGACATATTTTTTAGAACATACGTTATGTTTTTTAGAACACGTGTTATGTTTTTTCGAACATGAGTTATAAATTATATTATAGAACAAATAAAAAACCGATCGAGATATCTACTGATTTTTTTAGAACATTATACTTAATTTTTGGAACACAAAATATAAACTTTAGAACATGCGTTATGTTTTTTAGAACATACATTATGTTATTTAGAATATGAGTGTTATAAATTATATTATAGAACAAATGTAAAAATGGTCCATATATTTACTATTTTTTTAAACATTATACTTAATTTTTATAACACAAATTATAAAGTTTAGAATATATGTAACAATATTTAGAACATCGTCCTTAACATTTTAAAATATAAATTACAAAAATATAAAGGAATTAAATAAATAAGAAATTAGAGCATGTTTTTACATTTTTTTTCTATTAATAATTCATTATTATGCATATTTCTTTTTTTATTAATAATTTATTATTATGCACATTTAATTGATATTAATAAGTGCATGCATCAAATATTAAACAATGGAAACTAAAAGGGTCGTAATATATTAAGCAGCGCGACACAGTGTACACAAGAAAGACAATTGGCTCAGTGGTAAGTAGTGTGGAGTATAGATGCAGGGTCCCAAGTTTGATCCCCCTAGATAGCAGCATTTTTTTTAAATTTACTTACCCAAAACTACGTAGTTTTGGGTGGTTCTCACACCTAAGGTGAGTTCTCACCTAGGAAAGGGTTCTCACAAGAGCCCTCTCCTATATATATATATAATGGAGAATCTATGGGGATCTCCCACTTACGAGCTATATTTGTGGAAATTCTAATCGGTGATTCCTCATCCTTATTGGAGCGAAATCCAGATAAAAATAAAAAAATCTCCGCTCCATTTACATCGGCGGTATTATTTAAAAAGCTAATCCTATCAAATGTTCAAAATCGCTAATAAAACATTCCCGATGGATCAATAAAAAAACATTCTTGAAAAACACCAGCAAGCATACCCATTTGTCAGAGATTAATATAAGATCTATAATTGGGCCTTAACTATCAGTTCGAGCTTTTAGTTCAATCGGTTCCATAACATGGTATCAGAGCCATAGTTCAATGTTGGGGCTCCCGCTGATATTAGCGTCACGCACCAAATGAATTGGGCGTGAGGGGGGCGTGTTAGATATCCCACATTGCTAAATGAGGAAGCCATATAGCTCCTTGAATATGTGAGGCAATCCTCACCCTTTGAGGTACCTTTTGGGGTGAGTTAGACTTTTGTTTACATGGTATCAAGAGCAGGTTAAATTATTTTCGCAAGAGGACGCGATCGACGGAAAGAAGAAAAAAAAAAGGAAAAGGCAGAAATCGACAGTGAAGAAGAAGAAGAAACATATTTCTTACAGATCCTTCTTCAGTTGAAATCTGTCTTCTTCAATTGATTTCTTTCCTTCTATTTTTTTCTCTTTCTTTTGATTATTGATTGACGCTATGTCGGACGACAAGAAGACCGAGACCGGCGGCGGAGGAAGCGGAACCAAGAAGATTGATGTATACTATCTTGGTTCTAATGATAATCCCGGAAATTTGATCACACCTGTGCAATTAAGGGGCGAGAATTACGATGAATGGGCTTGAGCAATCCAAACATCGTTGAAGGCGAAACGCAAATTTGGTTTTATGGAAGGAAAAATTTCGAAACCTACTGATGCGGATCAATTGGAGGATTGGGAGTCCGTGCACTCGATGTTGGTGGCATGGTTACTCAATACTATCGAACCTAAAATTCGGTCCACCCTGCCGAATTATGAAGAACCAGATGCTTTATGGAAGTACTTGAAGAACAGATTTTGTGTAATTAATGGCACAAAAATCTGTCAATTGAAGTCCTCGCTCGCAGAATGTAAGCAAGGAAAGACGGAAGAAGTTGCAACCTATTTTGGACGATTTTCTAAGATATGGGATGACTTGATCACCTATGTCAAATTGTCAGTATGTAAATGTGATGGTTGTAGCTGTGACATGAAGAAGCAAGTTGCTGCAGTTCAGGAAGAAGATATGCAGCACCATTTTCTTATTGGCTTAGATTCGGCTTTGTACGGAACGGTACGATCGAATATCCTTAGTCTTGATCCTTTGCCTGGCATTGATAAAGCCTATGCTCAAGTCATTCAAGAAGAACGACTAATCAAAGGAGAGATGAAGGAAGAGCGTGAGCAAGTGATGGCTTTCAAAGTGCAGGATGCACGTGGGGGCAAATCCAAATCCACTGACAATTCTAATAAACATTGTTCAAATTGTAATCGTGACGGACATGATGAAGCAAGCTGTTTTCAGTTGGTTGGATACCCGGAGTGGTGGGGTGACAGACCTCGCGGCACTGGAGCTGGCCGTGGCACAGGCGGGCGCGGCAATGCAAGCGCGCGGCAGGGGAGGGCGCAACGAGCAGCAGGCCCGAGCGAATCGAGCAGCAGCGACACCAGGGGGCGCAAACGCATAGGGAAATTATGGTACTGATGCCGAGGCAGCAGGTCTTTCTGGCATTACACCGGCATAGTGGACGCAATTAATTGACCTATTACATCACGCCAAAACTACTGAACATCTGCAAGGTATGAATGATGACTTTGCGTGGATTATTGACACAGGTGCGACACATCATGTTACTGGGAACCTTGATGAGTTACGTAATGTTCGAAAAATTGAAAAGTGTCCAATTGGACTACCTGATAGAAAAACTGCAAATGCTGAACAAGAAGGCGTGGTGACACTGAAAGGGGGTTTATTGCTACATAATGTTTTATTTGTGCCTAAATTAAATTGTAGCTTGATTTCTGTGAGTCAATTAACTCATGACTCCAACTGCATTGTACAATTAACAAGTGATTTATGTGTTATACAGGACTGACTGACGAGGAAGGTGATTGGAATCGGTGAACTTCGAGATGGACTATATTTTTTCCGTGGAGGTCCACAGGCACAGATTTTGACAGTTGCAAGAGGTAATTCGATAGAGCTGTGGCACAAAAGACTCGGGCATCCAGCGGAAGAAGTAGTGAAGCACCTCCCTCATCTTAGTTTACCTAGTAGCAATAATAATAAACCCTGTGATGTGTGTTTTGATGCAAAACAAACTCGGAGTAGTTTTCCTTTAAGTATGAATAAAACTAGTTCGATTTTTGAGTTAGTTCATTGTGATTTGTGGGGGCCTTATCGTACCCGTTCCTCTTGTGGTGCATCTTATTTTTTTTGATTCTGGTAGATGATTTTTCAAGAGCAGTATGGGTTTATTTGTTGTCTAGTAAACTTGAGGTTGAAAATTGTTTTCTTAACTTTGTTGCCATGGTGAATCGCCAGTTTGGTAAGAAGATTAAAATTGTGAGAAGTGATCATGAGACTGAATTTCTTAGTTTGAATAAGTATTTTAGTGCCCAGGGAATTTTGTTTGAAACCTCATGTGTAGGGACACCTCAGCAGAATGGTAGGGTAGAAAGAAAACATAGACCTATCCTAAATGTTGCACGTGCATTGCGTTTTGAAGGAAATTTGCCTGTTTCTTTTTGGGGTGAGTGTGTGCTAGCTGCATGTCATCTGATTAATAGGACTCCGTCAGCAGTCTTGACGGGAAAAACGCCCTATGAGGTTCTATTTCATAAAATTCTCGTGTATCACTTGTTACGTGTGTTTGGGTGTTTGTGTTATGCTCATAATCAACGTGCACGAGGGGATAAGTTTGAGAAACGGAGTCGAAAGTGTGTGTTTGTCGGATATCCGTTTGGCAAAAAGGGGTGGAAGTTGTACGACTTAGAGACTAAAGATTTTTTTGTAAGTCGGGATGTGCAATTTTATGAAGATGTTTTTCCATATCGGACCTCGGAATTGAAAGCAGCATCGCCTGAGATACTCCCTCTGTCAACCCGAGATGACTTGTTTGCCGAATCTGTCCACGGTAAGGATGGCTCGGACCCGATGACAGTCACGTTAGAGCAGCCCGTGACTTCTGACGATGAACAGGCGGCAGCAGCAGCACAGACGCTGCCAATGTTTGTAACGCCAGAATCCGGCGCATCTGCAATTCCGGCAGCTTCGACTCCACCGCCTGCTGGAATAGCAGATGTCCCGGAGGCAGAATCGATGGTGGAGGAGGTTCAGCCTTCACCAGAAACGATAGAAGAACAGTTAGGGAAGGGGAAACGAGCAAAAATTCCGTCTACCAAACTTCGTGACTTTGTTACTCATACAATTCGGAAAAGTAGTCCACTCGAAGCTTCATCAACTCCAAACGATCGAGGGTTCGAGTCCCGTCAACTTCATTAATTTGTGGAATTAAAACACATGGCGGGATGGGCCTGTGTTGTGCACGCTGCAAGCCCAAGGGGCACTTGCGTGTGGGGGTGTGTCGGAGATTAATATAAGATCTATAATTGGGCCTTAACTATGAGTTCGATCTTTTAGTTCAATTGGTTCCATAACATGGTATCAGAGCCATAGTTCAATGTTGGGGCTCCCGCTGATATGAGCGTCACGCACCAAATGAATTGGGCATGAGGGGGCGTGTTAGACATCCCACATTGCTAAATGAGGAAGCCATATAGCTCATTGAATATGTGAGACAATCCTTACGTTTTGAGGTACATTTTGGGGTGAGTTAGACCTTTGTTTACACCATTGCTTACCGACCGTTAAATGGATAGAAATTAAAATGTGAAAAAGGTGTGCAAATCTAACGGGACAGAATCATTGAAAATGTCACTTATTGGACGTTAGCCGTTATTCCGTTCCCGCTGATTAGAAAAAATAAAACACGAGTCAAAAAAAGAAAAGAAAATAAAAAAATTAAAAAGAAAAACACGCCACGCTTCTTCTTTATTTTTCCTCCTCAAAAGCCTCTTTCAAATTCAATTTCCAAATATACAGTAAAAATAATGGCTATCAAAACCCTAATTTATCATTCTTATTCTGTAATTTCTCTTCCAAAACCTATCTCCAATAGTTCCTCCTGCTATTCTCAATCAATAATTCCGTTTAACAAAATCTCTTTGCATTTAATACCACCTCGCATTCCTTCGTTTTTACGCCTTTGCGCGCCAAAATGTCGACGAATTCAGTTTATAAGCAATTGCATTACCCCTACCAATGATATAGTTGATATTAATCCGGAAACTGGGAGCCGCAATGATGATAATATTGGTTCGGTTTCATCATTTCAAGAGGAAGAAGAGGAGATGCAAGTGGAGGTTGAAAGGGAAGGATTGGAGAAGCAGAGTTTATGGAACCAAGTTAAGGAGATTATGATGTTTACTGGACCTGCTACTGGACTTTGGTTATGTGGCCCTTTGATGAGTCTTATTGACACTGCAGTTATTGGCCAGGGAAGCTCAATTGAGCTTGCTGCTTTAGGTAGTTCCTTTTATTTTTCTCTCTTTCTTTTTGAGCAAATGCGTGTAGTATAAGTTGTTTAATTTGTGGATTTTCGTGGGCAGGACCTGGGACTGTGGTTTGTGATTATATGAGTTACCTGTTCATGTTCCTTTCAGTTGCTACTTCGAATTTGGTTGCTACTTCACTTGCCAGACGGGTTAGTTTTCTGTTACTGATAAACTTTTACTCTTCACTAGCTAGATAATGTGAAGATGCAAATGGGAACTTAAACTGGAGATGTTAGTAGTTCATAGGCGAGACTTGGTTTTACTAGTGCAATATGCCCAACCTTTTATTATCCCTGTGTTTATGTTTGCATGCCTTTCTTGATACATTGGTAAAGATAAGCATACAGTGTTCGGCAACTGACGAAGCTGCTATGGGTCTTGAAATCTGTTGAGTATTATGTGTCAAAGACTATGATTTAATCAAAATATTGTGAAGTTTAATCAATTGTGATATATAACCCTGTCTCCAAGCCAAATTTTCAGTCACTCGTAGACAAGTCCTCCTAAAAGGATTGGAAAAATAAGACTATTCCTGCCCGTGGTCAAACATACTTGTCTCATAAACTTTTAAGGGGATGCAAATTTGCAAGCCTGTGATTTGAGTAGTGGCACAAGCTTTATGTATTTTACAGTGATATAGTGCTATTTTATCATTGCTTCACTTTTTGTTACTAATTGCTCTGTTTTCTTTTTTGTTTAATCTTTGTATATATCTTATTACTCGCTTTGACTAGATAGTGTTCATGCAGGATAAAAATGAAGTCCAGCATCAAATATCTATCCTCCTTTTTGTAGCATTGGTTTGCGGTATCTCCATGTTTTTGTTTACAAGATTCTTTGGATCATGGGCATTAACTGGTAATGAAGACTATTAAATCTTTTATTTTTTATATTGTTGGCAGATTGAGGCTTTTGTGGGCTCTTTATTTAGTGAATCATGCTGTTTTCTTCTCCATGTGGTAGATAGCTGGGATCACTAACTTGATGAATAATGAATTTGCTATTATCACATCTTTCAGCTTTTACTGGACCAAAGAATGCACACCTTGTACCTGCAGCAAATACATATGTTCAGGTTCATGTTCATATTTATAAATATTTCATGTGTGCTTTAAATAGAACTATGTGATGGCACTTTTGACATTTTCCTTTATCTCTTTTTCTGTTTTTTGCATTTATTTTATCTTAACCATTTTGATGCTTGTACTTGCTGCCCTGCAGTAATGATTTAATTGACCAGTTAATGTGGTACAGATTTTATCATTGCTTATGCTCTGCATACAGAAATCAGTATGCATTATTATTTATTTAAGTTATTTGCAATCAGTTGTGAAAATGTGTTATGTCTTGTCCTTAATGGAGAGAATGGTGGTAATATGTGAATCATTTCGTCTTCCAACCTTTTAATCTAACAAGCCTTCCCTGTTGGGCCATCTTCCTCTATATATTTTTATTCTCCCAATGAATGATCCATACTAATTTGCAGGCTTCTAAACCTTGTTATGGCCATTTGTCACTGATCGTCGATGGATTTTATCAATAAGTGTATCAATATCTTTTCTTGTACCAATCTCTCCCAACACATTACCATTTCCCTCAGTGTTGGTCTGCTTTTTGTCAATAGGTTGATAAGAGTACTGTTATTATAAAAATTTCTGCCTACATATGTAAAGCCCATTTTGTGCCCAGAAGGATAAATTAAAGACATCAATTATCATGTCTGGTTTAGAAGTAATGGTAATTCATAAATCTTAATTTCTTCAGGGTATTTGACTGTTTGATGGTGCATCATGTACATGATATTCTCTCATTGTACTAATTGAATGGGACTCTCATGCTTTTCAGTGATTGCCAATTGTACTCTTTTTTTTTTTTTTTTATTTGGATAACATATTAATTGAACTCTCTTCCTTTTGCCAGATTCGAGGGTATGCATGGCCTGCAGTTATTGTTGGCTGGGTTGCTCAAAGTGCAAGGTGAAACATTGTGCGTTAGGCTATAACTCTTTCGATTGCTCTAGTTACTGTGGAAGGACTTGAATCATACTTTGTTTTATCCTGTCCTTGGTTGGCGATGAAACTGTCAGCTGCGTTAGGCTATAACTCTTTCGATTGCTCTAGTTACTCTGAAAAGACTTGAATCATATTTTGTTTTATCATGTCTTTGGTTGGTGACGAAACTGTTAGCTTTGTGTACAATTGGTATTAGGTTGTTTATCTTAAAGTTTTTATCATCAATGTACTTAAAAACATATGATTGTATCTTCTGAAGCCTAGATTTTTCTTCATGCCAGTGTCCTTATTGTAACTTTATATATTGCCTTAGAGATATTTAAGTCATTTCTTTATGCCAAGTTTTGTGAAATTTAAATTCTATACTCTTGTCCTTGGTCAATTTTTATTTAGATTTTTTTTCTTGTCCAGTCTCGGCATGAAAGACTCCTGGGGACCTCTGAAGGCTTTGGCAGTATCTAGTATTGTAAATGGTGTTGGTGATATAGTACTTTGCAGCTTTTTGGGCTATGGGATTGCAGGTGCTGCATGGGCCACCATGGTGTCTCAAGTATGTTTAACATTCCTAATTTATTGCTTAAATATCTTTTGTCATTTGTTTGTATTGTGCCATTTCAAATGTATCCAAAATGGCATAGACTTCCATTCCTTGGGGTTTCCTCTTACTGTATTTTATAGGTTATTGCAGCTTATATGATGATTGAAGCTCTGAATGACAAAGGATATAATGCATATTCTATCTCTGTTCCAACACTTAATGAACTTATGGCAGTAGTTGGGATTGCAGCTCCAGTTTTTGTAACAATGATGTCAAAGGTTATTTTCCTATTTGATTCTGTACTTTATCCGGTCCGATACCCTTAGTTCTATATCTTATAGTTCTCTTTGATTCCTTAATTTTTTCTGGTCCAATTTTCTCAATTCCGACTTTTAAATGTTTTAGGTGGCATTTTACTCTCTTATTATATATTTTGCTACATCCATGGGTACACTTTCTGTGGCTGCTCATCAGGTTAGATACACCAATGCTTATGTTTTCAGTAATTTTCCTTTCTAACGTTTCAAAACATGATGACAGTAGACATTGACAAGTATGATATTTGTTTTAGGTCATGATTCAAACGTATAGCATCTGTACAGTATGGGGTGAGCCTCTTTCTCAAACCGCGCAGTCATTCATGCCTGAGCTGATATATGGTGCCAACCGAAGTTTGCCAAAGGTGATTGTGTGAAGAGATTTGATATATTTTCAAAAGCATAGATCTAGCTGTATCTCCTTACACTGGTACAGAGGGTTTCTTTTTTATCTTTTTAAAATGATACCTAATACAAAACAGGCTAGGAGGTTGTTAAAGTCACTCGTGATAATTGGAGCTACGCTTGGATTGGTGTTAGGGACCATTGGAACATTTGTACCTTGGTTGTTCCCAACTCTCTTTACGCCTGATCAAAATGTCATACTGGAGGTTAGCTCTTACTTTCACATTTGTAGTATGTTGAGCTATATTTCGAATTGAAGCAGGATTCTCTGTTGAATAAACAGTGTGAATGTATTTTGTTTCTGTATTTTGTTTTTTTTTTCTCCTTTTTTAATAAAAAAAACCCCACTGATGATATTATTTCTGTTCTTACTCATTCAAAGTTCAAATTATGTATTTTGGCTACAATGAATGTCATTGGTGTCTGATGCTCCTGAGTTAGCGGTGCATTATTGGCTGGTAAAAAGGATAAATGGTTTATGAATTGAGGCCATAATAATCTTCAGCCTTTTTCTATGATGTGAAGTATTAAGAATCTATTTCTTAACACAAAATTATGTATCTGTGCAGATGCACAAAGTACTTTTGCCATACTTCATGGCATTGGCTGTGACCCCGAGCACCCATAGTCTTGAAGGAACATTGATGGTATGTCTGTTCTAACTTGGATCTTAATGTGCTTCATAAATGCTTTTATAAGTTGATTGCATTCTATATAGTGTTTTCTATATTAATAAATATAATTTGCGAAAGAATTTTTGCACCAGCTGAGTGAAAATGAAATTATATGAATTCTATTTACCCTATATCAATCAACACTTATTAATTCATGCATTTTTTATTGACACGAGCACAACAACAACAACAACAACAAAGCCTTAGTCCCGAAATGATTCGGGGTCGGCTAACATGAACCATCATATAAAACCGTGAAAATCAAGTCGTGTCAGCGACACAGATTCGCTCCCTCCACTCCGTCCTATCCACTACCATATTTTCCTCAATTCCCAATAAACTCGTATCACTCTCGATCACCCTCCTCCAAGTTTGCTTAGGTCTTCCCCTACCCCTCACCACTACATCCCTTTGCCACTCTTCGGTTCTCCTAACCGGCTCATCAAGCGCTCTACGTCTCACATGGCCAAACCACCTTAGTCGGTTTTCTCTCATTTTATTCTCAATAGATGTGACCCCTACTTTTGTCCTAATTATTTCATTACGCACCCGGTCCTTTCTCGTGTGACCACACATCCATCTCAACATACGCATCTCCGCCACCGACATCTTATGGATGTGGCAGTGTTTCACTGCCCAACACTCCGTACCATATAACAATGCTGGTCTAATTGCCGTCCGGTAGAATTTTCCCTTCAATCTATTAGGCATGCCGGGATCACAAAGGAAACCCGTAGCACTCTTCCACTTCGACCAACCAGCTTTAATCCTATGAGCAACATCTCCATCTACTTCTCCATCCGTTTGGATAATAGATCCTAAATACCGGAAGCAATCCGAGGCCTGAACAACTCTCCCATCTAGGATGATTGTCCCTGCCTCCCTACTCCTACGGCCGCTAAACTTACACTCCAAATATTCTGTCTTACTTCGACTCAACTTAAAGCCTCTAGATTCTAGAGTTTGCCTCCATAGTTCCAACTTCATCTCCACTCCTTCTTTCGTCTCCTCAACCAACACAATATCATCTGCAAACAGCATGCACCATGGTATACCATCTTGAAGTGAACTTGTTAGTTCATCCATAACGATGGCAAAAAGAAATGGGCTTAGTGCGGAACCTTGATGCACTCCAATCGTAATAGGAAACTCTTCAGTCTTCCCAACACTAGTACGTACACTCGTGCATACTCCCTCATACATGTCCTTTATGATGTCAATATATTTCCGCGAAATGCCTTTCCTTATCAAGGCCCACCAAAGTACTTCCCTTGGTACCTTATCATATGCTTTCTCCAAGTCAATGAAAACCATATGCAAGTCTTTCTTCTTATTTCGATAGTGCTCCATTAATTGTCTCATTAGATGGATGGCTTCCATAGTTGATCTTCCCGGCATAAAGCCAAACTGGTTTTCCGAGATCTTCACCGTCCTCCTTAGCCTTTGTTCAATCACTCGCTCCCAAAGTTTCATAGTGTGACTCATTAATTTGATTCCCCGATAGTTGGCACAATCTTGGACATCGCCTTTGTTCTTATACAAAGGGATTAAGGTACTTTTCCTCCATTCTGATGGCATCTTATTGTTCCTCCAAATTTTGTTGAAGAACGTCGTCAACCATTCGATTCCTCTTTCTCCCAAACATCTCCAAATCTCAATAGGGATGCCATCAGGTCCTACTGCTTTCTTCAACTTCATCTTACTTAATGCCATTTTGACTTCACCCTTTTGAATTCTCCGCAGGCATTCATGATTTATCATATCGTGATGGATACTTATATCTCCAACATCTTGTTGGCGATCTCCATTAAATAAGCCATCAAAATAGGACCTCCATCGTTCCTTGATATCCTTATCTCCAACTAGGACTTTCTGGTCCACATCCTTCACACATTTAACTTTTCCGAGATCTCGCGTCTTCCTATCTCTCCTCCGAGCAATTCTATATATGTCTCTTTCCCCTTCTTTCGTATCCAATCTTGTATACAGATCCCGATTCACCTTTGCTCTAGCATCTCGTATGACCTTCTTTACTTCCCTTTTAGCCTCTTTGTATTTTTCGTAGTTCTCGTCACTCCTACATTTCCCCAATAGTTTATAGGATTCTCTCTTACTCTTTACTGCTTGTCGTACTTCTTCTGTCCACCAAGATGTGTCCTTACCCGGTGGCATGCTACCTTTAGATTCCCCTAGAACTTCCTTCGCTACTTCCCTTATACTATGCTCCATCTTATTCCATATCGAATCTATATCTGAATCCATATTGCAAGTCCAAATATCTTTTTTGGTCATCTCATCCACAAATTTTTGTTGATTCTCCCCTTGCAATTTCCACCACTTAATCTTAGTCTCTACTTGAGGTGTTTGTTTTCTTATACATTTCCTACTTCGAAAATCTAGCACCACTACTCTATGTTGGGTTGTCGTACTCTCACCAGGGATCACCTTACAATCAATATAACTCTTTCTCCAAGCACTCCTTACTAAGAAGAAGTCAATTTGGCTCGCATTACCGCCACTCCGATAAGTCACTAAGTGGGATGTTCTCTTCATAAACCATGTGTTCATGATACTCAAGTCATAGGCTGATGCGAATTCCAAAATATCATTTCCTGCTTCATTCTTATCTCCAAAACCATACCCTCCATGAACACTCTCAAACCCATCTCGCCTAGAACCCACGTGTCCATTGAGATCACCCCCTAGTACCATTTTTTCATCCCTAGGAACCTGTTGCACCACTTCCTCTAAGTCATCCCAAAAAGCTTGTCTTATAGACACATCTAATCCTATTTGTGGCGCATATGCACTAATGACATTCACAACCTCATCCCCTTTCACTAGCTTAACACTCATAATTCTATCGCTCTTCCTAGACACCGCTACTACCTCATCAATATACTCCCTATCAATAAGAATACCTACTCCATTTCTACCCTTATCCTTTCCTGAGTACCAAAGCTTATAACCCCAAGGAGCTATCTCTCTAGCCTTAGCTCCAACCCACTTGGTTTCTTGTAGGCATAATATATTTATTCTCCTCCTCTTCATTACATCTACAATTTCAGCTAATCTTCCTGTCAAAGAACCTATGTTCCATGTCCCAAAGCGTAACCTACTACCCTTACCCCTACCCCTACCATTACCGTGGACTAGCTTATTTACCCGCAACCCTTGCATATTTGACACCACCCCCGGGTCCTGGGGTGGCGCGCCGCTTCGGGGCGACGACCTAGCAACCCTTGCACATTTATCACTACACCCGGGTCTAGGAAGTGCAGCGCGTCGCTGAGTAGGGAACGCCCCAACGGTATTTATATTATGGTTCATGTCATAAGATGTGACTAAGTTTTACGCTGGCCGCCACAAACCTACCGCAACCCTCCTCCTCACGAGCACAAACATATCAAAAATTCAATTTTAAAAAACCATAAACATAATTGATGAATTCTCTATAATATTTTCCAATAAAATATATTAACTTGTCTAACCTTGCAAGCTAATAGACTTATGTTTAAAGGAAGCATCTTTATACCATAAGCATGCAACAATACTTTCTTATATTGTATAAAATGCACCTTTGTGCAGGCCGGGCGGGATCTCAAATATCTTGGCTTGTCAATGACTGGATGCTTTGCTTTCGGTGCCCTTTCATTGATGGTACCATTCAATTCATACATTCTCTAGCTTCTTCTATCTCAGATTCGTACAGTTCACAGTAGTGATCACTTATTTTATTGTTGGCAGTTTGTAAGCAGCAGAGGTCTTGGTTTGGCTGGCTGCTGGTTTGCACTTGTAGGATTTCAGTGGGTAAGTCTAACAATCTCAACAGAATATTTGTCCTATAATAATCAAGTAACTTCTTGTAAGCCAAACTTTTTTTTTTTTTTTTTGCAGTCGCGATTTTTTCTTGCACTCCAGCGGCTTCTTTCTCCGAGTGGCATATTGTACTCAGAAGACTTGAGCTGCTATAAAATAGAGGAAGTGAAATCTGCTTAGGTTAATACATGAGGATAATCTTAACAAGAATCAAATCAAACTTCAAAGACCTTTAAATATGAGATTCTCATTCTTTTTGGAGCCTCAGTGAGGGTAGAAAAAATATCAATCTTCCCTCAAGCTGCTTGTTATGTTTTTTCTTGGCAGCTTTTGATGGTTGTAATTGTATATTCACTGTTAATTATTTGGGAATAAATTTAGATTGAAAGTTGCTTCATCTCCCTTCTTTCATTTGAGACCTGTAGCAAATTGCAGAAAAATTGGTTGCCTGCAAGATTTCAGTCTAAAAGCTTCACAGAAGTAACATCTGTAGCTGTACCACTTATTGCTTTATTTATGTCTAGACCTGTTCATGGGCCGGAGTATGGCTGCTGGTCTGTCCAGGCCTTCGTCTAATGGGCTGCACTCGGATGGAAAGTCCTGATGAAATCTACAAATAATTTCATTGTTTCTCTCAATTTGTATTAAATTTTACAAAATCATTAAATCCAATTAATTAACTCCGATTAATTTCTATATCAAATTGTTTATACGGCGTTATAATAATTAAAATCATCTAACGAGAATATTGGTATGTCCTTATATGTTATCCTTATCGATCATCTAATAAAAAACTGATCATAATCAATAGAGTTTGATTATAATTGTGGTAAAACTCTTTTGTAAAAGTACACTATTTGGTCAATTTATACAATTTCAGTTAAATTGGATTAAATCAGCGAGAAGATGCATTTAAACATATATAAATATGATTTTGTGAAACCTTAGAGTTACCGTCTCAAAATAATTTCAACCATTTTTATTTTCTTCACCTTCTTGTTATTTTTAACTCTTTTTACTTATTTTTATTTTTTTTTTCATTTAATTATATCAAATTGCTCTTATGTTTATGTTGACTATTTCTTTTTTTTTTTTTTTGTTTCACCCAATTTCTGTTACATTCCAATCATATATTTATTTATTTATTTGTTTTTTTGGTTTTTCTTGGGTTTTACCAATGAAATGAAACATTTGATTTAATTTTTCAAAATAATTTCAATTAATTTTATTAGATTTTCAGCGAGTTTCAACCATGATTCATTATAGCAACCTTTTTTTTCCCCAGAAATTATAGCAATGTTAAATAGAAAGAAAAAATGATTTGATACAGCTGGGGGCATGGGGTTGGTGAGTTGATTCCTAATCTTTGGGACGAGATATGTTCCCTATGACTCATACAGCGAACTTGACGTGGACCATTTATATTACATTTTCCCAAGATTCAAACTTTCTCAGCCGTTGACACTATTTTCATTTTGTGGCTCTTACACTTTCATCTCTATAATTACAAATTTGCCACTAATCATCTCTTCATTTCTTTGTCTGAATCTCCATCTTTGATCTAACTACTTCACTTTCTCCGTTTTTTTCTTTTTCACTTTCTGTTTCCTACCAGAAAATGCACACTCACTCTTTACTTCACTCTTTCCACTTCCCTCTCCCTACCAAAAATCCAACATTTTCCCCTCATTTCTCAATCCATCTCAAGAAACCTCCTCCATCTCTACCTAGATATACTTTCCCCCCTCCAAGATCAGGCATTGTTAAATTAAATTGCACAAGTTCAGGCCACGAGCTAGTCGATGAGACTGATATTGCTGCAGATTCCTTATTTGTTAAACAAGAAGAAGATGAGGAAATTAGTAAGGAGGGATTGGAGAATCAGAGCTTATGGCAGCAAGTTAAAGAGATTGTAATGTTTACTGCACCAGCTACAGGGCTTTGGATATGCGGACCTTTGATGAGTCTTATTGATACTGCTGTTATTGGTCAAGGAAGCTCCCTTGAACTTGCTGCTTTAGGTAAACAATTTCTTTTTCAATTTTAGAAAATTTTGTTTTGGTTGATCCCAACTTAATAGAACTTGGGATGCATTGTGTTCAGTGATTTTGACAGTAGAATTTGGAATTTGCAGGTCCTGGGACAGTTTTGTGTGATAACTTAAGTTATGTGTTCATGTTTCTTTCGATTTCTACATCGAATCTTGTTGCTACTTCCCTTGCCAAACAGGTTAGCTTCTTAAACCTTGGAATTATGTTCATGTGAATGCATTAAGGACTTCTGTTATCTCACAAATCGAATAACTTCTTTATGTTAAATTAATAGTTCAATTAGAAGATACAGAAACATGTTTATACTTCTTTTTGTTTTATTTCAAATGACCTTAACATTTGGTGACAATCAATAGCTACATGATCCCATCAAGTAATTGTTCACATGTCTACCTAACTTGCAATAGGGTCTCTCTTATGGTTTCTTAATTTTTATTTTTTCGTCAATCTATATTCCGATTAATACAGGATTAATGTCTGTCTGTTTCACAATGCACAACTGGTGCAGGATAAAAATGAAGTGCAGCACCAACTTTCTGTACTGCTTTTCATTGGATTGGCTTGTGGCTTCTCAATGATACTTTTCACTAAGTTCTTTGGCATATCAATATTAACGGGTAACAGAAACCGATTCATTGTCTCAGTTTTCTTTTCCCTCTTTTGCTATACCAACTTATAGCCATGACTGACAAAAATGTTATTCTTTCTTTTTCTTCTATTTATTTTTCAGCTTTTACAGGTTCCAATAATTCGCATCTTGTCCCAGTTGCAAACAAATATGTTCAGGTTCATTCTATGTGAAATTGAGCATTTCAAACGCTTTCGTTTCTCTAATCATGTCAATGATGGTAAATCATATTTAAAAACTTAGAGAAGAATAACAATATCATTGAAAAGTTTCAAATTCCCATTGATTTCAATTGCTTTTGTATATTGGTTTCGATATATATATACTAAATAATTCTAATTTTTTGCTAGTAGATTCGAGGTTTAGCATGGCCAGCGATTCTTATAGGATGGGTTGCTCAAAGTGCAAGGTGGAAAATCATTATACCTTTCATATGCATTATCTGCTAAATATTCTGGCAGCCCCTTAATTTGCTTATGGCACAATGGCTCTTCACTTGCTAATGCAATATGCAAGAAACTACTATAGTGACTCTCAATAAGATTTATCCTATTCATATAGTTTGCTTGTGTATCATCAAATTCTTATAAGCCAGTTGAAGTCTTCTGTATTAATCTTTGGTCATCTTATTTGTAGTCTTGGCATGAAAGATCCGTGGGGACCATTGAAGGCGTTAGCAGCCGCAAGTGCTGTAAATGGATTCGGTGACATAGTCTTGTGTAGATTTCTAGACTACGGTATTGCTGGCGCAGCTTGGGCTACAATGGTGTCACAAGTACGCCTCATATGCATTCTGATGTTGTCATAAGTTCACCATAGGATAAGATAATCAGTGCACTGGTCCTCATTGAACAATATGGATTTCAGGTCATTGCAGCATATATGATGATTGATTCACTGAACAAGAAAGGCTATAATGCATTTTCCATCTCTATTCCATCACATGCTGATCTTATGACGATTTTTGGGCTTGCTGCCCCTGTGTTTGTAGTGATGATGTCAAAGGTTTGTATTCTACTATCTAATACTATAACATTAGCTATGGAATTTTGGCCGCTTTCATGCATATGAGTCATTTCGATGTATCAGGTGGCTTTCTATTCTCTCCTTGTATATTGTGCTACATCTATGGGCACACTCTCCCTCGCTGCTCACCAGGTTGGTTCGATGTGCTCACTTTTGTTTCTCATATGTAAGAAGGAGAACTTATGTTTGTGTACCAATTATATACTTTAGGTGATGATTCAAGCATTCATGACATGTACCGTATGGGGTGAGCCTCTTTCTCAAACTGCGCAGTCATTTATGCCCGAGTTGATGTATGGAAGCAATCGAAGTTTAGCAAGAGTTAGTGATACTTGTTTCCAATTGATGATGCAGTATCCTATTAGGATATGTTGGAGAAACACTGCATATGATTTTGGTTGCTGATAATATGTTAACGAGTTAACGATTTTGAACAGGCTCGTATGTTGCTGAAATCTCTGGTGATTATCGGAAGCATACTTGGATTGTTTCTAGCCATTGGTGGGACATCTGTTCCTTGGTTGTTCCCCAATATCTTCACTCCTGATCAGAAGATTATCCACGAGGTTAGCCCTTGTATATATATACATATATTGCTTGAAAGGGCTCAAATTAGCAGCATCTTACAATCCTGGAGATAGCTCTAATACCACCTTTATTTGTGGTATTTCAATATGCAATGTCAGTGTCACCATATGAACTTCAACTCTTCTTATTATGCAGATGCACAGAGTGTTGATACCATTCTTTATGGCACTAGTTGCGACACCGTGTATTCTCAGCTTTGAAGGAACATTGCTAGTACGTCTCCGGTTAAGAAAAACAGCTTTTGAAGCTTTCTAACACAGATTTTAAGTACAAAAAGCTAACTAGCAATACATTATTGTGGCTGTTGGTTTGTTTAACTTTGCTCAAATTATTTGCAGGCGGGGCGGGATCTTAAATTTCTTAGCTTGTCGATGAGTGGATGCTTCTCGATCGGTGCTCTAACACTCTTGGTAAAGATTTGAATCTGAGTCTCCTAAAACTATAGTCTCAAACTTGTGTACTCATTCTATTTGTGTTTTCAACAGGTTGTGAACAGCAGAGGATACGGATTGCTGGGATGTTGGTGTACTCTTTTAGGCTTTCAATGGGTAACTAACACTAATATTCCTTCCATACCACTTGCTTGTGCTAAATTAAAAGGTTGTTTTTTGTTTAATTCCAGGCTCGGTTCTTCCTTAGTCTCCAACGCCTTCTTTCCCCTAATGGCATACTTTTCGCGGAGAATCCAACTCCGTCTCAACTGCAGAAGCTAAAAGCTACATAGTTGAAGAATAAAGAGATCAAAATATATTATGGATTATGGATCAAACCACGGTAGCTGCTGGAGGTGAAATGCTGTTATTCAATGGCTAGCAGCAGTCACTGAGGCAATGCCCAACCAACTTGTTAGAAGTAGAAGTGACACTTTGCCAACCAACTTGTTAGAAGTAGGAAGTGATATTTCGGAATATCATATCGTATCAAGATGGTGTCATATTATAGGTATGTTTCATTTAGGGACGGATGCAAAAAAGATCAAAATATATCATATTTCAAATCATAAAAATTATTTACAATTGATTCTATACTAATAAGCTATCAACAATTTCTCTTTTAATATACAACACTAAACTATCTAAAAGATTCATATTCCATTTCGAAGCTTATTTTTCACTATATTCATAGATGAAGTGATCTTTGATTGGTGTTGATCGGTGTAGAAACTTATAGAGTTGGAATATATGTTATCACTCTATGCACAAGCGTAAAGAATGCGCTGGCCTGAGGTCCAGGTCTATATTATATATGGAGTAAAACAAAATTTGTTTACATGTATTAATACCATTTAGGTATTAAAATGTCCAAATAATTGATGTTTTAGATTTACAAGATGTCTTACACATAAGCTCACATTTAATTTAAAGAAATTATAAAATATTTTTTTAGTATTAGATTGTCAATTTGCAATCACCATTTGGAAGGTAATTTCAAACTTTTTTGGTTGTCGAGTTCATTAGCAACATTCTTTGTTGCGATTAGTCTCCAAAGCAATGAAGCATAATTTCAGACCTCAGGCCGGCGCCTTATGGACATCAGCGATTGTTTCTGCTATTTGGCTTATTTGGTATACTCATAGTTGTTAGAATCGTACGAGTCACGAGTCGATTCGTACGATTCGATTCTATTCATGAAGAATTCGAGTCGTATCTATGGTACGACTCGGAAGCTTCATGAATCGGCCGAGTCACTACCGATTCGGCCGATTCATCGAGTCACCCGAGTCGGTCAATTCAGACCACCATTTAAAAAAATATCAATTTTTAACAACTAAAAAATGTACAGCAGAAGAAGATGACTATTCACTTTACAAAAACAAAACAAAAAAACGTACACAAGTTATGAAACACAAATAGTTTCAATTAGATGACTCTTCACTCTACAAATTCCAAAACCTTCCTCTTCTTTTCTATTTATTTATTATTATCTTCTTCTACTCTTTATTCTTTCTATTTTCCATGTTCTGTCTGTCTCTACTTTCTTTTATAACTTGATATAATTTCTATTTAGATATTAAAATTGCATTTTTGAACTAATATTTAAAGTTAAATATGATTAATATTTTATTTTTATAGCATTTTGAATTTGATCCGAATCTTACGATTCGATTCGATTCACGAGTCCCGATTTGTGAAATGAGATTTCGAGTCACGAGTCGAATCTCGATTTAACAACTATGGGTATACTAGGAATGATGCTATTCTCAACGGTGTGACTCCTAATATCTCTTTAGTGCTCCGGAAACTTTATAAGAGAAGTGGATTTAGTTTATATTGGAGCCTCTGACACCTTTACAGTGGATCGTCGTATTTTGGATCATTTATTGTTACCTTGGCGCCCGCCTCGTGCACCATCTGTTATCATGGTTCGTTGGAGAGCACCCTCTTTTGACTGGACTAAAGTAAATATTAACGGGTCGGCTACTGGTGCTCCGGGCGCTACAGGAAGTGCGAGTATTTTTCGAAACTGTAGAGGTTTTCCTCTTGATATGTTCTCTTTTTTGATCTCCTCCTCTTTTGCGTTTCTTGCTGAACTGCGTGCAGCCATTTTTGCGATTAATCAAGCCTAGGATAGAGGTTGACACAAACTTTGGTTGGAATCTCATTCAACCTTTGTTGTGGAGCTGTTCTGGAAAATCCGTCATGACTGGTTGACATGTCTTCACCTCTGTTCGCAGATGCTTGTCACGGTCTCACACATTTACAGGGAAGGTAATCGAGTCGTTAACGCTCTTGTTGTCATGGTCTCACTGCTGATGATTTAGTATGGTGGGACACTGCCCTGAGTTTTGTGTAATATTTGTGTCAGATGACATTTTAGGCCTTCTCAGTATAGGTGTATTTAATCTTCTATTTTCAGGTTAATTGTATAACTTTTTATTTTCTTGTTTTCTTTATTTTGGGCCCGGTTTTGGTTTTATCCTTTCCGACCTCCATCTCTAATAAAAAAAAAAAAACTTTTCTTATTTATTATTTATTGAAATATATTTTAAATTTTTATATGCAATTTTTTTAATTATTAAAGAAGACCTTATCTCTTATTTCGCTTGGGCTCATAAATTGTCAGGACCGGCTTACACAAACGAATATGTTAGTGTTGTGTCCTAAAATGGTTTTGTAATCTTTTATTAAATAAACGAATAGTTTATTTTTTGAGATTATTTTATTCGTATGATATAATAGTCAGCTTAATGAAGAAGAGAACAACTTAAAAAATATAAAAATAAAACTTCATTGAATTAAATATGAAACCAATACATTGATCAAGAAATGAGGTGAGCATTCCTACACTCCACAAAAAGATACCGGAACTACCGCCTTAGCTAAGAAATAAGAGATAAGGTCTTCTTTAATAATTATTAAAGATTGATATATTATCTAACTCTTTAATGAAATTGAAACACTCTTAAACCACATCGGCCAAATATGATAAATAATGAGCCGATTTAGTAAGGACTTGAACAACCGAAAGACAATCTGATTGAACTACCACATTACTTCTACCTAACAATTTAATCAATGATAGTGCTTCTCGAATCATTATAGAAAAATGATGAGCATATAAGCATCGCTCATCCGAACCTTGAAGGAGAAAGCCAATCAAACTATAATCTTATTTTTTAAACGTTCATGCATCCATATTACAATACAATCGGATGGAAGCTTCTACCACTTATCAGAAATGAGACCGAAAGCGCAAGGAGATTTTGAGTGAGATTTTTGTGCGTATTACCAATCCACAAACTCCCACCTAATGGCTGTAACTATCTGGGCTTGTTGTAGCCGTTTATTTTCCCATACCGGCCGCGTTTCAATTTCTCCATATCATCTAGGTAAATCAAAGGTTGTAACCGTTTATTTTCCTAAAATCAAAACAAGTCTTATTCTTTATAAACCTAAAGCGATCGATCACCTCTAACTTCAGCTTCGCTTCTTCCTTTCTCTGCTTCGATTGCCTTTTCTTTTGCTTTTCTTAAATTGAAATATTTTCTCATTTCCAGGGCGGGCGGAATAGAGATCACAGAAGGTGAAAATGGATCTCCACACGCTCATGAAGCAATGAAGACTATATCTTCTGTAATAACCAAATGCAGTCTATGTGCAAACAAGATAAAGGGGACTTCAACCTAGTTAAGCTAACACCATCTGGGGAATAATTTTTAACTGGACTATTTAAAAGGAATAATACTCCTTTGGAGCAATATTCTGAGCAAAAAATCCTCAGAAATTACCTCCTCCAGTCAGAAGGAAGTATCAGCCTCTACATATTAAGATTTTTAGAGTAATGTCTCGTACAGGATGATGCATTCTACATCTGCAATTTAGCGATAAAATATAACATTACCCTTTTCTATTGGTTCAAAGCTACACAAAAGTCCTCCAGCTTCTTCCATCTTCTTTCAGCTCATTCTACATCTATCAAAGACCCATATTTAGAATCCTAATAAACAAAAATGCTTCTTGTAATCACTTCATCAATAATCATATTTGCCACAAGTCCCAGAAGCCAGCTTCTTCCCAACCATTTTCCAACTAAGATGTCTAAATATTTCCAGCAAGATTATAAAAAAAAATGTGGTTCATATCCTGCTGCTTCCTCGACGACCACGCGCAGTTAATCTTTGCACTTGTCCTTTCTGCAACAATTTTACATGAAAAAGTTAGAAGCATAATAACTGTTTGCATTTCTAGATGGAATATTTTCTCTTCTTTACCGGAGATGCAGGCTGAAATTTTGAATCTTTTCGAACATAAACTTTGCGTATCTGATTCTTTTTCTCCTCAGCCTTCATTTTAGAAATGCTTGGCCGGTATATAATCACTGTCCGACCAATTTGACTAACCACCGCTGACCCAGTTGCTTTCTGCAGCTGCAGAACCACATCCTCCAGCTCCCCTGGACAAGTCCTATGTATTTTGATCTGTTCAGAGCATTTAAATATTAGTTTAGCACCAAATATATTTTGTATGCTTCCAATAGAACAAGAAGTGAAACAGATTAGTCTATATAATGGAGATGTAAAGATAAGCAAAAACACAACATGCAATGATGCAACCCAAACTCAAAACATTTCAATGCTTGTCAAAATCAAAAGATTCACATGATAATTGCTAAGTAAGCGATATTGAGATGTTATCAGACAGAAATCCGTTCAAATGGACAGATCAAAGAAGATCATAGTTGATTAAAAGAGATATACTAAAATCTTGAAGGAAATGCTTACAAATCATTTGCCTGCCTATTTACATTTACTACATCTAATTACTAACTGTTATCGGACAGAAATCCATTGAAATTGACAGATCAATGAAGATCAAATCTCTTCTTTTGCAAGCAGCAGCCACCAAAACTCAGGAGCCACTCAAGTCAGTTGCAAAGTTGAAGATGGTCACAGATGAAGTAACTCATTACCTTTGCAACCAAATAAAATTAGGCGATTTGAAATAAAGAAAAGGAATTTTTTTTAAAAAAAAAAAAGGAGAAAACAGGTCACAACATTAAACATTTCAAGGAATTTAGCTCCAAGTAGTAGCTTGAAGCTTTCCAAACAGACAGTTCATTCTAATTCATACAAATCCAAACTGAATCACAACATTATAGTAAATACACATCACAGTGCCATCATGCTTTTGACCAAGATGAAGAAGCTGGTTCTCATACTTTATACCACCACAAGAAAGAAAACCAAAGGCCTGGTTTTTAAATGCAGATTAACATCATGTGTTGATTGGTTTTACGTTTTAACAAAATCTCTCCCAGATGAAAAAATCATAGCTCCTAGAAGGAACATTGACAGACTTCAAATTCTATCCGCTCAAATAATGATTCCTAAAACTAATAAACAAGAACAACAACCAAGCCTTAGGGGACGTTTGGTTCACAAGGGGTAAGGGAAAATGAATCAAGAAAGTGAAACTAAAAGGAAGGAAAGGAATAAGCATTAATTCCCCTATGTGTTTAGATATGTCTAGGAAAAGGAATGGGAATGGGTAAAGGGAATCAAATTCCTTAGGGTAATGGATTAACCTAAAGTGGAGTAAACCCATAATCTAAAATGGGTAAAAGGAATGAGTTTTTTTTTAAACAAACAAGAACAAAGGAATGAAACCGTCATACCTAAAGACCCCGAACCAAATGCACCCTTAATTCCAACAAGTTCAAGGTCCGTTATAAGGATTCCTCTTCCCTAATCAGTGTGATCCTTTTAAGAGACTGGAAATCAAATCAAAACCTAAAAGTCCTCAACACAAAGTCAAGACATTCATTGAGAAATTGCAATTGTATTCCTGTTCTTTTCTAGCAAATCAAAAGTGAATAAAACCCTAAACCCTAAATGAAACAATTCATTTCAAAACTAGAGGAAACAGTAGCAAAGTTAATAGATAAAAGCAAATAAATGAGAATATTTATGTACCTTCAAAAGTTCATTAGCTTCCAGGGTTTCGATAAAAGAAGTAGCAACATTATCTGTAAAACCAGACTTGCCCACCAATTGCGACTTGAGCTTCTTGCCCAACCCATGAGCGTATGAAGCCAACTCTTTCTTCTCCTTCACAGTCAATTTTGGTACTTCTAAAGCAACTTTCTTCAATCCTTCTTTCGGAGATTCATCACTAACAGCAACAGATTCAATTTCCAACTCCAAATTATCTCCTCCATTACCAATATCTTCCTCGTCAGATTCAATTTCCCCATCAATATCATCGTCGTCGTCGTCATAATCTTCTACTTCTTCTAGTTCATTGTCCAGCTCTGTCTCATCTTCGAGTGACAGAGAGGTATGAAGGGCATTAAGAGGGGAATTGAGAGAATATGTAGAGAAAGAGCGGGAAGAGAGGACGGAGTGGGAAGAAGAGAGGAAAGAAAACAGAGTAGCGGCAGTGGAAGTATTCTGAAGCTGGGTCAACTTGGAGAGATGAGCTTTTCCGGTGAAACAGGCGGCGGAAATTGGTCTACAGAAGAAAGAAGGAAATGGTGGTGGTGATGGAGGCGGACATAGGAGGCGGTGGAGGGCATGGGTAGTTGATAATGATGAGACAGAAGATGTTGCTGCCGCCATTATCACAATGTGACTTCACTTGCTGCGAGAGTGAGAAGGATTAAAATTTAAAAAGAAATAATAAAAATTAAATTGCTTAGTAAATTAAAAGACAAACATAAAACCGCAACAGGGTGTTTGGTCTAGTGGTATGATTCTCGCTTCGGGTGCGAGAGGTCGTGAGTTCGATTCTCGCAACACTCCTATGAACCCTTTTTTTCCGTCTTTTGAATAATACATAAATTAGAAGCATAAATGAGAAAAAAAAAAATTAAAAGTAAAAAGACAAATAAGCAAAGTAATTAAAAGGATAGAAAGAAACGGGAATGAATATCAAGAATAATTATTATTAGCTTTTTTTATAATATTTTTAACACCAATTATTTAATTTAGGGTTAAGGTGCAAAAATACCCCTAATGTTTTGGGTCAGGAGTAATTTTACCCCTAACGTCTAAAATTGTGCAATTTTGCCCCTAACGTTTGTAGCCAAGAGCAATTTTACCCATAACGTTGATAAATTGGGTCAATTTCAGAAATAATTCATCAAACTGTCTTCTCGGTAATGAATCTTATCATCTACACTTCACATGTGCGTCATTTTATCAATAACAAATCATAAACATATGTTGGGATGTGAAAAAAATAATAATAATAAAATATAATGTCTTTTGTACGAATTAGACAAAAAAAATTCAAAAAATTCACCGAATTTATAAATATTAATCTCAAATTCTATTATTAAATTACAAAAGACATGAAATCCTTTTTTTAGAATGAATTGATATTGGTGTAAAATAATGAATAAAAATATATGTGTTTTATAATAGTGTCTGAAATTGACCCAAATTACCAACGTTAGGGGTAAAATTGTTCTTGGCTACAAACGTTAGGGGCAAAATTGCACCATTTTAGATGTTAGGGGTAAAATTGCTCCTGACCCAAAACGTTAGGGGTATTTTTGCACCTTAACCCTTTTATTTATAAAAGGCATATAGTTCATATTTTAGTCTCTATTTTTTCGGTCACGAATTTTATCACCTACACTTCACACGTACATCATTTTATCAGTAATAAATCACAAATATAATGTGAACAAAATAAATAAATAAAATATACTATTTTTTTTATACGAATTAGACAAAAAAAATTTAAAAAATTCATAGAATTTATAAATACTAATCTCCAATTCTATTATTAAATTATAAAAAACGAAATCATTTTTTAGAACGAATTATTATGCAATTGGTATATAATAAGGAACAAAAATATTTGTGTTTTATAATAGTATCTGAAATTGACCCAATTTATCAAATTTATGGGTAAAGTTGTTATTGGCTTACAACGTTAGGGGTAAAATTGCACCATTTTAGACATCAGTAATAAATCACAAATATAATGTGAACAAAATAAATAAATAAAATATACTATTTTTTTATACGAATTAGACAAAAAAAATTTAAAAAATTCATAGAATTTATAAATACTAATCTCCAATTCTATTATTAAATTATAAAAAACGAAATCATTTTTTAGAACGAATTATTATGCAATTGGTGTATAATAAGGAACAAAAGTATCCGTGTTTTATAATAGTATCTGAAATTGACCCAATTTATCAAATTTATGGGTAAAGTTGTTATTGGCTTACAACGTTAGGGGTAAAATTGCACCATTTTAGACATTAGGGGTAAAATTGTTCATGACTTAAAACATTAGGGGTACTTTTACACCTTAACCCTAAAAACTAAAAAACCCGACTATATTAATGGTAAAAACAAAAATGCTTAAATCACTAGTTTGCCTCAATCTATCCAAAAAAAAAAAATTGTTATTTAATCTGACCTATTATTTGATCACATTTGGTCTCTGACATATCATAATTGGTGAAATTTCACTCAATTTGAATGGAGACTTCACATAATTGTTATTCTATTGACACATGATGATAATTCGACACTTAAATTTGATAAATTTAAGTTTTAGAGATTTGTTTTTATTTGTTTTTGTTTTTTAATCTAATTAATTCTTTTCACATTTATTTATCAAATAAACTTCCAGATATGTGATGTGTCAAGTTCATATGTCAAACATCACTATATATGAAGGGATAATAACGGGTTTATCAAGTCTCTATTTAAATTAGGTGAAATTTCATAAATTAGAATAGTTTAGGAACCAAATACGACCAAATAATATATCAGAACCAAATTACAAAAATTTTGAATACCTGAAGGGCTCGATAACATCGTAAGCCAAACAAAAATGAAACATGATGTTTCATATAAATTTGGTAGAAATGTTGTTTGGCATATGGAGTGTTTAAAATATATAAAATGTTATCATTATTTGGATCATGGGCTGCGTAATATTTACGTCCATAATAGTAATGGACCAGATTCATATAAAGAGATGATTAGAGCTATGATTTGTCATAATCCTTAAATTATAAAGAGATAGTTTAAGCTATCTAAAACTCTAATTTTATAAGGTTTTTATTCAGTCTAAGAGCATCTCCAATAGAAGGTGTTTAGAAGAATATTTGATGATGTGGCAATTGTTTTTATAACTTTCAAAAGATGTCATTTTTTAGAGTAATAGTGATTACTTAAAATTTTTTAGGAAGGTTGCCACTTTTGACAACCTTGCTTTAAAGTTGCTAAATATTTTTAATATAAAAAATGATTTACTTAATTACTGTTGGTGCATATTTTTTTACAATATCTATAATTAAAATAAATTATATATAAAGTAACAATTTTAAAGTTATTTATTGTTTGAGTTTTTTTTTTTTTTAATAAAATTTGTCAAAATTAATGTTGATGATTGAAAAAATAAAATTATTATATTTTAATATGATATGTTAAGTTTGATAACAAATCACTTAGGGGTAAAATTGCTCTTGGCTATCAGCATTACAAATAAAATTACACCATTTTAGACGCTAGGAGTAAAATTACTCTTGACCCAAAACGTTAGGGTATTTTTTGCACCTTAACCCTAAAAAAATTGACTGAAGTTTGCAAATTATGAATATTACGAATTCAAAACAATTCTAGGCTTAGTTTATTTCTTTCAAAACCAAAAAGAGCTCAAATGTATTATACACTTGTATAACATGTGATAAATACCTTATTTAGAAGGTTACACATTACTAAAGAAACCATTAAATGTAATTATTTAAATGTCTATAAAATTAAAAACCCATCCATACCTTTTTTTTTAACCTATCCATACCTTATTTAAATATATAATCAAATATATTTTTATTGTCTATAAAATTAAATATCTTATTTGAATATATAACTAAATGTATTATGCAATTGTGAATGTGTTAAAACTATCTGATATAACCACTACCCACGTATTCCATTATCGTCCTAGATAATTGTACCCACGTTCAGCACTATCTCATACCGATAGCTCACATGTAACTTTCTCCCTTATTCCTATAAATAGGTGTAAGTCTGAAGAGGAAGGGGTTGGTTTTTAGAGGGATAAAAGAATACTATATTTTACGGTATCTGACTTAAGCATCGGAGCGTTTGTGGGAAGACCGCTTCCTACACTGTAACAGGTTTAATCCTCAGGGACGTTCAACCTTCATACAGGGACGCTCAACCTTCATCCAGGGACGTTCAACCTTCATCTAGGGGCGTTCAACCTTCATCCAGGAGGTTCGATCCTCAAGGAACGTCGGCCGTCATCATCCTGATTGGAAGGACCGCCTTCCTTCAGAAGTTCAACGATTGATCTCCCATCTTACAAATTTATTGTTTAGTTCAGGCTACAACAATTGGGCCCGTCTGTGGGAAAAGATAAAAAATTCATCCATTCTACATCATCTTCTTTTCGTAATCAAAAGGGATGCCTCCCAAGAGATCTCAAGTTCCACCTTCTCAAGCATCCCACATTCCAGACGAGCACGATGCACACCCAACCAACAAAGAAGAACGTGTTGAACACGTTGAAGACCAACACGGGCCATCAAAAATGAATCTGCCTATTGTTCCCTTAGTGAACTATGAAGAGTTGAAGAAATTTTTTGAAGAAAACAATAATCAACTCCAGAAATTAATGCTTTTTGTCCAAGAAGAGATGCGAGACAAAGAGTTTCGAAACAAGAAAAAACGTCCTGAGGTCAAGTTACCAAACGATGAAATCTCAGAACCACGTGAAGGAGAAAAGCGTAAGGGAAACAACTTAAAGATCCATGAAGTTATGGAAAGTTCTTGTAAAGAAAATTCAAAAGCACATGAGAAAGCTGGAGAAGAACCCATGCTCAAGATACCCCAACTCGCCACTTATTCGGGAAAAGACGATCCTTATGATCATATGCAGAGTTATGAAGCAGTAATGCTACTACATAGAGGGGAAAATGCCATAATATGTCGAGCTTTCTCCCTCACTTTATCAGATCATGCTCGTGCTTGGTTCAATAGCTTAAAGGAAAGCTCCATCTCCAACTTTGATCGATTGAGAAGAGAATTCATAAAGGCATTCATCATCAACACCAAAAGGAAGAAGGATGCAACGTATCTCCTCACAATAAAGCAAGATGAAAGAGAAAGTTTAAAAGATTACGTAAAAAGGTTTCGGGTTGCAACTCTAGAGATTCAGGATCTCCAAGCTGGAATGGAAATTGCAGGAGTACTTCAGGGAATGAGATCGCGAGATCTCCAAAAATCTCTTTCTTATGGTTAACCATCAACCCTGGGAGATTTGTTCAGACGGGCTAATAAGTTCATCCTTTCCGAAGATGTGATGAAGAACATAGGGGCGAGGGAAAATCAAGATAAGAAAAGAAGGAAAAGGGACGAGGTTGGTGATGTAAAAAGGGGAAGAAGGAACGAAGCAAGACATGCTCCAAGGCCGAAATATAAGAATTTCACACCTTTACTCCAACCACATTCTAATATCCTGGCAGCCATTGAAAGATTCGGACTCCTTACGTTCCCCCCAAAGGCTAATGGGACGATGGGCAGATTGATGGATGCTTATTGTCGATTCCACAAGAGTCATGGTCACTCAACTGATCGATGTAGGCAATTGATGAATGAAATAGAGTCATTGGTACGACAAGGTAAGCTTGAAAATTTTGTCTATGCAGAAATGTGGAGAAGGGAAAAGCCACAAAACCCCAAAGAAGAAAGGTATTTGGAAAACAGAGACAAGGATGGTCGAACATACGCCAGAGGGAAGGAAGATAAGAAAGATAAAGCCATAGCCCTTAATAACAAGCCGGCGTATCCAACAATAAATGTTATCTCTGGAGGGGAAACTTTAGCCGGTGAATCCTCTTCATCAAGGAAGGCTTATGCTAGACAAGCTTATGAGGTCAACAATGTGATGAAAGCCCAAGAAGAAGAGTCCATAACCTTTACCCTTGCAGATCAAGGAAATGTAGTGATACCCCATGATGATGCAGTGGTGGTTTTTGCTACTATAATGAAGTTCCCAGTGGAAAGAATTCTCATTGACAGTGGGAGTTCAATCAACCTCGTCTATTGGAATTGTTTCAAGAAGATGAATTTATATCTGGATAGATTGAAGAAGGTGTCGGCCCCACTCTTCAGCTTCTCGGGGGAAGCCGTCCAAGTGGCAGGGTCTATCCAATTACCAATCACATTAGGCGATGAGCCTTGTAATGTTACAAGGATGGTGAATTTTATGGTAGTAAAATCTGTATCTCTAGCCTACAATGTGATACTAGGAAGGCCATTAATTATTGTCATGGGAGCCATGATATCGCCAGGATACTTACTGATGAAGTTTCCAACACCAAACGGTATAGGGCAAGTGAGAGGAGATCAAAAGAAGGCTCGCAACTGCTACGTTTCTTCTGTTAAAGGAAAATATGGTGCAAGTCCAGAGACAATGGCAATTTCTGAAGAATCTGACAATAAGCCAAAACCAAAACCAGTTGAACATGTTGAAGCGGTACCGCTGACAGAAGATGATCCAGAAAAAATAACATATATCGGAAGTAAAATGGCAGAAGAAGTCAAGGATGAAGTAATTGCATGCCTTAGGAGGAACATGGACGTGTTTTCTTGGGTTCCTACAGATATGCCTGGCATAAGCTTGAGTGTAGCTTCCCACCACTTGAATGTTGATCCAAGCATCAAGCCAATCGAGCAAAAGAAAAGAAGAATAGCACCGAGAGGCAAATGGCCCTAGAAGAAGAAGTTGACAAGTTGCTTGAAGCGAATTTTATTCGAGAAGTTTATTACCCCGATTGGCTTGCAAACATTGTGATGGTGAAGAAACCCAACGAAAAATGGAGAATGTGCACAGATTTCACCGATCTAAACAAGGCTTGCCCAAAAGATTCATATCCTTTGCCTCAAATTGACAAAATGGTGGATGAAACGTCTGGATACGAACTATTGAGCTTCGTCGACGCGTACATGGGGTACCATTAAATAAAAATGAACCCCTCCGATGAAGAGAATACATCATTTATCACCGAAAAGGGCACATACTGCTACAAAGTTATGCATTGTGGGCTTAAAAATGCAAGAGCCACGTATCCGATGATGGTTAACAAAGTCTTCAAATCTTTGTTGGGTAATACCATAGAAACTTGCATAGACGACAAGATCATTAAAAGCAAGAAAGGTGAATCATATACGGAAAATCTCAACAAAGTGCTCAATATATTGAGGACCCACGCTATAAAGCTAAATCCTAACAAATGTACTTTCGAAGTACAATCAGAAAATGTTTTAGGTTACATGATAACTGAAAGACAAATTGAGGCAAGTCTAGAGAAAATCCAAGCCATTTTAGAGATGAAGCCTCCTACGTCCATTAAAGAAGTTCAACGCCTAAAATTCACAAGACATGGAATGCAAATTACTTGAAGCTCAAAGCAATTGCATTGTACAACGCTCATTATGAATAAAGGAAGTTCAACCGTCATCGAGGAACATCAACCTTCATCAAGGGACCTTCGACCTTCATCCAGGAGGTTCGATCCTCAAGGAACATCAGCCGTCATCATCCTGATTGGAAGGACCGCCTTCCTTCAGGAGTTCCATCATCAAGGAAGTTCGATCCTCAAGGAACGTCGACCTTCGTCATCATTCTGGTTGGAAGGTCCGCCTTCCTTCAGGAGTTCAATCCTCAAGGAGGTTCGATCATCAAGGAGGTTCAATCCTCAAGGAATTTCGATCCTTAAGGAGGTTCGATCCTCAAAAAACACGACCTTCATCAAGGAGGTTCAATCCTCGAAGAACGTGGACCGTCATCATTCTAGTTGGAAGGTCCGCCTTCCTTTAGGAGTTCAATCCTTAAGGAGGTTCGATCCTCAAGGAGGTTCAATCCTCAAGGAGGTTCCATCCTCAAGGAGGTTCAATCCTCAAGGAACTCGACCTTCGTCCTTATTCTGATTGAAAGGCCCACCTTCCTTCAGGACATCACCGATTGACCTCCCATCCTACAAATTTATTGTTTAGTTCATATTTATAATTTGTTTTCTTACCTTATTTATGCTACATACTCCTGATTTATATATATATAATGTGGAGGAAAAGCTAACGCTTTCACCATTGTGCACGCAGTTGTCTCTATCAAGACCGTTAAGACACATGGGTGTAACAAACCATGATGCACACGGATCAAGGCTGTTAAGCCACATGGTGTAGAAAAAAGCTAACGTTTTCACCATTGTGCACGCAGTTGTCTCTATCAAGACCGTTAAGACACATGGGTGTAACAAACCATGATGCACGTAGATCAAGGGTGTTAAGACACATGGTGTAGAAAAAGCTAACGCTTTCACCATTGTGCACGCAGTTGTCTCTACCAAGACCATTAAGACACATGGGTGTAACAAACCATGATGCACGCAGATCAAGGATGTTAAGACACATGGTGTAGAAAAAAGCTAACGCTTTCACCATTGTGCACGCAATTGTCTCTATCAAGACTGTTAAGACACATGGGTGTAACAAACCATGATGCACGCGGATCAAGACTGTTAAGACACATGGTGTAGAAAAAGTTAACACTTTCACCATTGTGCACGCAATTGTCTCTATTAATACCGTTAAGACATATGGGTGTAACAAACCATGATGCACGCGGATCAAGGCTGTTAAGACACCTGGTGTAGAAAAAAGCAAAACGCTTTCACCATGGTGCACGCAGTTATCAAAGCTGTTAAGACACTTGGTGTAGAAAAAAGCAAAAACGCTTTCACTATGGTGCACGCAGTTATCAAGGCTGTTAAGAAACTTGGTGTAGAAAAAAGAAAAAACGCTTTCACCATGGTGCACGCAGTTATCAAGGCTGTTAAGACACTTGGTGTAGAAAAAAGCAAAACCCTTTCAACATAGTGCACGCAGTTATCAAGGCTGTTAAGACACCTGATGTAGAAAAAAGCAAAATGCTTTCACCATGGTGCACGCAGTTATCAAGGCTGTTAAGCCACATGGTGTAGAAAAAAGCGAAACGCTTTCACCATGGTGCACGCAGTTATCAAGGCTGTTAAGACACATGGTGTAGAACAAAGCGAAATGCTTTCACCATGGTGCACACAGTTATCAAGGTTGTTAAGACACATGGTGTAGAAAAAAGCTAAATGCTTTCACCAAAGTGCACGCAGTTATTTCTATTAAAGCAATATTAATAAAGTTCATCGAAATCACATTCAATTCAGATTGAATTTCAAGTGATTGGGGAGCAGGAATGATTGAATCCAGAAGGGTTCAGGTTCAAAATCAAATCAAAAGCATTTTTTACATTGAGCTCCCTACAAAAGAAGAATGTACCTTAAAGAGGAAATTACATAAAAAAGGAATCTATGTCAAAGAAGAATTTACATAAAAGAGCAATCTACCTCAAAGAAGAATTTACCTCAGAGAGGAATCTACATTCAAGTCAGATTGAATTTCAAGTGATTGGGGAGCAGGAATGATTGAATCCAGAAGGGTTCAGGTTCAAAATCAAATCAAAAGCATTTTTTACACTGAGCTCCCTGCAAAAGAGGAATGTACCTCAAAGAGGAAATTACATAAAAAAGGAATCTACCTCAAAGAGAAATTTACATCAAAGAGGAATCTACCTCAAAGAAGAATTTACCTCAAAGAGGAATCTACCGCAAAGAGGAATTAACATCAAAGAGGAATCTACCTCAAAGAAGAATTTACCTATGATAGGAATCTACATTCAATTGAAATTGAATTTCAAGTGATTGGGGAGAAGGAATGATTGAATCCAGAAGGGTTCAGGTTCAAAATCAAATCAAAAGCATTTTTTACGCTGAGCTCCCTGCAAAAGAGGAATGTACCTCAAAAAGGAAATTACATAAAAAAGGAATCTACCTCAAAGAGGAATTTACATCAAAGAGGAATCTAACTCAAAGAAGAATTTACCTCAAAGAGGAATCTACCTCAGAGAGGAATCTACCTCAAAGCATCCTTTACGCTGAGCTCCCTGCAAAAAAGAATTTACCTTAAAGAGGAATCTACATCAAAGAGGAATTTACCTCAAAGAGGAATCTACATTCAATTCAGATTGAATCTCAAGTGACTGGGTGTTGTCTTCCGAACAGACTCTAGCAAGTGCACTAGATACAAGTAATAAAGTGATAAGTTAAGTATCGTCTCCACAGGGATTGATGACCAAATTTTACTAGAAAAACGTTGCAGAACAGGGTGTTCGTGGTGTGTGAATTCTTTATAGTGAGATATATCGTGAATAAGTGATAGAATCAATGATTTAGCTTATAAAAACGATTACTTGATAATGATAAAAAAAAAGGTAGAACAGGCCAGGCACATCGGAACAGGTTACCTTAAGTCCCTAAACACCCTATTTATTCATGAATGACACAAAGTGAAGTCAAAGTCTCTGCTTTAATGCTCACTTAAGTCAACTCTCGTGTGTTCTTAAGATTCTAAGACTTACTACAACCATAAGCGTCCCTAAGGTTGGTTCTTTCTTGCATTATGACTGAAACAACATTTCAATAAAGAAAACCCTTGATACAACCACCTAACAACTGTGCTTCGGGGTTGGATGTTTGATGAAAAGTTTGGTGAAGATGAAAGCAGTTCCCTATCATTCATCTAGCACTAACATACATGCATAAGCAATGGAATAGAAAGCTTCATCAAACACTTCATAAATTAACATCATTCATTCATAAATAGAAATTAGAGAACTTAGATAACCGGCTCCTACTGGCCGAACCTATTCAAAATGACTACTCACTCATGCTACTGAGTGAACAGTCTGCTTCTATTCTACAGAGCTCCATCAATGGAGTCATCTTCCTCGAGAGCTCTTCTCTCTACCAAAAGGTCGATTTTTAGGTTCAACAAAAGAGATGTCCTCTCCTTTCCCCACTACTTCTATTTAAGGGAAAAGAAAAGGTCAACACGGTACATAAAGTATCCGAGAAAATATTACAAAATCAACCAAATTGTTTTCACAAATCCTAGACTGCTTTAAGTGGTTAAGATCCTTTTGAGCCTTGAACACTCAAGGGTCGAACTTTCATTTCATCTTGCTACTTTTCTGCTCTTATCCGCCTTTCTGCCTGCTGCTCCTGCCGCACCTGCCTTCCGTCCTGTCGCTGTCCATCATCAGAAATTCCAGCGTTAGACCGCTGGGTCAAAGAATGGCTCAACTGCTCATGGTATGTGCGAAACAGGCTGCTTCCAGACTGTTCGACTTAATCTTTCCTTATCTGCACAAAAACACTTATAAGACCTTCTTTCTTGTAATTTAACCCCAAAACACCCTTAATTCATTATAAATAACATGTTAAATTGTAGTCAAATTCATGCCTAACAAATACCCCCAAATTGAATCTTTGCTTGTCCTCAAGTAAACAACAGATAGAAAACAAGTTAACTATAGGGAAAGAGTTAGGAGTGAAAGAATACGGAAGAGGGGTTTTGAGTGTTTCACGAAGAGGAAGGGATTATAACAGATCATTTTGTTCTCGGAAAATATCAACAGAAAAACGCACGTCACGATATTTTAATGAAGCAATGCCAGTGTTAGATCGTGTAACCTACTCAAGAAATTCCTTAAAGCTTAAAGTTAGACTTCAATTTTCACAATGAACAACCTGTTTACCTGTCATGCCTCACTAAGGAATGAAATTTTCACTCACTCTCGTATGGCTCTTTCGCCATAAGGAAGGGAATGCAACTTCACTCATCAGCTCAGTAAATACACCAGTAGGGTGTGAGTTTGCTTTTTGGTCCAATTTCTATGGATCAAAATTTTCCAAACAGAGTCCAAAGGTCTTTTATGGGTTGTAATGCAAGGTTAAGGTTCAGGTGTAGTAGTGAACGGCTTTTGTGTGTAAGAATTCTGTCCTCATGCACTTTACACCAATCCTTTATTTCTCACATACAACGTTGCACAGCTTGTTTTGTCAAATGACTTCCCCACTTTTTCATTAACTCCTACCACTAAACAACCAATTCCGATGATTTGGGCACACATTGTGATAGTGTGCCATGAGTGAAGAGGTTCTTTACATATTTTTCTTTTTCCTCTCGCTCATTTTCTTTTATTCACTTATTTTATTTTAGTATGAGCATGAGTTTCCTCAGCCAATTTATATTTTCAACTAGCACTGCATGCATGAGGCAAATTCTAGGCTCTTTAAGCTCAAAGTGAAGGGATATTGGTTATTCACAGGCTAAGTTAACGAAAAAAGTTTAGTAAGGCTCAAATGGTTCATCCTATTATGTGAGTGCAATGCACGGGTTAAGTCCTTTATATGGTTGAGTTAGGTGCCTAAAGCCTTTATCATTCTAGGTTTGTCAAAAAAAATTCCATTTCTATAGGGCATACCAAAGCAAATTCTCCCTACAGATAGTAAGCACTGGCCCACTCTTTTAAAGAATCAATGCATTTTTAAATGCAATTGCAGGCTCAAGTTCTCACTATTTTGGGGGTTTATGCATTAAGGTAAAAGGTCCCTCTTGTGAGAGTTGATTTAGAACTTCAAAATTTTTGGAACTTCAAGACTCGGGTAGTTAAGATCAACACAAGGCTATCACCACACATTTTAATCATGACAAGAGCAGTCTGTTCAGTGATTACTACAGGACCTAAACGATCAAAATACTAGAATATTTACAAGGAAATGAACACAGATGAAGAATATTTACTAAGGATAGTTAAAGGTTTCTTTTTGTACAAACAAAAGATCACATGGGGTAACTTGTTATTCAGAAAATTACTACACTAACAACTTGTTCAAGCTTTTATCATGTTTATGCATACAGATATTGTAATTTGTACTTTCCCACCCCCAAATTAGAATGAAACATTGTCCTCAATGTTATTACGAACAAAAGCATAGGGAAAACAACATAAGCAAGATAAAAGATGAGTGTAAACAAATGCAAAGAAGGGGTATAAGTGTTACCAGATGTTAGGACAGCGACATATTGAATGATCAGACAGACGGGGAAAGAGAGGAATCAACCTCTCTATCCGCAGCAGGATTAGCGCCATCCCCTTTTGAGGATCGATTTCATAAAAAACGAGAAAACATTAGAGGCTCGAGTTTGTTCGAAATCGCAAACGCGTTAAGGATCATTTTTTCAAAACACAAAAACGTTAGAGGTTCGAGTTTTGTTCAAACTCGCAAAAACCTCGAGGATCGTTTTTTATTCAAAACGAAAAAACGCTGGAGGTTCGAGTTTTGTTCGAACTTGCAAAAACCTCGAGGATCGTTTTTATTCAAAAACGCAAAAAGTCAGAGGTTCGAGGTTGTTCGATGAAAAAACGTTATAGGGTCAATTTTATTCGGGACAGAAAAATCACAAAAGCGTTAGGGTTCTGTTCTTGAATGAATCGCAACAAATAGTCCTATCGCATAAAATGATTTCTCTTCATTCCTGTTTTTAATTCTATTTTTACTTCTCGTACGAAATTGATAATCCTGTCAGGGAGATTCGTGCTACTATTTTTGAGAATCATTTCTCGAGCGGTCAGGAAAATTTATCTTTCCCACTCTTATTTTGGAAAGTAATCCGAAAATAACAGTGGGGAGCAATTGATATAACCACTACACACGTACTCCATTATCGTCATAGATAATTCTACCCACGTTCAGCACTATCTCATACCGATAGCTCATAGGTAACTTCCTCCCTTATTCCTATAAATAGGTGTAAGTCTGAAGAGGAAGGGGTTGGTTTTTAGAGGGATAAAAGAATACTATATTTTACGGTATCTGACTTAAGCATCGGAGCGTTTGTGGGAAGACCGCTTCCTACACTGTAACAGGTTTAATCCTCAGGGACGTTCAACCTTCATCCAGGGACGCTCATCCTTCATCCAGGGACATTCAACCTTCATCCAGGAGGATTGGAAGGACCACCTTCCTTCAGAAGTCCAACGATTGATCTCCCATCTTACAAATTTATTGTTTAGTTCAGGCTACAACACTATCTATATATAACTAAATTTATATTCGAAGTTTAGATGATAGGTTACCCGTTTACATGGGAAAAGTGAAAAGGTTCTATTGGTTTTGTGGAGGAGAAATTGGATCATGTCCTAGCAAATTCAGCTTCGTTGAATCTATTTTCAGGGGGCGTAGGTTTGAAATGAAGCGGCTCACTTTTCTGATCATACGGCTTAGCCCTTCAGTTGTCCATATCAAAACAGAGAGGTGTGAGACATTTCCGGTTTGAAAATGCTTGGTTAGTCGAGGATGGCTGCCAGAAATAGATACAAAGCGCATGGAACGGTTACACGGGGGAAGATATACTGCAGCGCCATAAATCATGTGGTGAACAACTTTTCACGTGGGGGGAAGAGCTTGTTGAAACATATTTCCACACTGATTTTGATTTGACAAAATTATTCAAATTAGAAGTAAATCCCTAAGATAAAAAATTCTAACACATTAAGTTTAAATGCTTTGATTTATTTGTTACTAATGTGTTTGTTGAGTGTTTTTGGAGTATTTAATTTACAAGTGTAAGAGACATTATGTTAAAGCCCAAAGCCCGTCAAGCAAGATCAAGGCCCAAGCAAAGTCAAAACGGATCAAGGCTTGTGAATCAACTTAGCCCAGCAAGAAGAAGGATCCAGAAGACTGGCTATCTCCTTCACAACGAAGTTGCTGAGTTCAACAGACAAAGCAGAAGTTGACTTAGCAAACTTGGAGACAAAGGCTACCTAAATGAGGAAAGTTTCAGTTGCATTAGAAGAGTTGTCATCTCGCTGTCCAGGAATCTTTGCCTTAAATAGAGAGACAATCTGACGCATAATGGCCAAAAGCTACTGAAGCATTGATCAACACAGAAAAAACTACGTTCTAATTGGCCGAAGACACTGAGCACTGAGGTTGAAAGGGACAGTAGAGTCGTTTCCCTCCAACGGTTATTTTGAAATTCGAAATGACCGAAGGCACAAGGTGTCACTATAAATAGGCCTCTCATTTGCTTCAATCGATGCAGTTCTTCAATAAGTCAAAATGCTGACCAAATTCTTCCTTGAAGTTCTGTGCAAAATCAAAGCAAAGCAATCTTACACCAACTCTTATTTTCGTGTAAAAGATTAGTTTTTAGATCATTCAAAGTGTTCTTTATTATTAGAACAAAAACCTTATCAATTCTAAAATTGTTAGGAGACTCTGAGTTGCTCGGTATCTAGCACTCAGAGGTAGATAGTGTTGAGTATAGGATATAGAGGAAGGTACTTTGTATACTCGCTGACTATTGTAAGGGATTTGTGCTCTACCCAAAAGAGCTCAGTAGTGGATTAAAGCTCAGAAGGATTCTGGGGACTGGATGTAGGAAGGAGGCCGAACCAGGATAAAACTGTTGAGTAACATATTCTAACCCTTAACTCCCTTATCTGCTTGCTTTTTATCTTGTCTAGTAAAATGCTTAACTGAGCAAATACTGAGTTGTGTGAATTGGTGGTGAGCTCAGGAATAGACTCTCAAGTGCTATTTCCTGATTCAACGTTAGAAGCAGCCTTAGTCATTGATTAACTAAAGCTGCCTCTGACCTCACTCAATATCACTGTGCTAAGAATTAAGTGAAAAATCTTAAGCCATTACTAAAACAAGTCAGCCTTAACAAGAAATTTTTTAAATAGTTCATTAACCCCCCTATGAACTAATTCTTGTAACACAAGGGACCAACAGAATTGAGAAGGTGATTTTGTGTGAAAATTAGTTAGTTCAAAAAGCGAATTGCGCAGCTGCGGTCCCAACAAGATCGATGCTCTCAACATGAATTGGTCACTGTTCATCAATATTATGATGTCGTGCTCTTTCAACAGGAATTATATTGGCAATAAAGAGGTAAAAAGCAATGGCTAGCGTCAGGTGATGTTAACTCAAAAAAATTTCATGTTGCAGCTAATAACAGAAAAAAGAAGAACTGTTTGATACGGTTACTGAACAGCTCAAGTGTTGTGGGTAGGCTGGCACAATGGGATGGAGGATTTAATAATTAAATATTATTCTAACCTTTTCTCTTCTGCTGGCTGCAACGCTGATCCTATACTTTGTCATATCTCTCCAAGTATCACAGAAAGTCAGAATGCACAGCTAGGCATGCCGTTCACAGCTAAGGAAATCAAATTGGCTCTTTTTGCTACGCATCCAAACAAAAGCCCAGGGCCGGATGGTTTCAGCCCTTGTTTTTATAAAAAAAGAACTTAGATTTGGTTGGCCCTGAGGTCACAGCTTCTTGTTTACACTGGTTAAATGCGAGAATGCTACCTGATGAACTGCATGATACCTCTTTAATCCTCATTCCAAAGAAGAACACCCCGCAGCATGTTTCTGATCTTCAGCCTATAGCATTATGTAATGTTATTTATAAAATTATCTCAAAGACTATTGCTAATAGGCTTAAAAAGGTCCTTCTGGGTATCATCTCTCCTGCACAAAGTGCTTTTATCCCTGACAGGCTCATCACTGATAATGTGATGTTAGCATTTGAAGTTAATCACTACTTGAAGAGGAAGACTTAGGGTAAAGTCAGTTATACAACGCTCAAATTGGCTATGGCTAAGGCCTATGACCGGGTTGAATGGGATTTTCTCAGGAAAATGATGATGAGGATGGGTTGTGCGGAGAATTGGATCCACCTTGTTATGCAGTGTGTTACAAAGCTGCGGTACCGAGTAGTTAATAGCCCCTATCATCCGATAGTATTATTCCCCAACAGCGCTTGCATCAGGGCGATCCTATCTCCCCGTACCTATTCTTAATATATGTCGAGGGCTTGTATGTTTCTCTATCTGCTCTGGAAAACCAGGGTCTTATCCATGGATCATGTGTTGCTAGGGATGCTCCCTCCATCTCTCATCTCCTATTTGCTGATGACTTCTATCTCTTTTTTAGAGCCGGGACGAATGAGTGTCAGACTATCAAATATTGTCTTCTGCGCTATGAACAAGCTTCTGGACAACAAGTAAATATAACTAAGTCATCAATCTCGTTCAGCTCCAACTGTTCTCCTCATACCCGTGACTCAATTAGCGCTTTGCTTGGCATATTAGTTGATTGTGCGGTTGGGAAGTATTTAGGGCTACCAAGCGCGGTTGGCAGAAACAGAGCTATTATTTTCGGCTATATGGAGAATATAGTATCATTAAGGCTACAAGGTTGGAAGTCGCGATTTCTATCTCGTGATTGTAAAGAGGTACTGTTAAAATCTGTTATCCAAGCTCTCCCCTCGTAGGGGTGGGCAAAAAAACCAATGAAACCTTTATCCGAACCGAAAACCGAAAAATCGAACCGAAAAAATTGGTTAATCGAACCGACGGTTTAGGTTTAGGTTTATGTAAGTTGAATTTTTCGGTTTTCGGTTCGGTTTCGGTTTTAGATAAAAAAAACTGATGGTTTCGGTTAACCGAACCGTTTATATTATTATATTATAAAATATAGTTTTTTTAGAAATAAATAGTTAGAAACCCTAAATTTCTATCTCTTGTTCCTGCTTTCGTTTTCCATAAACAGTCGCCCACCTCATTTTGCTTTCTCTCTGCTTTCTTTCAACCATCCATATTCCCCATTCATTTTCTCTTCTGCCGACCAGCAGATAACAGCCAGCACCGGCAGCCGTAGATCTCCATCTCCCTCCTAAGTTAGACACAACAGTCACCCACAGCCACCCATAAAACCACCGCAGCCAGCCAACCACTATTTATCCAAGCGGTTCGATCGACAGCCATTGGATTTCTGATCGACAGCCACCCACAGCCCTTCACTCATCTTGCTTATTGCTCTCTTGTACTACATATTCCATTCACCAGAAGCAAAGCTGAGAAAGAAGGAGGCTCAAGGCTGGATCTTCCTCAATGGTGGATCTTGGGCAGCAAATAGAAAATGGAAGCTGAAGGCTGGATTTTCTTTTAGAGTTGATACTAATTAAATCTTGAGAACCAATGAAAGACTTTTACACTTAGATTGATTTTAATTTCAGCCTTCCTCCATTTTTTTGTTTGTTTTTATCTTTCTAATTGTTTGCTGTAAATTAGTTGTTCCTCTATTGTTTGGTTTTTCATCTTTCTAATTATCACGATCATAAGTGTATTAGATATTATTGTAGATATATTAAAAAAATCCCCACTGCAAACCCTTATTTTCATATTTCTATTTAAAATTAAATTTGTTTGTATATTTGAATATTACGGTTAACTGTTGGTTTTGGTTAACCATGGAGAGAAAAAAGGTAATGGTTAAAAACCGATAACCGAAAAATTTAACCGAAAATATCGGTTAACCGTTGATATGGGTAACCGATATTAATGGAACGGTTTTATTATTAATGCATTAAAAACCGATAGGTTCGGTTTGGTTAATAAAATATCCTAATGGACCGGTTAACCGAACCGTGTCCACCCCTATCCCCTCGTATGTCATGAGTTTATTTCTGTTGCAAAAAATGCTATGTTATGATCTTGGAAAAAGAATGAACTCTTTCTGGTGGGTCTCGGATGGGTTGGAAAAAAAGGGTGTGTGCTGAAAGTCGTGGGAGAGTCTCTGCTGTCCTAAAAAACTTGGCGGAATGGGATTTCAAAGACTTTATCAGTTTAATTTAGCACTGCTTGCTAAACAGGGGTGGTGACTCCTAAAGTATCTTGCATCTCTTATTGCTCGTGCCTACAAATCTAGGTCCATTTTGCATCACTAGAATAATCTCACAATCCTAGTTTCATATGGCGAAGCATCATGGCTGCTAAAGATTTGGTGGTATCCAGGGCTCGGAGGGTTGTCAGCATTGGCTTACATATAGACATTTGGAATGACCCTTGGTTATCGGACACGAATAATCCCTATATGGAAAGCGACAAGCTGGATGGGGTGGAGTTACAAACAGTAGCCGATCTCGGGGTTCACAGCGGGACTTCTTAAGATGATGACGTGATTACAATGCTCTTTACTGAGCGTGACTGTCGTTTGATTAGACATATCCCTTTGAGTGCTAGACCGGTAGAAGATGCATGGGGTTGGCTTGGAGACAATCGGGGGCATTACAGTGTGAAGGATGGATACCGTGAACTTCGTAGCCCTCCTTCGGTGCCTGCTATTTTATTCCTGTGGCAAAGGTTGTGGTTTGTTCAGGCTCCTCCAAAAGCTAAGCATCTTGTTTGGCGGGCGCTTATGAAATGTTTACCAATGCAAGAAGCTCTCAGATTCAGACATATAGTAGTCTATAACGGTTGCCCGGTATGTTGCGGTGCAGTTGAGGATAATTATCATGCCATTATTGCTTGTAGTTTTGCCAGAAAAGTTTGGAATTATATGCCCATTGGGGATTTGAGCGCTTGTTTTGGTAACTATGGTGAGTACTAGACTTTTTTACTCAATAACAAGTCGGTTGAGGAGCTAGGTTTAGCTGCAGTGGTAAGTTGGTTTATGTGGGTAAACAGAAACGATCATGTCTGGAACAATAAATCAACTTCAGCGAGTGTTCTTGTCCCATACCCAAGTCCTTGCATCTGCTAATGGCACGCAAATCGCAAACGATCGCTGGAATCCCTCTAAGCCCGGCTGGATAAAAATCAACTTTGATGCTGCTATTATACGCACAGGGCATATCAGTTGGGATGGACCCAGGATCTGCGCTGCTCTATGTTCCCGTATAGCTTGGAGCTGACAGCTCTTTCATGGTTCCACACTTTGAGGAAGTCCGTCATCACCGACTGGATTAAGCTAATCAATGCACTCCTTTAGCTTAGGAAAGCAAGTCAAGATTTTCTTGTCTCTAGGTACCAATAGACTGAAATGGGGCATTCTGTCCATCTAAGAGTCTATTCTAGCAAACCAAGGGAGACCCAAGCAGCTTATTTGTCCTAACAGGGATTCATTCGTGAAAGCTGTTCTGGCGTATGCCTATTCTATTACTATTGAATGTTGCGCTTCAACAGGAAAGAGACTAAGGGAAGGAGTGATTTTCAACCATCGATTAGAATGAATCTTTCTTTAATATAAGAATAAAAAAATTCTATGGAATCCGAAAGGCACAAAGATTCTTCAAATCTAGTCATACCATTTTGTTATATTGACAATTTCAAAAAACTGTTCATACTATGAACATAGTATGCTGGCGGTCGGGCAAACGTGCCCCCATCGTCTAGTGGTTCAGGATAGATTATATCTTGGAAATTTTCTCTCCTTTCTTTTGTGAGCCGACGTTTCTTTTTATCTTTTTTTTGCCCTCCTTAATGATTAATGAGCAAAGGGCTGGACCACTTAGAATGATAACCTTTCTGTCTTTTTTTCGCTCATTTTTGATTATCATATCACAATATTTTTCAGAAATCTTTCTTAATTATTCCTGGGGGGTGTTTAATTATTCTTGGGGGGTGTGGGGAAATTGGCCATTTTTTTTCTAAATATTTGTTTTGTTGATAGAACGTAATTCTTTCATCTCGAAATCCGAATTTTGAGTGGCTCTTGAGGACATTTATCGAAAAGGGGGAATTGCTTCGAAATTGAGCAATTGGGATATTCTAAGAAAGTACCCTTATCACAGTAAGTCTTGTTTCAACAAACACTAAGAAAGTGTTCGTTAGAACAGTAACACAATTACGTTAGAACAAACAGTAAAAGGCACCTTAGAAGGACCTTCGAATAGTAAGAAAGTCTCCCTAGAGCGAGCTCCAAATCAGCTATTTGTTCCGTTAGAACAAGCTTCGAACTGTAAGAAAGCTGCTATTTCTCCCTCATGAACGAGCTTAGAACAGTAACAAAGTATCGTTAAACCGAGACCCCAATCACCTATTTGTACCGTTAGAACGAGCTTCGAACTGTAACAGAGTATCGTTAGAACGACCGGAAAAAGCAGCTATGAAAGTGAATTAGTCTAATGGAAGTTTTGTCGCTGCTGGGCACGCCCCTGTTGGTTGTTGCACGGATCTGTTTCAGGCTGAAATTCTAGCATGCCGGGCTACATTGCACTAGATCATCTCTCATGGTTGGTCATCGATTGAAATTGAATCGGACTCACAATTGTTGCTTTGCGCCATTTAGTGTGCTCGGCCTATTTCTTCTGGTCTGGACCTTATAATTCAAGATTGTCTTTCTTTACTTTTGCAAATAGATAGTTATTCTTTTAGCTTCATTAAGCGATCAACGAATAAAGTTGCCCATACACTGACTCGGACATCATATTCAACGACTAATCGCAACGAATGGGTAAATGCCCCGCCTCTTTTCATTTGTAACGCGTTAGCGCTGATATCTATTAATTAAAGTATTGGTTCCCTTTGAAAATAAAAAGTAAGGATGAGCTAACATTCCTTCTATCACTTCTGCATTTTATATATTTAATTATGATATCCTATAATTTACTTCTACATACATTATAACTTTTTATTTTTAATTATATATTATTAATACTTAAAATAAGGGATTTAAAAAAACAATTTGTATTATTTATTTGTTTTATTTGTAAATGAATTATTTCAAATTGATTTGGTAAAAGTATCATTCCCCACAATCAACTTTTATTAGTAGTAATACTGAATTACTTGTTTTATTAGTAGTAATACTGAAAAAAGAAATTCTTGGGGAAATATTAAAGAATGAATTTACAACTCTTCTTAACATTTAATTGTACATACATCTTCTTATTTTTCAAGATTATTTTTAATTCTTCATGTTTTTATTTCATCACAACATAAATTATTGTAGTTAATTTAGAGAGTATTTATTTACGCTGAAAACTAATAGAATTCGCATGTGACGTACATTTCTTTTGATCTCTTCCAAACTCGTTTTTAATTATTTTTCATATTAATTTTTCTCCCTTTTATTACTTACAAAAATTAATTATAAAATTAAATTAAAAACTTTAATGAACATAAATATAAATTTTATGTATAAAATTAAAATTTTAGAATATTTATTACAATATGAAATCTAATTTGATAATTTAGCTTAATTATTAGTTTTTTTTATAAAATTATTAGTTAGTCTTAAAACCACCAAAAAAAAAGAGTGTAAAACATCAATTAAAGACATAATAAGAATAATTAAAAACTTACTATTTAAAGCGATGTAGATGATGGTTGGACATGTATTAATAAATAAAAATCCTAAAAATTGATGAAAGAAACTTATAATTATGAGCGGTCATTGACATGTCCATTAACTAAAAATGATAAAAACTTACTAACGAGCGGTCATTAACTAAGAATGAGTTAGTATTTCTTCGATTACTTTTACTTTATATATATTTAATTATATGTCATTAACTAAGGATCAGGCTGATTGTGAGATTTTAGAAGTCCAGAAACGAATTATTAAGTGAGACCCCTATTTAGTGCAAGTAAAAAAATAAAAGAGAAAAGTCAATTGTATAAAAAAGATTACTTAAAATGACATTTTTTTTTATATTTAACAAGCGATCTAATAAAAACATTTTATATGAAAAAAAATATTTTATATTACTTTAAGTACTCAATTTTTTTGTTACATTTTATATTGCTTTAAAATGATGTCTATGAGCATTTTTAGATGCAAAATCATCAAATTTAATAAATTATGAAATAGTTCTAATAGATTTTATGTTCTCGGCACCCGATGGGTTGACTAATTCGGGAATGCTGGAAAATACGGGATAGGAGCTGGGATATTCGCTTCCAACATGTTTACAGGGAAGGTAACCAGGCTGCTGACTGGAATTTCGCAGGCACTTTAGCCTTGGGTCATCACATGTGTGATGCACCTCCTGCAGGCCTCCAGTCTATTCTCCATGAGGACCGGATTGGCAGAGTCTCATCGAGGATAGTTAGCGTTCAACCGGAACTTGCTCCATCTTAACTGTTCTTCTTTGTTTTTTGTTTTGTTTCCTTTGCTTTTTCTGGGCTTCTGAGCCTTCCTTCCTCCCCCCAAAAAAAATAGATTTTATGTTCTTCAATACACAAAACATGATAATAGAAAAATGAAAAACCAAATCTGAAAATCATCTCTCTTAACGGGCTTTAGCGGTTAAGTTCTTGAAATTGGAAGATTTTCAAGCGCTTCTCCCAAATTGCTTCTGAAAAACAAGTAAATCAGAAACTGATAGAGTTTCTCAAAGATAAAAAAAAGCTATTAGTAATTGGAAGTTTCATAGTGAGGTGATTAGAGAACAAAATTGATTATATAGCTGATGAAGGATAATATTACCATTTAATATTCTTTGGGATTGGATGTGATTATAGAATGGAGAGATAAATTAGAAATTTTGTTAGAATTGATAGGTGTGAGAGATAATTATAGAAAGACTCTGGGATAAATTAGGAGATTGATGTCTAACATTTTTATTTAGAAATTTGGAAAGAATCTGGCCTATGTTAGAGAATTTGGAAAATAACTGATGCCCGAGATTTTAATCAAGTATACTTTTTTTAATTTAATCTAATGTTAACGTTTTTTATTTGGAAAGAATCTGATAACAATGTTTTTGCTCAAGTATAAATTTTTTTTTAATTTAATCAAGTATAATTTAAAACCTATAATAATACTATACATTATTATAATTGGGTCGTCTCTTATCTATAGGTTCTGGATAAGCGCTCCTCTTGTCCAGACTCAAGAGCAGACCTGCTAAAGATGAGGTGACATTCCTTCCATTACTTCTACTTTTTATATATTTAATTATGACCTCCTATAATTTGCTTCTACATATATTATAACTTTCTATTTTTAGTTTTATATTATTAATACTTAAAATAAAGGATTTAATAAAAGAATGGTGTGTTATTTCTTTTGTTTTATTTCTAAATGAAAGTTTCTCATCATGTTGATTTTGATGGTTCTTTAGATTCCTCGTTTGAGTCTATTTCCACGAGTTAGGGGACCCAAATTTTGCAGCGGAATTTAGGGTCTGTTTGGTTTACCTGTTGTTTGTTGTTTGCTGTTTGCTGTTTACTATTTGCTGTTTGATTATTAGTGTTTGGTAAAATTATGATCGTCTGTTGCAGTTAGTATGTAAAATGACTAATATGGATATGTTTTAAATAAATATATAAAATTAATTTTAAAAATAATAAAATTAATTTAAATAACTAAATAAAATTACAAAATTGGAGCTGATTTACTTTAAATATTATTATAATATTATGCTCAAATTAAATAGGTATCATCCGCTGAAAATTATTTAGATAAAAAAATAATAATATGTTGTATGATATTTCAAAAAAAAAATTGGAGCTGATCTAGTTCTCATGTACATTAATGTACAGAAATGAAACATTGACTTTCTAAGGACTAGTGGGTTTTGTAGGCAATGGAACAAAAGATAATGGCATATTTTAATTGTAAAACGTAAAGGGTAATGAAGGAAACAAAATATGATCAGGACTTTTTATACGGAAAAAGCAGCAATTTGCTGCTTATTGAAAAAGCAGCCTATTCTTGTTCAAACAGCAATCAGCTGCCTCTTTTAATTCCTAACCAAACACTAAGATAACTTCTGTTAGCAGTGGAAATGCAAAAAGTAGATGCAAAAGGAGAAACAAACACCCTCTTAAAGATTCTGACGGTTATCAATAGGAGAGAGTTTGTGTTTAAGTTCAAGGAATTCACTATCTTAGGGATTACTTAAGAATATGCCATTGGTTTCGAAAGAAAACTAGATGTTGGGAGGAATTTTTTTTTAAACAAGATGACTGGAATCGTGTGCTACTCCATGCTCACCGCATCAAATAATAGAGAAGTGAGATTTCGAGTCTTACTATGATGTATGCTGCTGTCGGATGCCACCTGCACCGGGAACGGTCCCCTAAATATGCTCTGACAGTCAAATTAGTTAATAAACAAAGATAAAAAGTCGGTATAATGAGAGAGAAGTTGGATCCTTTGTATTTATAAAGGTTGAGAATCTAATGGAACGTCTATTATGCCTTTAGATTTATCAAGCATTTGAGCTTCTTATTTGTTGGATCTGTCTTTAAATATGTAAAAAAGAGGCATTTTGATGGGTTTGCTTTATGAACTCACATTCTTCATCACTACCTAATTAGTAATGAGCGGTTATTGAGCTGTCATTAATTGAAAATGAGCTAGCATTCTTTCAATTACTTCTACTATTTATATATTTAATTTTTTATATATATATTTTTTTTAAAGTTGTGCGCAATGCATTCACATTAAAAAAATGAAAATTACATTAAAGATTTTCACACAAATTAAGAAATACAATTAATGCAGAATAACATTAATGAATTTACATTAATTAACTTAAAAAAATTTGTCTCTATTGGAATGCTCAAAATACATAGATCAAGATAAAAAAAATTAATGTTTGGACAAAAAAAACTAAACTAAAAATTCTTGAAAAATTAAAACAATTTATATTTTGGAAAAAAAATCACTTCCAAAATGACTTATATAAAAATGACTAACATAATAGAACGGAGTGAGTATAATTATATATTTTTAATCATTTACCCATTCCATTCCAAAATATAAATCATTCTAGGCTGTTTCACATAAATTAAAAAATACAATTAATATAAAGTGAATTAATGAATTTACATTGGTTAACTAAAACAAATTTCTCTCCCATATAATAGTTGGTGAATAAATCTTTTAATTTTGAAAAACACATGAACCAAGACAAAACATTTAATGTTTGGATCAGAAAACTAAACTAAAAGTTATTGAAACTTTAGAAAGATTTATATTTTGGAAAAAAAAACTCAATTGCTAGAATGACTTATTAAAATGAATGGAAGAAAACTAAACTAAAAGTTATTGAAACATTAGAAAGACTTATATTTTGGTAAAAAAAAAAACTCAATTGCTAGAATGACTTATTAAAATGAATGAAAGAAATATCATTATAAGGAATTAAAAAAAAACAATGTTATTTTATTTCTAAATGAATCATTTCAAATTGATTTAGTAAAAATACTTTTGCCACAATCAACTTTAATAGTAATAACCCCAAAAAAGCATTAGGATCCGTTTGTTTCAACTGCTCCAATTTACTATTGTTGTTAACTGTTACGGATTGACAGTAAATATTAATTGATTTTTTATCCAAAAGTAGCTGTTCCAAATTTTTACCAAACGCTTTTTGTCACCTGTTTAACTTGAAAGGCAAAAAACAGTTCCGAAAAATGGAAACAAACGAACACTTAGACAAATTTTGAAGGACGAATTTACAACTCTTCTCAGTGGATTTGGACATCCTCATATTTTTCAAAATTGTTTTTTTTATCTTTCATATTATCACAACATAAATAATTATAATTAATTTAAAAAGTAGTATTTAAAAAGCATTTATCTACGGCAAAAACTTAAATAATTTGAAAATACATTTCTTTTGATCTCTTTCAAACTCAAATTTTTTAATTCTTTTCTTCAAATTAAATTTTTCTCCCTTTTGTTACTGATAAAAAATTAATTGTAAAATTAAATTAAAAACTTTAATGAACATATTATATTTATGTATAAAATTAAAAATTTAGAATATTTATTAAAATCTAAAATCTAATTTGATAATTGAGCTTTATTAGTTAGTCTTAACCAAAAAAACTTTGTAAAACATCATTTAAAGTTACTATTTAATTATTTAATGCCATAATAAGAACAATAAAAACTTCCATTAAAAGAAAAGAATAATAAAAACTTACTATTTAAGGCAATATATACAAAAATAAGATAGTTGACATGTATATAATAAAAAAAATCCTAAAAATTGATGAAAAGAAACTTATAGTTATGCCATATGAAACAATATAATAGTACTATAAAAGAAGAGTTGCATGAAACAGAAGGCATATATGAAAGAAAATGCTAAAAATAAGAAAGATACTTGTAAAAGGAGAGGGTGGATCCTACCGCCTGCCCCTATAGGAAAAGGTGCCAGCTTCCACCCTCACAACAACAACAACTTCCTCTGGGTCCCCATACCCTACTACTTAGAAGGTACTTACCCTAAAATCTGTCACTTCAGCACCTAAACCCTAAACCTAAACTCCCTTTCCTTTCCTTTCCTTTCTACATCCATACAGACATGCTTCTTTTCTCTTCTGTGCTGTGCTGTGCTTCAACTCAAGTCACTCACTCACTCACCATAACTCTACTCTTGATTGACATCTTAAACCATCTAATCCAATCTAATTACAGTCACATCAAATCTTCTTCTTACTTCAAATTTCAAACCCTTCTCCCTATAACCATTTCCTCAACTAAACTCCTCGCACCATCACGAGCTGGCCTGAAACATACTGGTAAATAATCATCTGATTCACACTCAAATACTGAGCTCTCGAAATGCCTCACCAGCTCCTCCTTTCCCTGCAAAATTAATTAATTACACACTGCACTGCACCGCCTTCCTTCTTTCCATGCCCTATTTCCAAGAAATATTCATGATTACCTGAACCCTAGCATAGGCTATACTGCAGATTTTGTTGGACAAGAAAAGTGGCCATCTCTTGTTGTGAACTGCTCCCTTAAACTTCCATACACCTTTTGGGTTTGTGAAATTTACAAATGCATACCCTTTGTTGGCTTTGTTTCTGCAAAAACACGCCATTAATATACACCCAATAAAGATGGAAGATAAACTTCTATAATTGATCAAACAAACATTACTCGAAATCTATAGGAAGGTACAGGAAATCAAAGGCTGACACTGATTTTTCATTCCTTTTCTTGCTCTCTTCGTTCTCCTTTTTGCAGTGCTCGTCCATAAACTCCATTAACAATTCACGCCTGCATTCATTTACAATCAATCAATAACGAAAGCAAAAATGAATTTCAATTAAGCTATACTATACATACGTGTATCGATTGGGTATGTTCCTGATCATCACAGTAGTGTTTTCTCCATCTGATTCAATAGGTAATACAGGGAAAAAACAAGGTTTGTTTCTTCTATCACCGGAATCCTGCCGCCGTTTCCAATTCTTCTGGTAATCTGAAGCGTTTCCCTTGACTCTCCATGTTTCCTTCTTTCCATCATTAATATACACTCTTTCTCTCTCTCTCTCTCCCCTATTATTATTAGGATATGCAGACCCACGCCAATTCCAGTAGCGTTTCCTATTCCATCTTCCTGATCCTCTCTTTCCACCTCTTGAACGCACCGCTCCATTTACCTCTCCCGCCGATTCATGCAACAGCTGTGTATGTGTCTGCTGGATCACCGCCGGATCAGAGTTTGGTGATTCCGAAGGCAAAGTATAGGATGGATTTGAGTAGTGTAGAGGTCCGGATGAGGAGTAGTAGAAAGAGAGATTAGGGTTTGGTGGTGGAAAGAAGTGAGGGAGTGGATTGAAGTTATAACAGTGAAATCGGTGGTTTATGGGGAAGAATTCAGGTGCTTGTGGGTTTAGTTTTGTTGATGCCATAATTCCAAGAGTGCAAGGTTTTAGTACATCTGAGAGAGTCTCAGTCGAGGAAAAACCCCATGGTTAAGAGAGGAAGATAAAGAAGGGAACAGTTGGAGTCGGTGAATCGGAAAGGGCAAGCACAGACAAACGGTGCCAGTATAGAATGGAAAGAACGGAAGAAAAACTCACATTGCGGAGAGATGAGGAGTTGGTTTAAGGGGAAAAAAAAATAAAAAATCAAATAGGAAATTTTCTAACATATTCATTATTTTTCGGTTTAATTCATTATATTGAATGAGCATTTTACTATGGTCCCGTTTAATTCACTGTATTGAATGAATATTTTACTATGGTCCGGTTTAAGTCATTGTACCGAACGTGCATTTTACTATAGTCCGATCCAATGAATTAACCAACGAAAAAATAATAATTATATTCAATTGTAATTCTTAGATGAGTAGTTTTTAAAAAGAAAAAATTAAAACGAGTGGTTTACTAATTAGTGTTACAGTGAATAATGAATATGTTATATTTCTTAAATTAGGAATCTATAGAGAATATAAGGTATTTATATAGTTTTTTAGAAAGAAAATTAAACAAGTTATAAATAGTAAATATTTGATTTCGGTGGAGTCTGACAATTTGGAGGCTATCAACAGGATTTCGGATAGACAGGCTGTTTGTCTTAAGAGTCAGAATCTCATTAAAGCCATCTTGAGGTTTCGTCCTGCCTTCGATTCTCTTACCTTCTCCCATATTTATAGGGAGCAAAACCGCGTGGCGGATCGCTTGGCAGCTGCTGGGCATGAGGGGATGTTAGGTGTTTCTACCCTTTCCGTTCATCCTTCTTTTCTGTTACCTTCTCTTCTTGAGGATAGGATTGGGGTCAGTCTTCCTAGACTGATCCCGGGTTAGGTTTTTGTTTATTTGTTTTTTTCTTCCCTTCTTACCAAAAAAAAAGTAAATATTTGATAACAACCCAAATTATTCTTGAATAAGGAATAGGGGAAAATTAATAGAAATAATGGCAAACCATTATTCCTTCTAAAAGAGATATTTATGCATGATTAATATGGAATTAATGACAATTATTGCAGGATTAATACAGGGGTGAATATATAAATAATGAAGAAAAGGAAGGAGTTTCTAGTATTATGTCACATCACGTGGACCATGGCGAGATACGCCATAACGAGATACGCCCGATGAGAGCGAGTAGTGGAGACCCGCCATAGCTCTCAAGGAGAGCGTACATACGCTTTGACGGATCAAAGAATACGAAAATGCGCCTTTATTACCATCCATGAATGGGAATAAATACAATTAAATGGAAATTAATAGCCATTAAAGGGGAATAAAGGCTTGACTGTTCGAATACCTCAACTTTGAGGGTTTCGATGCTAAATGCTGGGATTAATGGAGAATTGATAGCAATTAAAGATGAGTAATGACATGACTCTTCACCTGCTTCCCCATTAATGCTGAAAGTTACAGAAACCTATATAAATACCCCAGCTTCCTAGGATCAAATGTACACTCACTACAAGAATTCAAGCTTGTTGCGACAATTTAATTTGTCAAAATAAGTTATATTTTTGTCATAAGAAACTTCTTGTTACAAAGTGTTTTGTCACCATCCTAGTCACAATAAGCCCGTCTTAATAAGTTTTTAGTGACAAAATTGTATTACCTCATAATTAGTTTTTAATTATTGTTACAACTATAATTTGTCATTAATCTAGTTATTATGACAAAATTTAAATAACTGTGAAATATGATTTATTGTGACTACATAATGTAGTAAGAAAAATGTTACATACACACCCCCATACGCAAATGCACATTGGGCTTGCAGCGTGTACAACACAGGCCCAACCCGCTAAATCGTATATCTTATATTAATCTCTGACACACCCCCACATGCAAATGCCCATTGGACTTGCAGCGTGTACAACATAGGCCCAACCCGCCATGTGTTTTTAATTCTACAAATTTATGAGGTTGCCAGGACTCAAACCCTCGAGCGTTTGGTACAAGCAACTCTAATACCATGTCATGGAACCGTTTAAACTAAAAGCTCAAGATGATTAAGGCTTAATCGTATATCTTATATTAATCTCTGACACATTCTAATCCCCAAATAAATATGAAAATTTGTAAATTGATTTCCGAAACAATAGATTAGTCTAATTTGATAAATATTACTGTCATAATTTGGTTTAATTTTTTTACTAATTGTAATTTTGTCATAATAAGTACATTAATTGCGAAAACAATTATTTTATCGTATGAATGTTTCGTTACATCTTTATATATTTATGATAAAAATGATGTGGCAATTTGTTTTTATCATAATACGTATTAAGTTCTACTTTCTTGTGATAAATATTTCGACAAAATATTTTTTTCTCACGATTTCTTTTGGGTTTTTTACCTTTTCTTACTAATTATTATTTGATCACAATAAATACATTAGTTGTGATAAAAAAATTATTTTTACGTATGAATTTTTGTCATAACCTTATGTATTTATGACAAAAATGTGTGACAATTTTTTTTGTCATAATATTGATTGACTGGTGCTTTACTGTGATAAATATTTGGACGAAACATTATTTTGTCATAATTTTGTTTGGAATTTTCATATTTTTTTACTAATTATTTTTTTGTCACAATAAGTACATTAATTGTGACAAAAATTATTTTGTCAGACGAATTTTTGTCACAATATTAGATATTTGTTGTAGTGACTTACTGATTCTCTTCTTTTGTGCTTACAGTTTATTCTCAGAAATATTACTGACTTTGGCATCGGAGTGTCCCCGGCCGATCCCAACGGCGCCTCACAGGAAAGTGCTCCGATCAAGGATTTTTTCACAAGTTATCAATTGGTGCGGTGAAGGTGGATCTCTAACAAACAGAAGATCACAAAATCTTCATTGTATAGAGTTTCACAAAGAACAAAACAATGAAGTCAACGGAATTAGAAATCACAATCTCAAACCTCGGCTCAATCAGTATAAAGAAATCTATCCAAAGATACAGTTCTCCATATATTGATGGGAAATAGTTTTCTACATTAAATCTGAAATTTTATGATGAAAAAGATAAGTTTCCTCCACTTTCTTATTCCATTTTTAATTAAAGAAAATTGAGATCCCTCACTCTTATAAAGTGCTATGAATATCATTACATGTTATTATGATAAATCTAATAAATTGTGAAAGATAAAGTAATAGACACAAATCTTTCATTAAATCTTGCATGCTCAATATGCCTTATATTTTTATGCATGACGAGTATAATATGTCATTATCATTGAATTAGTACAAGATGCATGTATAAGATCCGTAATCTTGGAATTTTATAAAAAGTTCATCCATTCAATGTGATTTTATTACTTAATATTAAGATATCATAAAAGGCTCGTGTAATTACAGATGATTTAGGTCTGATCAGTCTTTTGGATGAACATGCATATAACTATTAGAAAAAATTACAAAAAATCATATTTGGTTTTTCTTGTATAATTCACCATCTATGTTTGGCTTTTCTCATATATAGTACTTTTAATATCAGAAATTCATATTTTTGAATATTGTTTTGTCAAACAGTTATTTCATTCCCTTTTTTACAAGGATGTGTTTATTCATATAAAAACTGTTTATCTGACATTGTTAGAATTTCTTTTACCAACGTAAGAGAATTGAACATATTGAATCTATTTGTGATTATCATGTAATTGTCCCTAACTATTAAAGCCATTATGGACTGATGAATTACCAAATTAGATAAACGAAACTTTCATACCCTTAGCTAACTACAAAATAGTGCAAGCGTCAGTTTCGGATCAGAACATTAATTTATGCAAAATTCTTAGGATATACATGACAGTTCCTTAGAGATTGTTTGGATGATGGTATATGAAGGTAGATGATGATGAATTTTGAGCAATTTTCCTTACACCCTAAATTGGAGGAGAATCATGAGTCAGGGACCAACGTAAAGGAATTACTAAGCTGATTCTGTGATGAACTAAAAATTTCATAAAGAGACATTGCATCGTACATGATATTTGCCAACGAGGCCAAAACAGTCTTTCGCAATGAAGTCTGTTCCATGGATCAAGCCATTGATCCCCAAGGTAAGTGAATATAGCTTTTATTAGGGGTGCACACAAAAATCCGAAAAACCAAAAAACCAAACCGAAACCAAACCGAAAATAAGGTTAACCGAAACCGATGGACTAGTGTACGGTTTTTAATTTTAAAAATAATGGTTAATGGTTACGGTTACAGTTTCTTCATTCCAAAAACCGTGGTTAACCGAAACCGACCGAATCTCAAATAAATATTAAAAAAATATAAAAATAAATTTATTTATATGGGTAAACAATTATTTAGTTCCTATAGTTTTTCATAACTCATTAATCAATCCACTATTTAATTATAAGGTCTCTAAATTTTTTCACTTTTAATGATTTAGTCATTCTATCAAATATTAACATCAAATGAGATGAAAATATGTAAATAACTCTCAGTTAATTTGTTACTATCTCTCTAATTTCAGTTTATGAGACTTTTTTTTTTTCTTTTATGTTTTTGGATGTGGAAACAATGATAAAATTTTATTACTTGTTTTCCAAAACTTTATAGCCAGACGTTTTATTAAGGGTATTTTACATTTTTGTATTCGTTTAATTGTACGGAAATTTGATATAGGGACTAAATAATTTAACATAATCAAAACCGAGGGATCATAATGCACGTACATCTCCCTCTTTACAGTTAATCTCTTCAACTCGCCATTGACCCGTTGTCTCCCTCACAATAAAAATTAGAATTCTTTTATTATTTTTATTTTTATTTACTAATGGTTAGAAACCGAAATAAAAGGTTAACCGACCGAAATAATTGGTTAACCGAATTTAATGGACTAGTATATGGTTAGTGTTTTTAAAAAACCGATTAAATGGTTAACCGATCGAATTAACCTTAATGGACTGGTTAACCGACCACGTGCACCCCTAGCTTTTATGCCTTACCACAATCTTTTAATAGTGGACAGGATATGCCCCACTTCTGGAGTTCTTTCAGTACTAACCCACAAGTACAACGGAATTGTTAATACTGCAACCAGTGCCAAACACTGGCATGAAAAATAAAGCTCAATCCAGAGAAGTGTATATTCGGAGTCACTTCATAAAAATTCATTGACTACATCATTAGCCAAAGAGGAGTTAGAGCAAATCCAGATAAAGTAAAAGCCCTACAAGGTAAATGGCGAAAAGAGCGCCTAAATAAAATCCCTACGAGGAGAAATGAGAAAAGAGCGCCTAAATGAAAGCCCCAGAATGGGTGAGAAAGATCCAGAGGTTGAACGGGCGGATCATCGTACTAGAAAGATTGTCAACAAGCATATCAAGGTATAAAACAATTCCTAGCAGAACCACCCTTGATGAGCAGACCAATTTGAAGGGGAGACCTGCATTTGTATCTATCTGTCATGGATAAAGCCATGTGCATCGTGGTTATTCAAGAAGAAGAAGGTCAACAGTTCCCCATCTATTATGTTAGCAAAATGTTGAAGGATGCGGAGACAAGATATTCGAAGCTACATAAAATGGTGTTGGCGGTTGTGACAACATCCATCCGCGTTAAAACCATAGTTCCAAGCATAACCTCAACATGATCAAGATCAAAATCAAGAGCCGACTTCACCACCACGAGTCAACATTGAACACACAGATGATGACATTGAAAGGCGAGTGCATGCCTCTCTAGATAGACAAGAGAATAATGTAGAAAGGTACGCCCATCCAGTTAACAGGAATTCGCCATTCACAGCACAGATCATATGGTACGAGGCGGATAAAAGGTTTAAAGCTTCCAACTTGCCACAATATAAAGGAGAAGAGTTCAATATAAATGGGACATTACATATCCCGAACCCAAAGGAGGGGAGCATGTAACCGTTGGAAGGAACGCCAAGACGTATTACAGGTTCCATAGAAGAAATGGCCACCACATTTTGAAGCTTACTGGGAGCTGGAAAACTAGATAGATTTGTCCAGAATAACAAATAACAAGACGACAAGCAGAAGACAGATCCCGGAAAGAAATTCAAAAGTGTCATTAATGTCATAGAAGATGGACCAGTGTATCAGCCACCCGTGAAAAAAAGCAAAAATATCCGCTCTGGATAAAACATCCCTCAATTGCCCCTTTTACAGAAACAGGTCCAGTAATCTCTCCACATACAGATGCGTTGGTAGTAACAATGACGATTGAAGGATGGGAGATGAAATGAAGCGAGTAATGGTAGACACGGGCAGTTCTTGCAATGTCATCACCAGAGGTGCATTCGCCAAACTAAAGGTTAATCTGATCCAAATAGAAACAACCATTGTTGACATCATGGGAGTGATAGGTCACACTATCCAGACCAAGGGCCAAGTAACTTTGGAATGCAACCTAGCGGATAATGATCAAACGTGGATTGGTGATCTGGAGTTCTCTATTAGGGATGGACAATTAGCTTATAACATCATTCTTGGGCGGCCGTTCATCTCAGAGGTTGCAGCCCTAATTTCCATTCGCCGTCTGGCAATGTACATTCCCACCAGCAAAGGAGGAGTAATGATTAGCGGGAACCAAATGGTGGCTCAAGAGACCTACTCGGCGTCACTATCGATCCGCCCACAATTCAAAGATGGCGAAGGTGAGGAAGATGAACTTCTCACTACAGCTTTGGGTGACACAGAAATGTTCTTTATTGCTGATGGAAAGCGGGTGCGGATCGCCAAAGGATTAAAACCTGAGATCAAGGAGGATGTTACGAAAGTTCTCATTGAGTCTGAAAGCGTATTTGCATGGGAGAATGAGATCCCCCACAGGAGTAAGCCCAGATGTGATTACTCATAAGTTAAACATCATTGAGGATGCGGTTCTAGTTGCTCAGAAAAGACAGAACCATGGGCCTAAAAATCAGTATTTTTACGTATTCTTATATGTGCATTAAACTGTTATAGTATCCTATATTTTATAATTTATTCTTTCTCGCCATACTTCTTATATTCATTTGCCTAGTTTTGTTCTATATCTTTCCAAATTATATAGAAGAAGAAATAGCAAAGCTGAAGAAGGCGGATGTAATCAAATAGGTGATATACGCCCAGTGGCTGGCAAATGAAAAGTTCCACAGGCGGATCAATTACCTCAAAGATAGGACAATTGATCCCCATCACGGGCGGGTCCCCTTTCCATAAAGATAAGAAACACAGACCCTCAAGAGCTTTCAAATGAGTTCAACTCTCTCCTTAAAGACAGGAAAAATATTGGTCACCATCAAAAGTGGGTTAAAATTATCTCAAACATGAAAAAATTACACCCTAAACTTTCTCCTCAAAGATAGGAGAACAATAATCTCAGCGGCGGATCGATCTACCTCAAAGATAGGAAACGATTGATCGCAATCAGGGACGGGTTAAAAATTTCTCAGACATGAGATCTTTACACCCTCAAGTATTCTTCTCAAAAGGAGACTATTAAGACCCGCTGGCAGATCGATTTACCTCAAAGATAGGAAACAATCGATCACCTGGGGTAGCTTAACTTCCTCACCAGGAATAAAAGCTTCTAGCCTTCAAAAAGGCTCATACTCCGAGGTATGGCTGGCCACCTACCTTGAACAAACCAAACAAATCCTAAACCAGATTTTAGAAAATTACTTGCTAAAAGATATAATGCATTAGTAAAAATAGTTCTGGAAAGAAAAGGGTTCATCTCCAAACTATGAAGCCTCGTCTTCATCCAAACAATGAAGCCTCGTCTTCATCCAAATAATGAAGCCTTATCTTCATCCAAACAATTAAGCCTCGTCTTCATCCAAATAATGAAGCCTCGTCTTCATCTCCAAATAATGAAGCCTCATCTTCATCCAAATAATGAAGCCTCGTCTTCATCTCCAAATAATGAAGCCTCGTCTTCATCAAAGTAATGAATCCTCATCTTCATCATAGAAATAACGAAGTCTCGCTTTCACAAATGCAAAGTAAAAACACTTTGGAAAATGGATAAAGGCTAAAAAGGCAAGTGCCTAGAGTGCCAAGACCCTCCACAAAATGCACAAAAGTCCTTAAATGGCTGATCATTCTTACTGATCCCTAAGGGCGGGTCATTCTCCTCAATATGGCAGAACTGAAGAAAAGAAGTCCCTAAGGCGAATCATAATCCTATGCAGTAGGAACAAATGGTCCCATAAAGGGCGGGTTATTCCTTTCTAAAGGAAATATAACTCTCAAGAAGTCTCTAGAGGCTAACAATGGATACAGCTGCCCACCTATCCACGAAGAAGAAAAAAACCCCTAAAAGCGCATCATATCCATATATGATCCCATCTAGGGTGGGTCCACTTTCCTCCAAGATAGAAAAATAAAACACCATTTAGACAGCCCTGAAGAGCTTTTTATACATTTAGGGGGGGCTTCTGATAACAACCCAAATTATTCTTGAATAAGGAATAAGGGAAAATTAATAGAAATAATGGCAAACCATTATTCCTTCTAAAAGAGATATTTATGCATGATTAATATGGAATTAATGACAATTATTGCAGGATTAATGCAGGGGTGAATATATAAATAATGAAGAAAAGGAACGAGTTTCTAGTATTATGTCACATCACGTGGACCATGGCGAGATACGCCATAACAAGAGACGCCCGATGAGAGCGAGTAGTGGAGACCCGCCATAGCTCTCAAGGAGAGCGTACATACGCCTTGACGGATCAAAGAATACGAAAAGACGCCTTTATTACCATCCATGAATGGGAATAAATACAATTAAATGGCAATTAATAGCCATTAAAGGGGAATAAAGACTTGACTGTTCGAATACCTCAACTTTGAGGGTTTCGATGCTAAATGCTGGGATTAATGGAGAATTGATAGCAATTAAAGATGAGTAATGACATGACTCTTCACTTGCTTCCCCATTAATGCTGAAGGTTACAGAAACCTATATAAATACCCCAGCTTCCTAGGATCAAAGGTACACTTACTGATTCTCTTCTTTTGTGCTTACAGTTTATTCTCAGAAATATTACTGACTTTGGCATCAGAGTGTCCCCGGCCGATCCTAACGGCGCCTCACAGGGAAGTTCTCCGATCAAGGATTTTTTTACAAGTTATCAATATTATTACCAAAAAAATAAATAAAGAGATAATTGGAGTGACTATCTCTAATTAACAATATTTACAAATTTTTAAATATTGATGTTCCCTGATAACCGAGTCAACCATACTTCACTCCAGCCGCTGCCAAATCTATGGTTCTCACCTTCCCCAGTCCAAGCCCATGCGCTCATATCGAGATATGCTTACGGATGAAGTCATGAAAGTCGCGTAAAATGCCAGTTAATTTGAGAACATCTGGTTTGGACCGTATTAGATGTGGTGGTGGAGACCTTTTGTTCCCTAATATTACAATTGAATCGAAACTCGTAGATGAATGGTCGGAGGCATGGGCGCATGCACTCATTATCAAAATCTTAGGCCGGAAGGTGGGGTACATTGTCCTACGAAATCGGGTGACTGAAATATGGAAGACTAAGGGAAGCTTTACCATAATTGATCATAGGTTCCATCTCATCAATTTTGACAAGATAACTGATAGAGATCATGTTGTTCATGATGGCCCTTGGATGGTACAGGGTCATTATCTGACAGTCCGGACCTGGTCGCCTTCTTTTGTCCTGTCTATGGTTGTTATGGAATCCACTTTGGTTTGGGCACGATTTTCTGAATTACCGCTTCAATACTATAAGGAGGATGCCCTCATGCTGATTGGTAATTCGGTGTGAAAGTCTATACTGGTGGATAAAAATACTACTGGGAAGTCCAGGGGTAAATTTGTAATAAGAAATTTTCTAATATATTCATTATTTTTATTTATTTATCGGTTTAATTCATCATATTGAACATGCATTTTACTATGGTCTGGTCCAATGAATTCACCAGGGGATCAATAACAATTAGTCAATTGTATTTCTTAGACGAGTAATTTACTAATTAGTGTTACAGTGAATTTTAGGTTATGAATAATGAATACGTTATATTTTCTTAAATTAGTAATCTATAGAGAATATAAGGTATTTATACAGCTTTTTAGAAAGAAAATTAAACAAGTTATAAATAGTAAATATTATTAAAAATAATTAATAAAGAGATAATTGGAGTGATTATCTCTAACTAATAATATTTACAGATTTATAAATACGGATGCTCCTCGATAACCGAGCCAGCCCTACTTCACCCTTGCCATCGCCGCCAAATCTATCGGACCCCGTCGATGTTCTCCCCTTCCCTAGTCTAAGCCCTCATGCTTGTATCGCGATATGCTCACAGATGAAGTCGTGAAGGAGACGCGTAGAACGCCAGTTGATTTGAGAACATTTGGTTTGGGTTGTATTGGATGTGTTGGTGGAGACCTATTTTTCCCTAATATTACAATTGAATCGAAACTCGTAGATGAATGGTCGGAGGCATGGGCAGACGCACTCCTTATCAAAATCTTGGGTTGTAATGTGGGGTACATTGTCCTACGGAATCGGGCGACTGAAATATGGAAGACTGAGGGAAGCTTTACCATAAATGATCTTGGACATAAGTTCCATCTCATCAATTTTTACAAGATAACTGATAAAGATCATGTTGTTATGATGGCCCTTGGATGGTACAGGGTCATTATTTGACAATCAGGACCTGGTCGCCTTCTTTTGTCCTGTCTATTGTTGTTATGGAATCCATGTTGGTTTGGGTGCGATTTTCTAAATTACCGCTTCAATACTACAAGGAGGATGCCCTCATGCTGATTGGTAATTCGGTGGGGAAGTCTGTATTGGTGGATAAAAATACTGTTGGGAAGTCTACGGGTAAATTTGAAATAAGAATTTTTTTACGATTTATCGGTTTAATTCATTGTATCGAACTAGCATTTTACTATGGTCCGGTCCAATGAATTCACCAGGGGATAAATAACAATTAGTCAATTGTATTTCTTAGACGAGTAATTTACTAATTAGTGTTACAATGAATTTTAGATTATGAATAATGAATACGTTATATTTTCTTAAATTAGTAATCTATGGAGAATATAAAGTATTTATACAGGTGCTTTTTAGAAAGAAAATTAAACAAGTTATAAATAGTATATATCATTAAAAATAATTAATAAAGAGATAACTGGAGTAATTATCTCTAACTAATAATATTTAAAGATTTTTAAATAATGATGCTCCTCGATAACTGAGCCAACCCTACTTTGCCCTAGCCATCGCCGCCAAATTTGTCGGACCCCGCCGATGTTCTCCCCTTCCCTAGTCCAAGCCTCCGTGCTTGTATCAAGATATGCTCACAGATGAAGTCATGAAGGAGATATGTAGAATGCCAGTTGGTTTGATAACATTTGGTTTGGTCTGTATTGGATTTGTTGGTGGGGACCCTTTGTTCCCTGATATTACAATTGAATTGAAACTCGTAGATGAATGGTTAGAGGCATGGGCGGATGCACACATTATGAAAATCATGCTTCGAAATATAGGGTACATTGCCATACGGAATCAAACAACTGAAATATGGAAGACTGATGGAAGCTTTACTATGATTGATTTTAGACATAGATTCCATCTCGTCAATTTCGAGAAGGTAACTGATAGAGATCATGTTGTTCATGATTGCCCTTGGATGGTACAAGGTCATTATTTGACAGTCCGGACCTGGTCGCCTTCTTTTGTCCCATCTATTGCTGCTATGGAATCCATGTTGGTTAGGGCATGATTTCCTAATTTACCGCTCCAATACTACAAGGAGGATGCCTTCATGCTAATTGGAAATTCAGTGGGGAAGTCTGTACTGGTGGATAAAAATACTGTTGCGAAGTCCATGGGTAAATTTGCTCGTGTTTGTGTTGAGGTGGAGTTGAATAAACCATTGGTCGCACATTTTCGGCTCAATGGCAATGTGTATCACATGCAGTATGAAGGTTTGTACGTTGTTTGCACAAATTGTGGAGGGTATGGACACGGGAAAGATGGTTGCTCTCATCCAGGCATCGCACGAGAACCCCTAACAGCAGCTCTTGGACGCAATGATCCACCTCCGCACTCCACAGCTCCAACGACTGAACATAGTGATAATTTATCCGATTGGAACCTATTAGTCATTCAAATCAAGAACGTCTGCCATCCTCTGTGGAGTAGGAATCTGCCTTATCCTATGGAGGGTGTGGATGTGCAATTGATTAATGCACATGCAGAAAACCGACAGTACCGAAGTAGCCTAAACTGAGAACTCTTTCCAGTGGGGTGACGATGGAGCCACTAGAGAAACAGTCGCATACGTCTTAGGAGTACCAGATTGTTAAAAACTCAAACACTCGTCCAAAGCGAGACAAAACACTCATCAACAGCGAGATACTGATATCTATGAACCATATAGCTTTTTATTAGTAAGTTATTCTTAAACATGTATTCAATTCGTTTTTTTAATTATAATAATATAAAATTTAATTGTAAAAATAGAAATTATATTCTTAGTGTATATAAGTTTGAAATTGGAAGAATATTAATTTGGTCCTCTTAATTTATAACTTTTTTTTATAAAATTTACCCAAAACTTTTAATTTACATCTAAAAATATTAAATTAAACATAATAATATAATTATATATGACAGTCTAATTTTGAATATAAAATAATTTAAATTTTTTGACACGGACGTGACATAATGCCCCACTTCAGTCGATGCCGAGGAGCAACCATGAGTCTATCGCGAAGCATAAGGAAGCGACTACTCGATAAAGGCTTGGTTAAGATGTCACCCACTTCATCCTTAATGGGAATGAACCAAATGTGAATGAAGTCGGTCTGAACTTGTTCTAGCTTCATCCGTTCTAGTCCAGATTAATTATGTAGCTCTCTCCACATGACATGCTCGTTTAGATCATGTTGCGACTCTAGTAATTTTTAGCTAAGGATAATAAAAAAACCAAATTGTCTCTTTGTGATGCTTGTTGCTTAAGTAAAATTCATAAATTTCCGTTTGCTAAATCTTCCTTTGTAGCTAGTCAGCCGTTACAGTTAATTTGTTCTGATGTGTGGGGACCTACTAAAATTACGTCCCATGATAATTACTTATATTATGTGTTATTTTTTTATCACTACGACGAAATATTCATGTCTTTATTTTCTTAAACAAAAATCTAGAGTGTTTGATATGTTTGTACATTTTTGCATAGTTGCTGAGAAATATTTTGGTCTCCCCATCAAATATTTTCGGTCTGATTGGGGAGGCGAATATAGAACCTTAACGAAATATTTAGTAGATCATGGCATTGAACAATGTTCTTTGTGCCCATATACACCTGAATAGAACAGATGTCTGTAAACATAGACATATTGTTAAAACAGGCCTTGTGTTACCCGATCATGCTCGTTTGCCTGCTACTTTTTTTTGGTAATAAAGGAAGGCTAACGAGCCCGGACAAACAAAAGGAAAGGAAGAAAAAAAAAAGAAAAAACAATTAACTACGGATAACTCTACTTAACACGGATCCCCTGCTGTCATCAGTGAGAATCCCCTGGAGGCCTGTAGGAGGCACACCAAACTCATGGTGTCCTAGAGAACACGTTCCTGCGAAATTCGCCAACCAGTCAGCCGCCCTGTTACCTTCCCTATAGCTGTGCGTGAATGAAGTATTCCAGTCTCTATCACGATATGAGATGCACCGCTCAACTGGCCAAGAAAACGGGTGATGAGGTTCAACCGATCCCGTCATGAATCTTAACACAACTTGTGAATCCAGTTCAAAAATAACCTGTCGGAATCCCCGTGCCCAAGCAATCTGCAAGCCAAAGTATAAGCCCCACAATTCTGCCGCTGACGAGGTACAGTACCCGATATTGGCTCCAAAACCACCGCACCATCTGCCTAACTCATCCCGAATGAGCCCACCTGCGGAAGTAAATCCTGGATTCCCTTTGCAAGCTCCGTCTGTATTTACTTTGACCCATCCCTCACTTGGAGGTACCCAAGCAATCCAAATGACTCTCGGAACCTTATATGGGCCTTTGTGGATGTTTGATTTAGCTTCAGTAAACTCCGTGCAATACCGACGAACAATTGACATGGCATTTGTGGGCAGCGCCTTTGCATTAAACACAAAATCATTCCTAAAACACCACACCCACCAGACACAATAGGCGAACACCGTCGGCCAGGGAGTAACCCCGGACATCCCTGTATAACGAAGATTCCTAGTAATCCAGTCTTGTATATTATCCCAGTAAAAGCTTCTTAACAGAGCCTGTGGAACAACTGGCTGCCAAAACTTCCGGATCTGCTCACAGTCACGGAGTAAGTGAATTGCTGTTTCATCTCTCCCGCAACGTGCACATTGAGGGTTCTGCGAAAGCTGTCATTTAACCCTTGTGACATTGCATATGATGCTGTCGTGCCCAAGCTGCCATAGGAATAACTTCATTTTTTCAGGCTCTTCCAACTCCCAGATAGCATCCCATAATGGGACAGTTTGTGCGTTTGCTTGATTGCCCAAGGCATCAAAACCAGATCTAGTCGAATACTCACCAGAGGAGTCCAACATCCAGAACCACGTGTCAGTAGTTGAGCTTTCAGGGCAAACCGCAAAAGCAGCAATTTTTAACATGGTGGTCGTATTGAACCAGTTATGCAGAGCTTCCCAGTCCCAGCAGTTAGACTCTGTAACCCAGTACTCACTCACCGTTCGGGTTTTATGGTCAGATGGGACTGGATGCAGGGAAACAGAAGCCAAGGTTGAGGAGCCACACCAAACATCTGTCCAAAATAGCGTATCCCTCCCATTGAAAATTAATTTACCAACTCCTTTCGATAAAACCGAGCTACCACTCACTATATTGCGCCATGTAGAAGAATGCGCCGAGTTGGATTGGAATATAGCCATACCATTCCGCTCCCCTCCATACTTGCTTCGAATGATCTGAATCCAAAGTGGATCTTTCTTGGTCAAAACCTGCCAACTTAACTTAGCGATCATGGCGAGATTAGCCTGTCTAGCCGGCCGCATTCCCAGGCCTCCATCTGACTTTTTCCTGCACACAGTTCCCCAATTTACCATGTGAATTTTCCGTGTCATGCCCGTTGAGCCCCATATGAACCTTCTGCTACAACTATCAAGGCGGTCACACACCGAAGCTGGAAGGATAGTTGTTTGCATTATGTATGTTGGGATGGCCGTGATAACAGATTTGGCGAGAGTCACCCGACTCACTAGGTTCAAACAACACGATTTCCAGCCAGCGAGCTTCTTGTGAATTCGGTCCATGACGTGTTGATAAGTCTGTTTGGATACTCGATTGTGGAGTAGAGGAACACCTAGATAAATCCCCAAATCTGACATTCGTGCAACCCCAAGAATGTCACAGATACCCGTACCAGAGCTATCAGAAATATTGGAGGAGAAGAAAACCCGTGACTTCGCTAGACTGACTTGTTGGCCAGAAGCTTCACAAAAACGGTTGAGAACATCTTTGATAACCAATGCTTGATTGGTACTGGCTTCCGCCATAAGAATGATGTCATCAGCAAAGAACATATGAGAGAGCCAAGGGCCACGCCGGGAGAGACGAATAGGCTTCCATGAGGTATCAGCAACTGCATCAGAAATTAGCTGAGTAAGTCTTTCAAGACAAAGGACAAATAAATAAGGAGGGAGGGGATCCCCTTGTCGGAGACCCCGAGTAGGCCTAAATTTTTGAAGCTGTTCTCCATTCCAAATAGGTCGGAGAGCGGAGCTCGAGACACACTGCATAATCAACTCAACCAATCCACTATCTAGTCCAATCAGGTTCAGAGTCTCATGGAGGAACTGCCAGGACACTCTATCATAAGCCTTCTCTAAATCAAGTTTCAGGATCATACAACCCTTTCTTCCCTGTTTTGTCTTAAAGGAGTGGATTGCTTCCTGTAACATAACAATATTATCTGTTATCTGTCTTCCTGAAATGAAGTTGCTCTGCATGGGACTAACAAGCTTGTGAAGATAAGGCTTAAACCGATTGACAATGCATTTGGTGACAAGTTTATAAAGAACGTTGCAGAGACTAATCGGTCTGAATTGAGAAATCCACTCCGGGTTGCTAACCTTGGGAATAACAGTGATCAAAGTATCATTCCATCCCTGGGGGATCTGTTTTGTTGCTTGACATTGCTTCACCGCACTACATACCTGGTCGCCAATTTGAGTCCAGAAAGTGTGGAAGAAGCATGCTTGGAAGCCATCAGGACCCGGGGCTTGAAAGGGTCCCATGTCAAAAATAGCTCTTCTGATTTCATCGCTGGAAAAGGGGGCAGCCATTCTGGACCTAGCAGAAGTAGGTAACGTACGGAACTGAGCGCAAGTCATCAAAGTGGGACGTCTGATTCTGTCCTCAGTATACAGGAGGTTAAAGTAAGTGAAAACCAACTTCTGAACTTCAACACTATCCCAAATCCAGACGCCTGACGCATCCCGTAGTCCCTCAATTTTGTTTCGTCTGCGACGGATGAGCGTAGAGGTGTGAAAGAAGGATGTATTCCTATCCCCATAACACAGCCAATTGACGCGCGACTTTTGAAACCAGTGAGTTTCTTCCTGAAGCAAAATGTAATTGAGCTGAGTGAGTAGTTTTGATTCTAGACGAAATAGCCCCCTGGAGAAGCCATAACTCAGCCGTCGTTGAACCCCCTCCAAGCGTCTTAGCAGTCGGTGCTTATTATGAAAAATGTTACCAAACACCTCCGCATTCCATTGCTTTAGCCTTGGGGTTAGATCCCTAAGAGAATCCGCAATGTCAGTGGACTTATCCCAACTAGCCTCTATGAACTGGCGGAAGTCTGCATGGTGCAGCCAGGTTGCTTCAAAGCGAAAAGGCTTACTGCCAGGCGCAGGTATCTGAGGATAGAGAGTAGCCATAATAGGGGTGTGGTCAGATTTGTTCCGTGGGAGATGGCGGGTGGTAGCCTCCGGAAACAAATTTCTGAACTGTAAGTTATATAAGACTCGGTCAAGGCGACATGCCACCTGAGTCCGATGCGTAATGCCACGAAACCAAGTAAGCAAGGGCCTGTGAAGCCCATATCAATCAGCTGCGTATTATTGATCCATTGAGCAAAGGTAGTGCATCTATATAGGACACTGGAACCCCCCCACTTTTTAGTCATGCATTTGATACTGTCGTTTATCTCATCAATCGCTTGCCTGCTTCTCCTATTCACTTTATTGTTTCATATCATAAACTGTTTGGAGAAATGCCTGTTATCCATGGTTACCCCCATATTCACCACATAGGTTGGCACCACGCTCAATTAAATGTATTTTTTATTGGATATATTATAAAAATTATTCATTACTCAACTTTCTTTTACTCATCAGATAACATAGTACCGTTAGAATTTCAACGAATATAATTTTTCTTGATCGTTGTCCTGACAATAAATAAGATTTAAGAGCAATCACTTTCATTTCATATGTTATCTTATAATTTTCGTGCTCGATTTTTAGCCATGATTAATTATATGTGGCAGTTTAGAGAGTTAAAAGCAAGACATGATTGAAATATACTCCTTCCATCCTAATATACAACTCATTTTAAAAAGTGAATTTTTTTTCAAAATATAAGTCGTTTTGGTTTTTCAAAAACTTTTAGTTTAGTTTTTTGGTCTAAACATTAAATATTTTATTTTGATCTATGTGTTTTTTAATATTCCAATGTTTATTGTCCAATAGTTATATGAGAGAGAATTTTTTTTTAAGTTAACCAATGCAAATTTATTAACTTGACTCAACATTAATTGTATTTGTTAATTTCCGTGAAAATCTTTAGAATGACTTATATTATGGGACGGAAGTAACCACATGGCTTAATACATTGAGTCTATTTATATTCTCTCCATTCCTTTTTATAAGTCATTCTAGGTTGTTTCACACAGATTAAGAAATATAATTAATATGAAGTGAAATTAATTAATGATTTTACATTGTTTAACTAAAAAAAATTTCTCTCTCATGTCACTATTGGGGAATAAGTATTGGAATATTAAAAAACACATGGACCAAGACAAAAAATTTAATGCTTGGACTGAAAAACAAAACTAAAAGTTCTTGGAAAACTAGAAAGACTTATATTTTGGAAAAAAACTCAATTGCTAGAATGACTTATAAAAAGGAATGGAGGGAGTAGTTTTTAAATGGCTTAATACATCATTTTCCCTGAACTTGTTCAAAAAGCTTGATTGACTCTCTGAACTTTCAAAATGTTCCGATAGCCCCCTCAACTTGCATAAAATGTTCAATTAGCCACATGAACTTGCGTCAAATGAAATCAATTGATCACAGTTTAAGATGCGTGGAATACATCTTCCAAATTTAACTTACTTTTCTGGCCTAATGCTCCTCCAGCCTCTTTAACTTGTTCAAATTTGTCATTTTACCCCTCCAACTCATCGAATGTCCTATTTACCCCCTTAACTCCAAAGAAATGGTATTTTCCACCCCCCTTAACTTGTCCAAATTAGTCATTTTACCCCTCATCAACTCATCAAATGTCCTATTTACCACCTTAACTCTATAAAAGTGGTATTTCTCACCCCTTATGATCATATTTACCCTCTTAACTCCATAAAAGTGGTATTTCTTACCCCTTTATAGTGCAAAATTAATAGTACTTATTCAAATGAGTTTGAAAATATATATTTTTAATATCAATTTTTTATTTTGTTATAATTTGATAATTATATCGATCCTTCATGTGTTTATTATAATAATATTATATTACAATAATTAGATAATCAAAATTTAACTAGCAAAAAAAAATTGAAAAGAAAAAGAATGAATAAAAGATACAACTAACAAGAACTTTTTTTTTTTTGATAAAAAAACAAGAACATTAATATAAACAAGTTAAAGACATTATATGTAGGGAAAAGGTACCAAAATAGGCCTGTGATTTTGGGGAAGTATCAATTTAGGTTCCACGTGCAAAATAGCACCAATATAAGTTTAACGTTTAAAAAATGTATCAATTTAGGCCTCGATGACGGATTGTAAGGGGTGAAAAATACCACTTTTATGGAGTTAAGGGGGTAAATAAGACATTCTATGAGTTGGGGAGATGGTAAATGGACAAGTTGAGAGGGTGAGAAATACCACTTTATGAAGTTAAGGGGGTAAATAGGATATTCTATAAGTTGGGGGATAAATGGATAAGTTGAGGGGGTAAAATGACCAATTTGGACAAGTTAAGGGGGTTGAAGGAGTATTATGCCTACTTTTTTCTTTTTTTTTTTGCAACTGAGTGATCAATTGATTACATTTTACGCAAGTTTAGGGGGGCTAACTGAACATTTTATACAAATTGAGAGGGCTATCAAAATACTTTGAAAGTTCAGAGAGGCAATCAAGTTTTTTGGACAAATTCAAAGGACAAATAATGTATTAAGCCTTTTTAAATATAGTTCAAAAATAATGTACAAAACAAATTGCAACTAATGAATTGAAGCAAAATAACTTCAAAACATTGGCCCTGTTTGGTAAAGAGCGTTTTGGGATAAAAAGAGCGGTTTTGACCAATTTTAGAGGTTTGATCACTGAAACCGCTGATTGAAGTGTTTGGTGGAGAGAGGTTTGGGAGAGAGTTTTGGGATGAAAACGCTAATTTAGAAAAAGCTCTTAAAAAGAGCTTTTTCAATTAGCGTTTTGGAATATTAAAATTAATGGACTTCTTTAACCCTAATAGATAGGCTCCCTCTTCTCCTGCGCCAAAATTAATACCCTTATTCGTCTTTTTGCACAAACCGCTATTATCAATCAGCTAATTTTTACCAAACAGGTCTACACAAACAGCTAGTCAAATCAGCTAATGTAAACAGCTAACAGCTAACAGCTAATGTAATCAGCTAACAGCTAATAGATAGATTCCTCCTCTTCTCCTGCACCAAAATTAAAAAAGAAATGTCCTTATTCGTCTTTTTGCACAAACCGCTATTATCAATCAACTAATTTTTACCAAACAAGTCTACACAAACAACTAGTCAAATCAGTTAATGTAATCAGCTAACAGCTAATTCTCAAACAGAGCCTATATATCTCATGCAAATGCACGTGTTTTCTATGTAGAGTTAAAAGCAGGAAAAAAAAACATATAATGCATTCAAAAGAATTTATTCGAAAAAGTATTTCATTCATAATATACAGCAATTCATTCACCATACTCAATTATTTTGTTTAATATATTACAAAAATTATATACGAATAAAATTATAAATTAATATATTCATTAATATTTTTATACAAAAAAAAAAAATTATATATAGTCACATTCGCTATAAAAATGTAAAAAGCACGGTGTAAAACTAATTTACATAAAACAGGTAGAAATATCCCTTTTAAAGTTAATGAAAAAAAATAATAAAAAAAAAAGTTAATGAAAAATTGCATCATTTACAAAGTTTTAAATCGCAAGACTGTTTTTGTAAATGCAGGCACATAACATTGACTATGTTTTGCAATTTCCCCTAAATTCAGTTAAACGCAATTATGATATAAGAATTACTATACAAACACATTAATCAATAAAATTCCCAAAGATAACTATTATAGTTTATAAATTACATGGAAGTCACTAGTAATTACAATCTAATCACAGGAAAATAAAATTCTAATTCATAATATATCATGCCTAAAAGTTATCATGAATACATCACATATTTAACATGTTTTTAGGGATTATTATCTCCTAAGATTGCCTTTCATAAGTAGTAGAAATATCTTATTATAAAATTCAAAAGAATTACACACACTAGCCAATTATGTTCCTAATTGTATACATATAAATTAGAGGAAGATGCATTTATACAATTCAGTAGACATTTCCTTTCAGGTTTATCTCTGAATTATGTTTGAGCACCCTTCAATGCTAATAATGCTGCTCCATAGGCAGCCTCTGTTTGCATTGCCTTGCTCACAGGCAACCCTAGTACCCTCTCTCGTATCGCCGTCCATTTCTCATTTTTTGCTCCGCCTCCTGCTGTAAACACTTCTTCAACTTCCGTTGCTCCCATATCTTTCAACAAGGTATACGCCTTCGCCTGAATTTCACAGGGGATATCATTGTCACTGAATAAAAGGTTGGGCTAGGAAATGAAATGCGGTTAAACTTAAAATCTCAATACCTCTATACGTGCAATTGATTCTAAAATACCGTGCAAGTATTCTACATCGCTTTCTGGCCGCGGATGCAACCTGCATAACTTTGAAATATATCAAATGATATGTGAAATAAATAACAACTTTGCACATATGGAGAAGAGAATGTGGTAGTGGTAACCTCCAATAAGAACTATAAAAAGAATTAATACCTTGGAGCTAGATTTGGGTCTGCCACAGGAAATCTTTCGCCGACTGCATTTAGAGGATAGTAATCTAGAGGAGAAACTTTTAGGGGATTTATGTTTTCACTCAATTTCTTCAATTGCTCATCATTAAAAAGTTGCCTAAGAACGGCTCCACCAGTATTTGAAGCACCTCCGACAAGCCATTTGTCGTCAAGACGATGGCTATACACCCCAAATCGTGCATCCTCAATCCTACTAGTGCTTAGTAGCTTGATAGCAAGTGTTGAACCCAAAGAAGTGACCTAGAGACAAGCATATATTTTGTCAAAAGAAGAAAATGGCATCGTCTTTTTCTGGAATAACAGATAAGAAATCCTTGTTTAGCTGATATATCTAAAACGAAAAATAACAATGAATAATTCAACATAGTTGACAACGTGGTCTATAGAATTACTTAAAGAAAATGTAAAAAAACTATCAATCGCATTACTAAATACTAATACAGTGTAGACCATGTGGCTAGACAATCCTAAATGCTGCGGTAAATAGAGCTATGTGCTACTGTCCTCACAAATAGCTTATAAGTAATTCTTACAGCTTTCCCTGGTTCTGTTGCACGTGCTGCAAGGAAAGCAGCTATACTATCTGTTGTTCCTGTGCATACAACACAATCTTCTGGAAATCCTGCAGGATGCATATGCGTAATATAAATACCAAATAGCAACGCCTAACAGCCGCAAACAAAAATTCAAATAATTCTGTTTGGAGCACTTTTAAGGGGCACTAATAGGACACAGAAATTCAAACGCAAATGCCCTGAAAATTTTGTTCTGGAACAAATAGGCTATTATCCAATTTGAGGCATACAGCAATATTAATGACATGAAGCCCATGCACAATAACATAACTTCCCGAACTAAGTGCACTGAGATTGCATTCCCCTATGATCTGTCAATCCCAACTTTTATGATTTGTTCCTTTTATTTAAGTCTTATTTCTGAAGTTACCATTAGGTTTTCATTAGGAAGCTAATATTAACACAAAAATGTTAATAATGTCAACAATCTTAAAGACAAACTTAATTGCAGCTTCAGAAATAATTTAAGGCTTTTTGCTCCGTTTTCTGTTAAAAACAGACGCAAATAGGAAACCATTTTTATTGGTGCCTGCTTGAGTTGAGTGTGCCACAATTCCTACGAGCATTGAATCAATCCATATATTTGTGGGAAAAAATGGTTGCGCAAATACACAAGATTATACAGCACAATGCTCTGTCTAAAATGCCAGCTGAAGTGATGCCAATTTCATTTCCTTCAGAAAAACTTGTAGCAAATCGACTAAATTGCCCATTGACTCCAAGTTCCAACAGATGGTTAACAGTGTAAAACAGAAAAACAAAACTGATATTTATTATTAATTATTAGGATGCTTAACAGGTAGAAAGCATACCAAATTGGGTTCTGACATCCTCTTTTAAACAACCGATTGAAGTCCCTGGAGCTATAACAGAAGGTAAAAGTTGTGCATATGGCTGAGCAAGCAACCATGGAGGATAGGAGTCCAGTTCTGGATCATAGCCAACCTGCAACAAAGAAAATGTGAGTTCTTTAATCTAGATGATCTTTTATGTACATTAAAGGTCTAAAAGCAAATGCAAACTGCAAAAATCAGGTGAACAAATTACCTTGAGAGCATTATTATAATCAGACACTCCAAGCTTTCCATGAAGAAGCCACAAAAGCCAATCTGCCTGATGCAACAACAGTGCTGATTTTTTGTTGGAATCCTCCGTGTTCCACCATGAAACAAGCTTGCACAAGGTCGAAGTTCCAGAGCAAACTGTGTGGTTTGGAGGAGCAATAGATTTTACCATTGGCAAAGCATCAGGACAACTTTCATTGTAAAGGAACGGCCGCCATATTGGTCCTCCAGTATTACTATACTAAGAAAATTTTAGATTCCTAATTGAAAGTGGTCTTCCTTTAGAGAATAAGATTATGCAGGGCCATTTACCTGTCTACAATGATAGTAGTGGCAGAAGTCCCATCAATTGAAATTGAAGCAACTAGATGTCGTAGATAATCTGGAACATCTTCTAGCAAGGAGAAAAGCGTGGTCTTCCAAGATTTTGCCCAATCTATTGTCTCTTCACTCTTTCTAGACAACAGAAACAAGATTCTCAAAACATTTGGTCAGCATAAATTTTGCAGGAACTATGCTATTTGAGATATAAAAAAAAAAAATTGCATACTTATGCAAAATGGAAACAAAATCTTTATTTTGAAAAGCATATCATTAGGATTCTTGCAGGTGTTGTGACTCATCAAAAAAATTCCACAAGACACGAATCCAGCTAAATATGGTCTTTCCTCTTATGAAAAATAACTTAACATAATATGGTCAAGGATACAAATTGTAAGTTCGAATTGAGTTTTACAATAACGGCTTACAAGCATGAAATTTTATACCAATTGAGATCGCAGTCAGCATTTGAGGAGATTGTTGAACTGTTCAATTCATATGCAAGAAGAAATTCAAAATCAAAGAAATCATACCGTATAAAGAGGGTAGTCTTTCTTTCCTTGAGAGTGAATAATCCCTTGTTTATCGATAAGAGCAAATCTAGCACCAGAAGTTCCAAAATCCATGCCTAGATAAAGCCGCTCTCCATCTTGAAGAAGAGCTTCTTGTGTATCTATATTGCTTGCATGAGCCATAGGATTAGGAGGCCGTCTTCTTGGTCGCAGAGAAAATTGTGGAATAGAACTCAATGGATTGAAACACCCTGAAATGATGGAAGCATATACATATCCAAATCAAGTTGATGAATAGAACATTTACATCAAATTATATATATAAATAAAAGAGGGAAGGAAAACAGGTGAAGTAGCAGAGAAGGATGGTGAATGTACTGTGATTTGGAGAGGGGAAGATGAATGTGGTGGAATGGAGAACGGAGGCAGCCATGAGTGGTGGCCGTTGTTTTCTCAATTTTTTTTAGACTTCCATCAAAAATAAAAGATAGACACTTTTTGGCGTTATTTTTGCTGGACTTCAAATTTTCTTTTTTTTTCCTTTAGAATATTGGGCACCCCTTAGTTGACGGGTCATGGGCGATCGCCACATAATTCATAGCCACGGCCCGGTTTTTTCAACTAATAAGTATCAATCTTACTTAAAGTATTTCTAACCGTGGTTAGACTTTTACATTAAAATTTGAGAAAATACAATTAAAAATAAAAATCAATTCCAATAAGTTTCTCTCCTCTCACTGTTAGTAAATATAATAATAATTAATGATAAAATAATAAATAAAAAGTAAATACGAAGAGTATTATTAGAGATAATATGTTAGTCACTTTTTATATCACTAAGAGCCAATTGTTTATATTATTTTAGAGAATGAACTAAGAGTTTCTTGTAGATTTTCTTATTCTACAACATTAAAATATAATATGGAAATATGAGTACCTTTATACTCATGTTTTCTATTTTAGTAAGATACACCCTCCATCCATATAACTTCATTAATGGTGTGATGGTTTTTCATGTCTTCTTCTAACTTTTAAAAATGCCAACTCATATTTAGAAACATGGACGCAAAGAATTTTTCAAAAATTCCAATCGAAATAAATAATAATATTGAGGACCATTTAGCTCTTTGCCATTATTTAATGTATTAAATTGTTATTTTGTCTGCTTTACCGTTATATTTATGGCTCTCTCGTTTGTTTGTTTGTGTGAGATGGCTTTGTCCTTTTTGTCTCTTGTGTTGTTTTTGCTTTATAGACTATGTGTAAGTCACTCTTGGGGATAAAAAATGAATGATCATCGGGCTCATTCTCTTTGTCATTCTCTTCTTCTCTGATACTTATCTATGTTGATTCATGGCAATTCACTCATCATGGTATCAGAACTTACGGAAACACTAGCATAAGAGACAGTTTCTTATCCCCTTATATGTTGATTTCTCCGATGTGAATCAAAATCACCTTTCATTTACCTTTCTTTTGTAATTTCTCTTATTTCTGAATCCTCCTCTTAGATTCTAAAGTCTTCAATAGCCAACAACAAAATAACCTACCAAGATATGCTCAATCCCTTATTCATACATCCATCTGATGGTGCTCCATCCTCATTGATAAGTTGCAAGGTTCCTCTAATTATAGAGCTCGGTGAAGAATGATGGGAATAAATCTGTCTTCAAAATGCAAACTTAAGTTCGTCACTAGCACTATGAAGAAATCGAACGATAATGAGACCAAAGCAGAATTGTGGGAGACATGCAACAACATGGTAATCGATTGGGTAACTCAAAACTTATCTCTTAATATTAAGAAATTTGTGATGTTCATGACATCTGCTAAAAAAATCTGGTTAAAGTAGAAAAAATGTTCTTTCCCACAAATAGATCTAGAAAGTATAAGTTAAAGAAATAAATATTTAAAGAAAAACACACTTAAATTGGTAAATGAAAGGCTTGCTCCCAATACACCCTTGTGGTGGGACCCCTCCCCGGACCCTCGCTCAGCGGGGACGCGTATTACGACCGGGCCGCCCTTTTTTTTTTTATACTGCTATGAGATCTATGTGGGAAAGTTGGACTCTTTGAACCTTTTGCATGTTTTTAATCAACCAAATGTTGGGATTGAAGTGCTTCTTAATGCTATTGATCTTCAACGAGAGGAAGCCAGACTGTTTTAGTTCTTAAACGAATTGAATAACGCATATAATTCCTAAAGAAGTCAGCTCGTGATGCAAAGCCATATCCCTTCAGTGGAAACTGCTTCTGTTGCCCTACAACAAGAAGATGCTCAGAGAGAAATTCTTAGCTACACCAAGTTTGACACTGATATATATGCTATTTACAATGCAAATCAATCTAATAAACTGCAGACATACATTGCCTATGGAGGGAAATGGCACAATGGAGATATATGTTTGGGCTACCACAAATTGCTCTCTAAACATAAGAGTAAGTCTAAATCTACAAATCAAGAACATACTTACTTCTCCAATCCTACTTCTAAATGGAATTCCAAGAACTCTTATGATCCTCTACCTAAACTTGCTTCCAATTCTTAGAGTGTTAATAGGACTGATATTATATGTCTTCTCTTTACTCCACAGTAGTTGGATCAATTAATCCAATTGATGCCCAAGTTACAAGCTCAACAAAACTAGGGTTCATAGACAGATGGAGAACTTGACAATCATTTCTCAAGCATGATAACTTGTCATTATGTTGATGCTCATCCTAAGAATGGACCATTGACTTATGGGCTTCTGACCATATGACTCCTCATTTGCAAAACCTTACACAACATATCACATCCATAAATACACCTTCTATCAACATCCCTAATGATCAAACTGGTCTTATCTCCCATATTGGTCGCAAAGTATTGCCAACATGTTTATAACTCAAAAATGTTCTATATGTTACCTACTTTAAACACAACTTGCTTTCTATTCGAAAACTGATCAAAAGGCAGTCATTGTGAGGTATCATTATATCATACACATTGTTTAATTGTTGATTATATGACAAAACAATTGATGGGCATAGGAAAAAAAAGAATATGGTCTATATTATTTATTGAATCACCATACAAAACATTGGCCTAAAGAGTGGGTGTCTCAAGTTTATTCACATTTGTCTTACTTTTGACATCAATATTGTTGATTCCTCCATTTTAGACTTATGGAACCATAGGCTACGACATGCCTATGTTGCTAAACTCAAGCACATAACCTGTGTAAAACCACGTATTAAACATCGCACTAAAATCTGCCTCACTTGTCTTTTGTCAAAATTATCGAATTCTTTTTTTATCGGTAAATCCATTGGACCGAGACACAGTAAAATATCGTGTTCAAGACAATGAATTGAAATAATAAATCGGTAAAATTATGAATATATAAATTCGAAAAATTTGATATTTCTTATTTAGTTTTCTCTCTCTCTTAAACCAAGTATTCATCTCTCATACACTCACTCACTCCCCCATTCTCACTCTTTTTTAACACTTAACTAATGGTTCTTCCTTTCTTTCCATTCTTACTCGCATTGTTTCTCAAATTTCCCTCTAAAATGACAAACTTACTGAATATGGTTATGTAAGATTTATGGAAGGCATTGAAAGTTGATTTATTTATATGGGTGTAATGTGGATTTTCATCGCTTTCTTATATTATATGTTATTAAATATTATTTACTTATCAGATGGATTGTAGGCCTTGCTTTATAAAATCCAAGCAATTGAAGTGTCAATGTTTATTCTATTGTGAGTGATGAACATCTTTGAATCTTCTACCTTTGAGATTCCTGGTCTTTGTGCATTCGACAATTTATGCAAAGTCAAATCGTTAATGGATGTTTAGTAATTGGTCTGATATTGTTGTTTGTATGTTAAGATGTTTCTATACTCTTTTGATCATCATATAAGTTGAGGCAAAGCCAGTCTAGAGCCCAATGGGATGAAGCCCCCTCGATCAGTGGTTTCATTCTGGGTAGCCCCATAAGACAGTATCTTTTATATATTAAAGAAGATGTAAATATAAAATAAGAGAATAATGTATTATAGTTGGTGTAAAGAGAAGTGTGGAGGTTTTTCCATAACCATGAGGTTTTAAGTTCAAACCACATGTCTTGCATTTTGCTACTATTTAATAATTATTTTCCCATCATTGCTATTAATATTTTAATTTTTTCCTTAAATCAAGATGAAACGTAAAACTGTGGGAGCAAAGGGCAAGGTAGCAGTGAAAATTGAAACAAGTAAAGCATATGATAATGTAGACTGGTTATTCCTAGAAGCTGTGATGATTAGAATGGGGTTTGATGTAGTCCGATTTCGATGGATTATATGCTCTGTATTTCCTGTGTCGTATTTTTTTAATGTTAATAGTGAAAGGGTGGGACCTATTAAGTCGGGTCGGGGTCTCAGGCATGGTGATCCTTTGGCACCATACTTATTTATTTTGTATGCAGAGGTGCTGTCACAACTCATTACCCAGGCAGAGACGGATGAGCGCATCCAGGGGTGTAAGGTATGTTGTGGAGCCCCAAGCATCTCGCGTTTATTCTTTGATGACGACAGTTTCCTATTTTTTGGTGCTTCTTTGGAGGAATGTCAGGTAATTTGTGATATACTAGTCAAATATAAGGACATTTCTGGACAAGCTATTGATATATCTAAATCTGGTATCTTCTTCAATGTAAATGTTACAACTGAGCGTAAAGCGACTATTACCAATGTGTTAAAATTCATATCTCCGCTTGACACGGGGTGCTATCTGGGGCTTCCCTTTCTCATATGGAAGTCGAAAAACCTTATATCTTTCTCATAGCTCAAGATCCGCATGGAGAATGGCGAATCCTCATAGGAGGGAGTTGGTCTATTCGTCGAGTATCCATACCTCAGCAAGGTATCTAGCACTCGTTTGTCCATCTTATCATTTATTCCTTCCATGCCAGTGGGTTGGGGCATCGAATAGTCCGCCACCTATTTCCAGACCTTTCTATTATTGGTTGGGATCTTATTACGACACCAATCTGCTGATGGAAAAGGCAAACTTGGAATTACATGGACATGACCTTATCGTATCATCACCAAAATTGGACCCGCCACCTTTAAGATACAAGACATGGACGGAAACACTCTACCGCTGTAGACACTGGAGTCGTAGCCCTATGATGAAAACCTTCAAAGATGATTGGAAAAATATGATGGAAAACATATCATAGAAAAATCCTCGTTAGGAAGTCTAGATCAACCCTTCCTCATCCAAAACCAAAAATTTCAAGAGAGCTAAAATGAGTTTTAGGATATCTTAGTGGGTCGTAATGCACTTTTCCGGGCTCGATTCGGAGGTCTAACGAATAAGTTATGACTAATTAAGGTTTCGGGTGAAATCCGAGATACAAATGAGTAATAATCTTAGTTCGGGTCATTTTTATCTTTAGATTGTTGGACATAAAAATGTTTGTCTCGTCGAAACGAGTCCAATAGCAAAAGAATCGTCAAAATCGGAGGTCGGGAAGAGCCTTTTCAAGTCCAAAAACATAGGAAAGAAAATAAAATGGAGGGAGAATGACACATGTCAACATTTCATTGGAGATTCGTCTAACGCGTGGAAGAAACACGCTGCCACGTGTCAGCATGACGCTGGAGCGTGCCATGCACGCCTGCCCAACTTGTGCTGTTTTAATTCAAAATCTTGTGCTGCTACTTTAATTCATTTTGGAATTGAATTGAAAAAAAAAAGGAACTACTTAGAGCATCTCTAGTGCTTGTAATCTCTTTGTGAGAAATTGTAACCAACCACTATTTACCTTGTTACCAATTTTAGGTTTGTAACCAATTTTGATAACAACCAACCTTCTCTCTCCTCTCCACTTTTGATAATAAAACTCCTTCTCTCTCCTATTTAACAACCACTTTAAAGCTTCCAGCAAACATTAAAAGACTTTAAATTAAATAATTAAAAGATCTCTACCTAATAATTTAGTTTAATTTATCACCAAGTAGACTGTATAGATTCAACTAATTCATATTTAATCACACAATAATTTTAATTTATTTTCAATTACTAAATAAATAATCATACTTAATAAATAATTTTATTTTTCAATTAATAAATAAATAATCACATGTTGTCAAAAAAAATCACATAGTAATTTTAATTTATTTAATAATAATAATTTATTTATTTAATTATTAGTATATTGGATAAATTATTAGTTGAGTAAATATGAAGTGTTTTATGACAAGTGGGGTCCATTAAAAATTGAAGTAACAAGGTAATCTAATGGTGTGTAATTATAGAGTGTTATTTTTGATGATGTGGAGGTTGAAAGTAACAAATTACATAGCATTAGACATGCTCTTAGTAATATATATTACAATGGCGGCTATGGCGTACTCGGGTAGGGTTATTTGTTTGTTTTATATAAAATATACAATTAAGCCCTTGCTCCATGTAATTAATTACAAGTTCAGCCTTAAACCCTAATTAAACTCTATAAATAGCAGCTCTTTAGACACAGTTAGGGGGACGAAAATTACACCGAAAATTAGCGAAGCTCTGCCAAAATACTCCGAATAAAATACCGTTTCAGAGAAACCAAAACCCGTGTTCTATAATTCTCGATTTTCCAATCATCCTACAACCTAGGTAAAGGTTTCTGAGGGACAAATCCTGTCTATTAACTTTATTTTTACACTGAAAAATCTTGTTCGTTCATCTTTTTTTCTCTTTTATTTTTTCAATACGGATTTTTATTATCTATATGGTGTCAATATATTTTCCATATATATTTGATGCCTAAATAGGTTTAAATCAACCCTAAAGCAATGATTTACTAGTTAAATCACTTGTTTTGACCCTTTTATTTGTTCTAATTAACTTGTTCCATTTTTTGTACAAATCTGACGTTAATAATATTACCCGTTAATATTATTGATTCAATTGTTTTATCTTTTTTTTATTCATAACCATGATTTGGGGGTAAACGAACCAATCCGAGATAAATCTTATCTCACGGTCATTTTACTACCAATAGTTATAAAAAAAATCTTTTTTCATCCTTTTCAATCTCTAATGTAAATAACTTTCTGATTTATTCACTTTAGTCCCTGATTAGGATCTTTCTGTTTTATTCACTTCGGTCCCTGAAATAAAAAACTTTCTGATTTATTCACTTTAGTCCCTGAAATAAATAACTTTCTTGTTTGTTCACTTTAGCCCCTGATTACACTTTTTGTTTTATTCATTATAATCCCAAAAATAAATAACTTTCATCCTATTCATTTTGGCCCCTGATTTAATACTTTTTTAGTTTATTCACTTTGATCCATGTAAGTATGTTTTCTATTATTACCATGTTTAAATCAATTAATCTTATGTTAGTTATTTTTTTTTAGCATTATTTCCACAAGTTAGTATTTTATTTAACTATTAGAAGTTACTAATGTGTGTTTTGTGGAGTTTCGAGGCAAACGGGGTTGAAAAGAATGAGAATTGAATTAATTAAGCTAGCAGGTCCTTCTGACAGATATTCTGTCAGTAAATTCCATCATAAACTAGAAGCAGACCATTCCCGACATTCTGTTACGAATCTGACAGGAAATGTCTGTCAGAAATGCTGAAACTCTCTTTTTCTCACTATTCTCTTAATTATTTGCTTCTAACCCGGATTTTGTAGGTTTTATTAAATAATTAAATATGGTTGAAGACCCGGGGATGCCCGGATGTATTTGTAATTTAGTTAATTAATTTGTACCCATTTTGTATAATTGTTTGACTTGATTTGAGAATTTTCATTTATTTGTGCTATTTTTCATACAAAACAAAACAAGTTTATCTTAAAAGAATTCTAAACCTAAAGGAATAGTGTGATTAGCCTGGTAAGACTCGGAATGTTAAGTAGGAGGCCGGTGGGTTCACCGGGCGTTTTGGGGGTGCCTAATATCTTCTTCCGAGAGGATATTAGCCTTCCCCAAAGTGTACCAAATTTCCCAAACCCGCTTGCTTCCCGCAAGGAATCTCGGTAACATTTCCCAAACCTTGTTTGGGTGGCGACTCTCATTCTCCGGTGCCGACCCTGTCGAAAATGCATCATGATCTCAATTGGGCCCCGAGCCCAAAACAGTCGCGTCATTAATGGTTCTCCCCATCGCTTGCGATGAGGCGCTGAACCTACAACCGCACACATGGAACATCCAAAATCTCCGCAAATATTTCCTCAGAGAGTAAAATGTAAGTCTTGAGCACTCTTTTTCCTTTAATAGGGTTTTTTCCACTGGGTTTTTCCTATTAAAGGTCTTAATGAGGCTCATCTAAGAGACCATCGTCCATTTTAATAAGGTGAATTACCATTAATAAAGAATTATTTTAACATGAATTTTTTCTTTTAGTGTCTATTGCAGAATATAAATATTCTTGATTCATAAAAATTGGGGGCAGCAAATGCATCCTCTAAACACAAACCCCTTGATGGGTCCAAACTGCCTCTATGGCGTATTCACTCTCTCCTCAAACATAGGAGAATGAAAAGACCCACTGGCGAATCAATTACTCCAAAGATAGGAAAAGATTGATTGCCACCTAGGGCGGGTTAAAATTACCTCAAGAATGAGAAAATTACACCATAAACTCTCTCCTCAAAGATAGGAGAATGAAAAGTCCCACATGCGGATCAATTTACCTCAAAGATAGGAAAAGATTGATCGCCACCAAGGACAGTTTAATTTCCTTAAGGAAATAAAACTAAGAACCTTCTAAAGGTTCACCTATTGGGGTATGGCTGGCCACCTATCCGAAAACTTTCTTACTCTAATAAAATACCTGTGAAATAAAGCAAGGTTTTTTAAAGGAGATTTTTATTAATAAATGTTCAAAATAAACATTTTTTTAACTACAACTATTACAAAGGAGATAAAGCAAGCTAAGAATTGGCGGTCTTCTCCACTTGCAAAGGAATGGCATCTTCCTTAGGCGCACCATCAACCTTCCCAGTGTCCCCTTTAAGGGTTTTTTGTAGCTCCACCCCTTCAGAGCCTGCCCGCATGCTCTGAGACGGAAGCTCCCCTTCTGACGCATCTCGAACGTGTTCAGACTCTTTATCATCCAGGTTGATGTCCTCACCGGCGTTTAACTTCATCTCTGCCGAGACCTGCCCATAAATGTAATCACGAGGATTTTCCATCGCGTCGTATTTCTTTGCCTCCTTTGCGATGGGGACTCGCAGCTCAGGATCTTCAAAACCCAAGTCTGGGTAGTTATCTTAATAACTGACATGATCCGCTCCCCATAGTAAAAGGCCCAGCTGCCACATAGGACATCTGAGCTGCTCATCTCTGCTTGGGCAGGCTTAAGGTCTTTAGTGACCTCCGCGAGCTTAGCATCAAGGTCCCCGATCTTGGCATCCTTGCTGGAGATGAGAGCCGCCGCCGCAGCATCAGAGTTAGCCTTGGATACTTCCGCCTCCAGACTCACTATTGTTGCCTTATTAGCAACATTCTAGACGACATCCGCCTCCATGTCGCAGATATGATTATACGCCTGCGAAAAAAGAAAAACCTAAGTCAAAAATCAAACCAAAAAGAACAAAGGTATGGAGATGACTAAAAAACTTACCGCAAGGAGCTTCTGCTTCGCCATCTTAGCATGACTGGTTCCAGGGTATTTGGCCCTCACCTCTTAGAGCATGTAGAGCCGCCCAAAGGCCTCCTCAAGGTCATTCATAACATCCTCGCTCTCCACGGCAACCCTATCGCCATACTTGGTAAGCCAATATCCGCCGAGATCCGGCTTCTCAAGCTAAAGAAAGAAAAACACAAGTTAGAATCTAACAAAAAGCGGATGTCGAACGAAAGGAATGGATGAAAGTCTTACCCCTTCAGAACGGGACTGGAACCAATCCACCTTTGGCTTGCTCGCCTTAACGGCAGCCGCCATTAATTTCCCTCCGTCAGCCGTAGTAGTCTTGGCCCTCTTGTCGGCCTTGAGATCACTACACCATAAATGGTCTATTGCAACACCCAATAAGTGTTGGCTTAGACTGCAAAAGGGTTGCTTTAGACAAATAGGCAACACTTTAGACCAAAAAATAGTGTTGCATTATTGCGTGTTGCTATAGATGTCTATAGCAACACTTGACTATATCAGGAGCAACACCAACATAAGTGTTACCATTGGTATCATTAGCAACATTTTTCATACCCTAAGACAACTCTGAATAAGTGTTGCCATTACCATAAAAGATGTAACACTTTTGTAAAAAAAAAATTGGGGGAAATAATATTGATGTATAGTGCCCAAAGAGATCGATGGTTTCTTTTTAATAGAAGTAATAAAAGTAGGGGAAATAAATTAGAAGTTCCCTCCTAAAACAAAAAATTTCCACCCAAAAAAGTTATTCTTTTATATATTTTTTCTTCTTAATTCCAGATGCAAAACTATGTCATTTTGCATCTGTGAATTAAAACAAGATTATTAATTCCAGAAGCTTGCGGATTTCTAGTATAAACTGTAGCACTTCACATAAGTGTTGCCATGATTAAAAGTTAAATTAGTTTTTCGTATCAATTGTAACACTTTATAAACAGTGTTGCAGTTGATCAAATTTAATCATATATGTTGCAACATTTTAGTGGCAACACTTTTATTTTATGTTGCTATTAACCATCTATGGTGAGTGTCTGCTTCAGCACGAGGGCGTTTCCCCTCCTTCTTCTCATCAACCATGTCATCCGCCTTCTTTTTAGCTTCACGGTCCTTCATCCGCTTCCGGCGCTCTGCAAGTGCATCATCAGCGTTAAGCATCTCCCTGCCAAAGGAATAAAAAGAGGAAGTCAAACTTGTGAAAAATAAAATAAGTAAAAATACCTTCGCAGAACTGGTGGTATGTCTTGTAGACGATCACAGCGCCCTCACGGGGAACTAGCGAAACTCCATCAGCCACAAATTTGAGAGCTTCGGCATATGACCAGAAGTCTGTCTTGACTGCCCTTAGAAGCCCGACCACTATCTCTTCAGCTGGCGAAAGGATGATCGACTCTCCAACCTTGCTGCTGGGATTATAGTTCCAGGAAGAAGGGAACCTAAAGAGACGCCCTCCGACAGTTTAACAAAGAAGTATTTGTCCAGCCAATTGTGGATGTTGGACATCTTGTCCCTAACAGGCGAATAGCTCTTCAACTTGGAAAAAGTAAGGTGATCCTCAACCTTTGGTTAATGTGTGAAGGTACCTAAAGATGCGAGAAGCTAAGACCACCCCTAGATTCACTGCCAGGTAGGAATCTAAAACTATATCCAACCAGCCGTTTGGATGTAGCTGGCAGACAGGAATCCCGAAGAAGTCCAAAATGTCACCAATGACCTTAGGAACAGGAAAGATGAATCCCCTCTCCACATGACTCCGATATACAGCAAAGTACCCCTTTAGAGGCATGGCAGGCCGATGAGTTTCATCCGCCAACATACATTCTACATTCCTCATCTAGGGATACAGACCCGCCAACGCCATCAAATCCCCAAAACTCATCCGTGATGGAGTAATCTCCATCTTAGAACCCTTCATCTTCCCCCTATAAGGAGTTGAAGAAGTGGCTTCTTTCCCAAAGGTCGATCTAAGCTCTACCGTCGTAGCAATTGGAGATGCCACAACAGGAGAAGCCTGGGTTTTTAAAGACTTAGGTTGATTAACCTCTTGGTTTTCCCTAAGACGTCTAAGGTTCGTGAATTCACAACTCACCTTTTTCATAGAAGAACCCTCACTCGAAAGACTCTCACTCGAAGAACTTTCACTGGAACCTAACAACTCAGAGCTAGAACCCATAAAAATGAAGAGGCGGAAGGAAATAAAGAAGAAAAAATTGCGCAAACTTACATGAAGAGTTAGAGATGTGAGAAACAAAGACGAGATCGAGGAAATCTAGAAATAAAAAGCTCCATGTAAGAAGGTTTGATGATGCAGAGAGACGAATTTGAAGAGCAAAAATAGTAAGAAACTCAGGAAAGAGAAAACTTGGGGCTTTAAAGGGAAGCATGACGTCATCGCTTCGAGGTTTGGGCACCAAGATGACATCTGTCACTAATCTAATGGCCTGGGAAGGAGCACCCATTAATAGGCCGCCAACTGATAGCACGCACAAAAGCTGAAAAGCCCTAAAGGATTTGATTGACATTTTAGGAGGGCTTCTGATAACATCCAGATATTATCCAAAGGCAAATTCATAAAGCTTCATAGAATTAAAGGACCAAAGGAGCATTTAGCCATCGGCTACGGCCAAAGGATACGCCTATTGGATGGCGTATGAGGCAAGTTATACGCCACGTAGGATCCTTGGATTCAATGATACACCTCATGATGACTAGCCATCTTAAAGAGGCTCGCAACCGCCATATCTCGGGAGACTCGCCATCTGGCATCGATACTCCCAAAGGATGTCAACGTCGTCTTCCCATATGGAAACTGAAACAATTAATGACAAGTAATAGCTCCATAAATGAGCTAACAGTCATACTTCAATGAGAATAGTAACTACCATTAATGTGGCATTAATGGGGACTTTCTAGTTACAAGATTGATGGTTACAACTATCCTAGTATAAATAGCCTTGCATCCCAAGCTATTGAGGTACACTTTCGATACTATTCTTCGTGCTTTCAGTTTATCATTTTTCTGTACTTTAATGACTTAAGCATCGGAGTCCCCCCGGCTAAACCCAACGGCGCCCCCCATAGGGGCAATCACACCGAAGAACGGACAAAAATAGAGCGTATTGGAACACGGAGGTGTAATAAATGATAAAATAATTGTTTCTTTTGATGTCTAATGACAAGCATTCTTTGCAATGATAGTGCTAATAGTAGAAACACAAGAGCCTTGCCACATATATGAATGATAGATGTTGCATAAGAAATGTAATAGAGAACAATAACAAGGTGGAAATGCTAAATAAGTATTAAAAAATCATACTTTATAGCTAATAAATTTCTTTAATGTATTATGATGGTTAATCTCTACCTGAATTGGAAAATAATGTGGAATTTTTTTTATTTTTCTAAACACATGTAATATATTTTTTTATAACAGGGAGGCAAAAAGTTTTACATCGAGACCCATGTCATTCGACGAAGACACGAGCCATTGGTATCAGAAAATAAAATATCCTGGATACCTACAGGAGGCTTCACTACAACAAAAACTGCCTATAGAGGCAGTTTTTTTCGCTTGTAGGGGCGGTTTTACCGCCCGCCCCAAATCTGTCGCCAAAGAGGACCGGAGCTACGAATTAGCGACGAAAATCATCACCGACGGGGTAGACTAAAAATTAGCGACGGATTTGTAGGGGCGGTTTAAACCGCCCCTACACCTGATTCTAGAATCCCTTTTGACTCTAGGGGCGGTTTTAACCGCCCCAACATAATATATGCATTATTTATTATGCATACTATTTTTATATATTTGAATTTGCTACCTACAATAATTATTAAGTGTTTTAATTGTACAAATCAATTCAAAAAGAATATATAATATCAAAAAATTCAACTTTTGATATATTACTAAATTCAATACATGATTCTAAAATTATAAAACACTAAATTTAATGAAGTATGTCATTTCAATATCACTAGCTTGATATTGCAACACTAATGTCATTTAAATATCAAAATAAAACTATTACATGACATCCATCTTGTTTCTAAATTGTCGATCTTCCACCCATACTTATTGGAAACCTAGACACTAATGGCATTGCCTCTTAGTGCCAATGTTGCAACAATCACGAGCTCTTTGGCAGCTAGTGTCACAGTGTGTAATCTTCAAGCCTGGAAATAACTCTTCACATCTTTCACTTTAGGAAGTCGATCCTGAACTCCAAATAAAATTTACCTCATTCAGTTAAAAAGGAGCCTTAAGTGTTTCATCCCAAACATCTGCGCTCCCATTTGAGACATTTTCAACATCTTCTTCCATTGATAGCCTGATATACTCCTTATGCGCAAACCGATCCCAATCTGTCAAAGTTGGATCCTCACGCTCCTGTCCAAACCAAAATCAGCATATGATAATATACCCCACAGTTGATAATGTCATAACTAGGGAACTAAAAATCGGCAGAGTAATCAACATACCTGGCGAATTAGAAATGGATCACAGCTTTCAAAAGCCATGAACTTATTGAGGTTAAAAAGTATATTGAAAACATTTCAAGTCTCGCAGTGTGATAAAAGCTTCTCTCTGCAAATAAGATCACACCATTCTTAATGTACCAAACAAAAATAGAAGATTCGAAATAGCTATTTGAGTTTTCACCTTCGGTGCAATCATATCTACAATTTGACACAAGATATCCTCAAATAGTACAGGCTCCTGGGCCATGCATTCCATGCGGTGCAGCTGCTCTTCATAGAAGTATAGCAAAAAGTTAAAATTGTGTTTCCTAAGAACACAACTAAGAACAACACATATTTCAACAATTCAATATCTCACTTTCTCTGTTTATTAGTGTTTCCTAATTTTACAAACACTTTGTCCAAAGTCCTTGACAGAACCCCCTTAAAAGCACTTGAAATGTAGCAACTGAACATGACTTCAAACCATCAACCATTTCAGGATTACCAGCATAAAATATCAATGGTGATCTAATCTCAAAGCAACCAATCCTAATTACTACTATATCAATGGTGATCTACAAGTCCATTCCAAATCTGTGTAACCAGCAAACTATATGGCAATGCCTCTTTAGGAAGAAAATTACGAGACAATTTTATTTGGAAAACAAAAGAGAATCTCAAAAAAAGTAATTGCAACTATTCATTACAAATAAAGAAGCACATAGAATATATACCTTTAGCCTGTGATCACCGCCTACAAACTTGACTCCCAGAATGTGCTCTTCATCGTCGAGGAGTTCGAGCCTCTCTGTACTAGTGGTAGCAGACATTCACTTCCCTAACACTTCCAATCCCAAGCTCTCCATTCATGATGCACCTACTCACGAATGGTTTGTATCTCTGTGGCTGATTGAATCGCCTAACCAGTGACCATACCTAATCCAAAAGAATTAAGAATTTCAGTTAGTCATTGATGTAAAAGAACTCGGCAGATTGGTTGATCAGAACTTAGAAATGAAAATTATCCGTGTAAACCACTGAAAACAGAAATCTGGTCATTCCAGAAGCAGTTCAGCACAAAAGAATAAATTAAAAATTGGTTATAAGAAATCAAAGCATAAAAATACAAAAATCAAGGAGTATAAAAAAAACTGAAACCAAACAAAATCCAGCGAGATCGAGATCGATCTAGATTCCTCCATTGACACAAAGAAGAGAGTCAAACACAACGAACTAAACCACCTAGATGGATCCAAGAGAAGCTAGAACTTACAAAGCCGAGTAGTCCTCAGCCGTGACCGAGAAGGAGCATTTCGCCTGCGATTCTCCTCTTGCATTTGTTATCACAAGGGATTAGAAAAGTAGAAAAAACATAAAAATCGTTTTCTGTATAAACAAATCTCAATTAGCAAACTCATCCAAATTTCTAGAGAGAAAGAATGGTCGATGAACCAGACGGAGGAAACAGGATCATAGGGAAGAAAGAGGAGGAGGAAGCTCTGTTTTTCGTAAGCGATTTTAATGGGATCCAGATGGCAGATAAAACAAATTAATGGGCTTTTCTCTAGTGACGATTTATGGATCCGCCCTTTTACAATACATGGATAAGCCCATTTAAGCGGTTTGTCTTGCAGCTGCTATGAAAGGGCCGGTAAAGCCCACTTTTCTTGTAGTGCTTGTTACACTCGTGAAGACTCAAAGAGAATCGTCCTGCGTAGTTTTCCATCCAATCCGCTGTCCTATTTCCTTCACGAAAAACATGGAGTAACCTGACCTCCCAATCATGTTTATACATCACGCGACACTTTTCAATAAGCCAATAAAACATGTGCCGGCTGACACCCTAATCATTAATCATTTTGATAACACTTAAGGAATCAAGCTCAAATATAACTCGTTGATAACCTCTATCCCGTGCAATCATAAGCCTGAAATACATCCCTCATAACTTTGTCAGGAATGCAATGCAGATTCCTAAGTTTACCGTGTAACCACTGACCCATCCACTAGATCCATTCCAGAAGACACCACCAGTAGTCGCAGGCCCAGAATTCCCCTTGCTCGCACCGTCACTATTCAACTTAATCTAACCAATCTCCGACGGTCGTTATCCTACCATCACCTCCGCGCTTCTTACCGCACACAGCCCCTGGTCGGCCCGGAGTGCAGCTCAAAACCCGTCAACCTGCATTCATAAAAAACCTGCTTTATCCAAACAGTGTTCCCCTCGAATGATCAAACACCCGCATACACCATCACAAATGTAGCCTGCCACTCCCGAGTTTTTTCTGCCTTCTTAGACAATTCCCCCGCAGCCAATTCTCCAAACTGCTACTATAAAACTCCATGCATACGAACCCACGTATGCCAAACCACCCTCGTTCGTGATTTGTGCATAGTCCCAAAGAATATGCAGGGTCGATTCCAGCAGTTCACATACCGAGCAGGTGTAATCTTCACTTAAATGTCACCTCATCCTCTCAACATTAGACATAATACCATTCTTCAGAATGAGCCAAATAAAAAACCCCTAGCCTATCCAGTATCCACAAAGACCATACAATCCTCCAATCCAAAAGCTCTCCAATACTATCATCCCAGGATTGGGTCAGTTGGTATGGAGATTTCACCGTGAACCTCCCCGCATCCATAGTTTCCATCTCTATGAATCGGCTGACTCTTGATCAGGAAAAACAACCATTGAAGCCTGTCGGAGTAAGTCTGGCATCGACAAATAAGGCTCAATGACGTCCCAATCCCACTACCAGTCAAGTTTCCAATACTCCGCCATCGAATGAACACTAGTTGTCACAGGTAATGGCATATTACACGCTTCAGCAAGTGGTGATCCACCAGCCCACGCACCCGTCCAAAATCGAGTCATGACCCCATTAGACGTAAGTCTCTTAAGGCCCTGACTGATTAGCATTGAACCCTTAACAATGCATCACCAAATATAGCTAGGCGTCGAACCGACATGAAAACAGGCCACACGAGCATGCCCCGCCATACCGTTTCAACAAGGCCTGAACCTAGAGAGTCTCGTCCTCCATAAGGACCCGTTAGCTAAGCTTTGTGATTAAGGCGAGAATAAACTCCCGGGAATGTCTAATATCCAATTCACCCCACCTCCGAGGTGACAGACTGCAGCCCAACTAACCCTTGGGATCTTCTGCTGACTCTCTAATCCTCCCTAGAAAAACCTTCTGTTCATCGGATCTAGACTACAACAGATACTAACCAGCAATAACCCAGTTTCCATAGAATAAGCTGGCAACGAAGAGGTCATAGATGTAATCAAAGTTGAGATAGACATCGTGACTTCCATCCGCTCAATTGAGCATGTACCCTATTAACGACATGTTGGAATGCCTCCTTGGTCACACATAATACTTACCGAGATTCATAGTACTCGATATATTTAGCTCAAAACTAATAGACCTGACAATTTCTGTGTTCGTGTCGTGTTCGTGTTAGGTTTCGGGTTCGTGTCAAAACCTGAAACACGAACACGACACGAAAACTTTTCGTGTCACAAAATCAGAACACGAACACGACCTGCTCTTGACACGGTAAACACGACATAACACGAATTTTTTACACAACCAATTAAATTGACACGCCATGACCTGCTAACACGACCTAACCTGCTAACACGACCCGACCTATCATTCCAAATATTTTGAACTTTACTTCAACTTCATAATTTGAAAAATTAAAACCTAATAAGTTAAGATAATTATTACAAACAATCTGAAATATGTTTCAAATCCATCAAAATAAATTTAAAACATCCATAAACACACAAACTAAAAATATTTAGGTTTAACATCCATCAAAATAGCATAATCAAATTACATATATCAATCAACTTGAATTGAACTTGAACCAGTAGCCATAGTTGTAGGAATACTCTCAACCATATCATCCTTCTCCACAATATCTTCACCCAAATCATCTTTGGTCAATACTGAAAAATATTAACACAAATTAAAGATCCTTAAACATTGATTATCAAATTGAAATTCAACAAATACAATTTTTAGTTGTTAGTAAGTTATAAAATTTACCTTGCTCCCCAAATAACCAATCTCTTGTGCAAATCAATGCCTCAACCATGTCATGTGTAAGTGAACTCCTAAATTGATCCAACACTTTTCCACCTACACTAAAAGCACTCTCTGATGCAACAGTTGACACCGGAATGGCTAAAACATCACGAGCCATGGCTGAAATTTTAGGATAGCGGTAGGAATTGGCCTTCCAATATGATAGGACATCCAAGTCATTAATTAAAACCAAACTCATACATGGTTATAGATATTGTTGCTGTCCAAAATCATGCAATTAAAACCAAGAATTTTGCAGATCTTAACCATATATTTGATGTCAAGATCAGACAAAATAGCAGCAATTAAAAGAATCCCTAATATCGGCTCTAACCATAAGATGTCAAGAGAGACATACCATAAGATGAACTTCTGATTTGTCTGTGGAAAACTAAATAAAGGATAAAGAGAGACATACCATAAGATGAACAGCAGTCGATGAAGAAGATGATGAGCAGTGAGAGGGAGAAGAAGAAGCAGCCGCTGCCGCTGGCTAGGGAGGGAGAAGAAGAAGCAGCCGCCGCCGCTGGGTAGTGAGGGAGAGGTAGAAGGAGGCGTCGCCGCTGGCTAGTGAGGGGGAGGGAGAAGCCGCCGCCACTGACTACCACGAGATGAAGAAGAAGCGAGCAATGAGTGAGAGCAGGGGATAATAATAAGATAAGATAGGGTTTTTTTATATTCTATATTTATACTCTCTGATAAATAATAAAAGTATGTCTATTTTACTTTTAACCTAGTTTAAGTTTATTATAATTTTTAATTTTTGTAATTAAAATTCGGGTCAGTTTCGTGTTTTCGGGTTGACACGAAAATTAACGTGTCATTTCGTGTCATGTCAATTTTCATGTCGTGTCATAAAACCCTAAACACTAACACTAAAAAAGCATGTCGTGTCATCGGGTCGTGTGTCGCTTTGCTAGGTCTAAACACTAATTACCTATACTAGATGCCTAACAGTGTTATTCGAGAATAAAACCCGAGATATATTTAGCTTAGAACTGATGAGATTCGTAGTATTCGATATATTTAGCTTAGCACTAATTACCTCTAATAGCCGACTAGCAGTGTTATTCGAGAATAAAACCCGAGATATATTTAGCTCAAAACTGATGAGATTCGTAGTACTCAATATATCTAGCTCACATTAATTACCTCTACTAGTCGACCACTCCATTGCCACCGTCGGCATCATTTCATGCCGTGAGCCTCCGCCAGTCTTCATCCATTCGCCTGCCACGGTTAACCGTCTTCCGTTCGGCCTGCCTCAGATTCTGCCAGTATTCTCTCCGTCGCTTATGTGTTCTACCACCGCCATCTACCTCCGTCCATATTGCTGCTCTTCCAAGGGTCATGAATAACGGGAAAACGACTCAAAACAGTGTGGAACGGGGATGATTTGAGATCGGAATCACCAGTTTGTCTTCCTTGATGAACTCAAGTGAGTTGAGTTTCATTTTTTGTCCCGATCTTATATATTAGTCCATTTCTGTGATGGTTGTTGAGTCAGGATATCTTTTTCTCTTCATTCTTCATTGTTTTAACATTTACTCTTCTTTTACCAGATTTGTGGCATACGAAACCGGTGGAGATCTATCTTCGTCGTCAGATCCGGTGGTGAGGACCTTTTGAAGAACATAGAAGGGGGAGTGACAGTTATGTTAGATTAAATTAGATTTTTTTTCTGGGCTAATTACTAATCTAGCCCATTTGAAGGGGGCCATTAACATATTTGACACACTTCCTTTTCATCTTACCAAATTAGACACTTTCATCCACTTTGGATAAAAATACCCTTATTTCAATTCACCTCTTCCTCAAACTATCAAACATTTTCTTTGCCATCTTAAACCAAAATAGAAAAAAGTCAAAGAGATCCATAGCCAAACCCAAAAGTAGCGATGAAATATTTGTATAAATGTCCTTTAAATTTGGTGATCTCAGGAATATGTGTGATGAGTTCGGTTTCGTTAGCAATTTTGAGATTAGCAGAGATCAGAGGAAAGCATTTGTTGAAGTATTCTAAATTTTGGGAATGGAAACACAAAACAGACGAATCTTTCTAGTAGAAACGGTATGCTTTTAGCTTATACGTCTGCTTTTCTCGTTAGTCTTGCCTCTTTCTTCATCTACAACCGTATTGTTTCAATTTTCTCCATTTTTGTCGCATTTGCGATGAAATTTGTCGCATCTGCGCTGTCACATCTGCGACGTCATGAGCAATTTTGTCACAGATGCGACTACTTTCATCGCAAATGCAACAGAAGCAACTATCAATGCGACAAAAATGGAGAAAATTGAAAATGACGGGTTCAACGAGAAAACATCCAACTAACCGGCTGCGTATTTGAATAATGTGTATGTAAAATGAAGAAAGAATACTTGCATGAACTTGAATAATGTATGGATATGCTTAGATGTTGGGTTGAATTATTGAATTTTGTTGTAAGAATTTGAAAGAAATGAAAAGGAGAAGGAGGTTAGGGTATTATTGTCCAGAATGGATAAAAGTATTTAATTTGGCAAAATGAAAGGGAAGTATGTCTAATATATTAGTGGACCCTCAAATAGGCTAGATTAGTAATTACTTTTTTTGTTTTTTTTTATCTTCTGTTAATGATTCTTTTTTATTATTATTATTTTCTTAAGACATGTAACACTAAAATAAACTAGTGGAAAAATTATCTCTGGCATAATGTGAGAGGCCGAGTAAGGTTATGAGTGAATGATAACACAATTTACAAATAAACTAGTTGTAAATTTTAATTAATATTTATAAAGTATAGAGAAAATTACAAATCTGGACCAATTTAAAAGTCCGTTTACATATTAAGACTACTTCAATCACTTCTTACCAATCTAGATACATTAACTTTATTTGGACAAAAATACTATCATCTTTCTCATTCTCCATTTCCTGCAAACAAAATTGAAGTAGCTGGTTTCCTTCTTCTCTTCTTTTCAATTTCCTTCTTCCCTTATTTTCTTTCTCTTCATTTTCTACAATAATTTATACAACAATCAAGAGAACAACACAATCCAAGAGCTAAAGCTTTGTTCAACATTCCAATTCAAAAATCATGTAAGTTTGGATTGATTCGTACCTGCATTTCAATTTCAATTTCAATTTCAATTTCATACAATATCGGCATATGTGTAAGATGATGGATACTTGATATATATGTGAAATGCAAATGAAATTAGCTTAGTTACCAATAATTTTGAACCTAAAAAACTCATTGGAACTCGCATTATCATTGAAAATACTGTAAACCAATACGCCTTTGCAATTCCCAACACTTATCGTGTTGTCTGTTGAGCGATTTTCGCAAGTGCACGGTTTCGCTTGTCGTAATAAAAAGATATCGATCCCACATGGAACGTTTTTTCACAAAAACTTATTTTGATACCGTTTAAATACGTCTTTAGGTTTATATTATAGAAAATCGTTTAATTGAATTGGATTGTGATGAATTGAATTAACATGAATCAGATTAGAACTTTATGTTAGAAATTTAGAAATCAATTCTGTCTTGAGATTGGATTACAAAACAGAAACTTTTAGCGTTTAAAGTAAGAAAAGCGTTAAACTCATTTGCATTAAGCAAAGATATCAACTTAAACATTGTAAAGATTATAAGTGTGTAACAAAAGGTAAATTCCTTCAATTAAAAGGCTTTGAACCGTAGAAATCTCTCTGGTTCGGAGTAGATTTCTACCTTAATCAAATTGATATTTATTTCCGATAAACCGACCTAACGATCATATCATCCGTAAATATTAATTCTTTCAAGTGTTCAACAAAGTTTCCTTGTAACTATGTGAATTAAATACATTTTAATGAAAACACCAGAATCTTACTTCGAAGAAATTATCAAAGTAACTACAGAAAGGTATATTGAATTGCGTAAACTTTTCTTATAGAATTTGTGAATCAATACAAGTTAACAGAGAAAAGAAAACATGGTAAGCATTCTAACTAATTTGAGTTCCGGGTTGTCAATCCTTTCCTTAAACTTCGTTGGAGTTTGTCGGGCTCTAGTGTCGCCTCCGCTGCTTGATCTTCTCGTTGAATCTTCAGAATAGAGATTGTTTGTCTTCTACCGAAATGAAAACTCGTCTTCGAATCAATTCTTAATCTAAACTTAATTGTTACTGTGTTTGTAAGAAATCTAAGAACAATTTGTGTACATCAGATTGCTTTTACAAAATCGAAATCTAACTCTGAATCGTTTCTGACTCAGAATTTCTACATAAATTCTGCTCTCTAATCTTAATTAATCTAACTCTTTTCAACTCTGAAATCAACTCTTTATTTATAGATGTTGAAGAGTCGTGTTTAAGGGTCGTGTCCGCTTTGAAGAGACGTTTCTTTCCACCCAAACAGACGCGCTTCTTGGAATTAAAACATGTGTATTTGGTGCTAAAAAATCTGCTGATCCTACCGAGATTTCAGAATCTCTGCCGAGATGTGGGTAGCAGTTTTTATTCTTCAGAATGAACAGGTCAAGTACCTAAAGAGGGCGTGTCGCGATCGAGATTTGGGAATCTCGGTCGCGACATGGGATGATCCTCCCAGTTCTGACTTCGTTCCTGCCTCCTCGTATCGGTGCGCTGAATTTCTCATCCTTTTGGCTCGTAACTTAGGGTTTTTCCTTTGTTTTTGATCCGTTTTCGCTCCTATTTGGATTTTACCAAATATTTAGGTACCTTGCATCAAAGAAACATATTCGGACGTAAAAATACTCTAAATATATATATAAATAGCACAATTTTATGACAAAATTGACGTGAATATTAATGATATTTTAGGTATATTTTGGGCTTAACATTGTCGTATTGCAGTGTTGCGACCTAATGTGACAATGGAGAAGTGATTTCAATATTGTTGTGTTATATTATAACGCGACAAACTTCAGTAGCCAGTAGACTATCGCGTTGTCGCATTTAGATCATAACGCAACAAACTGTAATGTTTAACAGACTGTCATGTTGTCGTGTTTAGATCATAACGCGACAATATGTAATGTTTAAAATATTATCGTGTTGCCGCGTTATATCATAATGCGACAATATCTATTGTTTAAAATATTTTCGCGTTATGTTTGTTAGTGTGTGCTTTTTTTTGTGAAATACAAAATTATGTTGACTGGAACTGTTTTATGTATGCTATCATGGCACAAACATTGGAAAATCGTTCGAGATAGTATGACATGCGTGGACGGTCCATCGAAGTTGTTCTGTTTTGCAACTAACATCGATATGCAAAAGTTAAAAGAGAAACTTTACACTTTAATAGGTGTTGATCCGGCCTCATTTGACCTACATATGTCCATATAGTCGGCATATGGTCCAAACAAAGTTCGTGGAAGAGTAGCACCAATTGAAGATGACGATGTTATGTGTTTTATAGACTATTGTCGTATGAATCTGAACAATTTGATTCCTTGATATGCTACTTTTATACCATGAAGAAATGATGAAAGAATAGACATACAACGTAAGGAGACGAGGAAGCCCCAAGAAGAAGAGACACTGCCAAAAGTTGTGCCTGCTCAATCAAGTTATGTTTCTACACACGAATTTGACACCCGTGGATTAGATAATATAACGGAAAATCAATTTTGGAATGGTGATTATGGTTATGATGGTTACGATCACAATAATGGTTATGATCTATATCCGGTGATGATTGTGTCGATGATTATGATGGTGAAGAAGTTCAAAAGGAAGTACCTATACGACAGAGTGGAGCTAGTGGTGTCAAAAGAGAGCCATGAGTTGATCATGTCCCGAAATCTACTGAGGATGATTAAAAAAGGCAAAGAAGAATGAATAATCCATTGCGGTGGATTCTAGAGGCCCTTGAGGCACCCGTGTTGGCTATCGAAAAGCTTGCAGATGAAGGTGCCTTCACTTTAAAGGTACTTGGACTATCGAATTTATGGCATACGGGTACATGAAGTTTATCTCTATTTTTTTTTTTTTGTTTTTTTTTTTGCTGCCTTCTGATAATGCTGGATATATAATGTTGTCATGTTGCCGCGTTAACAATTAACCAGATAAAAATTAAGGAATAAAATATGCCGCATTGTCGTGTTTTCATATAACGCGACAGATAACATAAGCTAAACTATGTCGTGTTGTCATATAACGTGACGTAATATATAAACTATTCTTTATCGCGTTGTCACATTTTCATATAACACGACAAATAACATAAACTAAACTATGTCACATTGTCGCATTGTCTCATTAAATGTAACACAGAATATTTTAGCTTATGTTATCTGTTTTGTTATTTTCAACAGACGCCATTATTATCGCAGCAATAGCAAACGACGCCTGTAAATCCATCTATTTCCACATATAACCATCGCAAAACGGGTTTTTATAACACATTGTCTAAATTTGCAGTAAAATCATATAACTATACAATAATGTACTGTATGAAACGAAACGATGAAGATTATTTACCTTTCATTTTCTACGGGCTTCGTTTTTCTTCCTACCCATAATAACGATGATGTACATTACTTGTTTCTGGTGGAGAGATGTTGCCGGAGGTTCTATTCGTGGTGAAATCGCCTGCAAATCATTCTCTCTTCACTGTTCCGTTTCCCGCTTCTACTATCGATTGTTTAAAGAGATGAGGAATGGGAAATGTGAGGGTATTTTTGTCCAAATGAGGTTAAAGTGTCTAAATTTGTAAGAAGTTGAAGAAGTAGTCTTAATATGTAAATGAACTTTCAAATTGGCCCAAATTAGTAATTAACCCTTTTTAGGACTATTTCCCTAAACTTTCTTTCTAACCTAAAAGGCTCTCCAGTAAAAGCTCCCCCTCTTTTTTTCTCTTGATGTTCGAAAATTACTTCTTTTCTCTTTCTATTTTTCTTCTTTCTTTGTTTTCTGTCTCTAAATCTTGCTTTTTTCATGTGTCTTTTGCTCTCTAAATCTTGCTCTTTCTTTCTCTCTTGTTGTTGTCCTCTTTTAGGCATTGAGCTCCTCTATTTATAGTTTGACTTCATTATGGATGTAGTTGCCTTGGCATGGGTGTAATTGGCTCCTTGTCCTCAAACATAAACTCCTTTTCAATCATGCATTTGTCTTTTAACTCTGGGTTTCCGCATGATTTGTTTCATATAATTGAGAAAATTGGCTTGGAATGGCCTCTTTTACTTTTGGATTTGTGAACCCATAATGTTGTCCAATCTTGGTGATTAGAATAATTTTTCAGATTTGAATTTTGAATCATTGCTTTGGAATTTCATTCAAGATTTGAATTGAGGTTTAATTTGAGTTGGGTTAGGAATTCTGTAAAAACAAAAAGATAGTAAACTGAGATTAGTTTTACAAATGTCATTATTTATTAAAAGACTTTAATTTATTTTGTTTTGCTTCTAACTCTTATCTAATGATTTGATTTATATATTATTTATTAATTCATTTATCATTAATTAAATTTAAAAGTAGATTATATTCTAAACATATAGTAAATTACATACATGGTGTACAATCTCTGTCATTTTTCATACTTTAATGTACAACCTTTTGGTGACTTCCTACTAAAGTATATAACCGGTAATTGTGACTGGTCAATGCGCCACGTCAGCAATTTGAACTTCTTAAAAGTTAAAAGTTGACCGGTCAACGTGTTATGTCAGCAATTTTAACTTTTAGGGAGGTCAAATTGCGGACATGAGGCGTTGACATGTCATAATTACTAGTTGTACATTTTAGTGTAAGGTCACGAAAAAGTTGTACAATTTTATATGCAAAAATGAAAGTTATACACCAAAGTGTAAAAAATAACAAAAGTTGTACATCACATATTTAATTTACCCTCTAAACATAGTATATAATCAAAAATTATTTTTAAAGCTATATGAATATATAAATGTAGCAATTAATTTTGTAATCATAACTTATATTTAGACTATAAATATTTTTCTAATAGAATTCCATAACTAATGAATTAAAATTGGAAAATTAATCTAACCATTTAGATACAAATTGAACTTAACTAATAAATTTGAAACTTAATAATTTCAAACCATATTTAGAACACAACACATTGCACCTTAAATATAATTTATAACTTGAAAAATATATTTTCTATTTCAATGAATTACACCTTGAATATAATTTGAGATATGATGAATTGATATAATAAAATCTAATTTTCCTGATAAATTATATGTGTGATGGAAATATGTGTTGCGAATTTATTAGAATTTCAAATATAATCAGTTAAATTTTGAAAAATCCACTCGAACAAAATTGAACTGGTTTGAATGTCTTCGCAAACGGGCATTCTCCGCTGATTTTGATTTGAATGTGTTTGCAAACAGGCATTCTCCGTTGATTTTGAATTGATTTGAATGTCTTTGCAAACGGGCATTCTCTGTGGATTTTGATTTCAATGTCTTCACAAATAGACATTCTCCGTTGATTTTGATTTGAATGTCTTCGCAAACAAGCATTCTCCGTTGATTTTTATTTGAATGTCTTCGTAAACGGGCATTCTCTGTTGATTTTGGACTAATTTAAATGACTTTACAAACAGGCATTTTTCATTTTAAATGGCTTGAGACTGAGCATTCTCCAGTTTTGAATGGCTTCGCAAATGAGCATTCTCTGTTGATTTTGGACTGATTTGAATGGTTGTGCAAGCGGGCATTGCTTTTTGGATTTTATGAAATATTGACGGTTAATATGATTGTTGCCGATATTGGAATGATATGAATAGGTGATGCTCCAAACAGATGTTCCCTATCCATTCCCTCCCTTTGGTGTTGATTTTTATTATCATTATTATTATTAAAAAATGTTAAGATAAAACATGTAAGTCTTAAAATATAAGAGAAAAAAAAATCAACTCATCAAAATAAATAGGCTTAAAGCATTATTTGGCCCCTAATCTATCCAAAATTATGTCATTTGGGCCCTGATCTAGTATTTGATCACATTTGGCCCTTGACCTATTCCATTTGATGAAATTTCACCCAATTTATATGTGTACTTAACAAAATCGTTATCTCATTGATAAATAACGATATTTTGACACTTAAACTTGAAACGTGATATTTCTTAAAGTTTTTTTTCACATTATTTGGAAATAATTAATTAGATTAAAAAAGAAAAAAAAACAAAAAACAAATCCTAAACTAAAATCTATTAAATTCAAGTGTCAAAATTTCGTTACTTATCAATGAGATAATGATTCGGTTAAGTTTGAATCCAAATTGGGTGAAAGTTCACCAATTTGGGATAGATCAGTGGCCAAATGTGACCAAATAATAGGTGAGGGGCCAAATGATAAAATTTTAGATAGATCATAGACCAAATAGTGCTTTAAGCCAAATAAATATAAAGTTGAATTGTTATGTATTACAATTCATATTAAATATATAATAAAAAATTCAATAGACAATAACTCAATCCGTTAAAAAAATTCATACAATATTTTAGAGACCCCAAGGCAGTATCTTAGGTCAATTTATTTTAAATTTGGAGAATAAAAGATTTAAAATATTTTAAATCGATTCAGTTTAATTCAGATTTAAGGAGGGACTAAAATATTTTGAATTAAATTGATTTAATTTAGATTTAAACAAATTGAATGTATATGAAATTGTTCAATTCAACATACATATAACATATACCTAAAAGCACAAGTAAGAAATTCAATTTGGTATATATGTAAAGTAAAATAAATTATGAATATTATTAATATATATAGAAAATATTGCCCTAAAAAATCAAAATTAATCGCATTTACCTATTCTATTTTAAAGTGAGAAATTAATAAATATTACCTTAAAAATTAAACATAAATTATATGAAAATAAAAATTAATCATGTATTTAATTTGACCAATTAATATCAAATTTAAACTAATTGATTTACAATATTGCAAATTAAATTGGTTAAACTAAACGAATTGACTAATGAAAATTATACCAAAGAAAATAAATTAACATAAGCTAAAACATTCTAATTAACCTAATTATTATTTTTTTTTTAAAAACAAAATCCCATTTTATTGAACCAAGTCGGAATCTAATACATCGATGATAAACGGAGGTGAAAAAACCCACTCTCATCGTACAGAGATAGAGCTAACAGCTGCCCTCGCCCAGTTGGGAGTACTAGAGTTTATAAAGTCAAATTTAGACGATTAGTCAAATTTTATAAAGTCTCAAATTCGAGTCGAGTAAGACTTTTATAAATTTACAATATAGCAATAATCTTGTTAATTTAGAATAAAAAAAGGAAGTTCAAAGTTACCTAAAACTATCTCATGATTTATGGCAATCAACCATTATTATAATTGATATTCCTTTTTTCATCCCCTCCCCTCCTCTCCTCTATCTATAAATATAAAGAATGATTTGTTTCATTGTAATATATAAGAAAACCATATATTTTTACTCTTAAAATTGAAAATGGATAGGTATGGGATTCACAAGCGGAAACATGGTGATAGTGGACTCAAGAGTTTGAATAAGATAAACATGGACACTAAGAACCGGAGAATCATTTCGTTTGTACCCAAACCCGTGCAGGACAGAGGCGCCTCGCCTACTCCTCCCTCACAGACCCAAGCACACGGTGGTGGTCTGCTCTTTAAGTTTTTCGGTAGAGCCAACATGTTATTGGTTTCTTTCTTCTCCAAATCTCAATCTGAGAATGTAAGCACTCTTATTTTGTGTGAAATAGAAAATAAAAAAAATAGAATATTGTTTGATATATAAAATAGAAAATTGATGATAAATCTTTACATGTAAAGTGTAAAAAAGGATAAGGGGCAAAATAAAATATTAATTAGCTATAAAAATTAGTATTTGTATAATATCTGACTCACCCTTATAGAACAATTGAGTTTTGTTTGTGAATCTGATGATTTTGATTTTGACGAAAATTAAAATACATGAGCTAAATGTGCCAAAAAAGAAGTATATAATCTTTATCTTTTTCCAAGTGTTTAATACTCATTTGTTTCTTTGCCCATATTTAAGCCATGTTTAAGCCTCAAAATCTAAAGGTTATTTATAAGTACTAGACCTTCAGTATAAACACCTTGACATTAAAATAGTTGTCTGATTAAAAGATTGTATGTTGCTGTTTCTCCTTTGTTTGTTTGTTTGGAGGGCTTCTAATCTAAGGGCTTCTAATAAATTGAGTTATTTACTGTTACAATCATGACAACATAATTTTACAAGTGTTCTGTACTGAATTCTTTTAGTAATTAATATCCCAATTGACTCTTGGCTGCAAATGGAATTATAATCTTACCTTTTACCAAGTGTTTAATACAATTCAGAAATGAAATAGTTGTTTCCCCTTTATTTTTATTTTATGTATTATATGGATGATTAAGGCATTCAATTTTCATGCTGTTTCAACAGCCATTGCCAGCCCCTACATGTCCTGGTGCCTTAGTACAGGATCAGAGAACAAACAGATTTGTGCTTCATACTTTCCCCCCGAACCCCATATTCTAGAACCATCACAAATTCATTTCAACAGACTTTAAAACAGGTAATTTTTGTTATTTTGTTGATTAAGTTTATGGGTTTATTATTCTTATTGTCGGACTGACTCTTTGTTGGACTGCATGCATATATTATATAGGTACATTCAAAGAAGACCAAAGCATTAAATGCTTACCACGGATCTGTGGGACCCATTCGTAGGCTGCGGCATAAGTTTCATGTTGAAACTCTCTCTAGAGGATCAGTGAATTTAAACTGTCCTAAAAAGGACTACTGGAGTAGTAATTCAGAGGCCTTATTTTCTGCTCCAAAGCAAAATCTGGAAAATGGACCAATAGATAGTCAGTGTACTAAGCCACAACACACTGAAATCTTTACTCCAGGAGTCCCTGCCCAATCTAGCCTTGTGGCTCGAAAAATATTAGAGCACATTGATACTCTTATAGATAAGCCTGTTGAGTTGCGGCCATGGAAGAAACAGAAGCAGCAGGAGTCTGGTAATAAGGTGAATGCAGTGGCAACAGCTTCAGATATAAAAGTTGCCACTGCATTAACACATGGCCATTACGCACAAAATTTGAATGCTCAACACAAGGGTGCAAATGAGGTTTGTATTTCCTATTTTATTATTTATGCATAACATCTTTTAGGATTTGTTTGTACTCAAGTTTTGATCCTCACTAATTATCCTACAGGATTCTGCTTCCCAACAGAAGATTCCTCCGCCTACAACTTCCACTGCAAAACCAATGTTACTTGATAATAGCTTGGTTTCTGCAGCTTCTTCTGAGCCACCCACAGCATCTTTCTCACTCACAGTCCCATCTTTCTCTTTCTCTTTAATGAGTAGTGAAGAAGAAGATGATGCATCAGGCATTGATATTGCCAGTTTCCCAGTTTCTGCAGCTTCTTCTGAGCCTGAGCCAGTGACAGTGACACCAACTTTCTCACTCACAGTCCCGTCTTTCTCTTTCTCTTCAACAAGCAGTGAAGACGAAGAAGATGATGCATCATCCTTGGGATTTACTTTCCCTATTTTTGTAGCTTCATCCGACTCTGAGCCACCGACACCAAAATTCTGTGTATGGAGAGAGAGAGGGATCATCAGTCCGGTCTGACAGTGAAGAAGATGATGCATCTTCCTCTTTGACGAGCAGTGAAGAACATGATCGTCGCAATGTTCATGTTCCCTGTAAAAAGAGAAGATTCAATTAGTTAGAGAAATTTAAACTTGTAAATATGTATAATTAATATATATTTTTTCTTATGCAACAAAAAAGCACAAGTCTTATAATCTAAAGAATATCCATTTTGACTTAAACAAACAGTAGTACATAACTGATAGATAAGCATAGGTTTAGTTGTCTCTTATAAGTCTGCTATCAATTGTCGTGATAGTTCGAAAATAGCAACCAGACTCATCCCTGCAAGTTAAAGTTTGGTCGAAGAAATCAACATAACAATTGAAAATTGAAGGAGAATTACAAAATAACGCAAAACTCATATCTGATCTATAATTTATTCAAAGTGAACATAAAACCCCAAACCAGCCAAACATCGGGGTGAAACGATGTTATTATGCAAAGCAAACTGAAGCATAATTAATGGTTAAAAATTAATAGCTGCATAGATAAGGGAAAATTAATTGTTACGGCATAATTGCTCGAATAAGAATCTAGAAAAACTTTAAGAACTAAAAATTGCAGCAAGTAAAAGGGGAAGAAGAAGTTGAAGAATTAACTTACAACAAATAGACAAAGAATCGTAAACACTTTATCATATACACAATCTTAAATATAATTATAATACTCTGTTTATATTTATCAAAAATCTTGAAAATTTTAGTTGAGACCAAACACAATGATTGTTACCATGACAGGATAAAACATAAAAGAAGTTAGTATTAGGATTAGCAGCTGCAAGTTAGTGAGTTGGATCTGAATAAGCAAAGCACCTTAGATTACGTTGTTAAAAATGGAATACTAGATTGTGTCTCATAAAAATCTCACAGTAACAACATCTAGGCATGAAATAAAGCACGAAATAATAGCAGAGTGAACTTATTTGAACGGAAATAACAACTCTAACCCTTGAACCCTTCAAAAAATTTCAGTTCTTTCACAGTGCAGGTTTAATAACCATGGAATTTTCTTCAAATATATTTAAGTAAAAGTTTCGAAATGAGGGGTAAAGGTTGGCGAATCCACCAACAAGGACAATTCCGAATTGACAATTTAGAGTAGGCATATTTTTTAGCGGTTCAGAACCATAACATATAAACACAGCATTGTTTCAGATATAGCTGGCTCAAAAGATTTTCTTTTTAATGTGAATTAAAAAATTTGGACCAATTACAAACTAGATAATGTAAGTCCATCACATTTAAAAAGCATACCTGAAGTCCCGGATCCTCCTACCATGAACCTCAAAAATTCCAAGTGCCCCATTTACTAGTGCAAATGCAAAGCTTTCTGCCATATCATCCTGAGATGCATCTGAACCTGCTGCTAATGCACATAAGAACTTTTGTTTTTAACATAATGTGAACAAATACTATGAAAGAGCAATCACTGATTCATCTCACACTTCAACATATAAGTTTTTTTTTCTTTTAAAGAAAAACTCACCAGGCTCTGATGAAACTGCAGGATTGGACGCTACATCTGGTGATATTGGCTGCTGATCTTTGGAGGATCATGATAATTGCCTAGAAAGACCAGGTGGAACTGGGCGTGGAACTGTTGGAAGAGTCCATTCCAATACCGTGAATGGAAGAGCTAATGATCTAAGCTACATTGAGATATAAAGCGTAGTAATTATCTAAAACAAAAGGCAAATAATTCAAATCACAAGAAAAATATAACTGAGAATTCAACCATACTGTTAGGCCCAAAAAAGAGTTGAGGTCACTTCTATTAATTTGGCAACACAAAAATATACATTGGTATGCCATCACATTCAATGAACAGCGACATCATATGTGAAAATAAATAGAATTGTTTTACAAAAAAATTCACGACACATCCCTAATTACAATCAGTAAATAAACAATGAACTAAATATTGAAGGCTACAGAAAATAGCCTAATGAAAGTGGATCCTACTTGTTTTACGAACATTTTATGAGAAAGGGACTCTTTATATTCATATTTGAGTATATATACATATATATACACAAAAAGAGCATACTTTCTTCAGCACAATTATCTAAATGTTAAGTTCAAAGCAAGTAATCAATAATAAGCAATGGGAAAATAATACAGCTTTCTAACAATTCTGAAACAGTCTACAAGCATTGACACTAGCAAACTCCATTGAAAGCAAGAGAGTGGATCCTTATTATTTCATCGACTAAAGTAACAGAACCATCTGCACAAAAACAAGGTGCACGTTTTCCATCCAATTTAATACAGCACATTGATGAATTCCTTCCTGAGATATATTAAAATCAACTACTAAAGATGCATACCTTTCATCAAATAAATTCTGCACTGCTGTATAAGGGCGGCCCGGTGCATTACGCGTCCCCGCTAAGCGAGGGTTCCGGAGAGGGGTCCCACCACAAGGGTGTATTGGGGGCAAGCCGTCCCTTACCCCGTGACCTTCGGTCACACGACGACAACGTTTTACCGTTGCGCCAAGGCTGGATGAGAACAAAAAATTATTGAAGAATGATTCAAAGTCTTAGTTGATTTCAGTTATCTGTAATGTTGTAGTGGGTCTGTTGGTCTTAGTGGTTAAAGTAGTGGGTCTGTTTTTTATGTATTTTTTAATTAATCAGTTTTCATATGTTAGTCGAGTCTTTCAGTGGGTGGTTTAAATTCAGTCAGTTACGTTTTGTAAGCCTATATGTTTTTCTGCAGTTTCTCAATTGATATAGAACTGATTCAGTTTCTTGGTCTCTATTTTCTTTTATCTCTGTTATTTTCCCAACAAATTTGGTATCAGAGCCGAGGTTCGAGTTGAGTGTAAACAAGTGAGTTGAGTTGAGTGAAACATAGAGAGAAATACAGATGGGCAGCAATGGCAATGCAATGAGTGGATCACAACCACTCATTCCCATCTTCAAAGGAGAAGGTTATGAATTCTGGAGTATTCGTATGAAAACTCTACTCAGATCTCAAGATCTTTGGGACTTTGTAGAACACGGGTACACAGAATCTGACGATGAAAACAAGCAGCGAGAGACCAAGAAGAAAGATTCCAAGGCGTTGGTAATCATTCAACAGGCAGTTCATGACAGTGTCTTCTCACGAATTGCATCAGCAACAACATCGAAGCAAGCTTGGTCCATTTTGCAGAAGGAATTTCAAGGAGATTCAAAAGTTCTTGTGGTGAAATTGCAATCACTTAGGCGTGATTTTGAAACCTTGATGATGAAGAATGGAGAATCAATTGCTGATTTTCTGTCAAAAACAATGGAAATAATCAGCCAAATGCGATCCTATGGAGAGAAAATTACTGACCAGACCATCATTGAGAAAGTACTTCGAAGCTTGACTCAAAAATTTGATCATGTTGTAGCAGCCATAGAAGAATCTAAGGATTTGTCGATCTTTTCTTTTGATGAACTGATGGGGTCTTTGCAAGCACATGAGTCAAGAATCAATCGATCACTTGAAAAGAATGAAGAGAAGTCATTTCAAGTGAAGGATGCAGCCACCAGAGTTGCAGAAAGTGACAATTCAACAAGTAGGGGCCGTGGAAGAGGTGGATTCCGTGGTCGCGGTCGTGGTCGTATTAATGGAAGAGGCAGGGGTCGGACAGTTTGCGGAGCAAAGAAATAACAAGAGTAGTGTTCAATGCTATCACTGTAGGAAGTATGGTCATAAGAAAGCTGATTGTTGGTACAAAGACCAGCAAGTGAATTATGTTGCAGAGACTGAAGAGGAAAATAACAAGCTTTTTATGACACATTATGTTTCGAACAATAAGCCAAGCAAAGTGTGGTTCGTGGATAGCGGTTGTTCAAAGGGATGAAATCCTTGTTCAAAGAGCTTGATGAGACGCAGAAGTTGAAGGTGCAGCTTTGCAATGCGAAGGAAATGCAAGTTGAAGGAAAAGGTACAGTAGGCATGGAAACTACTCATGGTAATGTAAAACTCTTGCATAATGTTCAATATGTACCTGATCTGGAGTATAATTTGTTGAGTGTTGGGCAATTAATGGTTACTGGATATTCCATCTTATTTGAGAATGACGCATGTGTAATCAAGGACAAACACTCAGGTCATACGTTGATTAATATCAATATGACTCAAAATAAAATGTTTGCATTGGAAGTCTCAAGCATGGAGAACTTTGTTTTTGCTGCCACTGAAAAGAGTGACTCAAAGCTATGGCATTTGCGATACGGGCATCTCAACATGAAAGGACTGAAGTTGCTAAGTGAAAGAGGTATGGTTTCTGGACTACCAAAAATTGATTCCATTGAATTATGTGAAGGATGCATTTATGGGAAACAAACTAGAAAGTCATTTCCGATTGGAAAGGCTTGGAGAGCCTCAAGATGCCTTGAATTAATACATGCTGATTTATGTGGGCCTATGCAAACTAAATCTTTTGGTGGAAGTCGTTATTTCTTGCTGTTTATAGATGATTACAGTCGAATGAGTTGGGTTTACTTTTTGGAAAGGAAGTCAGAAACTTTTGAAAGCTTCCAAAAATTCAAGGCCCTGACAGAAAACCAAAGTGGATGCCGTATCAAAGTTCTTCGCACAGACAGAGGAGGAGAGTTCATGTCCGGAGAATTTAATCTTTTTTGTGAAGAGAAGGGTATTCATAGGGAGTTAACAGCTCCTTACACTCCAGAGCAAAACGGAGTTGCTGAGCGGAAAAACAGAACCGTTGTGGAGATGGCAAGAAGCATGTTACAGGCAAAAGGATTGTCAAACCAATTTTGGGCGGAAGCTGTTGCAACATCAGTTTATTTGCTGAATCTCTCACCAACAAGGGCTGTTATGAATAAAACTCCATATGAGGCATGGTGCGGTAGGAGACCATCTGTGAGCCATCTACGCATTTTTGGGTGTGTTGCTTATGCTTTGGTAAATTCTCAATCTCGTCAAAAGCTTGATGAAAAATCTGAAAAATGCATTTTTATTGGCTATTGTACTCAATCCAAAGCATACAGATTGTATAATCCTCTTAGTGGCAAGTTTTTAATCAGAAGAGATGTTATATTTGATGAGAAGATAAGTTGGGATTGCAATGAAGAGGAAGTGCAACAACAAATCCCTATGCCAGTTGGAGTTTCTCAAGATGAAGGGCAAGAACCAACACCTACAAGTGCATCCATTGGTTCCTCCATGGAATCAGCAAGCTCTCCACAAAGAGGAAATTGCAGAAATTCTCCAAATGTAGATGAGAACATTTCAGATGAGCCAATTTCAGCCCAGAAAGCCAAATCCTAAATATACTAACGACATTTATTCATCTTGTCAATTTGCTCTTGTTGCTTCAGATCCTCAACAGTATGTAGAAAGAATGGCAGATTGCAATGGTGGAAGAAATGAAGGCTATCGAAAGGAATGGAACATGGGAGATGGTAGACTTACCAGAAGATAAAAATGCAATTGGATTGAAGTGGGTGTTCAAAACCAAGTTTGCTGCAGATGGGAGCATACAAAAGCACAAAGCTCGTCTTGTGGCGAAAGGATATGCACAAGAATATGGTGTTGATTTTGAAGAAACCTTTTCTCCAGTAGCTCGGTTTGAAACTGTGAGGCTTGTTTTAGCAATAACTGCACAAATGCAATGGTCTGTGTATCAATTCGATGTCAAGTCAGCGTTCCTAAATGGAGATTTGCAGGAAGAGGTTTATGTCACTCAACCAGAAGGTTTCATAAAGGAAGGAGAAGAAAAGAAGGTGTACAAGCTTAAAAAGGCTTTATATGGACTGAAGCAGGCTCCGCGAGCTTGGTATGCAAAGATTGATGGGTATTTTCAGAAAAAGGGATACATGAGAAGTGAGAATGAACCCACCTTGTATGTGAAAAAGGGAGGTAACAATGATTTTATCATTGTTTGTCTTTATGTTGATGATATCATTTACACTAGTTCCTCTGATTCTCTTGTGGACGAGTTTAAATCTCAAATGAAGAATGAATTTGAGATGTCAGACATGGGTTTATTACACTATTTCCTTGGTCTTGAAGTTCATCAAGCTGAAGATGGAATTTTCATTGCACAAAGGAAATATGCTAGGGACATCCTCAACAAATTTGGCTTGTTTAATTGCAAACCAGCAGCTACGCCAATGAATTTTAATGAGAAGCTACAACTTGCAGATGGAGAAGAAATGGCAGATGCTTGCAGGTTTAGAAGCCTTGTTGGAGGCTTAATTTATTTAACTCACACCAGACCCGACATTGCATTTCCAGTTGGTTTTATTTCCAGGTTTATACAGCAGCCTTCCAAGATTCATTTTGGAGCAGCAAAGCGGGTCTTGCGATATATTGCTGGAACTATGGAGCACGGAATTTGGTACTCTAAAAGTTCTAGTTTCAAGTTGTGCGGGTTTACGGACAGCGATTGGGCAACATCATTGGATGATAGAAGAAGCATTTCAGCAAATGTTTTCACTCTAGGATCAGGAGTGATCACATGGAGCTCAAAGAAGCAAGCTACGGTAGCACTGTCATCTTCAGAAGCTGAGTATGTAGCAGCAACTTCAGCAGCTTGTCAAGCCATCTGGTTAAGAAGAATGTTAGCTGAACTTCAACAAGAGCAAGAGGGAGCAACAGTGATATTTTGTGATAATCAAGCAACAATTGCCATGACAAAGAATCCAGCATTCCATAGCCGAACTAAACATATTGATATACGTCTTCATTTTATTCGTGATTTAGTTGCAAAGAAAGAGATAACGCTGCAGTATTGTAGCACTCATGAGAACTTGGCTGACGTACTGACAAAGTCCTTATCACAGGAAAAATTCTGCTATTTGAGATCTTTGCTTGGAGTATGCAACTTTGAATCAAGAGGGGATATTGAAGAATGATTCAAAGTCTTAGTTGATTTCAGTTATCTGTAATGTTGTAGTGGGTCTGTTGGTCTTAGTGATTAAAGTAGTGGGTCTGTTTTTTATGTATTTTTTAATTAATCAGTTTTCATATGTTAGTGGAGTCTTTTAGTGGGTGGTTTAAATTCAGTCAGTTACGTTTTGTAAGCCTATATATATAGGCATGTTTTTCTGCAGTTTCTCCATTGATATAGAACTGATTCAGTTTCTTGGTCTCTATTTTCTTTTATCTCTGTTATTTTCCCAACAAAAATTGGAACAAAAAATCTGAAGTATAAATTTAAAATTTGCATCCTGATGCTGAGTTCAAAATATACTTGATAATGACTCGATGAGTCTTACCTTGACCCGTTTGAGTAGGAATTCAATTTCCATGGTTCTAATTTCCCAGAAGCATTTGAAACAAATTATTGACTGTTGAGAATTACTACAGAAAAAAGTGAAGACACTAAGTAAGTTCCTAATTGGTTTCTACCTCTTCCCCAAAAAGAAGACCAACGGTAGAAAGGATGGAGTGTCTAAAACCATTATACAAAGAGTCGAAGAAGGAGAAAACCCTTGGCAACATCAACTTCACTGAATATGCGAAAGAAAGAATCATATGTGTCTCAACAAACAGCCAAGGAAAGCGAAGTAAATACCTGAAATTGAATGAGCAGATGAAGCTTCTACTGTTAGAAGTCGACTGCGTTGGCTTAGGATTTTCGATTTCGAGCTACACACAATGCAGCTCCATTTGAATTCGAAGGTGAAACTGAGAGGAAATGAGAATAAGAGAAGAGAAAGCAAATTGGAGAGACTGAGCTGAGGAGAGAATCGCAGGAGAGAACGTCTTTGGTGCTGATATTTGTGTTCATTTGCTTAAATGTTTTGATATCGGGAAAATTACAAATCTAGGTCAAATGGGATGTCCATTTACATTTTAAGACCCATTATCAACCAACTAATATATATAGACTTATTCATTTCGAAATACCCACAATACCCTTCATATATATATATAAGAAACTAACTCAGCTCCCACTCTCTCTTCTACGCAATCAGTCCCCTCTCTCTCTCTCTTGTAATCAGATCCTTCTTTATTGTAACACATCAATCCAAGCCCAAGCATTCTCATGTAAGTATGATGTTAGTTTCGTATGTTTAAATCGATTCTAGCTTGATGATGTTGTTTTTGAGTTTAGAAATTTGTAAAATCTGCACATGAAGTGATGCGCGCAGAAGAACGCGTAATTCACATATTATGATTTCGTTTCGCGAAATTGTGATATGCGAAGGTGATGGAAGGTTGTGTATACGTTTGTGCTTCGCATACCGTGTGTCCCAATACTTGGTTCGCATACTTCGCATATATTTCTATTTTGTGAAGTATGCGAAGTATGCGAACTCATTATGAGAAGTGTATGTAATTTCGTTATGTTATTACATTCTGTTAGGTCATTCATTTTTTTTTTGTTTATTATTGATAGAAGAATGTCAGCCCAGTTTGTATTGTGTGTGATCATGTGGAATGGACGGTGGAAAACAGTTGGTAAGGCCATGACATATGTGGGGGGTGAGAAGAAATTGCTGAAGATGTCACCGGGAATGAGCTTTGAAATGCTGCAAGAGATAGTATACACTACTGCTCATGTTGATCCAATATCATTTGATCTGCGTATGACTATGCAGTTAACTTATGGTCCAAACAAACTACCTGGGGCAGTAGTTCCGATTGTTGATTCAAGTGATGTTGAGTGTTTTTTAGATTATTGTCGGATGAAAACTGAGGATGTTACCCCACTATATGTTAATTTTGAGTCACGAACAATCCAACCGCGAGTCATGAAGGTAGAGAATGCTATTCATTCAAGCTGTGATGCAAATGCCACAGTTGAATTGGAAACAACCCCTGAAGTAGACAACACAACTGTTGAACGTCGAGCTCGTAGGCCAGGAAAAGAACCAATCACTGAGTGCAATATTGCATCCCACAATCCTGGGTTAGATGATATTAGCTCGAATCCGGTTTATCGTCCGGAGGAGCAGATGTACGACGATGACATTTGGGGTCATGATGACACAGAAGAAACGGTAAATGATGGACAACCTACCCCTCCGAGACAATCGAATTGCGAAGCTGTTCCCCAAAGCAGGGTATTGTCAGAGAATGTAGAAACATTAAGGAAGAGGAGTGATCCATTTCGATGGCTACCTAAGATCCATGATGCACCTAAGTTTACTATTGAAGATAGTTCATCGAAAGGGGTCGATGGTTTAAAGGTACACGACATGTTCTCCAACAAACGAGAATTGCAGGATGCACTAGGTAAATACGCAGTGAATAACAGGTTCGAATGGAAAGTGTACAAGTCTAACAAGTCCATGTTTGAGGTCAGATGTAGACATTCGGATGTTTGTAAATGGCGTGCTAGAGGAATTGCGATATCCAATTCAAGTATGTTTAGGCTCCGAAGAATGGATACAATGGAGAACCACACATGTTCTAGAGATCAAATGTTACCACATCACAGGCAAGCGGGGAAACGAGTGGCTGGCATACTACTTTCAGATAAGTTTGAAATCGAGGGTAGAGTGTTTAGACCAAAGGACATTGTGAAAGATTTTGAGACCAACTATAAAATAAACTTGTCATATATGCAGGCTTGGAGAGCTAGGAATTGGGCGATAGAAGATGTGATGGGTTCACCGGAAGAGTCATACATGTTGTTACCGGACTACTGTGAGACGTTGAAAGCATGCAACCCAGGTACGGTAACACATATTCAAACTGACGATGCTGATCATTTTCAGTACTTCTTTATGGCGTTTGGTCCTTCACTTAGAGCTTTTAAAGAACACATTCGCCCTGTCATTTGCGTTGATGGAGCCTTCCTAAAAGGTAAGTATCCAGGACAATTGTACATTGCAGTTGGGAAAGACGGTAATAACCAGATTTATCCTATCGCTTTTGGGGTTGGACCAAACGAGAGCAATGAGGCTTGGACTTGGTTTATGACCAAGCTCAAAGAATGTATTGGGGACATGGAGAATTTTGCCGTCATATCTGATAGGCACAAAGGAATTGACTATGCTGTGAATTTGGTGTTTCCAAATGCAATACATGGATGTTGTTGTCACCATTTGAAAATGAACCTGCAGGCCAAATTCAGGTCAGTTAGAAAGATAGGTGATGTGTACTGGGGAGCTGCTAAAGCTTACAGGGTTTCGGATTTCAACGAAGCATTCGCTCGACTACGTGAGCTACATGGCCCAGCAGCAGTATATCTAGAGCAAGCTGGTATCCAGAGATGGTCGCGTGCATATTTTCATATCGGTCGTTATAACATAATGACAACAAATATTGCTGAATCATGGAACGCGGTAATGGTTGAAGGAAGACGATTGCCTATCACAATGTTGGTAGAGTACATTAGAACTACTGTCCAACGATGGTTCTACGAAAGACAAGTAGCGGCTGGTAAATATTTTATACGTTGTCATATCTAGTAATTTAGATGATACATAAATACATTACCTTCATGTTTCCATTTACAGGAGCACGAGAACATCATCTGTCGAAGTTCGGTGAACGGAAGATGAAGAAACATGTTACGAAATCTATACCATGTACATTCTATGGAATAAACCAACACACATTTCAGATTGGGGACCGAGGGAAAGGGGGTATTGTTGACTTAAATGCAGGTACTTGCACGTGTAGGCAATGGCAACTTTCTCAATTTCCTTGTAAACATGTATGTAAAGTTGCATGCGTGAATCGACTAAGTAACGCATACCAATGGGTTGATAGATACTACACAAACAACGCAGTTAGATCAGCATACGCAGAGTGTATCTACCCCGTCGGACCGCAGGTGGAGTGGACAAATTGTGACCCTCCAAGGAAAGTGTACCCCCTCTAAGAGGTTCTGCTCCAGTTGGACGACCAAGAAGTCAGAACAGAAGACCGTCACAAGGTGAAAACCCATTGCCAAGGATATGTAGCCGATGTGGGAATAGCGGGCATAATAGGTTGAATTGTGACCGACCGTTGCCCTTTACAAGTCAAACCCCAAGTACAATAGCAAGTTCACGAAGTTCTAGGACTTCAAACAATTGATGCGGTTTGAATTTGTAAGCGCATGTATCCTTATGCCTTGTTAGATTAAATTATTGTAATGAATTTGTACGATGAAGCTTTGTTATGTTTTGTAAGATTATGTTTACTAATTCTGTAGATATGACATGGGCTAGTGGGTTATGTTTACTAATTTTGTATTCGTATTCAAATTAATGTACCACTTCGCGAATCCATGTATAACTTCGCGAAATCAGAGATATGCGAGTTCGCGAATACATGTTCATGTTCGCGAATTCAATGATATGCGAGCAGGGATCCTGGAGTACACGTGCATACTCGCGAATATACGTGTTCGCGGAGCAGGAAGTATTTTCACGAAGCGTATATACTTCGCATATACATTGTCACATGCGCGAATATGCGTGTTCGCGGAGCAGGAGGTATTTTCGCGAAACGTATATACTTCGCATATACATTGTCACATGCGCGAATATGAATAATGCGAGCTAATTGCCACACAAATATATGAACAACTTTGCAACAAAAAGGCACAATATATAACAAAATATACAAGATGTACAAAATATGTTCCACGTACCAATGGTACAACTCAAAATTTATACAGTTTGCCCTGGAAAATTTCAAGGACCATACGTAATCTAAGGAAATCTCCGTCATATGGGTCTACTTCATACACCTCCTGACCAGCTGTTAAAAGTTGAGAAAAAATGCACACCATCATCCCACAATCGTTCGATGATGTTCTCTGTTGTGGAGTGTCCGGTTGTCTTGATTTTCACCATTCCACCCTATGGTTTTGCCAATAGCATATGTAAGCACGGTCATGGGCCTCTCCAGTACTTGGGCAAGCTTCTCCTCACTGTCATTAGAAAGACAACTATCATATATGTACATGTGCATATTCGTTGTATTTAGCACTCCTAATATCCAGTGGTTTCCTTTGATGTTGAATGGCATGAATATTCGCTTCAAACCCTTCCATGATCTCATAAACATGTCATTTCTACCATTGATCGTATTACACACGTGTCCCATATCCGTATTATGTGTCAGCTGTATATATCCGGTGAATTGGCTATCACATGTAGTCCAGTCCGCATCTAAACCATTCTCGAACGATTGGCGTCGCAACAGATACAGGAATGCATCAATGTGCTAATTAAAAAATAAATATATACATAAGTCAAACACATGCTTCACAAACATATGCATCAGAAACAAACAAAACATAATATTTAAAAGCAATACCTCCCCGTCCCAATATTTTCCCGGTGTCTCAGCTTGTATGAACCATGGGATTTGCGGTTGTAGTGGTTTTGTCCCTTTAACGAGCCTTGACGACTTTTTGTTGCAATAATTCCTCCATACCTCATACGTCTTCAAATCGTCCTGATCAATCCGGACTGACCATGACGTAGGTAAAGAAGGTGCTCTAGGACCAGCGGGACTCTGTGATACGACAATATCCATGCACTGTTTTACCTTCTTAGTTCCCTTATTATTGGCTACCTTCTTAGTTACCTTCATAGCCACCTTCTTACACCTTTTTCCTTTCTTCCCCTCGGTGTAAGGTGTTGTCACGTGATGTGATCGCTTCCTTTCTCGCACCGGCCGTAACGGCTGAGGGTTATGCAGATCATCTATCACGGCTTGTGTGCTATCGGTTAAAGTGATAATTGCTTCCTGTCAAAACATAACGACCGAACACACTGTAAGGAACATATTCAAAGACAAATAATAAACTACATGTTTATAAACTATCGTATACCTTTTCAGGGAGCATCTCTTGTGGCTCCATGTCATCGCGGATTTCAATCACCATTCCACACTGCTCTTCCTTCCTCTCTCTCCCTCTTCTTTCTTATCCTCTCCACAATGCTCTTCCTTCTTATCTCCCTCTTTCTTCTTATCTACTCCATTATGATCTTCTTTCCCATCCCGGTCTTCATTCTTCTTTTGTTCTTCAATATGTTCTGCACCATGCTCTTCTACAATGTTCTCCTCCCCCACATCCCCACCTATTTCCCCCACGAAGTCAAAATTCGTATACATGTCACATCCAATACGATCTCCCATCCGATCTTCCTTACTCGCAGCCCTTAGCTCCGCCATCAGCTCCTCCTTCAACTCCACCCTCAACTCGTCCTTCAACTCTGCCCTCAACTCCTCCTTCAACTCCTCCTTCAACTCCACCTTCAACTCTGCCCTCAACTCCTTCTTCAACTCCACCCTCTCCCGCCTATTAGACTCACTGAACTCCGATCTCATCTTCCGCACCAATTCATCCGCCAATGAATCTTTAAGTTCCACTTTCAACATTTCAAATCTCTCCCGCATCCTTGCCTTCCTTTCTTCTTCCTCATTTGCATGTACATTCACGTCATTCTTCTTCTTACACCTCTTCTCGTTTCTAATTATGTCCTCCTCATCCATATCATCATACCCTTCCTCATTTGCATGTACATCCACGTCATTCTTCTTCTTACACCTCTTCTCGTTTCTAATTCTGTCCTCCTCATCCATATCATCATACTCTTCCTCCTCATTTTCCACATCCTCTTCGTCCTGATTACCTACAACATTCTCTTCCTCACTCTCTACCTCACGCTCTTCCTCATTTTTCTCCTCCTCTTCACTTAGCTCAGACCCCTTATAAGGTTCGAATAACGCATCAAGGTCAAGGTCTACGGCTTTCCCATCTAAATAATCCTTCATTGGCGCATACCAATCGCACTTTGCCTCGTCTTCCTCGATAGCAAGTTCAGATGATTGCACATCAGCTGACTGAACACATGAAAAATCAAACCCAACTCCATAAGCACACGTTACTTACATCCACAGCACACATTTATTCTGTACACAAGACATATGTACTTACCTTAAATATTTCTTCAGCTTCTAAGAAACTTATATTTTTTGCACTTATCCACCGACATATACGAGGGTACACGGTCTTTGGCCTCCTCAAATAGTATTTAGGGGGTGCACGCAGTACCTCCAGTATCCAAGCCTACCAAGTATTAAATACAAATCATTACAGTTCAAATCTAACATCAATTAAATCGCATGAATATAGGAAACATACTTGGAACGCCTGTGCTAATCCATGAAGCTGATATGGGACGGACTTCTTCTTTCCCACTTGCTTGTTGTTCGGGTCAAATGCCTTCTTCCTTCCTGGGATAGCCCGTCCCATCGTCTTGTACAGCACATCCCAAGCAGGCACAGCCCATGGAAACGAGTTAAATACAGTTGGGAAATCAGTTAGGTTGATGATGTTGTCATCAACCTTTTTCAATGGATCAGTTGTCAGTAGGAACCTATGTATAACGAACAACATAGCCATTGCCACTGCATCCTCATTATTTTTTTCCGCCCAATTAGTCTCTAAGAAGGTATCGAATATATCTTTGTGATTTATGCTCCCTCTACCTCTGAAGTAGAGATTCCTCAATCTGTTTTCCCTTTTATAGTTGCTCATCCGTTTAATAATTGGTAACGGATCACCTAGTCTCAATCCGGTTATGAGTGCAAATTCACGCTTACCGAATTTCACTTCAACACCATTGATGTTGAACCACATTTCTCCGGCGTTACTAGACCTGGCAATTATCGTGTTCGAGTCGTGTTCGTGTCGTGTCATTTCGGGTTCGTGTCAAAAAGAGTAAACCCAAACCCAACCCAAAAACTTTCGTGTCAAAGTCGTGTTAATCTGTTCGGGTTAGTGTCGGTTTCGTGTCGTGTTTTCGGGTTACATGTAATTTTGTTATGCATGTATATTAATAATAACTCTTAAAAATATAAGAAGATATGTTACTGTTTTTAAACATTTTATATCATTTTTAGATTAATATATTAACACTAATTATCGAAAAGTTCGATAATATCATGTTAGAGGGTCATGTAATGTGTTTATAACAATTTAGGAAATTCAAATCAATATTTGTAATTATTAATTATAATTTTATTATTTTTATTAATAAAGTGACATAAAAAATACGAGAGAATATAACAATAATTTTCAATATCCGTGTCATTTCGTGTCGTTTTCGGGTTCACATATCAACACTAACCCAACCCAAAAATTTGCGTGTCAGTTTCGTGTCAACCCAAAAATGACACATTACCTATTAAGCTCAACACTAACACTAAAAATTCGTGTCGTGTTCGTGTCGTGTAATCGGGTCGTGTGTCATTTTTCCACCTCTAGGCGTTACCCTCTTTCGGATTGATCTCCATTGTAAGAACACTATGGCATAGAGGAGATGACAACGAATACACTTCGAAGTCCACCAAATGTCCGAAACATGTTTTCCTGAACATGGCCAACTGCACTATGGATAACCTTGCTTTCACTTTCTTCATTACCTCAACATTAGAACGAACTGTGATAGTAGCTCTCGTATCATATGCGTAGGGGTACCTAAAAGTGTCTTCGATACTCTTCTTATGTGTCCTTGATGTCCTCTTCCTCTTTTTGGAATGATCACCTTTCAAAATCATAAAATAGATCAAATTCATCGAGTGAATACATGTTTGCGAACTGCCTATAATATTCGCGAACTGTCAACAATATTCGCGAATACATGTTTGCGAACTGCCTATAATATTCGCGAACTGTCAACAATATTCGCGAATTCGCGAATATTTGGCCTCGACTGTCAATACTATTCGCGAATTCGCGCATATGCGGGACAACAACAGATGTCTCGACGATGCCTCGACTGTTCCGTGGATATGAATTTTCTTCGCATATCGCCATGTTCGCGAAGTAAATTCATATTCGCGAATTGGTCGATTTTGTATCATTTATTCGCCACAACTGATTTAACCATTTCTAAGTATCATTCTTACAAAACGAGGCTATGAACCAACGAAAAAACACAATAAATTTGAAAAACCTACTTCTAAATCGCAGGATAAGTAAAACACCTCAGTATACAAATAGAAGCTTTAAAACCTAATCAAAAAACACAAAATAAGATACCTTTTTGCCGGTTCTTGCCATTGGAATCGGTTGGAAGTCGCTGGAAGTAGAAATGTAGAGATTGGTGGTGTTGAAGACGTTCGTCGTTCGAGTGTGGGTGTTGGACGTTCGAGTTTTCGCGAATGATAGGGGGTGAAAGTCGCTGGAAGTTCTTATATATATATGAAGGGCATTTCGGGAAAGTATTCAGGGTATGGTCTATATATGTTAGTTGATTGATAATGGGTCTTAAAATGTAAATGGACCTCCCATTTGACCTAGATTTGTAATTTTCCCTTTGATATAGTGATTATTGCCTCATCAGATATCTATATTTGGATTCAATGAATAAGTATATTTATGCTTCACAATCTATTTCAATTATAGTGTATTTATTCATCATTGATTCTTTTCGGGCCTTTTTTTTTGGATAATTTGATTCTTCTCTAAGAAACCTGTTTCTTAAGATTCATAATAATGATCTGTTCGTTGCTGAATTTTTGTTTTAGTTCATAAATTCCATTCTTTTTCATTTATGATTTTGTTATTGTTAATTTGTGTTTCGTTTGTTTTCAAAATTAAAGCATCAATTATATTGACAACATTATAACTCATTGGGTTATGTTTGTCTCTAGGTAACCCACTGGCGAATGTAGGATTACTCAATTGGGGTCGATTTTACATGTGTGTTCGGAAAAAAAAATTGCTAAATCGAACTTGTTTAATTTTTTTTGTGTATATATTATGCGTGTTATAATTTGAATGGTCAATAACCAATTTTAAGTATTAATGTACAATTTCTCAAAATTAAGCTAGATTTCGTTTAGTAGTCCTAACATGTAAAAAAATTGGATTTAGGGAGGCTTGAATATGTAAAAAAAAATTAAAAATTTGATTTCAAATGGCTTACCAGACCGAAAAAAATTAATAATTTGGATATAAGGAGGCCTAAGAGACCAAAAAAATTAGAAATTTGGATTTAGAGAGACTATGCCTTAAAAAAATTAGAAATTTGGATTTAGAGAGACCAATATGCCTAAAAAAATTAGAAATTTGGATTTATGGATTACCCATTAGGTCCAAAGTATTGAAATTTTGAATTTTGGACAAGTCTAAACGTAATGGGATATATTTAATTTTTTTATTAGTTCAATGCTGGTTTCTAAAAAAAATATAACATTTTTACATTTTTTTTATCTTTAGTTTTATTTTTAAAATTTTAAAATTTAATTTAGAAATTAAGTTGTTTGAGTCTCAAAAATAAGAAAATAATTTTTTTAATAGAAAAGACATAATAAGGTTCAAAAAAAAATAGAAAAGACATAATAAAAATGAGTTCAAAAGTGTTATGAAAATAAATTAATTAATTAATAATGGTAACATAGTTTTATAATTATTGAAAAATAAAATTTAAATAAATAAACACTTTCTAAAATAAATTGAGGTTGATGGGAATTGAACCTATGACCTTTTTAAAAAAAAAGCAAGTGCTTTTAACCATTTTTGTCTACCTTTAAACAATAAAATATTACTACATAGAGTCTATATAGACTAATATTAGTAGAACTGAAACTACTCGAGATTATGGTGGTTCCGGCGGCCGGATCCGCCCCTGTCTAGGTACATATCTGATTTTCTAGATTTTATACTTCATGTGTTTGAATGAGATACCTTCCTATCTAAAGAATTGCATATTCATAGGAACATGTTTATTTTTAAATTAAGGGCTTGAAACTCAGTTTCTTTGACGTGCTACATTGTAGCTTATGGAGTTTTATTGTCATGGATGATTAATATTGAGTATAACTCTTTATTAATTTGATAATTAAATGGTCGTAAATTTATTTATTTCCTATTTTGATCTTATTTATTGGTAGGATTAGTATATATTTACTGAGTTACACGGTCTCTTCCATTTGTATTTTATTTGTGCAATAGAATAGTAGGTTAAGTATTATATATTCGTTTGGTTGATAAAAAAAAAACCATTTATTTCTCTCATAGATTTAATCAGGGGTGGAGCTAGAGGGGTCGCAGACTCCGACCCGTCAAAACACCTCTAAAAGGGATGGATCCGGCAGCTCCGTCCCAAAGCTGCCATGGCTGGGTGCCCATGCAGTCATGGCAGTTCTTTGAAGAAGAAAGAAGATGGAGGCGATTGAACTCATCTCTGTTTTTTTCTGAATGCGCTAAGTTAAAACTATGTAGTTTTATTCCAAAAATGTAAAGCAATAAAGACAAATTGTTTCCATCGTCTATACACAAATTTTATTATTATTTTTACTAATAACCGTTAACTCTTTACAGCTATTCTTTTATTTATATATATAATATTCTATATTTCTTTTTTTTTTTTTTTGAAATTTCTATATTTCATTAATAGCCAACAATTCTATACCAAAGTTTTTTTTATATTAGATGCTACGTCAATATTTAATATCACGTTATATCTTTTACAACTTATAGTTTATAAATCAAAGTGAATAATTTATTTTTAAAATTTTATGTTTTATCTCCAGAGTACATGGTTTACAAATTAAGAGTTTATTTTTTAAGTTTTATATTTTAGAATCTAAAATTTATAAATTAGGATCAAAAGATTTTTTTTATTTTAAGGTCTGTTGTTTATAAATTAGGGCCTATGTTTTATATTTTATGGTCGGGTCTATAAATTATGTCTCTATCTTTTTTTAATTTCTATTATTATAAGGACTCTCTATTCATTTAATATTTAACCTCCAGCACACCAAGATGATATTATTTTATCATGTTGAAGGGCAAAAACTTTTTGCCTTGTTCCTAACGTTTTGGACTTTAGAAAATTACCCTCAATTTCTACTGAGATGGATCTACCACTCATCACATACTAAATTCAGCCCCTCGGAATATAGATTTCTAGCTCCGCCACTGCAAACACATAGGATCACTGGGAATACGATTTGTACAGGATTACGGATTTGGTAATTGTAGAGCCCAAGTAAATGATTGTTGTAGGAAACATGTAATAGTGGTAAAAACCCAGCACAATATATAAAAGGTTGATCGCACGTGAGAAGCACAAAGTGGAGGTGAGAAACAGCTAATAAACCCAGTGAATGATTTAGGAAGGACCACCTTAAAAAGGGTTGCATGTGCCAATCATAGCTTTTTAATTTTGGAATTGGACAGTCAATTGAGTTTAGATAAACCCAAAACAAAACATCACTTTCTTTGATTTCACTCTTCCATCAATTTCATAGAAATGAAAAGTGTCATTTTAAGCATTCTTTTTTCCTTGATGTTACTCATTTTAGGAGTTTACTCATAATCACACTTGCATTTTTTTAATTAAACTACCAAATTCACCTTTTTAAATTGGGATGTTCAACTAATTTTTTCTTGTAACTTGTAAGGTTGATAATGATAATATTAAATTCATCAATCAATCAATCTTAGGATATATAGCACCAAAATCAATAATATTAAACTCACCTTAAAATATCAGTTCTAATCCCTCATCTCAGTTGATTTTCTTACCTAATATTAACTATAAAAAATACCTCTAATATAGTATTGGAGAATGTTATTTTAAAACGCATTCATATAAATTAAAAGCTATTTTACTAATTGGTAACTTGTGTAAATTTCTAGATAACAAAAATCTCAAGCTGCTTTACTATTCGGGCCAATTTCTGCAGAATAGAGTAGGTGTCGGCTACCCGATGTCAGTATGGGCGGATGTAGGGGAGGGTCAAAGGGGACATTTGCCCCCCCCCACCCAAATAATAATAAAAAAAATTAGTCCAAAACAATGTCGTTTTGGTTTCCCTCAAAACGACGTTGTTTTGCCCTGTGGGTTTTTAATATAAAAAAATGGTTAAGGTGCAAAAATACCCCTAACGTTTTGAATCAGAAGCAATTTTACCCCTAACGTCTAAAATTGTGTAATTTTATCCCTAATGTTGGAAGCCAATAGCAATTTTACTCATAATGTTGATAAATTGGGTCAATTTGAGAAATAATTCATCAAACTGTCTTCTCGGTCATGAATCTTATCATCTACACTTCACACATGCATTTTTTATCAGTAACAAATCGCAAACATATGTTGGGATGTGAAAAAAATATTAAAAATATACTGTTTTTTTGTACGAATTAGACAAAAAAATTCAAAAAAAATCACCGAATTTATAAATATTAATCTCCAATTTTATTACTAAATTACAAAAAATATTATATCCTTTTTTTAGAACAAATTGATATGCAATTGGTGCAAAATAAAGAAAAAAATGACTGTCTTTTATAATAGTGTCTGAAATTGATCCAATTTATCAATGTTATGAGTAAAATTGCTCTTGGCTACAAACATTAGGGATAAAATTGCACCATTTTAGATGTTAGGGGTAAAATTGCTCCTGACCCAAAACGTTAGGGGTATTTTTGTACCTTAACCTTAAAAAGAAGCAGTATAGGTAGAGGCAGCAGATCGTTTTCAAGCTATGACAGATCGTAGATGTCAATTGCCACCTCGTAATCGTCGATCTACTTAGCATTAGAAGTTTTTTTTTATTTTAAGACATTTTGTATCGAATAGCAATTATGTACTAAAGTATATATTTTTTCAATTAATGTTATTTTATCTAAAAAAATTCCATAGAGTTTTATCTCCTCTCCCCCTCAAATCCTGAATCCGTGACTGGACGTCAGTACTCTTTTACTTAAATTAGTTTCTCTTTGAGATAAAGAGAAGAGAAAAGAAAAGTAAGGATGTCAATATTTTTATATTTATAGGTTGTTATGTTATTAAGGTTTTAAGATGGGATGTGTTTTTGGATTGAATTTATTTAACCATTTGAAGGCTATATATAAGCCTAAAAGAGGGACAAAAAAAAATTATGAATGGGGCAGAGGAAAAAAAATATAGAGAAAGAGAAAAAAAATCTCTTAGTAGATTACTCAGAGCAAAAGAGAGTAACATTGCAAAGCGTTTTGAAAAACCATTTAATTGGTCAAAAAAATTATTGGATTAGGTTTAAGGTCCATAAATACTCTTGTAATGTATTAAGGATTATAATGAAATTGTACAGCTGTAATTATGTAATAGGAGTGATGATATATTAGTCTTTTTATGTTATTTGTTACCATTTGCTTAACAGCTATTTAAGGAGAGAGTTGGGCTTATTTAGGGATTAAGGAAAATAATTCAGTTTGAGAACAAACTCTGCAATTCAATATTCTTCAATATAAGATCATCTTCTTCATTTTCATTCATCTGATATGGTATCAGATTTCTTCGCTTCCGCATTCATCTTCAATCTTTGATTTTCCTCTGTTATTCAACGTTTTTGTGTTGAATTTATCTTTCTTTTGTTCTGTTATTTGGACAAAAAATCCCTTTCTGAACTCATCGCTATTGATTTGTTCATTCAATTGAAACCCTAATTTTTCAATCTTGCTCTCACAATGTCAATTCCTAATGATCGCAATGTTAATCGTGAAATTCCTCTTCAAGATCATCCCACAGGTCCGCACGGTACTCAATCCAACAATCTTCCTCATGTAGATCCGTCGCTCAATCCATCTAGTCACTATTATCTTCATCTTAGTGAGAATACAGGTCTTTCTCTTGTTTCTAAGGTTCTTGATGGTACGAATTATCATCCTTGGCATCGCGAGATGGATTGCGCCTTGCGTGCTAAAAACAAAATTGTTTTTGTTAACGGCACTGTTAAATCGCCTGTTGTTGGTAGTAATTTGCGTGCGACTTGGGATCGATGTAATACTATGGTGTTTACTTGGTTGACTCGATCTGTTTCTCCTATTATTGCTCAGAGTCTTACCTGGTTTGAGAATGCTTATGATGCTTGGGATAATTTGAAGGCAAGATTTTCTCAAGGTGATGCACTCAAGATTTCTGAACTTCAAGATGAATTTTATACTTTTAATCAAGATTCTTATTCTGTAAATGAGTATTTCACTCGTCAAATGATTGTTTGGGAAGAACTAGTTAGCTATCGCCCCTTACAGATCTGTTCTTGTGAACCTAATTGTGTTTGTGCTCTATTACTCAAACAAGCTAAGAAGTATCAAGATGAGGACTATGTTATCAGGTTTTTAAGAGGTCTTAATCCTGAATATAGTGCTATTAGGTCTCAAATTCTACTTATTAGGCCATTTCCTAAGATAAATGAAGTTTTTTCTATGGTTATTCAACAAGAAAGACAACTTTCTGGCCTTTAATTGCCTGCTTTGGAATCCTCTATCAACTATGCTAAAGGTTCTAAGCCTGATTCTAAGAAGAAGTGCAGTCATTGTGATAAGTCTGGTCACACTGTTGATCAATGTTACAGAAAGCATGGATTTCCTCAGAATTTCAAGTTTACAATGAAAGGTTCTCAAGGCAGTTCTGGTAGTCATTCTCAGGCTAATCTTGCTGAAGGCACAGAGACACAGTCTTTCTCAGAAGTTTCTATTCCTGCATCTACACAACCAGCATAGAGTCTTGCTAATCTTCAACTTACTCAAGGACAAGTGGATGCATTGATGCAAATGCTAAAGAATACTCAATCTGCTCCTCATCATGTTAGCAATCTTGTTACTACTCATGAACCAGGTATTAATGCTATCCTTGCTAACTGTGATTCAATTAATAATGTTGCTTAGATACTTGACTCTGGTGCAACTGATCATATTACCAATTCTATTGATTTGTTTGTTAATCTTCAACCTGTGAATAACATTAGAGTGCGTTTACCAAATAATGTTAGTGTTCCTGTTACTCATATAGGAGATGTCCAGGTTTCTGATAAATTTTTATTGCATAATGTGTTTTATATGCCTACATTTCATTTAAATATTATTTTTGTTAGTCAATTAGTACAAGACACAACCCTTCAATGCATTCTTATGTCTGGCTCTTATCAGATATACAAGATCAATCATCTGGAGATGACTGGTTCAGCTGATATCATGATTGCAGAGGCTGCCATTCATAAAAGTCTCTATTATCTGTATTCAGCCAAACCAGACACCTCTCAATCCTCTGTTCATGCATTGAATAAGACTTTACCTAGTACTAATAATGCAGTTGTTCATTCTATTTCACAAAATAGTTTGTTTGATCCTGCTCAATTGTGGCACTATAGATTAGGCCATTTACCTTTCAATAAGATAGATATCATTAGGCAAAGTACTTCTTCTGTTCCTAGTTGTAATGATAAAACTTTTACATGTACTATTTGTCCATTGTCTAAGATGAAATGCTTACCCTTTCCCGATAGTACAGCTAGGACAGATTCTGCTTTTTCTTTAATTCATGTTGATGTATGGGGACCCTTTGCTACTTCTTCTAATAATGGATATAAGTTTTTCCTTACTGTAATTGATGATCATACTAGATTTACTTGGATTTTCTTGTTAAAAAATAAAGCTCAGGCTCATGCTTGTATTCAAGGATTCTATAAACATGTTTTAGTTCAATTTAATGTAGCTATTAAAAGCATTCGTACTGATAATGCACTTGAACTAAAACTGGAATCTTTTTGTTTAGAAAAAGGTATTATTCATCAATTTAGTTGTCCTTATACACCTCAACAGAATAGTATTGTTGAAAGAAAGCATCAACATCTTTTAGCTGTTGCTAGGTCTCTTAGATTTCAAGCATCTTTTTTTTTTTTTTTGAAAAATTTGCGCAATGCGCTTACATTAAAGAAGAAAGAAAAATCCCCACCAGACCCGGATGTGATTCGAACCCATGACCTCCCAAGGCATAGGTAAGCTCTTAGATTTCAAGCATCTTTACCTCTTTCTTTTTGGGCAGATTATATACTTCATGTTGATTTTCTTATTAACATTATGCCCACCCTTTTATTGCATAATGATACTCCTTATTTTAGGTTATTTAAAACCGAACCTGATTATTCTAATTTAAGAATTTTTGGTTCTTTGGTTTACATTTCTAATTTGAAACACAAAGGTAAATTTGATGCTAGAGCTAGACCTTGTCTGTTTATGGGCTACAAATGTCAAAGGTTTCAAAGTTTTTGATCTTCACTCTCACACATACACTATTTCTAGAGATGTAAAGTTTTTTGAACACATATTTCCATATACTACTATTGAGTCTAGTTTTGTCACTGAACCAACACTTTTTCCAACTCTTAGTGATAATTTCACTCAAGATTTGGAACTTACCAATACTGATCTAGAACAATTGTCTTTTTCTAATATACACAGTCACACACCATCTAGTACTTCTGTTAATCCAACCTTGCAGGAACAACAGACTTTACCTATTCATTCTGTGCCATCTCCTGACCATTCCAATACAACAATTCCTGCTCCAACAATTGTTCACTCACATACATTAGACCCTATAGTTCAGCCTTCATCCCAGGATCCTACAGCTGTTGTTCAACCTATTGTTCCTATTCCTCCATTCAGAAAATCTTCAAGACCTAAACAGGCTCCTGCTTATCTTCAAGATTTTATCTGTAATCAGGTGATATCCAATGATTCTTCTGTTTCACATTCTTTATCTAATGTGGTGTCTTATGACAAAGTTTCTAGTTATTACAAACATTATATTTGTAATCTCAATATAATTCATGAGCCAAATAATTATAAAGAGGCTTCTAAACATGATTGCTGGAAACAAGCCATGCAATCAGAGTTAGATGCTCTCCATAAAACTCAAACATGGACACTTACTAAATTTCCTCCATGTAAGAAAAAGGTAGGTTGTCTTTGGGTTTTTAAGGTCAAACTTAAAAGTGATGGCCCACTTGAAAGATATAAAGCCCGCTTAGTAGCCAAAGTCTATACACAAGTGGAAGGTTTAGATTATGTTGATACTTTTTCTCCTGTTGTCAAGCTAACCACTGTTAGACTTGTTTTAGCTATAGCAGCCACTCAAAACTGGAAATTGTATCAATGTGATGTAAATAATTCATTTTTACATGTTTTCTTATATGAAGAAGTTTACATGGAGCCTCCTCCAGGCCTTGTACTTCATGAACCAGGCCTTGTTTGCAAGCTTGAAAAATCTCTCTATGGATTAAAACAAGCTAGCAGACAATGGTTTGCTAGATTATCTTCCTTTTTAATTCAACATGGTTATAAACAGTCTCCTGCTGATCAATCTTTGTTTACTAAAACTTCCAATGGCAAAAGTACCATCTTGTTGATATATGTAGATGACATTATTCTTACAGGTACTAACGACATTGAAATTTCTAGTATTAAACATAAACTAGATACTGAATTCAAGATAAAAGATCTAGGTGAATTAAAGTATTTCCTAGGTTTAGAAATAGCTCGTTCTGAACTAGGAATTAACATTTCCCAAAGGAAATATACACTTGATCTTCTTAGTGATGCAGGGCTTTTGGCTATAAAACCAGTTTCAACTCCCATGGATCCTTCCCTCAGATTAACCAAAACAGATGGCATTCCGCTTTCAGACTCTACTTCTTACAGGAAACTCATTAGTAGATTGATCTACTTAACCAACACTCGTCCAGACATTACATATGTTGTCAATACACTAAGCCAGTTCCTTTCCAAGCCAACTAATATACATTACAAAGCTGCACTTCGCATTCTACATTACTTGAAACAATATCCAGGCAAAGGACTTTTCTATTCAGCAAAATCAGAGGTGCAACTTCAAGCATATTCTGATGCAGATTGGGCCACCTGCTTGGACACCAGAAGATCTATAACATGATTTTGTGTCTTCTTAGGCCACTCGTTGATTAGTTGGAAGAGTAAGAAACAACCTACTATCTCTAAGTCCAGCACAGAAGCAGAATATAGAGCCCTTTCTTCTGTTTCTAGTCAAATCCAATGGCTTCACTATCTGTTCTTAGCTCTCCAAATCCCTCATCCTCAACCTACTCCTTTATTTTGTGACAATGTCTCTGCTTTATACATTGTCAAAAACTCCACATTCCATGAATGTACTAAACACATAAATATTGATTGCCATTTTGTACGGGAAAAGTTCTTATCTGGCCTTATCAAACCTCTTGGCATTTCTACTTTGTTCTAAATTGTAGACATTCTGACTAAAGCATTGCCACCAAAACAGTTCTCTTCTCTCATACGCAAGCTGGGTGTTCAATCTATATACACTCCAACTTGAGGGGGGTATTAAGGAAAAAAAAGAAATTGTACAACTGTAATTATGTAATAGGAGTGAGGATATATTAGTCTTTTTATGTTATTTGTTACCATTTGCTTAACCGCTATTTAAGGAGAGAGTTGGACTTGTTTAGGGATTAAGGAAAATAATTCAGTTTGAGAACAAACTCTGCAATTGAATATTCTTCAATATAAGATCATCTTCTTCATTTTCATTCATCTGATATAATGGTTCTTCATTGCTATAATAATAAAAGTTCTCCTTCTTTCATAGAAGTCGGACACAAATTAGTGGAACCACATAAATATTGTGTTTTGAGTTAGCTTGTAATTTCTTTTCCACATATCAAGTTTATTGAACCAATACCAAATCCAATCCTTTACTGATATGATATGAATGAGAGAGTTAATATGTTTGGTATGGATTTCTACCTAATGAATAAAGGTTCAAATTCATCTCCAAAGTTGGCATGAAATGTCAATTTAGTTCCAAATCAATCTTTGGATATCAAATCAGTCCTTAAAGTTTGCGAGAATGGTCAAATCAACACATAATCAAATCCTAAAAGTATAATATATTTTTGATACTTGAACTTTCATACATTAAATCTATTTTCATACTTAAAAATATTATATTCTGCATAGTCGTGGAATGCTTTAGCGTGATGTATTACTTTATGCGTCAGTGCATAATATCAATGCACTAATACTATTTTGAGGGTTTAGTTGATTGTCTTTTTTTCGAAGAGTTTCTATATGAATTAATTGTTGGTGATTCATACTCCTATTTCGTGAGACGTTTAGAGGTTTTCTTTATTATTGTGTTTTTTGCCTCTATTTATTTTTCTTACATTTTATCACTTAATATAATTATGGGGTGTTGGAATTAATTAGATATGGATCCAATTAGGCCCGCCCGAAATGGAACGGGCCCAAACCCAATAAGAATTAGGGTTAGGTGATCTATTTATTCAGTATAAATAGAAACTCTAATCTATCATAATTCCAAGAGAATTAAAAGAGAGTCAGAAATTAGGTTTTGAGATACATGATCTCCAGAGAATTTTTTCTCTCATCTTTTTCCCTAAGTTGTCGCCACTCTCTCTATTTTTGGGATTCATCGTCACTTTAGTTCGTGAACCAATTGTCTTCCTCTCCCAATTCTATTGGCGTGGTTGAAGGCTTGACCGGTGATACTAGATCGGATAATTGATCCGAAATCCTTCCACTACAAATCAAGAACGGGATCTGCGCTATAAGAGGTAACCCGTAAACCCGTTTACTTATTCGGATAAATATATATATATATATATATATATATATATTGTGAATATATGCTTATCCCAACATTGGTATTAGAGCCATTGGATCTAGTATTCCGTCTTTACCGCGAATCCGTTTGCGTTTGAATCTTTTTTGAAAGATTAAAAATAATTCATTGTTATTATTTTTTATGATTATACACTGGAATTGATTGATTGCATGATTAAATTGAATTAGGGTTCGATTTAAACGTTTTTTACTCAATTAAACCCGTTTTAGGTTTCTGTTACCTTCTGATTTTTCGTTTCGCTCGTCAAATCGAAAACCGACCACACCATCGAGTCTAGAGACCCCGAAAACCCTAGGTTCCATATGTTTTTCGTCGCCGGAATCGGCCGGGAAGGCGGCGCGTGGCCTTCACGCGCCACCTGGGGGGGAGAAAACGCATGTCTCCCCCCAGCCCGCCACGCGGGAGGCGCTGGCTGGCCAGCCGGTGCCGCGCTAGCGCCAGCTGGACCAACCAGCACGCGCCACGTGGCAGAGGCCACTCCACACGCGCCACGCGCGTGTGGGCGCGTGGGGCCCTTTCATGTGATCAATTTTTTCCCGTTTTTTTTAGAGACGCGTTTCTGAATTTTTCTGATTTTTTGGGTATTTTTTCAAAATTTTTGGATGAGCAGTTTATACAATCTCTTTTAATTAGGGTATATTAAATATTTTTAAATGTGTTATAAATGTTTTATAAACTCTCTAAAAATATTTTATAAAATTGTTTATGTGTTATAAATGATTTTAAATCAGATTTAAGGAGGTCCCTACCACTATGACAATCGAGATATGTTTTGATTGGGAAAAGGTCTATGCATGTGGCACTAACCTTTTCTGGTGTTTCTTTGTTTTTGGATAGTCATGGCAATCATTAGATTCACCCCAGTGGAGCTTGTAACGGACAATCAAGTGGCTATCAGGGAGATATTTCGCATTAGACTTTTGAAATGCAGAATGTCTAAGGAAGTGCGATGGGATGATGGAGATGCTATTGTGCGTCACCTGATCGAGGTACAGGACCTTATGCAGTGCCTCATCCTTATGGGAGATTTTGACGGAGGTCATGATCAAATAATATTATTCTCCGGCCTTCTTGAAACTCTAAAGTCCTCTCCAAGACTCCACATGCTATATTTGCATAGCTTTACCAGTTCTGGCTTGAATTATGAATATTCTGTGTTATTGTTCTTAAATGAGCTAGATGAGCTGAATGTCACCTTACCTTTAAGTGACGATGGAGTGAGACTGAGGTCCGGGAGACAACTTAGGCCTGTCCAATACAAGAGGGTTTTCGGGGAGATGCCTAAAATGTTAAGGAGATCTGTGATTCGTTCCTTCCCTCGCCCGTTCCGTGTAGGAGAAATTCCCTACATGGAAGAGATGGAAGATTTTTATGTTGGTTAAATGAACCATTTTTGTTTTTGGTGTGGTTGTGGATTTAATTTTTGGAACAAATTTTTTTTTAGGGTTTATTATTCCAGTGTTATAATTTTTGTTAGGATTTCTATTGGAATTTTTGTTTTCTAATGGATTTTTTTAATAAAAGAAAATTCAAATATGTTTGGATATTTTTTTTATTTATGGTGTGATTATTCAAATATGTTTGGATAACCATTGGGATCCTAATTTAATTATTATTCGATTTTGATTGGATAATTTTTGGTATGTTGGATTGGAATTGATGAGCTTGAATAATTTTATGTGAGCATTTAATTGCGATTTATTAAATCAGTGATTAGTTATTATTGATTTAACGATTATCTTCAACCGTAGTAGTTAAGATTAGTCAACATTAAGATCGAAATAATAAATCAAAAATAATCTGAATTCCTTACAACAACCACATTTTTGTAATAAGTTGCAAAATCGTTACTTGTGAGTAACAAAATTCTTTAAGCATTAATGTATCTAATTAGTTGGATCTAATACTAAAGTGTAAAGGGTAATTTGAGCCACTTCGGTCTCATTTTCGAATCGAAATTTAGAATGAAAATTTAATTGATTAGATATAAGTTGTCTAGAGAATTAATGCGTGTATTGAACCTTTAATAACTTCTTACTAAGTCGTGCAATACCATTGTAGATCAGTCATCAATGGCAGCAGCTAGAAAGTCTATAGTTGCTGAACTCAACAAAGACCTGAAATTAAATGGGGATAACTATGAGGTTTGGTCAATAAAAATAAAGTATGTGCTTGAAGAGCAAGATGTGCTTGCTCACTTGGATACGGTTATGGCCGAACCTGAGGATGGTGCAACTGCTCACCTTCGCCGAGATTATACGGCATGGAAGAAAAAGGATTCCACTGCCCGCATCATCATGCTGAGTGCCATGGATGATGAGTTCACTAGGCAATTCTGTAAGATTGAGTCAGCCAAGGGCCTATAGGGTGCCTTGAAGGAGAAATTCGGAGGTGTGTCTCTGACTAGGCTCCGCTCATTCACAATTAAGTTTGACACTTACAAGAAGAGGCTTGATCATACAATGAAAAAGCATTTAAGAGAAATGTCCAACATGATCAGTGAGCTGAATGAAGCAGGTCATCAGTTGACCAATGAGCAGAAAGTGCAAGTTGTTATCCGCTCTTTGCCAAACAGTTGGGAGCACATGAAGGTGCACCTAACCCACACCGAAGCAATTCAAACCTTCGATGCTGTTTATCGCCACCTTGAGCTAGAGGAGGATCGCCTGGCATCGATTAAGATCAATGGTGAAGCCCATTATATGGGAGCCCACTCAAGTGGGAGGCGTTCCAATCCTCCAAGGCAAAAGCGTAAGCGCTTCTATGGCCAGGGCAAAGAGCAAGCCAAAAAGCCTGTGAATACAGAAAATAGAAAGGGAAAGAGAACAAAGAACAGAAAGAAACTGAAGCTTTCACGTGTGAAATGTTTCAACTGCCAATAAAAAGGACACTATGCAAATGATTGCAAAGTTCCTAAGGTACACTACACTAACTCATGTGTGAGTGAAATAAATGTATCTAGCACTGTTCTTATAGCTGAACATGATCCTTTGTGGGTTGTTGATTCAGGTGCAACGGACCATGTGATGAAGGAAAGAGAGACCTTTGTCGAGTTCCAACGAATTCCAGTCGGTTCAAGATGGATCTATGTGGGAGACAACTCGAGAGTTGCAGTCGAAGGGATTGGCACATGTAGATTGAGTCTATGTGGCAGTCAAACTCTCCTCCTACAAGATGTTCTCTATGCTCCGAATATTCGGAGAAACCTTATTTCTGTGAACTCTTTGTTAAGAATTGGATTTGCCTTTCTTTTTGCTGATAACAGTTTGCATTTAAGTTTGGATAATGAATTTTATGGTTCAGGATATGTACTGAATGGTTTGACTATTTTGGATGTTGAATTATATGAATCCAATAATTTTTCTGTTACTACTTCTTCTTCTGTGGATAAAGATGTTAGTTTATGGCATGTTAGGTTAAATCACATTGGCCAAGATCGCATGAATCGTTTAGCCAAAGAGAGCTTACTAGGTAGTTTAAGAAAAGTTGAATTACCTCCATGCAAACCATGTCTTAAAGGAAAAATGCATAGAAAACCATTCGGGAAGGGTACTAGGGTAGAATTTCCTCTGTAATTAATTCATTCTGATGTCTGTGGTCCAATGAATGTGAGGGCTAGGCAGGGGGCCTACTACTTCATCACCTTCATAGATGATTATACAAGGTATGGTCACATCTACTTGATGTCTCACAAGTCTGAAGCTTTGAGTTGTTTCAGAAAGTTTATGAACCTTGTTGAAAATCAACTAGACAAGAAGATCAAAGTTTTGAGAACTGACCGAGGTCGAGAATATCTTTCAGATGAATTCAAAGCTTTGTGTGATGAAAAAGGGATAGAGCACCAGTTGTCTATCCCATACACTCCGCAGCAAAATGGTGTTGCTGAGAGGAGAAATAAAACTCTCATTGATATGGTTCGATCTATGATAGCTGAAGCAAACTTGCCTATTTCCTATTGGGGAGATGCTTTGCTCATAGCTACATATGTTCTAAACCGAGTGCCCTCCAAGACTGTCACTTCCACTCCTTATGAGCTGTGGACTGGTAGAAACCCCGATTTGAGTATGCTCAAACCTTGGGGTTGTACTGTTTTTGCCCATGACACCTCAAGCAAATTTGGGAAATTAGGCCCAAGAGGTAGAAAGTGTGTCTTTATAAGATGCCCTGATGTATCAAAGGGATATGTCCTAATGGGAGAAAATAGTGAAGGCCGAGTGACAGAATTTGAATCACGAGACGTCGTCTTCTTAGAAAATGAGTTTCCTAAGCTAGGAGAAGTTGACACTGATCTCACTCTGTTTGAGGAACTAGATTCAAACGGACCTCTCCATTCGAGTGGAAGGAATTTTGAGGATCAAGGTAATGATACCGATCACTACCAGGAACAAGAACAAGGTCAAAGTTTCGAACCTCAAAACGTTTCGAATATGATAGATCCTTATTTAAGTGGCAGTTTGATTCCTGATTCTTGTGAGAATTTGGGACAAAGTCTAAGAGATAGGATTCCGGGTTATGATGAATACATGAGAGAAGTTTATCAAAACTCGGAACCGCGCCGTATTAAAAGGCAAAGAGTTGATAGTCGACGATTTGGTATCGAAGGCACAGCTTTTTTAGTAACTCAAAATGATGACACGGAACCTAGAAATGCTAAAGAAGCTTTCACTTCTCCAGAAAAAGACAAATGGACTATAGCAATGCAAGAGGAACTGGATTCTATGAGATCCAACCATGTTTGGGAACTGGTTGATCTGCCTAAGGGTAGAAAAGATGTTGGGAGTAGATGGGTTCTCAAAGTGAAGCGAAGGGCTGACAATAGTATCGAAAGGTACAAAGCTCGCCTTGTCGCTAAAGGCTATACACAACAGGAAGGAATAGACTTCGAGGAGACATTCTCACCTGTTGTAAGGTTTACATCTATTAGACTAATCTTAGCTATTGTAGCAAGTTTAGATCTAGAGCTACATCAGATGGATGTTAAGACTGCTTTTCTCAATGGAGAATTGAGCGAAGAGATCTATATGTCACAGCCAGAGGGCTTCGTGGTAAAAGGCTCCGAGCATAAGGTCTACAAATTGAAAAAGTCAATTTATGGCCTTAAACAATCCTCTAGGCAATGGTACCTTCGTTTTCACAATCAAATGATTTCGAATGGCTTCAAGATGCTTGAAGAGGACCATTGTGTCTACATGAAATGGTCGGGTAGAAATTGTCATTTTATCTCTGTATGTAGATGACATACTGATAGCAGGAAATGACATAGAATTTGTAAACCAAATCAAAGCTTGGCTAAACTCAAGTTTTGAAATGAAAGATATGGACGAAGCCGCATACATACTTGGGGTTAAGATTTCAAGGGATAGATCAAAGAAACTATTAGCACTGTCTCAAGAGACTTATGTTAACAAAGTCATTGATCGTTTCGGTATGCGTGGAACTAGGCCTGTAGATAGCCCGATGACTAAGGACATCACCCTAAGTACAAAAATGTGTCCAAAGAATCCAAACGAAAAGAAAAGGATGGAAAAAGTTCCATATGCAAGTGCCGTGGGTAGTCTAATGTACGCCATGTTGTGTACAAGACCTGATATCTGTCATGTCGTTGGGATGGTGAGTAGATATCAGTCCAACCCAGGACTAGCACATTGGGCAGCTGGGAAGAGGATACTGAGGTACCTCAAAGGAACAACAGATTATTCTCTATGCTATCAAGGTAAAGACCTAAATTTGAGAGGATACACGGATGCTGATTGGGCAGGAGACTTGGATGAAAGAAAGTCCACGTCAGGCTATGTGTTCTTGCTAGGAAATGGCACGATTTCCTAGAGTGGTAAGAAACAAACTTGTGTAGCCCTGTCCACCATGGAAGCTGAATACGTATCATATTCATCAGCAGTTCAAGAGGCTGTTTGGCTGAATCGGTTCCTAAACAACTTGAATGTAGCCAATTGTCAAACCCAAGTCATAGTTAATAGTGACAGTCAATCTGCTATAGCTTTCGCTAAGGACCAGAGGTTCCACAACAAATCAAAGCACATAGAGATTAAGTATCATTTTGTCAGGGACTTAATTGCATGCAAAGAAGTTAATGTGAAGTATATATCTACTCATGACATGGTGGCAGATCCCCTCACCAAACCAGTCAAGAGAGATTTTTATGTTAAACATGTTAGATCCCAAGGATTGTTTAGGATCTAAGTATACTTCTCATTCTTCATTGTTTTATTTGTAAGACATGAATTATTAATAAAGGTTTTATGAATTTTCATCAATACACGAGTGCGGGTATTTAATTGTAAATATTTGCTGTTATGAACTCAAAATGCATGTTTAGACAGAATGTAGCTCACTCACATGAGCAGTTTCCCCCATTTCGTCAATGTGATGATAAATGAAGGATGAGGCTGTTTTTGAGCAATTTCGAGAGCTTGTTCAATGATAGAAGCCATCCTGCTATAGACATGGAAAAGTGTTTCCATTACGGTGCAAGATAACATGTGTTACAAATACATGAAAAAGATTAACAAGTAATCTAAAAGGGCAAGTTTGCGATAACTTATAGCCTTCTGTCATAGCCAGAAGTGATCATCATAAGTGATGAACTAAAGTTAGATATTCAGGCACATCTAGACCTATGCTTCTGTATGGTGTTAATAACATGCTCTTCTTCAAAAAATAATTGAACACCATAACACATGACCCATACCATGTGTGCTTTAGCGACCACGAGATGGAAAAGTAGATTGATCTCGCCTTTTCCTAATGTGAGACTCACGTCGTGAAGATGCGCTTCTTGACTATTGTTTATCCTTATAGACCCTAGACTTATTCTAAGAAGTTTAGTCTGATGTAGCTACCTTGGAAAGGGATACCTCGAGGTTGATGAGATAATACCAACCAAAGAGACCCTGACTGGATAAGCGAATCAAATTATAATGGACAGAATAATGTTAAGAGGGAAAGACATCCTTTTGAATCATATCTAAGTGTTTCTATTTTTCACCGTCCGGACATTTATGCATATGTGCATATTTGTGAAAAATAGATGTACTGTAGAGATCCGAAGACTACAGTGGATATGATATGGAGTCTAGAATAAAAGCATACACCACCGACGATCCATGTTCAAATCTAAGATCTATATATCTCTAACGAGTACATAGTTCCAAGTTTGTTACATGAAAATCGAGCAGCTATATGTTCTAACGAGTATATAGCACTAGAGCTCTCGATAGTATGCCGGTCGCACGAACTATTTGCAAGAGTATGATAGAGACCGAGATTGAGAAAGTTTGGAATAAGTTCCATTGCGTGCGAGTGGGAGATGTTGGAATTAATTGGATATGGATCCAATTAGGCCCGCCCGAAATGGAACGGGCCCAAACCCAATAAGAATTAGGGTTAGGTGATCTATTTATTCAGTATAAATAGAAACCCTAATCTATCATAATTCCAAGAGAATTAAAAGAGAGTCAGAAATTAGGTTTTGAGATACAGGATCTCCAGAGAATTTTTTCTCTCCTCTTTTTCCCTAAGCCGCCGCCCCTCTCTCTATTTTTGGGATTCGTCGTCGCTTTAGTTCGTGAACCAATTGTCTTCCTCTCCCAATTCTATTGGCGTGGTTGAAGACTTGACCGGTGATACTAGATCGGGTGATTGATCCGAAATCCTTCCGCTGCAAATCAAGAACGGGATCTGCGCTACAAGAGGTCGTAAACCCGTTTACTTATTCGTATAAATATATATGTTGTGAATATATTCTTATCCCAACATGGGGAAAGTACAAAAATAAACTTTGTGATTTAGACTATTTTCAAATATAAGCTATATGGTTTAAAAGTTGACAAACAAGTACCTTGAGGTTGATTTCGTTAGTAAACACAATCCAAATTAACTAAGGGTGTTAAAAAAAAGTCAAAAGACAAAGGGAAAAGAGTTAATTTGGTGTTTATATTTATTTATTTTATAAATTAACCCTATTATCGGATTATGACAAACAAACTCCAAAACAAAAATAAAAAATTCAAAATCAACGTCTCTCTTCCTCTTCAATCCTTGTTTAATTTGGCTAATTAATTAATTAATCCAAAAGGCAAAGGAATATCATCCCTAGAATGATAATCTAAACCCTTAACAAACTCCATCATCGTCTCCTAATTATTATCTGAAAGAGTACTAATCGAATTTAATTATCTCTAGAAGTTGAAGAGTGGAAAGATTTCTTGCAATGAAGAATGGCGCTTTGGATACCATCCTGCTGCAAAACCAGTGAATCATCTCTTCTAGCAACCGTCGTCGGTGGAACAGTGGTTGTTAACACAGTTAGTTAATTTAGACTGTATTTGCTAACGGAATCAACTTCAAGGTATCTATTTGTCAATTTTTAAATCACATAACTTATGTTTGAAAAGAGCCTAAACCACATTATTTATTCTTGTATTTTCCTCTATAATTATTTCATTAGAAAAAATTTAAAATTTTAGTAAAATTAAAATTCTAAATTCAATTAATTCTTATCTAAAATTGGTATTTTCTGTTTATAAATAAAATATATCTAAAATTTATTTTTTCATATATTATTACTTAATATTATTATCTCATTAGTAAAAGATTTGTAAAAAATTTATTTAAAAGAATAAGTCATGATTACAAAGCATATTCGTGTATTAATATTCTGCTCTGGTGCATAAAGTAATGCATCGACGCCGAGGCATTCTACGACTACACATAATATAATAGTTTTTAAGTATAAAAATAGATTTCAGGTATGAAAATATAAATAGGATAAAATTTGAATATCAAAAGTAAATTATATTTGCAGAACTGATTTGATCATGGGTTAATTGATAATTTCCACCAATTTTAAGGTCTAAGTTGATATCGAAAAATTGAATTGAGCTAAATGGACCATTCATATCAATTTTAAGATAATTTGAATTTTATTCTCTAAAGAATAGAACCCTATTTTATTAAAATGTCAATTTTTTTTATTACAACAGATTAAAGTGAGTTTGTGGAAAAGATTTTGATTCGTTCTCAATTAAATACATCTGCAAATAAAGAGAATTCTTAATTGTAACCAAGTCCCAATAAAAAATTATCCAAATGAGAATACCTATAATTTAAAAGAAAAAAAAATGTGAATGTTTGTTATGCCAATTGTAAATATATTAAGTTAAAATATATAAATATTTTTGTTTGAAATAAATAATATAAAAGATTGGAATTTTTGTTTTTTTACGAAGAGAAAGAGTTGGAATTGAATATATTTAGTAGATGTCAGCTAATACCGAATACATGCACAAGGTCTGTATTCCAAAGATAAAAGTTGAACAAATTTGCGTTTCTTCAATTGTTTAAAGTTAGAGATACCAAATTTAAATCTAAATATTAAATTAAATGAGAGATGAACTAAATAATGTCTAAACAAACGATTAATTGCAATTAATGAAAATAAAAACAAATTTGCTAAGAGAATAAGATGGACGGCCATACATATGCATATTCAATCAAATTTGGGTGAGTAATATTTGGTTGATATGGACAATTAATATTTATTTCCCTTCATTTTGATTGGAGACCTCAAAACATTATTAGGTTAGGTCAATGGATTAGGATTCTCTATAATTAAAGTTCACTTCTTTCCTTTCTTTATTTGCCGATCACTAATTTTAATATCTTCAATTCTTAATCTATCTATATTATACTTAAAGTTACTAACATTTTGATGATATGGCAGCCTCTCACTATTTTTGGATTTATTTTCCAATTATTTTTTATTTTACAAAACTCTCACGTAATTAAATTTCACTTCAACTTCTCTAATTTCTCTGTGATTCTCTTTCCTAACCCTCCATTCTATTATTGTCCTGTTAATTGATAATTTAGGTTCTCTAATGGCTTTCAAAATTTATTTGCTTAATGAAACCTTGCAATATTGTTTATTAACTTTCGATATTATTAAACATGGAAAAGAATTCTCTCTAGCTTTGGCCACTCTCTAACTTAGGACTGGATGGTCACCAACTATTTCCCTTTCCTGATACTGTTAATCAATTTGCAAATTAATGATTTTCTGTGTGTGGAAATAATGCACGACGAGCACAATTCAAAGATAATATCAGATGTTAGTACATTTGCTTGAATAGACGTTTGAATTATTGCTTGGTTGATGAAACACAGGGTTGGAGCTCGATCATTGCAAGGTAATCAGTTGGAAGGGAAGATTCCATCAGTAGTTGGCGTAATGCAGGCACTTGCTGTATTGTAAGTCTGTCAATTGTGATTTATCTCAATTTGTAAGGTTTCACTTTTTTTTGTGCATTTACATTTGCTTATGGTTTGGTTTAATTGGATTTGGGTTTGGGTTTCTTCTACGAGCTAATTTGTTGGGGTCTTTTCCTTTTGAATCTCTGGATTTTTTTCTCCTTAATTTAGTTGTCTCTGTAAAAAAAAGTTGAAAAATTCTCTATCAATCTCTAGCATTAGATATTATTGCAAGTAAACATTTTGCTAGAAAGGAAAGTAATAGAGCTTTGCAACTTTGGTGGTTCTGGGTTTTGGTGAAGGTAGAGCTGTCAAAATGAGTCATAACCCATTTATTGACCCATTTAACCCATCATTTAAATAGGTTAGGGTTGACCTTTTTATGGATTGGGTCATAAAGAGGTTGAGCCATTTAACCTATATAATAAAAGGGTTGAATAGGTTTTTGGAAGGGTCAACCCAATAACCCATTAGTTTCTTATTCATCTTAAAACAACCACAAATACTTTTTCTTTAATATTAGTAAATTTGAATTATTGAATGAAATTTGAATTATTCATCCACTAAATGAGAAATATTCTCTTCATATTATTCTTTTCACACTTATTCTTTATTAGTAGATTTTTCAATTCATTATATATAGTTTCCTTTGAAATAATATATTTATTTATTTATAAAATGTGAGGATGTGAGGCTGTGACGACAACCCAATAAATAATTTCGTCAAAACATTCATTTATTTAATAATTAATAAATATATTTTTTAAAAAATTCTGGAATTTCAGAAATTCTAAAATTCTAGAATTTCCAAAATTCTGAAATTTCAGAATCTGGAATTTCAAAAATTCAGAAATTCCAAATATTCTGAAATTTCAGAAATTTTGGAATTTTGAAAAATAATAGAATTCCAGAATCTAGAAATTCTAGAATTTCGAAAATTCTGAAATTCCAGAATATGAAAATTCTGGAATTTCAGAAATTCTAAAATTCTAGAATTTCCAAAATTCTAAAATTCTAAAATCTGGAAATTCTGGAATTTCAAAAATTCAGAAATTCCAGATATTCTGAAATTTCAGAAATTTTAGAATTTTGAAAAATTCTAGAATTCCAGAATCTGAAGAATTCTAGAATTTCAAAAATTCTGGAATTTCAAAAATTCAAAAATTTTGAAATTTCTGAAATTTCAAAATCTGAAATTTCAGAATCTGGAATATCAAAAATTCTGAAATTTCAAAAATTCAGAAATTCCGTAAATTCTGGAATTTCAAAAATTCTTGATGATTTGGATGATTACTACATTGTTGTTTGATTTTATAGAACATTACATTATTTGGACTAATAGTTTTTTACGTGTATGTTAATTGAAATTCAAATGAACAAATTTTTAATTAGATTTAGTTAAATGGGTTAAATGGGTCAACCCATGTAACCCATTTAATAAATGGATTGGGTCATTTTGACCTCTATACAAATAGGTTATTACAACCCATTTATTAAATGGGTTGGGTTAGGTCAATCTTTTTAGCCATTTTGACACCTCTAGGTGAGGGATAGGGTGAAGTTTTGTTGGGATTTGGCAGAAATTTGACCTGTGTGTGCAACTCTACCTTCTGCTGCAATTTTCATTGTTTGCTCTCATTCATTTTTTGCGTTGCCCAGGTCAGGGGTGTACAAGAATGAAGAGGAAAGGTGAAGCCATATTATTTGAAAAGTACTTCCTGCAAAGCTGAAATGGTGAGTCTTTGTGTAATAAATGATGAAGGAAGTTGCATTTAGTTTTGGGTTGAGGTGGATTAAGTTGGATGAGTTTCAATTAGTTGGCTCTACATTTTATTTAATTAGAATACCCATTTCAGCATATTTTCCAGCCATTGTTTAAGGCCTATTGGATGAACCAATCCAATATCATCAGTGTGATATTAGGTGTGTCTTGAAAACTTCATTTATTTTTTTTAATATTTGACACTTTCTATGAATTTGCAGTCAAATTAAGCATTTTGCTTCCTGGTTATCTTATAGAGTGATCTAACCATTTTCCATTCCTATTCTATAGACCCCTCTACTAATTTTCGTTCACTTCTTTGTGTTTGCAGTACAGGTGGAAAAAATGTCATATTCCTACCAATATTCGACTTCCTTAGGCACATTTATTTGAACATTTTGATGTCACTTCAATTTTTCAACTTTCTTTTTTATATTAATTTGGTGACATTTTGAATATATTCTCTAACACTTCCTTACACTCTGCTTTGCTTTATTCTTTATGATGTTAATCGGTCTAATCTCTTTCTCAAGCTTTGCTAGGTTCATGGTTTCAAATAGGGCTGGTAATTTTGTAATTCATCATTATTTTGAATAAAGTTGTTGATATTTTCAGTGTGATATTCTTTCTTAAGTTCTCTAGGTTCATGGTGTTGAAGTGAGGTTGTTAATTTAGCAATTCATCATTATTTTGAATAATGAAAAGTTATTGATATTTTCATAAACGAGACTATGAATATATTTCTCATAGGTATATACATTGTCTGTGGATATGTAAGCTCTAATAAGTTCTCATAAAACTTTATGACTTCTCAAAAACATTGATATCAATTATCTTCTGCTTAATTTTGTACAGTTAAGCTAATTTTATTTTATTTCAATCATAATGCATCTTTTTAAATTTTAAAAATATGGTTAAAAAAGAGTGTACAATGGCTTCACATCTTTTTATCATATTATTTATTGTTTTGATATAGAAAATTGTTTTTTCGGGAGTTGTATTTTGCTGATATGTAAGAATATTTTTTTAAGATAAAAATGTTTTTGATTGTAATCAGAACTTAACTGTATAATTACAATAATTTATTCTACAATTCAACTTATTTGATTTAATTTAAACAAAATTTATTGATTTCAATTTTTAAATTTTATTTAGTATAACAATTATTTTAATAAAATCATTACATTTTCTTATTTCATTAAAAAATTATAATATATCACGTGCGTTGCACGGGGTTTCATACTAGTTATATATATAAAGCGGATCTAGTCCAGTGCCCGAGAGTCGAAGTCCCTTAATTGCCGTCACTACCCCTAAAGAACAGTGATTCCACCTTAAGCCATGTTCTTTATTATTTAATTTTAGTAACAATCAGTTCAGTTCAGTAACAAACGGTTCAATTTAGTTCAGCATTCAATAATTTATCATTATTTATTATAATTATTATTATTTATATACGATTTATTATTATTGTTTATAATATATATAATTTATTATTTTTATTATTTATTATAATTATAATTATAATTATTTATATATAATTTATTATTTTCGATGATGACTTAATTGATGATTTTTTTTCTTAGTATGGGGACTCAATTGATGATTTTTGTTTAATTTAGGAATCTAATTGATGATTTTGTTAGTTTGAGGAGCTAATTGATGATTTTTGCTTAATTTATGGATCTAACTAAACTATAGTTTACTAAACGTTAATAATCAAACAGCAACAGTAAACCAGAAGTAAACCAAACCGTCCTAAATTTGATTCAAATTACTAATATCATAGATGGAAAATATGTAGTAGGAAAAGGAACATAAAGGCTAAAGCTGATAAAAAAAAAAAAAAATCACATGCATTGGCGACTATATTAAATGCAGCAAGCAGGTGTGTTAGTTGAGGATGGATCTATCAACTCTTATGCATGAACTAGGATTTGTCTTTACTTCATTGACAAATCCCATGAATTCTCCCAAAAATTCGACCACATTGAAGTAATTAGTAAAATTATTTGTTTTCTCATCAATTAATAATAATTAAAACATAATGAATTATGTCTAACATTATAAATATCAATCAAATTATATACCCAGTGGCGGAGCTAGAGCTCAAAGTCCGGAGGGGCTCCATTGCATGGAGATTTTTTTTCTTAATAACGACTTAAGGCTTTGATTCATAGTAGTAAAATCAAAATTTTCAAATTTTTGATAATATAAGGATAAATTTGATCATAATTGGAAACATTAAGGTACAAAACAACTGAGATTCAATATAAAGTAAGGATAAGGTGCAAAAATACTCTAATGTTTACACCTAAGAACAATTTTACCCCTAACGTCTAAATGGTACAATTTTACCCTTAACGTTGGCAGCCAAGAGCAATTTTATCCCTAACGTTGACAAGTTTGGTCAATTGGAGAAATTATTCGTCAAATTGTCTTTTCAGTCATGAATTTTATAACTAAAAAAATTCAATTAAAAATAATAAAGAAGAATGAGTTAATAATGTTTAAAAATGATACTTAATATTGTTAAATGAGAATGAGGTTTAAGGGAAAAAATTAAAATGAGATAAAAAGTGAAGAGAGAAAGATTTGAACATAGAACCAATGAGATGTAGAGATTCCTTCATTTATCACTATAACCAACTATGCAAACTTAGTTTTATATCATATAATCACATTCTACATTATGAGTACTAATTTTAACTATTTTGGGGGGCCTGCTCGAAACTGAACCACCGTTCGTCAAGGGTGTTCCGGAGAGTCGGAGGGTCAGAGGGTCGGGAGACCCTCCCCTACCCCCCTAGCTCCGCCCCTGTATATACCTAAAATGAAGAAAATCTGTTGTGCCCATTTCAGTATCTCATTTCATATCCCTCTCATAAAAAGTGATCATTTTAACTATATTAGTTCATAAAATATATTATTTTAACTAAAAGTGACATTTTTTTATGAAAGGGGCATAAAAGAGGACACTGAAATGGGACATCAGATTTTCTTCCTAAAAATTATATCAATGAAAATTGACAAATTATGTAAATAGTTGCTACGGTATCTTATAAACTTCTAAATACACAACTTCAATTAAAAAAAAACACACCAAAAAAATAAATCAAAGAGTTTGAAAAACTTGATTACTTTCTCATATAGAAAAAGAACGTTTATTTTATCTAGAAGTGAAGAAAGTATTTTTATTCAATTATTTCCCATTTTATAATATATTATATGGGTGGGATCAAATCATGTCGCATTTCATCAAGATGGCGAATTCGAAATATCCAACAATTTTATACTTCAATGTCAGATATACAAAACAATGTCACATATCCAACAATCTTATATTACTAAGAATGGCTATTTATTTATTTTGTTTAATTTATTCGAAAATATAATGTGATTCCTTTAATGATATTTGCTTCTTTTTTTGTAATATAAATAGAGCAAGGCAAAACACCTATGGAAAGATATAAAAAAAAAAAAAAAAAAACTAACTTTTCACCATCCTATGTAACGTGACGCCACACTGATCATCAAATAGTATATGTTGGAGGCATGCAGGAGGCGCAACACACTCATGAAAACCCAAAGTATAGGAACCTGCAAAATTCGTCATCCAGTCAGCTGCCACGTTCCCTTCCCTAAACGTATGAATAACCCAGAGTTCTCAATTCCTGGTTTTGAAGCTATATCAATGATTAATGATCCAGGCATACAAACGACGTGGGTTTAGAGGGTCAGTCATAAAGTTTGCCACCATTTGAGAATCCAGTTCAATCATAACCCTTCTAAGCCCTTTATCCCAAGCCAAATCTAACCCAAAATACATACCCCAGAGCTCTGCTAAAATCGATGAGCATATTCCCAACTTCACAACAAAGTCGCCTAACCAAAGACCCGGATTGCCTTTGCATGCACCATCACAATTGACTTTTGTCCATCCGTCACTCGGGGGTACCACTAGTATCTCTTCTCTAGGATGCCTAATTAAACCATTAAGAAGAAAAATGCCTCTTTACTCACCTCGCACTTCTAAAAAATGAAATTAGCACAATTGTCTTGTTGTCAGCAGCCCGTACCCAATACCCGTTCATTCCTCCAACCAGGGGCGGATCCAGTCCAGAGCTCGGGGGGGCCGAAGCCCCCCCCCCCCCCCCCCCGGCCATCGGCTCCGCCCTTGAGTGTCGATATTTTTGTCCCGTGTAGCCCCTCCAAATATTATTATATATTTAACCTATGTAGCATTATCTTCAAAGTTTAAAGTAGTTGAGTTGGTTAAGAGCATTATTTTAAGGTGAGAGGTCATGGGTTCAAACCACACCAAACTCACTTTTTGTCTTTATATGAAGTTATTTTTATTATATCTCTTTTTTTTAAGAATTTATTATCTCATTTCTATAAAACAAATCAATTTCTTATTTTGAGATTCAATTTAACTTCATTTCTAAATTAAATTTTATGAAAATTATAAAAAATTATAGCTAAAAATAAAAAAAATGTGAAAATGTTACAATTTTTAGCTAACATACCAAAACCATAAAGTTTAAGTGTGCTAAAAGTAAAAAAAAAAATTCACCCCTAACGGACTGGACTTCGAAACATTACTCCCAATAATTAGACTAAAATCAACCCCTCCGGACGTCGATTCCTGGATCCGCCACTGCCTCCAACGCCAGCACCAGCAGGTGACCATCCCAAAAATAAGCTACCATCAAATTCCCTTCCAAGGAAAAACAATCTGCAAATTGAACAAAAGTCATTCATCATGTTACAAGGTAAAGAAGACATTATTGCATTACAATCCCGCATAATAGAATCGCAGACTCAATCCGGTCGCAGAAACCATAACTAGCAACGGTTCCGATATGAAGGTGAACACGATTTATGTTGGAAAGAACACAGCCATGTTTAAGCAACCAAATGAAGTTACGAACACGCTCCGATAATTCAATGCTCCAAATAATTCTCCAAGGGAAACTACTCTCAATACCAGGGTGTTGGAGATGGCGGTAAGCTGATGTCGTAGTGAACTAGTCGTCCTAAGTGCCTATCCAGGTCCAATTATCCACCGGACCAACAAATGGAAAAATAACATTTGATGCAATTTGCATCAGCAGCGAAGCGGGTAGGAGGTGCTACAATTTTTGTCAGTCCCAGGAACCATCAATCCACCAATCCACAACACTTGAAGATCGTTGTAACTCCGTCAAAGGCCCACTAACAGAATTCAAGTGGGGAGCTAAGTCAAGTCACCTATCAGTCCAGAAAGCTATGGAAGAACATTATTCACTAACCTATTAACACGCTTATCAGAACCTCAGACCTAGAATAATACTTTTCCAGGTATAAGACGACAAACTAGATTTTTGGAAAATACTTAGTCATCCTTTACCTCGGCCATATTTTGCTACTACCACTTGAACCTGTTGGGGTTTAGTGTCCTATAGACAATTGTTCTAGGATATAAACCAGCTGTAAATGAATTGTTCTTTATGTCATTTGTTTTAATAAGATATGGTTTCATAACTGTATAAAGGCAACCTCTTTTAAAGAACTAAATAAGTCTAATAAAAGGAAATCACTAAGTTTATTTAAAGTGATTATAAAGTGTTCATACAAGCATGAAGTGAGACGAAACATTATAATAAACTAATAAACTTAAAACCACCCCAAGTCAAGTGATATGTTTTGAATAGGGATTGACATAACACTGTTGAGACATGCATGTAACAATGTTTTCTGTCGAGACAGAGAGTTGATCTCACAAGCTTCAGATATGCAGATATCTGGACAGTTACATGGATCCAATGAAAGGGGTTCATTAGGATTGGGGACCCGACTTGAGATAACAGGATGGAGAGATTTATCCTTGTCACCTGTTCATCTCATTGGTATTAATAGGTATAAGTAATCCTTAGACTCAAAAGAATGTTAATTAGTGATTCTGGATTATGGAATGTGATGCTTTGATCCTGTTGTAACACGATCCATAATAGGGATGACTCTGGGGTGTGTACGGCAGACGTTGGGTATCATATGAAGTAATTGCAGGATAGTTAACATTGGATTGAGCATTTGTCACTCCTGATAAATGGGAGATACGTCAAAGGATCGTTTGTGGAAGACTTAACTCTAAATCCTTGCAAGGTGATAGCTTAAGACTTGAAATGCAGATTTCACTTAACTTATCTAATTGGAGTTAACTCGGCCTGTACAAGTAAAACGAACGTCTCGCTATATATGACTTGACATTTTCCATAGTCATAAGATTTTGTTCAAGGATGTAGTTGATGAAGGATCGAATTATACTGTAACTAATACGAAAAGGTCAACGACGGAATCAACCTGTCTTTTTATATCTCTAGGGGAATGTTTCGGATCTTCTAATCACAATTCGCGTACTCATTCCGTTATACAAAGATTGAATATAATTCTGAAAAATTAATTTAATAGTTGTATACGGCTAGAAGCAATAAGAACCTAATGGGTCACACATAAGACTTGGAACCCAAAAGAGAAACAGATGTTAATTAATTAACGGAAGCCCAACTGAGTCCACTAAGGCCCAATAACAAGGGGGGCGATTTTATACGCTATGTCACATAAAGGAATTAATTTATTTTTAAACAATTATAATTAGATTATGATTATGAATTAAATTAATTATAGGATAAATAAGTTAGGAGGTTTAATGAGATTAAATTGCTTCTATTATTATCCTATTAATAAGTTATTATTATCTTTATATTTAGATATAATTACAGATAATAACAATAAGAGTTTTATTCCGAATTAAATTCTTATTCAGTAAGATAATCCTATCTGACTAGGGTTTAGATGGAAGAGGCTATATAAAGTGGTAAATTTCGGTTACCCCTTGCTATCCCGGAGAAAGAGAATTTTTGACCCCTACTGTAGTGGATCGTCTTTCACCGCTTGCTTCCGAATCAATTGATTTCATCTCTTACCTTTTACTCCTTGATCTTGTGTTGATTAATTAGAGGCAATATATTTTGGTTGCTATTCATCGGTTGAATTCTAATCATTTACTTGTTTGTTTTGTTGTGCTCATGAAAGAAGAAAAGATAAACAAAAGGGAGAAATTCGTTCTTGTTCCTCCTACATCAGGTCAGTTCACGATTTCGCGGATTCCTGGAGATTGAACCGTCGGATTTTAGCGATTTTTGGACAGGAGTTTCTAGACATATTCTTCCACGTTTCCACCGTTAGGATTGTCGTTCAGAGGTCTGGAAGGTCTGTTCGGGTATGGGCAGATTGGTAGACAGTTTTCATCTCTTTTGAAGTTGTGGGCACTTCGTTTGCAACGGTAGATTGATCGTCATAAAGGTATTTATGTTCAATCCCTCCTTATATGAAATAACGATTAATGGATCTTGGGAAAAGGAAATAGGTAAAAATTTTATATTTCCGCTGCCAAACGTTTGCCTATTTTCCTTCAATGGTATCAGAGCATGCGTTAAATCTGTTATTTCATATATGTAAATAAAAGGGTCTTCAATCAGATTGAATAGATTTATTATTAGGTTAATTAATAAATTTAATTTGGTTAATTAATCTAAAGATAAATGGTTAAGATGAGATTAAGATGTTTTATGATTCGGTTAATTAGCAAAGCGGTTTGTAAAATTAAACGATTGATTAAAACAATATTTGTATATGTGATATACGTGTTTTATGGATTAAGGGTTTAACCGTTTGAATCGTTAAAAAAAGTTAATTAGATTAATCTTTGAAAATTTTATTTTGATAAACGATTTAAATGAAACGGTTAGAATCGATTAATTATTAATATATGTTTAAAAGGTTGTATATAATTATAAATTAGTTTATATATTATATATAAAAGTTTTATTAATTAAGAGTTTTAAATTAAAAGTGTTTTAGTCTAAAACAGTTTTTTATTAAAGGAGTTTTAATTTAACTAAAATGGAGTTTTAATTAAATATTTAAAATAATAATAAAAAAAGGGTTTATGTTGGCAGCAACTCTTTGAGTTGTTGCTAGCATTTAAGACAAGTGCAATTTGCTATTTCTCCTCTGCTACAGTAAAGCGGCGTCTTTCTCCTCCATCCCTGCGATTTCGTTCATATGGCTCTGTCCAGTGGTGGCGAGCCTCCTGACGGCAGCGGCTTGCCTCTCCGCCACCCTCCTCCACCTCCTCATGCTAGATCTCACCATGGAACTGTTGCTGCTGCAGAAACTGATACTGAAATGGAGACGCGATCCCGTGAGATTCCAAACGGTGCTATTCCCACGACGGCTGCCTCACCGGCCGGTCGCTGCAAAAAAAAAAACAAAAGGAAGTGATGGCCTCCCTGAGGAGAATAGACTGACCCCAGATCATCCCCTTGAGTCCCCTGCTAAAAGGAAAATCAGCTGGAAGAATGTTCTTACTGGCCAAGATGAAGAGGCAGAAGACATGGCTGAATCCGAACCAAAAGGTGGCTGGCTTGAAGAGTTTGGGCCTGAATCAGATGTCGACGAGGAAGACGAGGACGACCCTAAGTGCCCTACGGTGAGAATCTCGTCGGATGATAAACGCCTGCTGTGGAGAAACTGGCGATGGTCTCTGATTGTCAACGTATTGGGAAGAAAGGTAGGATTCCATTACTTATCTCAAAGAATTAAACAGCTTTGGGTTAAATCTGGAACTATTGATATCATTGACTTGGAAAATGATTACTATGTGGTCAGATTTAAAAATAAAATTGATTATCAGAATGCTATTGAGGGAGGTACTTACATAATTGCTAACCATTGTCTAGCTATTCGCCCTTGGGTTCCTAACTTTAATCCCTTTGATGACCATGTAAAGAGAGTTATTACTTGGGTGAGACTGCCTGGTCTGCCAATTGAATACTATAATGAGGGCTTTATCTCATGATTAGGTAGTCTTGTAGGAAAGGTCCACCATGTGGATAAAAAGATAGTGGAAGCAGATAGAGGGAAATTTGCTCGAGTGTGCGTAGAAGTCGATTTATCGAAGCCACTGCTTGCTAAGTATAAACTCCGCCGTCAAACGTACAAAATTGAGTATGAAGGCTTGCACCATATTTGTTTTGAATGTGGTATGTACGGGCACGGGGTGGAAAGATGCCCGTCGAGACAAATTGATAGTGAGGAGGCTAGAACTGAGCCTAATGAATGGACTGATAAGTCCGGGGTAAGGCCTGAGGTACTGAATGATTATGGCCCTTGGATGTTGGTTAAAAAGCCAGCTAGAAGGAGAATTCCGGCTAATCAGAAAGTTCAAGTTGATGCTGGCACCTGATAAGTGCATAATTCGACAATAAATAACCTCGCTTTTGTGCTTTATAATTGTCATGTTTTGTTATTTTTGCGGGTTTTATTGTTTGTTTTTGGTATCTTCATCTCTACAGGCCAATGATGACTAAAGGGAGATAAATTGGGCTTAATTTGGGCCGAGCTAGTGTCGGGTCGTGATCCGGAGCTGATTGGGCAAATATTGGTCTGAGTCAGAGTTAGTCTTGCACAAGACTAAGGCAGTTACGAGCTGACAGTTTCCTACTTCAAATAGGATTGCTTTCCTGATCCGGATTGGACGATTTGAGAACAAGATTTTCAGCTAAAGCACGAATTTGTAGGAGACAAATGAAGAGGCAATTAATTTCAAATTTGAAAAGAGATTCTAAAGCTAATTGAAGGGATTTAGTTCCCTATTTTTGAGGAGCCGTAATAGACTTAAGAACGGCAGATTTTCCAAGTTCATATCATCAGTTTTTACATTTTATTTTTCCAGCAGAAAAACACATACGCTCCATGGCTGTTTGGAGCTAACTTCTTTATTTCGGTTAAGGGTTAATTCAAGGGAGACTTTCCCCGTTATCGTGAGATCGTTGTATTTCATTTTTCTCAATTTATTAAGCCGTTTATTTGTTCATCGTGTTTAGAGAATTATTCTCAATTGATTGTTTGTTCTATGAATGATAACTGCAGGTTGCTTGTCGAATCGAATAATCATATGGCTGATTTGGTTTATTAGAGTTTCACCTAAGATAGCCAAACAAAGTAGCTATTGACTATTTAAATCAAGCTAGCTTCGTGTTTGGAAGAACGGACTCGAGTCGGACAAACCTGAGTTCGTATTCCACGTGACATTAATACGAATCTAGTTGGGTTTATGTGAGTCAAATGAACAGATAAGTTAGTCCAAATCGCCGACGCTGAGAGACGATTAACTAAGATCAAGTTCTTCTAATTCTTAAGCTGTCAATAAATTAAATCTTAGGCGCTGAGATAGGATTGTTTATTGATTAGGAACAAGTTATTTGTCGTGCTTAACTAGTTCGTTATTAAGGAAGAACATTCAAACTGACCCGGCAAAAACATGAGAATATAATCTTATCTGTCAATGATCGTTAACGTAAGAATTATCCTGCGATTCCCCTTAACCGAATTCATCAAAATATTATTCACAACCCGTCATTAATTCTTGTTTTGTTTTGTCTTGATCTTTTACCTGTTACCTTTAGATTTAATAAACTTCACAATTCTAAACCCCCCATTTAATTATTTTGTTAGGTCGTGAGAAGTTTTGAATCAATATTATTCCCTTGGGTTCGACCTCTACTTGCTCTATTACAATTTACTCGTTTAGGAAAAGTAGGGATTATTTTTGGTGGATTCGGCACCCATCAGCACCTCACATACGAAGCGAACTGAGGGTGTTTTGAATGGGATGGAGGTCCGATAGCAGGAAATCGAACAAATAAGGAAGAGCATGGAGACGATGGCCCCTACTGGGTCTCATTTTGAGAGCTTAGACAAGATGGTAGGGGAGGTTAACCAGGATATTAACACTGCGGAAGATATCAGTTTCAATGAGGTGGTTGGTATAGATGCCTCGATAGCTACTGGTGAGCACGACCCCCTATATGAAACAGAGCAAACTGAAGTAGCAACGTATACCATTCTGGATCAGGGAATAAAAGGAGCTGACAAGGTTGAGAACATAAACCAAGGGATTATCCAATCAGCTAGCCTGGGAAACAAAAAGGAAGCCCGTAAAGGAAAGAAACCTGTTAAAGCTGGGACGGGACAAACCAAGTCTATGAGTCAGCTTGCCACTGGAAATAGCAATAAAATGCAATTAGGGAGTACTCCTCGCTTTGAAGGTGGCTCTCAGAAAATCTTGAGTTAATCCTGTTTGTGTATTTCTTTGGTTAATAGATTTGCTTTGTTGGAATATTCATGGAGCGGCGAGTAAGGCCTCCCGTGTTCATCTGAGAGATGTTATTAGTCAGTTTAACCCTGCATGTGTCTCTATTCTGGAACCCCAAGTCAGCGGCACAAAGGTTGATACTATTCTTTCTAGATTTCGTAATTGGAACCATATTCGATCTGAAGCCCAAGGCCGGTCAGGGGGCATTTGGATCCTCTGGAAGCTGGAAGTTATTGACATTAGTCCTCTAATCATCCATACCCAGTTTATCCATTGCTCTATCCTAAAAAATGGGGCTGAGGTTTGCAAGCTATCTGTGGTTTATGCGTCCCTTATTCGATCATGTCGGAAATTACTATGGGAAGAACTGACTAGGGTGAGTAGAATCATTTCTGGTCCATGGTTCCTAATGGGTGACTTCAATGATATTTCTTCAATGGGTGATCAAATTGGCGGGGGTTAGCGTTATTTTAACCGTTGCCTACAGCATTGTCGAGCTATGGATGATTGTGAGGTGTTTGATCTTGGTTGCTCTAGTCATCGTTTTACTTAGCGTCGGAATTCCACCTTTGCCCGACTGGATAAAGTATACGGCAATGATGCTGCCCGTATTGCTCTCCCTCGAGCCTCTGTGATCAATCTCCCCTTTCGTCATTCGGATCACTACCCTATTTTATTTAGGATGATGGGGAGGAAATCTGCCCGCATAGATAGGCCTTTCCGATACTTGTCTGCATGGGAGACCCATCCCGACTTCAAGGAGTTTGTTAAGGAGAAATGGGCTCCTAGCCTTGAGCCTATTTGTGCTGCTCACAACTTCAAATTGGAGGTTTGCTGCTGGAATAAGAAGGTGTTTGGACATATCTTAGCTAGGAAGAAACATCTTCTTGACCAAATTGAGAAGATTTAGAGGAAGCTTGAAAGAAGAACGGATGAGTCCCTCAACAATGCTCACAAAAAACTTCAACAGGACCTACTTACTGTTCTAACCTAGGAAGAACTCCTATGGTTCCAAAAATCGAGGAAAAAATGGATTACCCAGGGGGATAGGAACTCGAAATTTTTCCACCTTGCTACTATCATTCGGAGATCCTAAAATAGAATTGAAGCGATTAAAGATGAACAAGGCAACTGGTGTTTTAAGGAAGATGATATTCATTCATATGCAGTTAGATTCTACTCGAAGTTGTTCTCTGATGAGGGGGGGAGGCATGGGAGTCTGGTTTCAACAAATAATTTCCCTACCATTCCTACTAATAGCCTTGCTCAGTGTTTTGCCCCAATTAGCGAAATGGATGTTAGGAATGCAATCTTTGAGATGGGTCCCTCTAAAGCCCTAGGGGTGGATGGTTTGCCTGCTATGTTCTACCAAAAGCATTGGGATGTGGTCAAAACCGGGGTGTGCAATTTTGTCCTCGGAGTCTTTAATGGAATGGGAGACATCTCTAAGGCTAATGAGACCCTCCTTGTATTAATCTCTAAAGTTCAGAATCCAATCTCCTTCACACAAATGCGGCCTATCAACCTGTGTAATGTTGTTTACAATGCGGTTACCAAAATTATTGCTAATAGAATCCGGGAGTTGATGCCTCTACTAAGTGGCCCTAATCAGGGTAGCTTTGTTCCTGGAAGACAGATGGTGGATAATATAGTAATTGCTCGGGAAATGATTCACTCCATGCGGGTCAGGAAAGGGCGGAAAGGTATTATTGCCTTAAAACTGGACTTGGAGAAAGCATACGATCGTTTGAGTTGGAACTCCATCGTGGAGACTCTTCAGGTTGCTGGATTTCCGAGTCATTGGTGTCATCTCATTCACTCTTGCTTAAGTACTTCTTCTATGCATGTTTTGGTTAATGGGAGTATGTCCGAGAACTTCTACCCTTCTCGGGGCATTCGACAAGGGGATCCGATGTCTCCATATATCTTTGTTCTGGCTATGGAGAGACTTGCCCATCTTCTACAGGATGCCATTGATGAGAAAAAGCTAAGACCCATAAAAGTTGGGAACTCCTGTCCTGCAATCTCACACTTATTTTTTGCTGACGATGTGCTATTGTTTTTAGAAGGGGATCTAAACCAACTCCAGACGGTAATGAGTATCCTTAACTACTTTTGTGATGCCTTAGGCCAAAAATTGAATCTCATGAAGTCTAGTATGTACTGCTCGAAGAACATGGATAGGCACTTTTGTCAACAGCTGAGCGATGCTAGTGGCATTCCTCTTACTAACTCCCCTGGGACCTACCTTAGTGTTCCCCTATTTAGCGGGCGTGTTACTAAAAGCTGCTTCAAGAAAACTATCGACTCAGTCCAAAATCGCCTTGCTTCTTGGAAACGGAACTCTTTGTCGCTAGCTGGCCGAATCACCCTCATTCAATCTGTCATAGGTACGTCTCCTAACCATGTTATGCAATCTAATCTCCTCCCACATGCTGTGTTAAATGAGTTGGATAAGTTAAATCGTCAATTTCTCTGGGGGGCGAAATATGGAGAAAAAAAAGTTCATTTGCTGCCTTGGGATGAAGTTTGCAAGCCTAAAAGGATGGGTGGTGCAGGAATTAGGAAATCTATTGATAATAATAAAGCAATGTTAATGAAGCTTATTTGGCGTATGTGGAAAGACCCAGATGCTTTATGGGTCAAAATGCTCCTCGGTAAGTACAGGAAGGATGAGGTCTTTGGGGGAAGTGTTGGCAGAGTGAAGAATTGCTATTTTCTATGGAAAAGTATCCACTCTATCTTCCAAGAATTTTGTAAAGGGTGGCATGGGATATTGGAAATGGTCGGCAAATCAGGTTTTGGAAGGATGCTTGGTTGGAGGGGATTTCTCTGTATGAAGTCGCTGCCCACAAACCTCCTGAGGCTGTTCTAAATTTGAAAATTGCTGATTACATTAACACAGATGGAAGCTGGAATTGGCAAGACTTAGAGTTGTGTTTGGGGGTGGAGTGGCTGATCAGAATTCGTAGTGTTCGGGTGAGTGTGGAAGAGGAGTATATAGATAAGAGATGTTGGGGATTGACTAATAATGGGATATTTACGTGCAAGTATGCTTACTCTCTCATTAGTGGGGGGGAGAATGACTCTATGGATCGGAAATGGGTTAAGAGTTGGGCTATCAATGTCCCCCAAAGACTGCGCAACTTTGTTTGGCTCTGCTTACATGATAGACTTTTGACTAATGCCGAGAGAGCTAGACGCCACTTAACAGATGATGCTTCCTGTGCGAGGTGTCATGAGGCTACTGACTCATGTCTTAAGGGATTGCTCTGATAGCTCAAGGATCTGGCAGCAACTTCTTCCTAGAGAGCTTCACACTAGCTTCTTTGCACAACCTGGAGATGGCTGGTTCGAGTGGGCGCTGTTAAACAGTAAGAGCAACATAAAAGATTAGATTGAACTTTTCCTGGTGACCTGCTGGCTTATATGGAAATGGAGGAATTTTTTCGTGTTCGAAAAGGCCGGTGAGATTCCCACGGATAAAGTTAGGAACATTCGCTCTACTACTATTGACTTCATCCATGGCTGGAGGGAGGCAGACACTGTTATGGAAAGGAGAAGAAAGACCAGAATTCTTGTCGGGTGGAACAGACCGCACACAGGGTGGTGGAAATTGAACACTGATGGGTCGAAGGCTTCGAATGGAACTATTTTCGCTGGGGGGTTGTTAGAAACGATCTAGGTGCCTTGACTGCGGGCTTTATGCATAATATAGGTATTAGGAATTCGTTTGACGTAGAAGTTTGGGGAATTTTGACTGGAATCGAGATGGCGAAAGAGTTGGGTATTAGGAGGCTCGAGGTGGAGTCGGATAACCAAGAGCTGAATCGCTCTATTAACGCTCATTCATCCCTGTTGGGTAGTACTAGAAATATAATGCAAGGGATTAAGCGGACTGCTGCTTTCTTTGATGTTGTGAATTTCAAGCATGTGTATAGAGAGCAAAACCGAGTGGCCGACAAACTCGCGGCGGACGCGCAGTGCATCCCCATTGGTACTTCAAAGCTTCGCTCTCCCCCACCTGGTGTTGTTAATCTGCTGCAAGAAGACTTGCACGGGGTCTGTTTCGAAAGACTTGTTTTAGGCTTGGTTTCCTAGTTGTGCTGTTGGATTTGCTGGTCTATTTTTTTTCTTCTTGCTTTTTCCTGGTTTGTAATGTTGTCTGAGTTATAAAAAAAAAACTCTTTGAGTTGCTGCCAATTTCGAAGTAGCAGCTCTTTTGAGCTGCTGCTTCTTTTTGCTGGGCGGCTATGTTGCTGCCCCTTTGGCAGCAACACCGCCAGCATTGCGGATGTGATCCGCGACGGGGACGAATCAAGTCTCGTCCCCTGATTTTCGGTTTTACCTTTTTCCTGAATATTTTTGGTTTTTCAGAAAACTAAAATTGATATATATATATATAATTAATTGATCCACATGATTTAATTGTTGTCTATTTTAAATTGTATGGATTGAATTCAGTTGTCTAATTAAGATGTTTTGATACGGTTAATTAGATAAACTATTTTATTGATACAAAATTAAAATTTAGAAACAACGAATCAGCCCATATAAATTTATTAATTGTTATAATTAATAAAAGGATATGGTAATGGTATGTGTTTTAATTTGATTTTGCAAACCGTTTTGTGCTTAATAAATATACTTGATATATTAGTTAATCACTTTAAACGGTTTTGGTAAAATGATTAAACACAATGATGTATAATCTCTCGTCTTAAAAGTTTTGTGTTCTGGAATTGATTTTACAAAGTTTAATTATTTGTATGTGATACGATTGAATTAAACACGTTAAATAATCTTGGTAAAATAATTGAACACAAATAATTAATATTTTATATAGTTGTATTTTGAAGTGTCTAATTAAGTTTATATTTGATATATTTTAATTAGAATAAAATATAGATGATATAAAATTAATTAAAGGTTAATTTGATAGTAAAGTTAATTAAAGGACTAAATTGAAAATGTAATTAATTTAAAGGTTTAATTTGATTAACTTAAATATTACATAAAGGGTTTATGTAATCAACCAATTAAATTTATTTAATTGAGTTTTTGCATGTTTGAAGTTATGGACATATTTGGACCCTCTATAATGGTTATTTAGTCTTTTGGTATTTTTGGAAAATAGGACATGCGTGTCCTGCCTTATCTACTCTCTATTGTAATTTCTCTTCTCATCTAAGTCCCTTCAAATTAGTTGAAGTATTCTCTAGTAGTATAGAAAGTGATGTCGATGTAATTTCAAGGCGCCAAGGAAAAGACGGAGGACCTAGAGGATAAATATGTAATAGTTAGTATTTACCCTAGGGTGACCTTTATTCCGTTTCTAGCTCAACGAAATAATTTAGATGATATGTCCATAACTACTAATGTAAATTGTATTTGTTTGATGTATGTTAAAGCAAATCAAGACTAGGTTAGATTATGAGACTTAAAATAAAAATCTCTCGCTAATTAAAAGTTAAGTAAATAAGCAAGTTATTAAAATCGGTTGCCCCTCCCTAATATTATAATTCAGCCGGCAGTACTGGGGGCATTTGGGTTGTTGAGTAAACTCAAGCTCGAGGTCTTATGGTAACACCTGAATTATCGAAAATCGTTTTCACGAATATGGGGTAATACTTAAATTAGATTATGATAATTGGATGGATAAACTCATGTTGTTATAAACTAATGGGCAATATGGTTGGGATTAATATGAATACATATTAGTTACTAATGTGGTTAGTAACCCAATAACCTAGGAATCACATTGTTGATGTGATTGATTACACGAATCTACCTAACAAATGAGACTAGCTTGTTGAGTAAACTCAAGGTGAAATTTCAGGAGTTAGGATCCTGGCTCACTAAAGGATTTGTGAAATTCTTCGAATTAATATGGAGGGCTATTAATTTGGCAAAATAGTGGGAGCAATTTAGAATAAAAGACCTATAATTTTAAATTGATATACTTTAAAGCAAATGAATAAACATACGTCACTCTATCTCACTCTAAAGTTAAAGTAAATACTCTGAATCATCATATCTAAAATGGATCTACATAATATTTTAACCGATAACAAATTGAATAGTTCAAAATTCACCGACTACTTTGGCAAACTCAAAATTGTTTTGAAGTTCGAAAAGATTGGGCATGTCGATGCCCAATGCCCTAGTAGATGATGCTCCTGTCAAAAAGATTAATGTTTACTGGAAGCACCAATCAGATGACGAACGTACAAGATGTATCACACTTGCAGCTATGGCACTTTGTGTTAAGACGATTGACTACATCACCAAAGCTTTCTAGTATTAGATTTGAATTCAGTGTCGACTTAGTTCTACGATCCCTCCTAAAGATTTATTCATAAGCTCATCATGAATAAACTCAAAGACCTCTGAAGAAGAGCTCTTGAATATGCTCAAGTCAGTTGAGCCCAAATCTTTAGAAAGTGATGTCAGCACTTGGAATTGAGGGATCTCATGAGAGAGAGAAAAGGGAAGTTTCCCAATTCTAAAGATTCCAAGAAGAAACAAATGCATTAAACCCAAGTCAATAAAAGCAAGTAGTGAATGCCACCAATATGGTAAAGAAAGGAAATGGAAGAAGAACTGTAAGAAGTACTTAGACTCTCTCTAGAAGACGGGTCAGGATGGTGCTTTTACATTTGGAATTAAAAGATAGATAATTCAACCAACTTGTGGGAATGTCACCTAAGCCATATAAACAAAAGACACATATAAGTTTTTTTTAAAGGCAAATATGACAAATGACACCCTTTAGCAATAAAGGAGAATGTGTGTCTGACACTCTAGGACTAGTACATTCAGATGTAGTTAGTCATATATCAACACAAGTAAAGAAAAGGTTCAGTCACTTCATTAGTTTCATAAGATAATCATACCAGATATTGATACATCTTCTTGATGAAGCATAAGTCAGAAGCTTTTGAGAAAGTTCAAATGATTCAAGAATGAAGTAGTAAATCAAACAAGAAAGACTATTAAAGTACTTCCATTAGATCGAGGCAGAAAATGTTTTCAAATGATTTCCTGAATTATCTAAATGAATATGGATTCATTCATAATGGACTCCTCCGTATACACCACGATGTATCTGAAAGGAGAAATTGTACTCTATTAGATATAGTACAATCCATGATGAGCGTAACCTCTCTTCCAAAGATGTTCTAGGGCTACACCTTGGAAACCGCCATATGTACCTTAAACCGAGTATCCATAAAATCCGCCAGTTCTATTCCATTTGAATTGTTCATGGAAAAAGAAACCTAGTTTCTCTTTTATGAGAGTTTAGGGGTGGTCAGCATATGTTAAACACATAACATCAGATAAGTTAGATTCTAAATCTAATAAATACTTCTTCATTGGATATCCAAAAGAAAAAGTAGGACATTACTTCTATCATCCAGATGATCAAAAGTAACAGTATCCAAAGACGCTATACTTCTAAAGAAAGTGTTTTTTCTAGAAACACAAATAGAAAGCGTAATTGAACTTGATGAAGTTCAAAAGGAAGGATAGGCTGAAATAGCGGAAGCGATGGTGGAACATGAATCTGTCTCACAAGATGAGACACTGGTGACATTACTAACTCATAGGTCTGGTCAAGTTCATCAAAATCCCTAAGAGATTTGGATTTCTAGTGGGAGCCGATGAAATCCCAAAGAGATTTGGATTTCTAGTGGGAGACAACGAAGAGGTTCAAGTATTAGACGATGAACCTACAGCTTATGAGGAGACTCTTACAAACCTATACATGTAAACTAGTGGGAGCTCGTATGAGCCTTTACATGTAAACTAGTGGGAGCTTGGTCGTTTACTTAGTATGACATTTCGATGATATTCTACTAATGGGAACGACATAGCTACACTGCAATTGGTGAAAATTTTGGTTATCGGATAAAATTCTCTATAATAGACTTAGGAGAAGCAGCTTACATCTTAAAGATTAAGATCTAAGATTAAGAAGACTGTTTGACCCCTCCCAATCTAAATGGATTGACAAAGTGCTCAAGGCATTTCGCACTAGAGCTAACATCATTGTTGCTTTAATCATGACAAAGTCGATTATAGGTCAATCCAAGTGATGGTCACTGGATTGTTGTCAAGGACAATCTTAAGTACTTAAGATAAACTATGGACATGTTCCAAGTATATGGAGATGATAAATTGAAAATTGGAGACTTTCAGATATAAGTCATCAAACAGATAAAGATGATTTCACAGAATACAAGTTTATTCTAAAAGAGGTACGGTTAGCTGGAATAGTTCCAAGCAGGAAACCGTAGCTGAGCCAAAGGTCAAAATCAGAGTATGTAGCAGCTTTAGAAGCAGCTGATAGGAAGTTTGGAAAGGAATTTCATTAATGAACTAGGTGTGGTACCTGGCATTGTTAATGAGATTAACAATAGAGCTATTGCTCTTGCCAAGGACCCGCAGTCTCATAAGACGTCCAAACACTACCTCAGTCGTTACTATCTCTACCGAGAGATAACAACAAGAGTATATGTGAGAATCAAAACGGAGTGCCGATAAAAGGTCAATATTATAGATCCATTTAAAGAATGCCTTAACCCCAAAAGGTTCATAATGGTCATGCGAACGCTTTTGGGAATGTTTTTAGAAACAATTGGCTTTAGTCCAAGTGGGACTATGTTGGGGTTTAGTGTCCTATAGACAATTTTTCTAGGATATAAACCAGTTGTAAATGAATTGTTCTTTATGTCATTTGTTTTAATAAGATATGGTTTCATAACTGTATAGAGGCAACCTCTTTTAAAGAACTAAACAAGTCTAATAAAAGGAAATCCCTAAGTTTATTTAAAGTGATTATAAAGTGTTCATACAAGCATGAAGTGAGACGAAACATTATAATAAACTAATAAACTTAAAACCACCCCAAGTCAAGTGATATGTTTTGAATAGGGATTGACATAACACTGTTGAGACTTGCATGTAACAATGTTTTCTGTCGAGACAGAGAGCTGATCTCACAAGCTTCAGATATGTAGATATCTGGACAGTTACATGGATCCAATGAAAGAGGTTCATTAGGATTGGGGACCCGACTTGAGATATCAGGATGGAGAGATTTATCCTTGTCACATGTTCATCTCATTGGTATTAATAGGTATAAGTAATCCTCAGACTCAAAAAATGTTAATTAGTGATTCTGGATTATGGAATGTGATGCTTTGATCCTGTTGTAACACGATCCATAACAGGGATGACTCTGGGGTGTGTACGGCATACGTTGGGCATCACATGAAGTAATTGCAGGATAGTTAATATTGGATTGAGCATTTGTCACTCCTGATAAATGGGAGATACGTCCAAGGATCGCTTGTGGAAGACTTAACTTTAAATCCTTGCAAGGTGATAGCTTAAGACTTAAAATGCAGATTTCACTTAACCTATCTAATTGGAGTTAACTCGGCCTGTACAAGTAAAACGAATGTCTCGCTATATATGACTTGACATTTTCCATAGTCATAAGATTCTGTTCAAGGATGTAGTTGATGAAGGATCGAATTATACTGTAACTAATACGGAAAGGTCAACGACGGAATCAACCTGTCTTCTTATAGCTCTGGAGGAATGTTTCGGATCTGCCAATCACAGTTCGCGTACTCATTCCGTTATACAAAGATTGAATATAATTCTGAGAAATTAATTTAATAGTTGTGTACGGCTAGAAGCAATAAGAACCTAATAGGTCACACATAAGACTTGGAACCCAAACGAGAAACAGATGTTAATTAATTGACGGAAGCCCAACTGAGTCCACTAAGGCCCAGTAACAAGGGGGGCGATTTTATGTGCTATGTCACATAAAGGGATTAATTTATTTTTAAACAATTATAATTAGATTATGATTATGAATTAAATTAATTATAGGATAAATAAGTTAGGAGGTTTAATGAGATTAAATTGCTTCTATTATTATCCTATTAATAAGTTATTATTATCTTTATATTTAGATATAATTACAGATAATAGCAATAAGAGTTTTATTCCGAATTAAATTCTTATTCAGTAACCTAATTTTATCTGACTAGGGTTTAGATGGAAGAGTCTATATAAACCCCCTTTAGTGATAAATTTCGGTTACCCCTTGCTATACCGGAGAAAGAGAATTTTCGACCCCTACTGTAGTGGATCATCTTTCACCGCTTGCTTCCGAATCAATTGATTTCATCTCTTACCTTTTACTCCTTGATCCTGTGTTGATTAATTAGAGGCAATCTATTTTGGTTGCTATTCATCGGTTGAATTCTAATCGTTTACTTGTTTGTTTTGTTGTGCTCATGAAAGAAGAAAAGACAAACAAAAGTGAGAAATTTGTTCTTGTTCCTCCTACATCAGGTCGGTTCATGATTTCACGGATTCCCGAAGATTGAACCATCGGATCGTCACGATTTTTGGACAGGAGTTTCTAGACATATTCTTCCACGTTTCTACCGTTGGGATTGTCGTTTGGATGTCTAGAAGGTCTGTTCGGGTAGGGACAGATTGGTAGACAGTTTCCATCTCTTTTGAAGTTGTGGGCACTTCGATTGCAACGGTAGATTGATCATCATAAAGGTATTTATGTTCAATCCCTCCTTATATGAAATAACGATTAATGGATCTTGGGAAAAGGAAATAGGTAAAAATTTTATATTTCCGCTGCCAAACGTTTGCCTATTTTCCTTCAGAAGCAATCCCATGTTATCCCCAATTAGGATTCTCCAGCTAAGCTTAGCCAAGAGCGCCAGATTAGTCTCCATCATTTTTCTAATACTGAGACCCCCATGAGCCCTAGGCTTAGTGATAATATCCCACTTGAGCAAATGGATTTTCCTCTCCCCCCAGGAACCCTAAAGAAAATACTTGTTTAAGCTATCTCGCTTCCTGCATGTACCATAGGGAAGAGTCATGGATTGCATGGTAATAAATCATAATAGAGGTTGTTACAACTTTAACCATGGTTACATGCCCTGCTATGGAAAGATGATGAACTTTCCAATATGAGAGCCGAGTCTGAACCCTTTTAATAACCGACTGGTAAGTTTTTTTATTTACCCAGGAGTGCAGAACAGGCACCTTAAGGTACTTGCCAACATCTATCGTAAGGGAGACTCCCAACGCATGACTCAACCTTTTACCAGCAACATCAAGAATGTTAGTCGATATAAACATACATGATTTCTGATAATTAACCAGTTGGCCTAAGGCAACATAAAAGCTCTCCAAAATCTCATTGATAATTGCAACCTACTGTAAATTAGCTTCAGCTACCAACACAATATCATCATAAAAAAAGAATGGGAGATCGCAACCCCCTCCCCCATGACAACCTCACTGGTTTCCAATGATGTTCATCTACAACATGTGAGATTAAATGATTTAACCATTCAAGGCAAAGAACAAAAAGGTAGGGAGAAAAGGGATCACCCTAGCAAAGGCCCTGTGTTAGATGGAAACTTGGTAGCAGCTCCCCATTCCAGTTAATTCGCATTGACAAAGAGAAAACACAAGAGCATACGAGGTTGACCTAGTGCTCATTAAGACCAAGAAGTATACCTGCATCTCTAAGAAAACTCCAGATAATGCAATTATAGGCCTTTTGCAGTTTGAGTTTAAGAATCATGGCTCCTTTAGCACTCCACTTATTATGCAAAGAGTGGACAATCTCCTGCATAAGAACCATGTTGTCCATTGTTTGTCGACCCAGAATGAAACTGCTTTAAGCTGGCCCAATCAGATAAGTCAAAATTGGTTTTAATCTATTCACTATACATTTAGTAACCACTTTATAAAGCATATTACAAAGGCAAATATGCCGAAAATGAGAGATAAGTTCTAGATTGAGAACCTTCGGAATAAGAGTAAGGACAGTCTAATTGATTTCATCACAAATCATGCCTAAATTGAGAGTCTAAAGATCGATCGAAGTTACTTGATCACCAACCAAACCCCATATTTTTTTTATAAAACCCAGCCGGAAAGCCATCGGGACCAGATGCTTTAAACGAGGACATGTCAAAGAGAGAAGTCCTAACCTCTTCTAGAGTGAATGCAATAGAGATTTGTCTACAATCCTCTAATTGCTAAGGCGAGAAAGAGGAGACGGTCCTAAGAGCTGGTCGAGGAAGGCGCTCCTTCATGTAAACATCCTTAAAAAAATCATAGACGATATGTTGAATGATCACCGGGTCCCAAACCCAAATAGTATAATCTCATCATGCAACCCTTCAATTTATTTCACCTCCATCAAATAAGAGTAGTCATATGGAAAAAATTCGTACTACGGTCCCCAAATGTGAGCCACTAAACTCTCAATTTTTGGAACTAGATAGTCTCCTCTTAGAGAAGAACAACATTTTTTTTAAAATAATGTAACTTTTATTAACTCAGATCAGAAATAAGAATGTCAAAAATGATTGGTGGTGGACAAGCCCACTCACCACGAACAGACCTAGAAGTAACAGCCTTAGATATGCTATGGGCTGCTAAATTCGTTGAACACTTAACAAATGCGACTGAGCAAAAACTCGAGTCTCTTAGTATCTCACTACACTCTCCCATAACATCAGACAAATAGGATAATTCAATGTTCTGTTGAAGGATGGCGTTACCCACCGCGAGGCAATCCAACTGTATCTCCACATAGCTAAGATTATTGTCCTTGATCTAGGATAACGCCTCTATTACTGCCATTGCTTCTGCTAAAAGAGGGTCAGACACATCTTCCAAGGGTCCTATACACGCAGCAAAACATCTCCCTTGATAATCCCTAACGACAAAACCAAACAAGCAGAAGTTGTTCTGTGCGTCCACCCCTGCATCAACATTACACACGAAGCTGCCTTCCATCGGTTTTCTCCATCTGCTTGGTGCTGATATGTGTGGCCTGCCCAGATTAGGGCGGACTGCCTGGGCTGTTTTCCAGGACTGCCAGTCCAGCAAGGCGGACAGGCAAATTTCTTCAGCAGATTGAAGCCTTCCATTCCACACTTTGTCATTCCTTGCTCGCCAAATGCCCCAACACACCATTGCCACTTTACATCCAATTTCCAAAGATCCCTCGATAAATCCTATGAACCATGGAATGAAATCTGACACTTGAGCCATTCTATCGTCCTTGAAAAAAATCTGCCATACCCTTTGTATTCGTGGACAATTGATAAAAACATGGGATTCATCCTTGCCATAGTAATCACAAACAGGGCAGCAATTCGAGTGAGAGCTATGTCGAGACGCTAGATTACCTATCGTTGGTAGACACCTCGAGCATATCCGCCACAAGCAATTTTTGACCTTCGGGGGTACCTGCAGATTCCATACTAATTTACAGTTAATCATAGGAGTATTTAATTAAGCTATAGGTGGAGTGCCTAACGCCCTTAAATATCCACTTTTAACTGAATAAATTCCTGATTTTTCACTCGGCCAAAACCAGCAATCATTCATCTGTCGCTTTCTCACTGGGATGGAACAGATCAAGCTCACGTCTCTGTTATTGAAAATGGTGCTGATATATTCATGTTTCCAACCTCCATGTGTATCGAGTAAATCCTTTACCATGCCCGTTGGGAGTGAATGATCAATGGGACTGGTTGAGAAAGGATTTGACTCGTCCAACATCCATGGACTACCCCAAATGGAATTTGAATTACCATCCCCGATCTTCCTCCTCAGACCCAGGGTTAACAACTTACGACCCGCCAAAATGCTATGCCATACAAACGAAGGATTGTGTCCTAATGAAGCATGCAGAAAATCATTGTTAGGAAAGTACCTTGCCTTTAGGATTCGTGCAACCAATGATTCAAGGTTATTGAGTATCCTCCAGCTTTGTTTTGCTAACAGAGCAAGATTAAATATGTGGATATTTCTGAACCCAAGACCTCCACAAGATTTTGGCCAACATAATTTGTCCCACGATTTCCAATGAATCCCAGAGTTGGAGGATTCAGTTGACTTCCACCAGAAGCGATTGAGCATTTTATTAATATCCTCGCAAAACTCCTTCGGTATTAGGAAAATACTCATTAGATATGTAGGAATAGATTGGAGAACAGACTTGATGAGGATTTCCTTTCCGACACGGGATAAAAACTTTTCCTTCCAGTTACTAATTCGCTTCCAAATTCTGTCCTTTAAAACCGCAAAGGTCTGCATTTTAATTCTTTCGACAACAATCGGTGCACCCAAGTAGCACCCATATCCTCAACTTCAGACACTCCGAGCTCATTACACACATCAGCTCGGTCTCCTCTTGTGGTATTGCTTCTAAAGAACACGAATGATTTTTAGAAATTGACACACTGTCCCGATGCTTGCTCGTAGCTGCACAAACAAGCCTGAACCTCCTCCGCCTCTCTCTTATTAGCTTGGAAAAATAAGTAGCTATCATCAGCAAAGAAGAGATGTGACACCTTCAGGGAGTTACGAGATATATAAGCCCCATGGATCAAAACAACCTTTTCTTTAGCCAATAATAGTGCCGATAATCCCCCTGCACAGATCAAAAACAAGAATGGCGATAATGGATCCCCCTGTCTCAAACCCCTATGAGGAATAATTGGCCCAAATTCCCTGCCATCCTGAACCGCCTTGTATGAAACCATGGAAACCAACATCATAATCCATTGAATCTACCCTTCCCTGAATCCTAATTTGTGCAACATATTCTCTAGGAATCCCCATTCGATTCTGTCATATGCTTTGCTCATATCCAATTTAAGTGCTGCCATCCCATTCTTCCCCTGCCTTAATCCACGTAATTTATGTATAGTCTCGTAAGCCACAATGATATTGTCTGATATGAGTCTACCCTTGATGAAAGCGCTTTGAGTAGATGAAATATACCAAGAAGAACTACTTTGAGTCGATTAGCAAGCATCTTAGATAGAATTTTAAGTAACACATTGCATAATGCAATAGGCATTAGATCAGTAACATATTCAGGATTATTGACCATGGGAATGAGCACAATCAATGTATCATTGAGTTTCTGTGGTAGCCTACCGGTTCGGAGAATTGAGAAGCATACCTCACATACATCAGGGCCAATAATACTCCAAAAGTGCTGGAAAACTGCAAGATTCAACCCGTCAGGACCCGGGCTTTTATCCGGATGCATAGAGAAACACGTATCCTTCACTTCTTCCTCCGAGAAAGCATGTGAGAGTTAGAGATTCTTCTCACGCATGACTTTTGTCTGAACAAATGATAAGAGAGTCGCATCGTTGTTTTCGGTACTAGTAAAAATGGAATTGAAATAATCAATCAACAAATCTTCCAGCCCATTGCCTTTATCCCGCCAGATCCCATTCGAATCCTTCAACTTCGTGAAGCTGTTCCTCCTCTTTCTATCGGTGGCGTGTGTATGAAAGTATTTTGAGTTGCAATCCCCATCTCTTAACTAGAGTAATTTAGCACGTCGCTTCCAAAAATCCTCCTGCTTTCTCAAAGTGTCTGCATATGCGATTGAAGCCTGCTTGTATTGCTCCAATCCATAAGCATCCTGCCTTCCTTTAAGCATTTGCATCTATAAACGGTAGTTGTGTAATGTCTGCTTAAAATTCCCCTCCAGCATCGAACTCCACACCTTCAATGCTTCTGAACATGTCATGATTTTCTCAGATATAGAACTCGCAGGGTTCAAATTCCACGATCTGTCCACGATCGTAGCACAAGATGATTCTTGAAGCCACACATTTTCAAATCGAAAACGCTTCACATTAGGGCATTGCAACCACACCTTGCATTCTAAGAGTATAACCGAATGATCAGAAGAAACCGTAACAAGATTTCTTAATTTCGTTTCTGCAAACAGTTCCTTCCATTTCACATTGACAAGAGCTAGATCCAAGGTTTCTTCTATCCATCTATCAGTACCACGCCCAGCTTCCCAAGTAAATGGATGACCCGTCATATGAACTGAACCAAGTCCGCAGTCCTCTACTGCTTCTTTAAACCCTTCCATGAGCCAATTTGGTTGGGTCCGCCCGCCACGTTTTTCCTGAACACACAAGATGTCATTGAAATCTCCAATGCATCACCAGGGAAGATCTTCTTGGTCCTTGAGGGATCGCAGTAATTCCCAAGAAGTTCTCCTCCGTTGTCTTTCAGGGAACCCATAGAATCCAGTTACCTTGCATGTTGGGATGTTTGGAAAAGTGATAAGTGCACTGATGTGATTGATAGACGAGGACTGAATTGTTACTACAAGATTATCTTTCCATAAAAGAGCTAAGCCACCTCCATGTCCATGTCCATTGACAATGAAATACCTATTGTATCCCAACTTCTTACTAACTTTTGCCACTCTGTCCTCTTTAATCATTGTTTACATTAAGAATGTAACCATAGTCCTATAAACCATGACTAGGTCCATCAGCACATTGACTGTTCGTGGGTTGCCTAACCCACGACAGTTCCAACTAAGGATGCTCATTGGGCCTGGCGGGCTTGAGTGCCAGTTCCCGCTAAAAATCCATTTTTTGATGTAAGATCTGCATCCACCTCCATCTCTTTTGGTTCAGTTCTAGGTCTCTTTGGGTCTTGCTCGATCCCTTGCTGTTCAATTGGCTCTATACTGATTCCTGTTGCGAATTTTGATTTGACCTTAGAGCCTGGTAACTTGCTTGTCTCAAGACCATCCTGATGTTGTGTAGCACCTTCCCTACTAGCACTCGGAAATGGTATGCGTGTAACCAGCTCAGAGTAATGATGTATAATCATCTGACTGTTTTCTTCCCCTTCGACTGTTGTATCTCTAAGCCATTCACGACCGGCCATAGAGCCTGATTTACGAATCACTGCACACAGGAAGCTGCCGTATTGACGCTCGGTTGGTCGTTCTTCATAATCAAAGAGAGCTGCACAAAACTTATCTGAATGACCGATAACTCCATAGAAGAAGCAGAATCATGGTAGCCTTTCATATCTGAGATTGACCCAAAACCAAGTACCTCCGCTACGTTTAAGCTTTTGTCCTCTCTTAAGTGGCTGACCCACTTTTAGGGCTACTTTTATCCTCAAATAGCTACGACGCACGCCTGTGAAGTTCTTTGGATTAGTTTCTAGAAAACGACCAATCTGATCCCCCAATAATTTACAGATACTTTCAGTCTGGAATCCAACAGGAAGGTCAAACACATGTACCCAAATTATCAGCTCTGACATATCAGTTTGTGTTGCTTATTCCAAGGGTGCAAGCCTCTTCATAATGATAATGTTTTGATTGAACGTCCAGGGACCGTCGTTTAGCACCCTAAGTATGTCGAGCTCATGATAGAACTGAAACAGATAACGACCCTCTAGGTCTGTTTCAGTGATTGTGACTCCCTTAATCGGATGCCATATAGAGGCCAATGTTAGCTTCATGCTTTCGAAGTGTGCAAGTTTTGATGATAAAAACTGGCCTACCACGAGGTAAAGGGGTTGTTCCTCGATAGCCTACACTTGCTCCTTCGGAATTACGATTCCTGCCTCCTCATCGTTATCCAAACACAACCTAGTGTAAGCTTCCATCAAACCCTCTCCCTTATCCATGAAACTGATGCGGGCGAAAATATGCAGTAAACAAGGTCGACGTGAAGAGAAAAAAAATCGCAAAACTTCTCAAAGGAGAAGACCTAAAACCACCCCAATAGGAGAGACAAACTTGAGAAGAACAACGTTTAGTTCCTCCTTAATTTCCTTTTCTAATATGATTAAACCATTTTGCGGGCTAGATGCAAGACACACCTACACCCCCTCCAAATGCGCAACTAGCCTATTTTTCCGCTACCTAATGTGCTTGAACACATTATTATTCCAGTCTTTCAAAGTCGGAGTGAGCTCCCGAATATTCTGAATAATATTGTCAGTTATATATAAAGAATTGGATGCAGTGGGAATTTTTATATTATAAGGACTATGACAAACATGTTGGTTAATAAATTATAATAATCATAATAAGGATAAATAATTTATGAATCCTTCAATTGTTATTTAATATATTGTTTAGTCCTCGTATTTTCAATAATACATTACAAGGTCATTGATTTATATTCTATTCAACATTTTAGTCATCCAATCCATTTAAATGATTGTTTTCTCTGTTACTTATTAAGGATATATTACATTTTTTGTACCTGAATTTTAGCATGTTTACTGTAACATAACATCCCAAATTTTTTATAAATTCACACATACATACATACATACATATATACAGTGAGGTTATAGAGAGGGATTCCCTTACTTTTTATTCTAAGTGAATAATAGACTTACACTAATTACCAAACATCATCCTAATTTAATTAAGGGGGCATTTGGTTTAAACTTCGGAATCGGAATCGGAATGTGGCGGAATCAGATTCGGAATGACTATTTATTTAATATGTTTGGTTCAATTTGGAATCGGAATTGATTCTCTTTGAAGCTATTTGGTTCTTTAATAATCGGAATCGGAATAAATACAATATTTATTAAAAATAGTTTAGTAACTAATTATTATTATAACTATAATAAAGAAGTATAAAAAAGTTAGATATTATAATACAAAACAACTAATAAAAAAAATAATGAATGGTTTCATTTTAACAAAAATTTTTTTTATCATTATTGTTAAAAAAAAACTATGTTTTGATAAGTTTTTTTCTCATGATTAAAAGAAAACTATATTATAAACTATATTGTATTGTTAAAAGAAAACTATATTATATGATCCAAACAAAGAAATATAATTAAAGTGGTATAACATGAATGTACCAAAACATGGGTGGATGGGTGGGTTCATGGCTTAGTAATTAAAAAATGTGGATTTTTTTTTTTCATTTATAAATCAAATAGGAATGGAAATGAAATTTGATTAATGTGGGGAGAGGAGAAAATCAATGATTCCTATAAACGGGGTAATGAGATTCCCATTCCAAACTTATATTTGATTATCCAAACATTAGCAAATGGAATATTTCATTCCTATTCCCATTCCATGGTCTAAATTTAACTAACCAAACACTCCCTAATTAAAATCCTAAACAATTCTTATCTCTCTCTCCTAATTTAATTAAACAAAATTTAAAAAGTTAAAATACTAAAAAATTCTCATCTATCTCTCATAATTTAATTAAACAAAATTTGAAAAGTTAAAATCCTAAACAATTCTCATCGCTATCTCCTAATTTAATTAAACAAAATTTTATTAATTAAAATCCTAAACGATCATCATCTCACTCTTTCTTCTCACATCTCTCTCTAATTACCAAACATCATCCTAATTTAATTAATTAAAATCATAAACAATTCACACCTCTCTCTCTCTCTCCTAATTTAATTAAACAAAATTTAATTAATTAAATTCCTCAATAATTTCCATCTCTATCTCCTTAATCTCATCTCTCTCTCTCATTACCAAACGACATCCTAATTTAATTAATTAAAATCCTAAACAATTTTCATCTCTCTCTCTTCTAATTTAATTAACTAAAATACCAAACAATTCTCATCTCTCTCTAACAAATCTTAAATGACCGGCAGTCTTTATCTCTCTCCTTCATGGTACTCCAAACTCCGGCTAGAAATCAGTGAGTTTTCCTTCAATTATCTTAGTAGATAAAATAGTCTTATTTTTTCCAGCAATATTGATCCAAATCGTCTGATGTTGGCTAATTTTTTAAGACTTTGGCTAAACAAAAATCAAAATCAAGCATAATTAGCAACTGAATAATCAATATATTGAAGTTGTTCCTGCTTAAAAAGAGATGTGATTAGATGTTTTCTTGGATAATTTTTTGATTTTGAGAGACACGTGATCAAAATCAGTGAGCAATTTTTTCACCAAAACCGTCTGATTTATTGGTTAATTTTTTGATTTTGAGAAAGAGACGTGATCAAAATCAGATAGTGATCAAAACTGTCTTATTTTTGTTCCAACAATAGTGATCAAAATCGTATTAGTTTCCATTAAAATACATGTTGTCTTTTTATGTTAATCCATGCTTAATACCATTGTTTCCTTTTTTACATTGACTACACTTTACATCCATCTGATGATTTTTTTCTTTTATAAAGATGGAAGATGATACGATTTTGCCTTTTAAATTCACGATTTGAGTAATAATATTGTGAATGAGGAAGAGTCTGATGGAGAACAAGGTCCCGACAATGAAATTCTAAGTGATCAACTTAAGCCAACAAAAGAAAAAGAATTTCAAACATTAGATGATGTTTATAAATTCTATAATGCTTATGCCAAAAAAGTTGGGTTTAGCGTTTGAATGTCTTTGCCGAAGATAAAAAAAATAGCACCAAAGAAAGTATTAGGAAGAATATGTATGTTCAAACGAAGGAAACTCCAAAAAGTTTATTGATGTTGATGCCAAAGGCATCGGGGACAATACAAAGCTGGTTGTACTGCTAAATTGGTGTTTGTGAGAAATAAAACATATCTTTTACGGTGAAAACATTTAACGAGGATCACAATCACTCGTTACTAACCCCAACAAAAACACTCTTCCTACAGTCTCATCGTCAAGTATCATTTGTTGCAAATTCCTTAAATGAACAATTATCAACAGTGAATATACCTACGCATCAGCAGTATAATTTTCTCCAGCTACAAGTAGAGAGGATGAAAAATCTCGGGTGCACACAGAAGGATTTACATAATCATGAAACAAACAATCAATTGAAGTTAAAAGGGCACAATAGAGATATGTTGCATGAATATTTCGAATCAGAGGTGGCAAAAAAAACCCTTCATTTTATTTCAAGATTGATGCAGATGATGATAAAAAATTACACATTTTTAGGCTGATGCACCGATAAGACAGAGTTAGAGATTTTATAATGATGTTGTCGTTTTTGACACTACATACAACACCAATCGGTACGAGATGATATTTACGCCTATTTTAGGGGTCAATAATCATAGACAAACTATTGGTCTTGCTTGTGCTTTATTGAATGGGGAACATTCTGACAATTTTGTGTTGTTATTTAAACAATGTTTAGAAGTTATGTCTGGTGATGCGCCAAAAATGATAATCACTGATCAAGACCCATTATGACGACTGCCATATCGACAATCTTGCCAAATACATTTCATAATTTTTTTTATATATATTACTTTCATTAGGTTTATATATTATTGTGATCAATAAAACAACAATATATATAATATAGTTTTCTATCTATGATTTAATAATTGGGTTTTTTTAGTTAATGGAGATCTAGTTGTTAATTGTAATTTAACCTTAATGTTTCCATTAAAAATGTCTAAATGTGTGCGCTAGAACTTTATGTAAAGGAATTGAAGTCAGTGTATTGATAAGTTAGTATATTACACATAAATTCTAGAATTGGAATCATATTAGATTTTACTAATCAGCAACATTTAGGAATTGAAGTTAGTGTATTACACATAAATTCTAGAATTAGAAGCATATTAGATTGTACTAATCAGTACCATTTATCCAAATATCTATTATTCATTGGCCCTATATCGTTTCACTGCACAAAAAAAAAATACTAATCAACAACATTTTACTGCAAATTTTTTACTAATCAATGAAAATAAGCACATCATATTAGGTGAGACAAACAAGTTTATGTTAGGAACTTCAATTAAAATAACCACAACATATTAGGTGAGACCAACAAGTTTATTTTAGGAACTTTGGTAATAAAAAATCTAGAATGCAATATCTCGGTCTTTTTAAATATTCGATATCATGTTAGTCAATATTAGGTGAGGCCATTAAATGAAACGCGTTTATTTTCTTGAGTAGACTAGATATTGTCAATACAAACTGGGTCGAGTTGACTAAAATGAACCTTGCTTGGTGCATAAAAAACAACTAAAAAGTTTGTCTTGTATTTCTTGTTGCATTATTCACATGTATTGTATTTGGCACATTGTGTCAAAAAATTTAGAAAAAATTAGTGCAAAAAAATAGGCAACACATGAGGGAAAGTTTCATGATTGCATATAGAATTCAGAGAGTCCGGAAGAGTTTGACCTGAAGTGGATGAAACTTGTCACGGAAGATGGATTAAACAATAATGGGTGGTTGGTAAATATCTATAAAATTCGGTCCAAGTGGATTCCAACATATGTTAATCATGTTTTCTCAGCGAACATGTCTACTAGCCAATGGGCAAAGACCAACCACGTATTTTTCAAGAAAAATATCAACAAAAGCAACTCTTTTTTGACTTTATGTTTTGAGGTTTGGTATGAGACTGGTTAAGCAACGATATGGGGAACTGGTTGTAGATATCAAAGATATGAACGAGTGACCTAAAATAAAAATGAATTATGACGTTTTGGATCATGTAGTTTAGATTTATACGAATGAAATCTATTATATATTTGGGGATGAAATGTGGGTCTGTTTGAAGTATAAAATTGAGCTTATTAGTGAAACTGAGAACTATCATATGTTTACGGTTAAAAATAATAATGGAGTAGATAGTAAAGGCCGCAAAGTTTTATATAACAAAAATTTAATTTTGCTTTCTGTAGTTACAGGAATTTGGAGAGCTTTGGCATCCCATGTAGGCATATCTTGAGTTATTTAGTTAAATATCAAGATTTCGTCAAGTTACCAGACCAGTACATCTAAAAGAGATGGACTAAGGAAGCAAAAGCAGGGGTCGTGATTGATAATGGTGGTTTGATTATAAACGATGATAAAGAATTTATCTTGGAACAAAGTGAAGTAGTGAAAGGTTGTGTAGATTTGATTGACAAAGTCTTCACGTGTAAAGAAGCAAAAAATATTTTAAAAGACAAGCTTTAAACAATTCACGAAAAAATGAATAGAGTGACAAATTTTGAAGAAAAAATAGCTCTGTATGTAGTCTTGCTACAAGTGAAAATGATTTGAATCGCCTTGAACATGTTTATAATGAGCCAGATAAAGTGCGAGCAAAATGGTGTGGAAAAAGCTGAAAGGAGGGAAAAAAAGGCAATGATAAAAGTTAAAAAAAAATATAAAAGCTAGAAAGTGCAATGTGTGCGGTCAAGTTGGTCAAGCTCACGATAAAAGAAATTGCCTATCACTTTAGTAAGAAAATTTAATGTTCTTTTTCATTCTTCCATTATTTTCGTGTATTAGTATTTGACGGATATGTATATTTTTTTTTCTAATATAGACATTTATCGAGCGAGGACAAGATGAAGTCGGGAGCGAATAAAATAATATTGTTAGGCAAAGCGGGTATTTGAAAGACAAGGAAAGGAAGAGAGAAGGAAATATCAGCAACTAGCTTAAATTTCAAATTTGTATACATTGCACTGTGGTGGTTCAAACATTTTCCTTAATTCTTCAACGAAAACAATGACATATAATTACTCGTATATCTGATTTATGTTTTTGCTATTACATTTGTTGGCAATAGAAAGATACTGATTTATGTATCTAATTACTCACCAATTTTTGGCCGGAGTTCGGAGTTCCATGAAGAAGAGAGATAGAGACCGTCGTCCGTTTAAGATTTGTTATAGAGAGACAGATGTGAGAAAAAGGAGAGAGATGTGAATTGTTTAGAATTTTAATTAATTAAATTTTGTTTAATTAAATGAGAATTGTTTAGGATTTAATTTGGTAAATTAGGATGATGTTTGGTAATTAGAGAGAAAGAGACGTGAGAATAAAGAGAGAAAGATGAGAATTGTTTAGGATTTTAATTAATTATGATATTTGGTAATTAGACAGAGAGAGAGAGGTGAGAAGGAGAGAGAGATGAGAATTGTTTATAATTTTAATTAATAAAATTTTATTAAATTAAATTAGGAGAGAGATAGATTGGAATTGTGTATGACTTTAATTAATTAAATTATGATGATGTTTGATAATTAGAAGGAGGGAGAGACGTGGGAAAAATGAGAGATAGATGAGAATTGTTTAGGATTTTATCTTTTTATAATTAAATTAGGAGAATTATTTAGAAGGGAAAATTATAAAACTGGGTCAAATGGGAGGCCCATTTACATATTAAACCCATTTACTAATTCTACTACATATCTAGACTGATTTTGTGTGACTTTCCAAAAATGCCCTCAATATTTACGCGGAGCTCGCCCCATCCCGTCTGACTTCGCATATTCACCCATGTGCGAAGCCTGCGAAGTTAATGTTTTAATTTACTTAATGAATTTAGTTCGCATATGCGAAGCCTGCGAAGCTGAAGTTTGTTTTGCTTGATGATTTTAGTTCGCATATGCGAATGCTGGATATGATTTGAAGCTAATACGCGAAGTGGTATGTAACAAAAATTGGCAAACAACAACGGATTCGAACATTAAAATCATAACATTATCAAAATTTACAACAAGATTGCCACAATAACAACATTCAAATCATAACATTGTCAAAATTTACAACAAGATTGCCACAATGAACTCTACTAACCAATCATTTTAAAGTGAAACTAACTAATCCGGTACCAATTTTGAAACGAAGATTACTCATCCGCTTCAAAATTGGCACCGGATTAAGTTAGGTCCACTTTGAAGATTGGCACCATGGGATGGACGTGTCCCATGGTGCACCCCGAGATTGACACAACCTCTCCTAACGAATCATTTCAGGAGTGAATGTGTCAATCTTGGGGAAGTTCATCCCTATACAGGAAGGAAAATCATCTCCCCTGCAGCCCAGTACGCCGCCTTCCAGAAAGGGATGTTACGTATTCAACCATCTATAGAAAAAATTAAACGTGTTAGTTATGAAAAAGGATGATTTTGGCTTCGCGAAATGACAATTAGCAAAGCATGCGAATGTAAATGTGCAGGGGAAGAGGTGATTTTACTTCGCATATCGATTTTTTCGCGAAGTCTGCGAGGTCTGAAATGTGACTATCTACGTCGCATATCGATGCTTTCGCGAAGTCTGCGAGGTCTGAAACGTGAGGATCTATTCACAGACTTCGCGAACTAATCGATTCGCGAGGTAGATCCATATGTTTCAGGCCCGTTCTCTTCGCAGAACTTCGCGAAATCATCAATTCACGAAGTAGATCATCACTTTCCAGGCTCGCTCTCTTCGCAAAGCTTAGCGAAACCATCGATTGCGAAGTGAATTCATGAAAAAACGCAGAAAAAAACAGATACTTACATTTTTCGCCCCTTTCACCCCCAAAAGCGACAATAACAATATGATAACATGGGAAGAACGAAGAAAATAACGTAGAAAAACCATTTCTTTGATGGTAACAATAAGAAAGAAACCAAGCAACGAACAGGAAGATGAAAACCCATTTACTCGTTTTCTAGGGTTGGGAAGTTGCAGAATCAAGAGATGAAGAGATGAAAAAGAGAAATTCATTATGATTTTGACTAAATGGTGCAGATTTCGTGCAATTTAAAGGAAGAAAGGAAGATCAAAAGTGTTGAAATCATTAATGATGGAGCAACTTTTCGCATAACCAAAGAGATAGAGGGATCGGCGATTCGCAAGTGGTGGAAGTGGGAAGGTCAGAGGTATTTTTGGAAAGTCACACAAAATCAGTATGGATATGTAGTAGAATTAGTAAATGGGTTTAACATGTAAATGGGCCTCCCATTTGACCCAGTTTTGTAATTTTCCCTATTTAGAATTTAATTAATTAAATCAATATGATGTTTGGTAATTAGAGTAAGTTTATTATTCCCTTATAATAAAAAGTAAGAGACTATAAAAAAAGTAAGAGAACCTCTCTATAGCCTCATTGATATACATTAATGTCCTTAAAAAATAAAAATGTACCAGTAAAATAACATTAATAACAAAATATATAACACAATAAAATTTGTACCCTTAAAAACAATATTTGATATTTTTATATATTTTCCTTTAGTTTTAGGTTATTTAATATTTTATTTAAAATTGAAAAAATTGACATAAAATTCAATGGTCGGTTTTTTAAGGGTTACATGGACCTGCCTAGACTGCCAAAAATTAGTAAATCGATTTACACCGTCTAATTGAAAAAATTGAGACAGTGTTGTAAAAATTTCCGTTTAGACATAACCTATGCGGCCAATTGAGCCAATTTTTAGAACACTATTTTAGTTTTTTTTTTTTTGTATTGAATAGAGGTAGGAGCTTCATTGAGTTGAACAAATAAAGAATTAATCCTTGGAAGAAGAAACTTGTAATCTCTAAGAAAGCCATTGAGATGATTATAATCAATCATAAGCCATTTTTGTGCACGAATGCAATAAAAGAATGTCTTGGCCATTGGGAGTATAGAACTTTGTTTCAATGCGAATTGCATGAGTTACAACCTCTAGTATCAGAGCCAGATAAACAAAAGTATGATGAGTTAAATTAAGAAGTATAGAGGAAGGATCACCTAATCACGAACATACCTTCAAATTCTAATCATATCCACCTTTCGTCCTCTATTTCTATTCCATCTTCCTTTAGGCAAAACAAGTCCTCCAAAATTGAAACTCTTGTAGAATACTCTTATGTTCCAGAAGATGCTCAAATACATTCCATTAGCTTATCCTTTATCAATCCTTACAATATATAGAGACATGATTCTTTTATTCTCTGATCCTTGATCTCCACTTGAAGACCTCATACCAGAGAATATGTTCAAACTTTAAAGATGGATCAATGCTCTATTAAATCCACAAGTATAGAACATTATATTACTTTATAGATTCCTACTTCTCTCATTTTCTAAATGAAAAAAAAGGATACTCCCATCTTCATATTGGAGCAGTCAAAATCATTCTTTCTCTCGATGGTAGAAATTGTCTTTTAGTTACAACAAGAGTAAGCTTATTGGATACTAGATTTCTAAAGTTTGAACATTTTATTATTAACACTGTCTTTAAATGTTGGTAGCACAATTTTAACTTTCTTACCAAACTTCAACCTCTCACTCCACAATCATAATCTTCCTCTATTTAAGATCCAAATGTAGCTGATTGGTGCATAGCATATCTCTACAACTATTGCATCAACAGTTCACCACCAATCGATTTACCGTCTCTATAACCATGTTCCAGACATGCCAACACAGGGTACTTCTTCTGAAGCCTTCTTTTTTATTGCTGAAGAAGACTACAATCTTACTATTGTTCAAATTCCTATACAAATATCCAAAGACGAGCTTGTTTAGTTGATGCCTATTAAATGGCTTACTATTTATGAGAAATTGCACCAAGTTTCTCACCCCATCCAAACCACTTCTTCCTCTTTTCAAAATAAAAGGATAGAATGGTGAATATAGTTTTCCAACCTCCTAGAAATTCTTTCCACCAAACTATGATGCCCTCTCCTTCTTTTTCCTATATAAGAAAAATTTCATATTCATAGTTTTGAGCCAGATGGACATCATGTTTATGTTTCACACATAGACAATCATTTTAAATGGGATGTCCTTGAAAATGGGATGTGTGATCCCTATTGTGAATGTGCAAAAGACCTTAATTCTGATGATGATGATTTTTGTAGTAATCATTCTCATAAGAAGACAACAAAACTTTCCAAGAAAGGAGTCTGCCATCAATTCTCAACTAGAACTCCAACCAAGTCCGATGATGACGATGCTCCCTAAATTGGAATTCATTTAAGGGAATATACTATTAAGGAATCTCCTCAGTTTAAGGCATCTCCAGCCTACCTCAAGCCTCTTGCCATTTACAAAAAGGAACTTAAGATCCTTACAAAGCTAAAGGGACGATGCCATCCTCCTCCATCAATTCATTCCCCAACACAACTACCTTTAATGTAACCTTGCACGATGAACACTTCTTTTACCTCAGAGGGTTTTCATCCTCTATCCAAATAGACCAATGCTGGGGGCCAAAACAGTTTCCACTTCATATATACCTTCCACTAATAGTATGAATTTTAGGATTAACAAAAAAAAAAAAAAAAAGAATTTTAAGGGTTTGGAGAGAATTGAGAAGATGAAGATAAAAAAATGATATTTATAGCTTTTGAAACTATGTGCACTGTATTTCTTTTCTCCCTTTTATATTGCCAGTTGATGAAAATGTGAAAAATGCTAATGATAATAAATTTGGTCAAATTGTCACGCCAGCACAGTATAACACCATCTCATATTTTTCTCTTGTTTGCTAACCATGTGAAATATAGTTCATGTTTGTAAAGTTTTAAAATATTAAACTATATTTGCAAATGTGCTAAATCATAAAATATATAAAATATTTGTTTTTTAATTTACCTTATTTTTAAATTTAGTATTTAGTTTTAATATTTAACAAACATTTACACCATTTAATACTTTTAAGAGTAAAGTCTAAAAAACCCTATGCTTTCATTTTTTTTAAACTGGCACCTGTATTTTTTTTTTGTCCAAACGGTATTTGAGGTTTTCATTTTGCTAAAAACGAGGATTGTTTAGCTTGATACTATAAAAGTGATCCCAAAATGGAAAACTCCAATAATTAAAGTTGTTTAGTACCATATTTGTCATGCAACCAAATTTTTATAACTAGGGAGGTCATGAGTTCAAACCACATGGGGTGGAAATTCTTTTTTAATGTAAGTTAATTGTGCGCAAATTTTTAAGAAAAAAAATCATCATTTTCAGAACTTTTTCTCTTTAAACATTCACATTTTCGCTCCTCATCAAACAACATACCTCAAAATTAAAAAGTTAAAAAATTAAGGTTGGTTAAAATATTATCAAGTCTTTGAATTTTTCAATTTTGAAGTCGAGAACGCTCTTGTTAATTTTCAGGTCATTGTTTTTAGTAAAGTGCCGGTTATCTCCTAGTCGTAAACGAAAATCTCAGTCATCTCCCGATCGCAAACGAAAATCTTTAATTCTCGTTAGGACAATTTTTTTTCAGGTACCAGTTTGACAAAATGTGAAAACATAAAGTTTTTTTAGACTTTATCCTACTTTTAATATTTGTAATATTCAACATTTAAAATTCAATTTTGAAACACAAATGTTATGTAAGTATTAAGAAATTCGAAGCTTTGTGTAATATTATGTTACTTTAGAGATTATTACTTTTTTTTTTTCATTTTAAAATGAACCTAAAAAGGATAATCTCATTTTCATCTTGGAGCACTCCGAATCATTCTCTCTCCCCATGGTAGAAAAGGTATTCTAATTACAACAACAACAGTAAGATTTTCAGACACTAGGTTTCTAAAGGTGAAAAATGCCCTATAATTTTTTTGGCCAAAGTGCCACATTAGCACAATATAACGACATCCCATATTTTTCTCTTGTTTGCTAACAACGTGAAATATAAACCCTATTTATTAAATTTTAAAACACGAGATAATGTCTACAAATAGACCAAACTACAAAGTTTTTTTTTACTTTATATTATTTTTAAATTTAATATTTATTTTCAATATTTATCAAATAATTATATCATTTAATATTTATAATACTTATCCTTAAAATTCAATTTTAAAACATAAAATATGTACACAAGTGGTATTGTGAAACTTGAAGCTTGTGTTTTTCATTACGTTAGTTGGCATGATGTAAAGTGTATTTTGAATTTGCTAGAATGGGATAAATTAGATGCTGTACTTATATAGTGTATATGGCAACAATTAGAAAGATGTCATCATAAAATAATAATTTCGCACTGCTTGTTTCGACGTCTAAAAGAGGATTTATATACATATGCACATCAAACTTCAAAAAAGATCCCTTTTTCTGAAAACCTTCAAACATGAGTTACCAAATTCTGCTGTGGGCTCCATTATTTTTTATTTATCGGAAATATATGGACACGTGTCATTACTAGGTCGATTCCAGCTTCCCACGACGCTCCTCCTCGGCGCACAGCACTAAGATAATTTACAGAGGGTTAATCCCATTAACTTCTTTTTAACCATAGTCAATTAGACTAATTGAAATGCATTAATTAGCGTAAATGAAGCTAATTACTTTTACATTTGTCTTATCTTAGCTATTTTCCAATCTGTCACTGTTATTCCCGCTCATTGCCATAATTTCAAAATCTCCCTGCTTCGCGGCTCCATTTTACTTGAGTTAAACTCTCATTTTCCCTCTCCCCACCACCTTCCACGTCAGCACCATTCTGAATTTCTAATTTCTTTCCCTTGCGAAAAACGCAAAATATATTTTCTTATTTTTAAAATTTTTAAAATTTTAAAAATCAAAACACAAGCAATACCTATTTTTTTCTTGTCTCTGCTCAAGTAGAAATCAAATTCTCTTCTCTTTCACTCTCCATTTCTCTGCAACTCTTTGTCTTAAAGAAGAAGACACAATCTATCTCTATCTATCTTCGTTTTAGCTTTGGTAGAGCTTAAAGTATCACAGCAAATATAAAGAAATCATAATGTTATTCACTTTTCCATCAGAAGCCATGTGACTTCACTGACTCAATTCCTTTTCTTCTTCTTCTACTCGTTTTGATTTCTTCTTTTCCATTTGTCTTCAAGCTTCTCAGCGGAGTCGCTCATTGACTCACTGAGTCAACCGATTCGACTCTGCTTGTTAGATGGCCTCATCTTCGCGGGCACGAAGTAGCTCCCCATTTTCTTACCGGAAGCCAGCAAGTCCTTACTCTTCTACTTCTTCTACTTCTTCTTATATGAGCAACAGGTTGATGCCTCGTTCTTGCTCTTCGTCTGCTACTTCTTCCTATTTCAATTCCGGAGGCGGAGGTGGAGGCGGTTACCGATCCATGACTCCCGGTCGTTCACGCTCCGACGCCCTGTTCAATGGCTCAAGAAGTTATGGTACTCCCCCTCCTGTGCCGTTTGGCTCCGAGGAGCTGATTGCTGAGCCGATTGACGCGCCGAGGAATGGCGACAGTATATCGGTGACGATCCGTTTTCGGCCGATGAGGTAAATGTTTAGATCTGAGATGGGTGGATTTGGATCTATTGTGTTAGAGATTTGAATTGCTTGGTCTGTTTGATGTCATAATGTGGTGGGAATTTTTTCTAATTACAGTGAGAGAGAGTTCCAGAGAGGGGACGAGATCACTTGGTATGCTGATGGAGATAAGATGGTCAGAAATGAGTATAGTCCGGCTACAGCCTATGCATTTGGTGATTATACTTTTCTAATTACGAATTGGATTTCATTTCTGGTCAATTAATTAAGCGCGGTCTATAAAAGTGTAACTGCTGATGAATTCCAATGGCAGATAGAGTATTTGGACCTCATTCAACTTCTCTGGAGGTATATGATGTTGCTGCCAAACCGGTAGTTAAGACCGCAATGGATGGTGTCAACGGTATGGTCTAGAAACTCTGATTCGGCCTTATGAATGATAACTGACTTGATTAATTTTCGTTGGCGTACTGTAGATTTTCCTAAGTTTTGGAGTTGTATAAATTCCAAACTCCTTACTCGCTTCTTCTCTTTCTCCCTTCCAATGTAGGAACGGTTTTTGCATACGGTGTCACCAGTAGTGGTAAGACGCACACTATGCATGTAAGTTTCATCTCCTGCTATGAATAATATATTCTTTTTTTTTTGTGGCGTTTTATTTTAAGCGTTTCAATCACTTCCAAAAAATAGATATAATTTATCTTTGAACCTTTTAGAATGCTGCTGCTTGGGAGTTTACTGGAAAGGGTCAATTAGGCTACAAAATTATGCAACATGATTAGTTGTCAGTGATCTTTAATATTGCAAGAATGCTGTTGAGTGATTTAATACTATAAAATGTGGTATTCTTCTCTACTCGAAAATAGTTACATCAATTTTTAGTAAGCTAAGATAATATAACGTACTCCATGTCCAATAGGGTTGGAAAGATTCAGTGAAGTAACTCAAGGTTCATTTTAAGTTGAGTTTATATGTTTTGGTTGGATTTCTTATCCTAATAGGTGATCTTTACTTGCTTGCACCAACACGACTGTGCATTTGTCCCAAACACGCACCTAATGTTATATGGTTAACATCCTCATAACTGAGTTCATTTTGGAGACACATTGTGGTTTATAGAAGATTGATTGTGTTTATCATTTGATATATGTATACAGAAGCATGTGTATGTATTTTGCTCCTTGTTAATGTTTTTATTTTAGTTTGTTATTTTCATGATTTATCAGATATGCTTACATGCCTCTGTTATTCTTATGTGTCCCTTAATAATGTGTGCAGGGAGATCAAAATTCTCCTGGTATTATACCATTGGCAATAAAGGATGTTTTCAGCATTATCCAAGATGTAAGTGCATTTCCAATTTCATATATTTGTCCATAAATATGTAAGATGGTCTATCGTATTTTACTTTTTCTCCCTGCACCCAGATATGATGTATAATTTCTTTAATAACTTCCTGATAACGTGGGTCCTTTGTGTTATGATTATGCACCTGATGCTCTTCAGCATCCCCTTGGATGCATGACAATTCTAATTGCCATCCATATAGGAGTACTGACAAAAAAACCTTGTTCTTTTTCTGTTGCTATGTACAAGATGTTTGAATTTCAATTTCTACAATTTTATGAGTATATTGTAGCATGGGTCTTCTTGCAGTATTCAAGCTTCTTCATAAGTCTTTGGGGTATGTGCATGAGTACTTCCTTTTGTTGAGTTGGTTCAAATTAGTTTGACATGGGCACGTTGCATAAATTATTTGTTTATTTTATTGCCTCTTTTCATATTCCTATTATATTAACCACTGTCTTTTTTAGATAAATGTCATTGAGTTGTTGTAACTTTGTTACAGACTCCTGGACGAGAATTTTTGCTGCGCGTGTCCTATCTTGAAATTTACAATGAGGTCAGTTGCTATTAGATTCGTTACTTTTGTTTCTCCATAAAGCCTTGCTGGTGGTGATGCTTTATAGAAGAATTTATTTATATTAGGAAATTACAGTGTTCATACTTTTTACATCTGTTCTTTTTTTTCTTATATTTAATTGTGTAGTCTATGCTGTTATCTTGGTGACAATTAACTGATGCATGGTTGCATTGGTGTCTTTTGTATCAGGTTATAAACGACCTGCTTGATCCAACTGGTCAAAACTTGCGTGTTAGAGAAGATGCCCAGGTCTTTTTTTCTGCTTGAATTGAAAAACTTTTTCCAAACATGCATGCTGCTTGATCTCACTCGCTCACACAAATGTGCTTTCATATTGAAATTATTTTCTTGTTTACTAATGGATGCATTGCTTTAGTTATACCCTTAAGAAGCAAACAGTGAGAGATACACAGACACACACATTTAGACTTGAAGAATTATATTATATGTGAGCACCTGAACATTGTGTGTAGATGTAGTTGTGGTTCATCTCATTAGTTTGCACAATATGAAATCCCAGGGAACTTATGTTGAGGGTATAAAAGAAGAAGTGGTTTTGTCTCCTGGGCATGCTCTTTCTTTCATCGCTGCTGGGGAAGGTAACCAGAAAAAGGAATATGCTCTTGTTTTTCCTTGTTTGTGTATCTTGATTGGTGGAAGATTCTAATTCATTCACATTCAATATTGGCAGAGCATCGTCATGTTGGTTCAAATAATTTTAATCTGTTCAGTAGCAGAAGCCATACCATATTTACACTGGTATGTTCCCATTAGTTACTTGTTGTTAACAATTCCATCTTACAGTTAAGAAATTCCATTGTTGAAAAAACAAAGGAGCAACTTATTAGATCATTGTTTGAAATGCAAAAGAGTGCAGTTCGATTTGTGTGATTTAGAAATACTAACTTTTCATTTTAAAACGCTAAAGTTGAGAGTCTTGAACTGCTCTGCTACTTTTTTTCTTCTTTTCATGCTTCATACTTGGAAGGCACAAATACTACTGTATTGTCCATTAAGATTCATGAAACTAATGTGAAGAGTTCTATCATTCTGTGCCCAACGTAGTCACATTTTAAACTCATTGGTCAGCACTCTAGAGAGTAAACACAAGCCTACCTCTTGTGTGCCATCCTGTTCTTTGCCTCATCATATTATAGAGATCCATGTTTCTGATTTAGCAGTATCTTAAATGCTATGTAAAGTTATAGTATCCTTTATTAGTGTTACAATTATTCTTTTTTGATTGCATAGCAGTCTCGAGCCTCAACAGGCCTTGCTTGGTTCATTTTCTCTGTTACCTTGACTTTATCTATCCTGCGATTCTCTTTCTGCAGTAGAGGATGGAGTTTGGGAGTTATTGAACTCAAAACTGACCTAAATCCTATAAATCCTGTTACCACCAGAATTATTATTCTTATCTATGTCTTTTCCATTTTACCTCTTCCTCTAGTTGGTCTGAATGCCGTGCCTTATATCACTCATCTCATTTTGTTTCTTTCTAATCATCCTTCACTGACTTTGCTTGTGCTTTTGCAGATGATTGAGAGTAGTGCCCATGGTGATGAGTATGATGGAGTGATATTTTCTCAACTCGTATGTTACATTCATTTGGTTTTCTTGAATGAAGTATTTTTCCTAGCTAAATAGCTTATTTACTATCTGAATCATCTCTTCTGTTAGAATTTAATTGATCTTGCTGGATCTGAGAGTTCAAAGACTGAAACAACTGGATTACGGAGAAAGGAGGGATCTTACATAAACAAAAGTCTTCTAACTCTTGGAACTGTAAGTGGTTGTTCCTATCTAACTGATCATATAGTATGTTTTTCTTGTTATTTCCATCTTAACATCATATTCTTGTATGTCTTTTAAAAAATCGTGACTTTAGATATATACTTGCAATTAATGGTCCCATACATGATTTGAGTGTTTATGTTCATGAAGAGTGAAGGTTGTACTCTGACATTAGTAACTTGGTGACAAGCTATATCATGAAACTTGACTCTGTTGAGTCTTGCATAGCAATGTTTCTTACTTCATGTGCTAGATTCCTGTTCTTAGCATCTATATGCTTTTATTTGAGATTTGTAATGACTTTATGATTTTAATGGAAGGTTATTGGAAAGCTGAGTGAAGGGAAGGCATCTCATGTTCCTTATCGAGACTCAAAACTTACCCGTCTTTTGCAGTCTTCCTTGAGCGGTCATGGACATGTCTCAGTAAGTTCAAGCTACACACATTTGTTCTGTATCAATTGACTAGTGACTAAATGGAATTTCGCTCTTTTGGTGAAATTCATATGTAGGGCATTTAGGAGATCGGGACTTGTACATGTATTTTCTTATTGTTTTTTGCTTTCTTCTGGTTTCTAACGGGAGGATGGAGCAAATGTCTTGCAGTGACATTACTAGATAATGCCAACTAATATATGGATTCCTTCTCTTAAATTGTTATACAGCTTATATGTACAGTTACTCCTGCATCTAGTAGTATGGAGGAAACACATAATACATTGAAGTTTGCTAGCAGGGCAAAGAGAGTTGAAATTTATGCCTCTCGTAATAAGGTATACTATCATCCTGGATGATCATGTAATGGGAGTGCACTTAATACTGAAGCTAATACTAATATGAGCTTTGAAATTGTCATAGATTATTGATGAAAAATCTCTAATTAAAAAGTATCAAAGAGAAATCTCAACCCTCAAGCAGGAGCTTGATCAACTTAGGCAGGGGATGCTTGTTGGCATCAGTCATGAGGAGATTTTGAACTTAAGGCAAAAGGTTTTCTGTTTTTCTTTTTCTCTTCCTTTCAATATCTCATGCTCCATTTTCTTTTTTCCAATTTTTATATGGTTCTATGACTTTTTGACAAATATTCCGTTTGTTCATTGAATAGTTGGAAGAGGGTCAAGTAAAGATGCAGTCAAGATTGGAGGAAGAAGAAGAAGCCAAGGCTGCTCTTATGAGTCGAATTCAGCGGCTAACAAAGCTCATACTTGTTTCTACAAAGAACACAATTCCTGGATATCTGGGTGATGTTCCTGGTCGTCAACAGAGTCCATCTGTTGGTGAGGATGATGTGAGTTAATTACCATCTCTTATCTAAACAAAAGCATGACCTGTAGTTTTGGCAACTATCTCTACTAGTATGAAGAAACCTGGAGACTAAATTTGGATAATCTCCTTTCTAGAAAAAAGAAAAAGGATTTCGAAAATCAGTACTGGGATTTGAGCCAGTGATGTCTCTGGGTCATGAGTGCCCCCTGTCTTGTTCATAGGTGGGACCTTTTGACTTTCAAATTCTGAGGTTTTCCTTGTTCTGATGATTACTTTTGCCTCTGTAAAGGCTTAACTGGTTAGTCAAATTGGATAATGCATGTGTCTGGGTGTTTTTGCCCTTCTACACTTGCAACTTCTCCACAAATTAGTTGTTTCTTGATAAAATTATTTCTGCGTCAATTTTACTTAAGCCTTTTCCTCTCTGTATTGTGTTTAAGTATGACAATTACTATATGATATTTATGTCATCTTTCGTTGTGTCAGAAACTGGATGTTTTGAGAGAGGGTGTCTCACTTCTTGACGTGGAGAATCATGACTCTTCATCTTCTGCTTCTTTGGATGCATTGGATGGTTCTCATGAACTTAAACACAGGAGATCTTCCAGCAAGTTGAATGGAGAGCTCTCACCTGCTAACAGTGCTATTACTGAAGCAACTCAAGCGGGTGAAATTAGAATTGCTTCAAAACTTCCCGCGGTATGTTTTATTGCTTATTACTTAATTTTGTACTAAAGTTCTGGTGCTGTTACATTTTCCCTATGTGATGGCTTAATGCTAGTACTGTGGAAGATGCGCCATTCAATTCCAACCTATTTGATTCTAGAAAAGGATGACTCGAACTTTTGACGTTAAATAATGTCAAGGAACCAACTGAACTAAAACCTTAAGCTTATAGTTTAGGCCCAACATCTTTTTATTATTATTATCACTGATATCCCCTCATGCCAATGCCCCTTGGGCTTGAAGCATCCACAACACATGCCCATCTTACCATGTGTTGAAATTTAATCAACAAATAGGGTTGCCATGATTCGAACCCTTGATCACTTGGTCTAAGAGGCTTTGATACCATGTCAAAGGACAAACAGAACTAAAAGCTTAAGCTTATAGTTAAGGCCCAACAACATCTTTTATTATTGTCTCAGACAAATAACTTTAGGTCTAAATTATAATTTGGCTCCTACTATTAAAAGGAATTGAAACTTGGTCTATCATTGGCGTTGGTTCCATTCAATTCTTCCTCCTTGATTCTATAAGCTGTATGTTCAAACATCAAACTGCCTGTAATGTGATAGGTTACTTGATGATGGGAGAATTATTTTTCAATTTTCCCCTTTCATAAAAAAAATTCTGGCAATGTTATTTCTACCATTGGTTTTTAGAATTTTAAAAATTATAGAATTAGGAAACATAAAGTCATGCTACTAGAAACTTCGTGGTTCCTCCTACCAAAAAAAAAAAAAGAAACTTCTTGGTTCCATATCAAGCTCTCCTGTTTTTATTTCATTTATTGTGCTGCAAAAATTTAGATCTGCCTATGGAGAATAATCCAATGTTTTTGCATTTTTATTACTTCCTGGTAAACTTGAGCAAGTGACTTTATATTCTGTTGTAGGGTGCATTGACACAAGATCAGAAGGACCTTCTGGTCGAGCAGGTAAAGATGCTTGCTGGAGAGATTGCATTCAGCACTAGTACCTTTAAGCGTCTGGTAGAGCAGTCACTAAATGATCCTGATGGCTCCAAAACTCAAGTATGCCACTTGTTTCTTCTGCATAATCTCTATACTTTGTTTGTTTTACTTGAAGTGCAAAGAAAATTCTAGTTCAAGGTTGGTAGCAACAAAATAAGCATCAGAGGCAGTGGAGCTGTAACTCGTGTTATTATCCTACACTGTATAGGGACTTATTTGTCAATGATAATGAAGTCCACTAAATTCCTTCGCAAATTCTATTTTATTTTCAAATTTTGTTCATGCAGTGCCTTGATGTATTTGATTACAAATTTTAAAACACACATTCAGTTAATATGGTTACCGTTTAATTAATTCTTAATAATATGGTTACCGTCTTAGGAGTGGCCTCTTGCCAAATAAATTGGCAAGGGAAGGCTTGCCCCAGTACACCCTTGTGGTGGGACCCCTCCCCGGACCCTCGCTCAGCGGGGACGCGTAGTGCGACCGGGCCGCCCTTTTTATGGTTGGAGTGTATCATAAGATGTTGGTGGCGGAGATGCGTATGTTGAGATGGATGTGTGGTCATACGAGAAAGGATCAGGTGAGTAATGAAATAATTAGGACAAAAGTAGGGGTTACATCTATTGAGAATAAAATGAGGGAAAACCGACTAAGGTGGTTTGGCCATGTAAGACGAAGAGCGCTTGATGCGCCGGTTAGGAGGACTGAAGAGTGTCAAAGGGATGTAGTGGTGAGGGGTAGGGGAAGACCTAAGCAAACTTGGAGGAGGGTGATCGAGAGTGATATGAGTTTATTGGGGATTGAAGAAAATATGGTAGTGGATAGGACAGAGTGGAGGGAGAGAATTTGTGTCGCTGACACGACTTGATTTCACGGTTTTATATGATGGTTCATGTTAGCCGACCCCGAATCATTTCGAGACTAAGGCTTTGTTGTTGTTGTTGTATGGTTGGAGTGTATCAAATATTTTCTTTGGACGTATTATTTCCCCTTTTGCATTTAACAGAGTAACTGTTGAAAATATCTCGAAATGCTTTATATTCAGCTCCTATCATCTTATATGTCTCAACAGCACACTCTTAAAATTAAAATATCCATGAAAGATATTTTGTTTTTCTCAAGGCTCTAATGAAAATATGTTCATGGTTAATGAATAACAGATTGAGAACTTGGAACGTGAGATCCAAGAGAAAAGGAGACAAATGAGAGTTTTAGAGCAACACATCATTGAGAGTGGTGAAGCATCAATTGCAAATGCATCACTAGTTGATATGCAGGAGGTTGTACATTTCTTCCTCTAATGTGATTCTTTTATTTATTTTTATCTTAGTAATAATGGCTGAATCTTTAGTTGTGTTTCTTTTTTAACAGACTGTAATGAGATTGTTGACCCAATCTAATGAAAAGGCTTTTGAGCTCGAGGTGAGTACTTTGCACTATGATACTAAATGTTTTAGAGCACACAATAGTTTACTCAAGTAGGCTTATAATGTGCTGATATGTCATCCTGTCTTGCTAATTTAGAATTGATACAAGCATCATTTATATATCTGAAGAGTATGGTATCCTTAACAGTTATATTCTTTTGGGACACTATTGTTTTATCTATTTGGAGTACTAAATTAAGCTTCCTAATTCTCTTTCCTGACACTTCTAAAATCTAGTTATTTTGCTGAGAGAACCTTCACAAGGATGATCTTCTGTAGATTCTAGATTTACCTATATCATCCCATTTAACCAGTTCTTTTAAAACTTTTTCCAAACCTCCACAAACCTAATTCTTTCTTCGAATCACTATCGGGCAATTTGTGTTGCTAAATTTTTCTTCCTCATAGTCATAAGAGGGTTTTGTATCCATTTCACCTATTTCTGCATTAATTTTATAAGTCTAGAGTCCCAAGTTAACAAGTAGAACAAAATTAAATATTTCAAATATGTCAGAGTTTATTGTACTAATGGTGTATGGTAATTTGTGTTTACTGATCTGATGTACTTCTTATCTACTGTAGCAGTGTTGATTTAATTAGTAAAGTTTGTTCATCATTTCTAATGACACTGACGAATTAATGCAGATAAAGTCAGCAGACAATCGTATCCTCCAGGAACAACTGCAGAATAAGGTTACTCCTTTAGTTATTATACTTGTCTTCTTTAAATTTTTGATTTAATATCATATCCTAATTTACCTGAGCTTCACCAACTTCATTGTTGAGGATACTGCAAGGCGCTGCTTTAATTATTTATTTTATCTTGCTTCCATAGTTTCTCCTGATCTTCTGCTTTTATTCATTGCTTGCTCATTTACAGTGTTCCGAGAACAAGGAATTGCAAGAAAAATTAATTTTCCTGGAGCAGCAGTTATCTGCATTTTCTGGTGATAGGGCATTGCTAGCTTCTGAACATATTCTGTTAGATGAACATACTGATGAATTGAAGAAGAAAGTTCAGTCACAGGTGATTTCTTCTAGACCAACATGAACTATTCTTTCTAAAAAGAAAATTCAATAGGCATACTAAACATATAAATATAAGTTGTACATGCGAACTTGTATTGAATTGTAAAAGTTGCAAGTTTTTTTTTTCTCCAAAATATTTTTCACAGAATTAGTAGTGTTGATATGGCCAGAATTGCTAAATGTTTTGCCTTCATATGCAGGAGATTGAAAATGAGAAGTTAAAGATAGAACAGGTTCAGCTTTCAGAGGAAAACAGTGGGTTGCGTGTGCAAAATCAGAAACTGGCTGAAGAAGCTTCTTATGCAAAGGAATTGGCCTCTGCTGCTGCAGTTGAGCTAAAGAACTTAGCTGGTGAAGTGACCAAGCTATCATTACAGAATGCAAAGTTGGAAAAAGAAGTATTGCCTGCTCGAGAGTCCTTACATTCTAGAGGCAGTGGCATTCAACATGCTAATGGTGTTAACCGCAAGTACAGTGATGGCATGAGAACGGGAAGGAGGGGACGGTTTCCAGGCAGAGCAAATGAAGTGCACTCTGATGATTTTGATTCTTGGAGCCTTGATCCAGAAGATCTTAAGATGGAGTTGCAGGCAAGAAAACAACGTGAGGCGGCTCTTGAGACTGCTTTGGCTGAAAAGGAGTTCATAGAAGAAGAATACAGAAAAAAGGCTGAAGAGGCCAAGAAAAGGGAGGAGGCTCTGGAAAATGACTTAGCAAACATGTGGGTACTTGTTGCGAAGTTGAAGAAGGAGGGGGGAGCTATTCAAGAAGTGAATACTGATGAGAGGCATAATGATACAGCTGATGTGAATGAACCAAAACAAAATGGGTTTGATCAGAATGCGGTCATGAAAGAGAGACAAACTCTGGATGCATCAAAATCAACCGATGATAATCCGGAGGAGCCCCTAGTTGTTCGTTTGAAGGTAATGCTTTATCATGTCTATTTTTATTGATCACCGTCTTTGTGTTCTATACTACTGTATTTGCTGCCTCAAGCTGTTTTTGTTATTTGTATACAATAATTTAGCTCCACACTATCTAGAAAACAAATATCTAGCCAAAGCATGATCCTGATTGAAGTATAAACTGATGAAAATGTAAAGCTGTTGTTTCAGAAGATACTATTGTGGCTGTATTTGTGGCGTCTTAATTTCAAAACTGTTTTAAGTTTACATTTAGGTTCTATATTTGTTAGCCACGCTTCTATCTAATTGGATTGTTGTGTTACACATTCAATCATTAGTTGGATAGAAGATGATTCCGTCTACCAGCATCTGTGGTTTTAATATTTGGCTTGCACATTAAAGAAAATTTTGTCATGTTTACTGAAACAATAGATCATGGATATGTCACAAATTTGAGTCATTGTAATGATTTGGATACCATTGTTTCCCTGGGTGGTTACCAGCTACTTATTGCATAATCAGAAGATGTATCACTTGTATTGGCTGGAATCATGATAACCATTTTTTTGGACCTTTAATTGCATTACTTGGGAAGGGAATTTTGCTCGAATGAAAGCTACAATTGATGTTTGCGTTCTCTCTGTTTACAGGCAAGAATGCAAGAGATGAAGGAAAAAGAGCTCAAGTACCTTGGCAATGGAGATGGCAATTCACACATGTGCAAAGTATGTTTTGAATCACCGACTGCTGCAATTCTTCTTCCCTGTCGGCATTTTTGTTGTAAGTCATTCTAATTTTTTCTGCAATTCAACTGAAGCTACTAAAATATATCTTCCCTGCATTATCTATAATTGTATCCTTTGTTGCTTGATGTTTGCAGTGTGTAAACCTTGTTCTTTAGCTTGTTCTGAGTGTCCAATTTGCCGAACGAAGATTTCAGATAGGCTTTTTGCGTTTACTTCTTGACAGTGCAGTTTATGCCCCCCAAAATGAGGTCGGTCTGTTGATTATATTTCCATATTTTCGTTTCTTCATTTCTAATACGTGAACCAGCATCGGTTTTTGCCCCATCTAAATTAACACATTTTTTTTTTGGAGTACATGAATCATACACATTTTTGCCAATTCATGTACGATTCAGGTATGATTTCGAGTCATACCATAGATACCACTAGAAATCATACACATCGAGTTGACTCGTACAATTCTAACAGCAGTGCTCTACACTGTTTCACCTGACAAGCTGGGAACATCTGTACTGGATTGTTTTTGGGGAGAAAGTGGGAAAAGTAAAGAAAATAAAATTCATGCGCATATAACATTGTGCTTTTTAAATTCTGTTTTGTAAGATAGAGGTCCTACATTGCTGTGATTGTGGGTTATATTTATTATACAAATTGGACTACTTTCTTACTATGTTATATGGAAAACGGGAATGGAAGAGAAACCGAAACTTGATATTTGTAAAAAATATAGGAAATGGAAACGTGTAAATAATAAACTTACATGGATATATGTGAATTTTTAGAATTATTAGAATGTATGTTTATAGAGATACATTAAAAAAATTACATACAAGCAACGTAATAGGTAAAAAAAGAGATTTTTTCAATTTTGAAAGCTCGTAGAAGACGGTCTAGAAAACATGAGGGATTTACTGAACATGTGATTAACATTAATGTATTATTGAAAACACATTACATCCTAGGAAACGAGTTTTCAAATTTTCAAACTTGTGGAAACTTGACATAGGTGTTTTATTATGGATGGATAATCTAACTTCTCTTTTGTTTCCCTTCTATCCTGTTCTTTTATCAGGGTCCAGCAGCATTTTCCTGCTCGCTCTATTGAATGCAATATTGGATACAATTCTTTTATTAGTTTGATGTATGTAATTGTCTAAAAGGTATATCCCATATATTGTTGTTTCTGTTCCTCTCACACGAGGGACTGTAAAATAAGTTGTAAGTAATGGTTAACAAATTTTTTTACATTCCTAAGTACAGAGTTGAGATGTTGCATTGGTTTTAGACATGCAGCAGAATGCTGTGATCCGTTTTGACATATGTACAAAAACAAAATATATGCGCTTCAACGCGAAGCCTTTTCCTTCTTATCGGAGTAAAATACTATTTTGTCCTTTGTTGTGGTTCTTTTCCCCCTTATATGAGTGCTCCTATTAGGTCCCTAATGGACTTCATGATCTTACTAATCAATGTCTAACATAATCTAATTGCTTCTACCATGAATTATCTAAGATGACAATGTTCAGTTGTTCCTCTGCATCATTTTGATACAAACAGGTAGACCTGTCAATTTCGTGTTCGAGTCGTGTTTGTGTTGTGTCATTTCATGTTCGTATTGAAAAGACTAAACCCAACCCCAACCCCAACCCCAAAATTTTCGTGGCATAATCGTGTTAACTTGTTTGGGTTAGTGTCAATTTTGTGTCGTGTTTTCGAGTTACCTATAATTTTGTTATGCATATATATTAATGATAACTTTTAAAAATATAAGTTGACATGATACTTTTTTTTAAATACTTTGTCATTTTTATATTAGTATGTTAACACTAACTATCGAAAAATCCACTAATATCACGTTAAGGGGTCATGTAATGTGTTTCTATCTTTATTAATAAAATGACAAAAATACGAAAGAATATACTAATAATTTTAAATATTTATATCATTTCGTGTTGTTTTCGGGTTAGCATGTTAACCCGAAAACAACCCAAAAATGATATGTTACCTACTAAGCTAAATCTAAACACTAAAATTGCGTGTCGATTTGTGTGTATTTTTTCCACCTCTACAAACAGGTACTGTAATTTTAACATACTAAATATTATGTTGTTAACTTTAATCTGGTAGGCGGAGTTTTGGATGAAGTAGGTCCTGGTAGTTGTTTGTACTCGTTATCAATTTCTTGTTCCTAGGAAAATTACTAGATAGAGAACTGCTGAACATCTGTTCTTTGCATCTTTGAGTGGTTTTAGATGAGAGACTTGATTATGTTTGGAAAATAGCAATATAAATAGAAGCAAGCAAAAAGTAATAAAAATGATATCGACAATTTAGCGTGGTTCACTCTTAATTTTAGATACCGTCTACAAATATGTTTGGGAATTAATTCTTCCACTATAAAATAGTAGACGTACAAAGAGAGAGAACACTCCAGATAATTTTTAAAGTTACGATAATTGAGATAAACTCAAAATAACACTAAAAATATATAAATAATTATCTTACTCTTTTATCACTTTTCAAATGATTGGATTACCTTTAACTCCCTTAATTCTCCTAATCGGAGAATTGTCTCAATTCTTAGCAAATTAAAATTTGCTCTTCCTCAAATTAATGAGTATTATGGCATCTGCCTTTGACATTTTATAGTGCCAAAGTAGCTAGGTGGCACCAACGGTGAAAATTTTAAATAGGTGGATTCGTCATGTGGGAGGGAATCCTTTCTTAACAATTCGCTCTCTGTTGATTACATTAGGATCTTATCATTCTCCTGCAACCAATCGACAATATTCAAACTTTTCTTTCGATAATCTCTTTGTTAACACGTCAAATTCATTTTCATATGTATAAATTATATCAAACCGTAGTAACTTCATCTCACATCCCCGATCCAGTAATCTGGAATGGAAAGAAGAATTCTTTCAATGTGAATATACTCTAATACCCTATTTGATAACGAATACATTAAGTGCTTATTGGATTTAAACTTATTTAATAACACAACTTAAATATTCCAATCAAGTCACAAAAACACTTACGATTGAAGTCATTTCAGTAAAAAAGTCCTCCCACTACAAAATGATTTTTCGAGCGGCCTCGATCAATTCTTTGTTTATTGTTGATGTTGATTTCTTATTCGATGATAAATGTCAATCGAGGGCACCCTCATTTCCAGAGATAGAATCAGCCGAAACCAGAGATCGATAAGAAGACTTTACCCTTCCAAGCTGAACATGAACTTTTGGCTTGTACATAAATGGGTCGTACGACTCTATTGGAGTAAACAAAGTTTTGGTAAGTCAAAAGATTTAACTTAAAATTTTAAGTTGAACATTATTAACTAACATTTTTAAATTCAGTACTTATTTTTAGTACTTATTAAACCGTTACATTATTTAATATTTCCAGCATTTATAATATTCAACACTTAAAATTTAGTATTTATCGTTTTAGCATTTAATTTTAAGTTTTATCAAACGTCACCTAACTGCCACAAAATAGTTGATACTTTTTTTTTTTGTTGAAAGCCAAGTTCATTGAAGAATTTCTTCATCCATATCAACTCTTTACACGCTTCTGTTGCTGCAATGAATTCTGCTTCACTTGAAGAAAGTGCAATGCACTTTCATAGTCTTGATTGTCAATGTCATGATACAACTCCTCCTGCAAATATAATTAGGTAACTTGATATAGACTTTCATGTTTCAGTATCTCCAGCCATATCTGCATATGTGTAGCCAACTAACACTAGTTCGCTATCTCCAAAACATAAACACATTTTGCAAGTACAACTAAGATACATGAATATTCATTTGACACCATCCTAATGTTCCTTTTCCATATTTGAAAGGAATCTACTCACTACATTGAATACATGTGCAATATCTGGTTGAGTGCGCTCCGTAGCATACATTAAACTTCTAAATACCAAACTCAACTCATTTCTTCATTCCTTTATTCGTTGAAGGACTCTACTTGAAACAAAGTTTAAAATAATTAGCAAGAGGACAACCAACCATTTTAGCTTTATCCATGTTAAATCGTAGAGGTATTTTTTCAATATACTTCTCATGCAACAACAATATTTTCTTAGCGCTTTTGTCTCGAATGTTTCTCATGCCAAGAATCTGCTTTGCTCCCCAAGTCTTTCAAGAAAAAAGACTTGCTTAATTGTTTTTTAGACTAATAATTTTGCAAATATTCATTCCATCAATCATCATGTCATCCACATGGAGCAATAAAATAATGAAATCATCATTAGAGAAATCTTGAATGAAGATGCGGTGATATGAAGTAGTCTTCTTGTATCTTTGATCCCCTATAAACGACTCGAACTTCTTGTACCACTGTCTCAGTGCCTGCTGTAAAGACTCTCTTTAGCTTGTAGATATAATTCTCATTTTCTTTCTTTTCGAAACCCTCTACTTGCTCCATGTATATTTTTTCTTCCAAAATCACCATGAAAGAAGACAATTTTCACATCCATTTGGTCAACCTTTAGGTCCTGACTTATTTCTAACCCCAACATAATACAAATGGATGTCATCTTCACCACCGGTGAGAAAATCTTGTCAGAGTCAATGCATTTTCTTTGACTGTACTCCTTCACAACCAATCAGGCTTTGAATATAGGTTGCGAATTAGCTTTTTCATTTTTAATCTTGAAGACATATTTGTTCTTCAAAGCCCTTTTACCTTTAAACAAATTCATCGGCTCGAAAGTTTATTCTCATGCAAGGATTTCATCTCATCATGCATGGAATTGATCCACATCTCATTGTGTTCGTCATCCATGGATTCTTCAAAGCTTTATGGTTCTCCCCTGCCAGTCACGAGGATATATTCATTTGGAGAATATATAGTAGAACATTGAACACCTCTGCAGGATCTTGTTCAAATTGGAGAACCTTCTAGAGCCGGTGGTAAATGTTGATCTTCTTTGCCCACATTATTTGGTATATTCTCAATGGGAGCATCTTGATCAACTATTTGAGGTTAAGCCTTCGGAATTTCTTCTCCAAACCTATCTTGGCACCGTTGTTGGGGGAACTAGATGAAGGCCCATCAAGCTAGTATTAGGTATGGGAGCATCCTTTCCTGACTTCTAAATGTTTTCAATTGTTTGATCTTGAATAAAGACCCATCATGAATTCTGATTAACTTTTTTCTGAACTGGATCGAAGAACTTACAACCAAATTCATCTTGGCCATAACCGGTAAAATACACACTGTCGTGTCTTGACATCAAGCTTGGATCTTTCATCCTTGGGAATGTGGAAAAAATCTTTGCAACCAAACACTCGTAGATGTTTGTAGTAAACGTCTTCTCCAAAACACACATTTTCTAGAATATCATAATCTAGAGGAACACATGGTGAAAGGTTCAAAATATAATCTGCTGTAACTAGATCTTCACCCTAGAACTCCTTAGGAAACTTTAAGTGTGAGAGTAAGCATCCAACCTTCTCCATCAAAGTCCTGTTCATCCTTTTAGCTAACCATTCATCTGCGGTGTTTTTTTTTGCAGAGTTTGTTGATGTCGTATACCATGTTCCTTGTAATACACATAAAATGGGCGAGTGTACTCTCCACCATTGTTTATCCGAATGGACTTCAGCTTGTTTCCAGTTTGTTTTTCAACTTGCGCTACAAAATGCTTGAAAACATTTAACACTTGATCTTTTGATTTAAGAGTGTACACACATGTTTTTCTAGAGTGATCATTTATAAAAGTCACAGAGGAGTGAGCACCAAAAAATAACTTTGGGAATGTCCCACGTAGACTTGATTGTACCAGATCTAACACATTTTCTAATCTAGAAGGAGGCGATCTCTTGAAAGCAACTCTATTTTTTTCCGGTCGATAATTAATACATTTACTTAAATGAACATGATCTAAACTAGTCACAATAAGTTTCTTGGCCAGTTTTTCCATACCTTTCTCACGCATATGCATTAGGCATCTGTGCCACTATTCAATTGCATTTTCATTCTCTACCGTGTTCATAACTCTTAGGAGAGCTTTGTTTATATCATATACAATCTTGAGTACTTCTTGCCTCTTGCCACCATCATCAAACTTTTGGCGAAGTTCAATTGGCCATTGCGAAAGGTGTTATATAAACGTTCTTCATCAAACTTGTCTATAGAGATTAGATTCAAACACATATCTAGAACATGTCTCGCATCTCTCAGCACCAACTTTATGCCATTCTCAGCTTCTAGGTGCACATCATATTTTCCCACAACTTTATAGAAGTTTTCATTTCCCATCCTTACAACAACGAAATCTCCTAGTGTGTAAGATGAGAAAAATCCCCTTTCGAGATGTGGCATGAATAATAAAACCACTATCAATCACCCAACTAGTCTATTGGGTTACAAGATGGATAATATAAGCATCATAGACAACATTGAACTCATCGTCATCGTCATCGTCATATTTCTTTTCTTCTTTGCCCTTATTTTTATCTTGCCTGAGCTTCCTGTAAAATCTTTTAATGTTGTCCTTTCTCTTGTAGTGATGACAATCACCGTTGGCATACTTGTTGGACCTTCCTTTGTCCTTGCCTCTTTCTTTGGATCCTCTAGCCTTGCTCCATCTGCTAGAATTCACAACAAGAACATCTAATTGTTATGTAGAGGCTCCTCGCATCATGCGCTTCACCTTTTCATTTAAAATTCCACTTTTGACAAAATCCATGCTAATTTTGCCATCTGGTGCGTAATTTGAAAGTGAAATTCTGAGATTGCATATCAAAGTGATAGAAAGCATCTGCCCTCAAAAACCATGTCCAGTAAATCCAGGCTTGTGCAATCCAAAATATCTCAACTCAGGGAAATATGCGAAGAGTCACAATAGAACAATCTAAGAATTACAACCGTGCAACTTAGTAAATGGAACACTAGTCATAGAATTTCAGAGAGTATGATGCAAAGAACCTATAAAATTCGGTCCAAGAGCTAGTGGATGCCTGAGGCTACATACCTAGTCATGGGAAAATAGTCATGAGTGGGATAGCCACCAGTTGGGAACATAATGTACTTGGTGATCAATACCCAAAGGAAGGTAGACATGAGAAAAATCTAAAGTAGGCTTAGTAGAATGTGGAACAATATAAGAATTTTATGTCTTAGATTCTTGGATTGAACTTATGAAATTGTTTGTCTGGACTAGTAAACATAGCAAAGTTTTGACCAAGTATGCCACTTTGACCAATCCTCATCAACGCAAGGCCATGATCTAATTTTTCCTACATCACCACAACAGGTGGATTAATGGAAGATTATCCGTTCTTGGTTTGAGATCAAAGGAAAAGGAGTAGTGGGAGTCATGCACAAAGGCGAATAATTGGTCAAGAAGTCCGAAGACTGAGTTTCTTAACCGCTAAATTTAGGTATGCTTTCTGTTAGAATTAACTATTATAAGTTTTTATTTTAAAGAATGTCTATTAATACTTTTTAGGGTAAATTCCAAAAAAAACCCCTGTGGTTTGATGTTGTTCCAAAAAAACCATTGTGGTTTGGTTTTACAAAAAAAAGGACCGTGGTTTCGCCGTTACCCGAAAAACGGAAATTGGCTTAACACCGTTAAAAATGCTGACGTGGCAAGGGGCAGAGTTGGAAATTCGATTTTTTTTAATTTTTTTTTAATTTTTTTAATTTTTTTCCTTTTTCTTCTTCTTCTTCTTCTTCTTTTAAATTTCTGAAATTTAATTTTTCTTTTCCTTTTTCTTTTTCTTTCCCTTCTCTCCTCCTCCTTCTTCCTTCTCTTCTTCTTCTTCTTCTTTTTTTTCTAAATTTCTGAAATTTAATTTTTTTTAATTTTTCTTTTTCTTTTTCTTTTTCTTTTCCTCCTTCTTCTTCTTCTTCTCCTCCTCTTTCTTCCCTTCTTCTTCTTCTTCCTTTTTCTCCCCTCCTCCATTCTTCTTCTTCTTCATCCCTCTTCTTCTTCCTTTATTTTTTTTTACGTTTCGGAAATTTCCAGATTTCCGACGGAAATCTGGAAAATTTCCAGATTTCCGAAGAAATCTGGAATTTTCCCGAAATCTGGAAATTCCAGATTTCGGGAAAATTCCAAATTTCTTCGAGTAAGGGAATTTAAAAAAAAAGAATAGAAAAAAAGAAGAAGGAGGAAGAAGAAAAAGGAAGAAGAAGGAAAAAGGAGGAGGAGAGAAGGAAGAAGAAGGGAAAGAAAAAGAAAAAGAAAAAAGAAAAAGAAAAATTAAAAAAAATAAAATTTCAGAAATTTAAAAAAGAAGAAGAAGAAGATAAGAAGAAGAAGAAGAAGAAGAAGAAGAAGAAGAAGAAGAGAAGGAAGAAGGAGGAGGAGAGAAGGAAGAAGAAGGGAGAGGAAAAGAAAAAGAAAAAGAAAAAGAAAAAGAAAAAAGAAAAAAAAAAGAAAAAAAATAAAAAAAAATCGAATTTCCAACTCTGCCCCTTGCCACGTCAGCATTTTTAACGGTGTTAAGCCAATTTCCGTTTTTCGGGTAACGGCGAAACCACGGTCCTTTTTTTTTTTGTAAAACCAAACCACAAGGGTTTTTTTGGAACAACATCAAACCACATGGGTTTTTTTTGGAATTTACCCTACTTTTTAATATACCAGTTAAGGTTGACTAGTTAGATCTTGAGTTTGAGTCATATCTATGCAAAAAATTATACTTTTGCGCTCCTTAATTTAGAATCCCTACTTCATCACTGAGTACGCTTTTAGTTTTCTTTCTCTTCTATCCAATTCAACCCTCAACACTTAGGGCGCGTTTGTTTCAGCTTTTTGGAGCATTGTTTAGCATTTAATTCCAAACTGTAGGAAATATAGTGTTTGGTTAGCTTTTTACAACCGCAACGTTTAACATTTTTTGGAGAAACATCAGCATTTTGGAGCTTTTCACAAAAATAAGCTTCTCGTGAAAAGCTGTTTGTATATATTTGATATGGACAAAATTATCTTTTTGATTTTCAATAATATTTCTTCTTTAATATTATTTGTATTTCTATAACATTATTGCCGAAAGGACTATATTTTGCCCCCCTTGAATATATTATTTAGATTATTTTTTTATTAATTTATGAGCGAATTCTAATTATAACCTTATGGTTTCACCGATTTACAACGTCTGCTTGTGGTTTTTTTATTGCAAAAATTGTATTGAGGTCCTTGCCGTTAGCAAAACTAAGAAATTTTTGGTTGACACTGTAAGTTTTGACCAATGATGAACTTTTTAATGGGTGCTTGTGGTTTTTTATTGCTCAAAGAGGACTAAGGTCATCACCGTTAACAAAACTAAGAAATTTAGGTTGACATTGTATGTTTTGACTGTTGATAATTTTAAATAGAAAATTTTAAGAATTAAATTTATTTAATACTACATTTATTATGGAACTATGTTTTCGATTTTCTAAAATTTTTAATTTTTGAAGTTTTCTCTTTTTAAACGCGCATTTTCTCTCCTAATAAAAAAAAAAACCTAAATGACTCAAAATTAAAAAGTTCATCAACCCTCAAAATTGAGGGTGTCAACTTAAAAATCCTTAATTTTGCTAATGACGAGGACCTCAATCCTATTTTCGCAATAAAAAACCATAGATACTAATTTGCAAATCGGCGCAACCACATGAATTATATCTTTATTTACCTTTATTTTAATAATTGATGGATTGATTAATTTAAATATGTCTATATTAAACATTTTACATACTAAAAGCAACAGTGGATCACAATTTTACCAAACACTAATAATTGATAAGCTAATAGTAATAACAAACAATTAACCGTAATAGTAAACATCTAAAAGATAATAACATCAACCGCTATCAACTAATAGCTGAACCAAACATACTATTAATGCTAAACAAAATCTCAACATGTAGTTAGATAAACAAAAACAAATTAAGGTTTGTAAGTGACATGAAAGATTAAAAACAAAAAGAAGAAAAATGAATAGCCCCATTTTGAGCTTTCATAATCTCCACTCCACTGACTTTTTGGAACAAGCTTTCAATAGTTTTGTCAAATCTCCCATTTTTACGGCTTTAAATGTTATCTTCTCAATTCCATCTTTTAATCTAATAATTCATTTATTCTCACATTTTAGACCCAATTAATTATTTCTGGTGCAACATATATAAATCGTAGCTTACAAGGCTTAAATAATTAATTGGCTTAATAGGCACCCAGCCCCTTAAACTTGTAACTTTTTTCACTTGGCTCCTTCAATTTAGGGGACAACCTCTCAACCCCCTCAACTCTCCAAAAACATCACATATAGCCCCTTACACCCATATGTTCAGTCAAAATATTGACCCGTGTAGAAAACGTGTTTGACTGTTGACCACACCAACGCACGTGTCACTTTTTTATTAAAATTTTCCATTCTGGCATAAGAATTCTGATCGAAATCCATCTCTGGTAGTTGCTCGCCGAGCACAAATGGGCTTGCTCGCCGAGCAGGGGTCTCAATAGAAAAATTTAATAAAAAATGACACGTGGCATTGGTGTGGTCAACAGTCAAGCGCGTTTTCTACACGGGTCAATATTTTGACCGAACATAGGAGTGTAAGGGACTGTATGTGATGTTTTTGGAGAGTTGAGGGGGTTGAGAGGTTGTCCCCTAAGTTGAGGGGGCCAGGTGAAAAAAAGTTACAAGTTTAGGGGGTTTGGTGCCTATTAAGCCATTTCTGGTGTTAAATCACTCACATAAAACTTCAGGGTTTCAATATATATGTATTGCATGTCGGAGATTAATATAAGATATATGATTGAGCCTTAACTATAAACTCGAGCTTTTAGTTCAATCGGTTCCATGACATGCATGGAACCATTTTAGCTAAGGCCCAATCATATATCTTATATTAATCTCCGACATTGCATTCTAAAATAACTTGAAATCTAACATCTTAATGTTTAGATTAAATAAGCCTGGATCTAATGGTGAATAATATTGAATGATCAAATTAATTAGATTATTAGGGTTCATATGAACACTATTGTATGATTCATTATAAAATAGGAATAACCCTAACATTTTAGGAGAAGTATAGGGTTAGTCCTAACGTATGAAATAGTATAAATTTAACCACAAGATTTTCAAGCAAGATCAATTTTAGCTATAACTTACTGAAAATTTGAAAAAACTGATTTAACTGTTCTTTAGTTGTCATTTCAGGTTTTACAAATATCAATTATGTCTAAGATATTCAGTGTGCTACCGACATAATACAAAAACACTTGTTAAAATACTAACAACTAAGTCTACTATATATAAGTTAATCACAATAAAATTTGTCTAAGTATCTAAAATATTTACTGTGTTACCAATACATTTACAAATAACTAATAAAAAATTATGGAATTGCTTCAATTTACCGATCAATTTGTATCATTTCATATACTAGGGCTAGATGTGCCATCACTTAAATCCAAGGGTTAAATTTGACCTTATCCTTATAAAATAATTAAATATTTTTCAATAAAATAGTTTAAAAACTATTTCTATATTCTCTCGTACCAAATTCCTAAATTCATGGTCCCATGTTCTCTTTTATCTTTCATCATCTTTTCTTTCTTCTCCAGTGGTCTTCAACAAACAGTAGCATTCACCTACACCCTTCGTGTCATTCAAAATTATGGAGTGGTTTCTCTTCATCTTCATTTTCTTAATATTTTTTTTATAAAAAAATTCATACCGGAATTTTCTTTATTTTCAATTAATATGATTGTTTCTAATGCAGAAAAAAAGAAAAATGAGGTGTGTTAAAAATGATTGTGTTTAGAAGGAATAACACGTATGTATCAATTCGGTTATTGAATAAAAACGAATTTAGGTTTTATGTAAAAAACAATGTAATTTTAAACCTAACGTGCAATTTTAAATTTCATTAACAGAACATATGTATTTTTAGGTGTAATTTCATGTTTCGGCCATTCTCTAATTTCTAGATTAAGTTTGAAATTGCACATTATCTGTGAAGAAAAAAACTCATTTTCCTTTGATAAGGATTTGAAGTTGCACTATTTAGTAAACTTAAAATTGCATTGTTTTGGAAGTAGAAACTAAAGTAATTCTTTTCTAATTATAACTATCTCTTTCAACAAGAAATATTAGAGTACTTCGAGAGTAATTCACCCAATCAATAAAAATTGTTTTACATACCATTATATTGAAATTGATTGATGTAAAGAAAAAAATATAAACATGTATATATATGACATTGATTAATTTGTGAGTGTATTAATTACCATCCAGAACCCTGATTCTTTTTTCTCTTTTAACAATAAAAGTGTACAATAATGACACCTTTTAATTGAACGGATGAGTAATAAATAGGACTATAAATGGAGTGGAGTGAGGATGAGGACTACTTCCCCCATCCCCATCTTCGTCCCCGTATAGATAGGGAATTTCTATCTCCGTCCCCATTGGTGAAATGAGAAAAAAATTATTCTCATCTCAATGACGATTCCCATTTCCAATTATTCAAATTCTATTTTAGTGTAATTTAAAATTTTATTGTATATATCATTAAAAACATATAATACTATTCAGTGACTGTTTTTTTTTCTCCCGATACTCTCAATTTACAAAACGAGTAAGTAATTTTAATAATATTAAAAATATTAAACAGTATATATATGAAAATGTTATAATTTAATAATTTTCGTCCAGATATTGTGGGTGGGGATGGAGATCCTCATGGGGTAGGAGAGAGGTCCCCATCTCCTCGTAGATTTTTTTTTTTTTTGCTTAATACATACGTAGCCCTCTGAACTTGTCATTTTTTTCATTTTTCCCCTAAACTTAAGGGACAACCTATTGACCCCCTAAACTTCCAAAAAACCATCCAATTTATCCATTCTTTCCGACATGGTGCTTGGATTATTGCAGCTTTGTATTTTGTCAGGTCAGCGTCATGTCGGAGAGAAGGGGTAAATTAGGTGGTTTTTTGAAAGTTTAGATGGTAAAATGAAAAAAAGGGATAAATTCAAGGGCTGCCTATGTATTAAACTTTTTTTTTTTTTTTTTGATCCATCCTTATGTTATGGGAAAAGTTAATGGAAATTTTCCATCTAGGCTAGGACGAATCCCCACTCTAATTACAACCGTACCTAGCCTCATAAACCCAATCTATTAGTATAAAATTGATCCAATGTAAAAGATTTATTTAGGTAAGAAAGAAAGTACAAGATTAGAGTGAAAAAAGTCGGCCAATAACTTCCCATTGACCAAAAAGCACCCACGGAATAACTCATCAGCCATCCATGAGTGAAAAAAACAAAACACCATTGTTAAGTTAAATGTATTGGAACATTATTAATGCCTGCATTTGTTGGTTCATCCAAGGAACTGTAAAAACATGAACTCATGAAACTTGTAATTGAGGAACCCACAACTTTAAATCTTGTGGTAAAAAAGAACCCTTTTGGATTTCAACATCTTCATGATCCACCTTTGGTGAATTTTATTCAAAACTCAGTATCAAACCCACCAGCAGAAAGGTTGTTCTTGATTCTCAACATTAACACCCTACAAGAAGACAAAAACAAACACAATAATAAGAGGATCCTATATATATCTTCACCTAAAGATATTTCAGTGGACCAATTATTTAATCCAAAAGTTTTAAAGGCATTGTATAATAATTGTTAAAGAGTTAAATTTGACTTTATGCTCCGCAAAGTACGTATTTAATCTTAAGTTAGGAAATTACCTAAATTTAATAGATTATATTGATTATTATTTAACTATCATATTACACTATTTTGATCAGAACTGTACATATAAACAGTGACAACACTTCATCTAGACTGTCCATTTTCCGCATGATATTTTAACTCGTATAAATCCCTCCTCAGGGAAGTTAGGGTTAAAATATCAAATGGAAAATGGACAGTATATGAAGCCTCCTCATGGTTATATGTACAGTTTTGATCAAAATATTTCAACGTGGAAGTGACAGTGAGTGCACTCTAAGGTGTCCCGTTAAGAAGCTATAATATTGATCCTAATTAAAAACATTAAGTCTAAATTTACATCCTTTCATACGGTATGTTCAAATCTGCAATTTGCGGAAAACATAGGGTTAAATTTGGCGGCTATACATACATTGGAATGAGCATTTGAAGGATCAAGAAAATCATCAACCCTCCAGCCAGGAAGTGTCTCCAGATACTCAGATATGCTACTTGTTGAGCTACCACTATGATCATCACCATTTTGATCAGATGTTGTTGTTGTCGTTGGTGTTTCAGCTGATAACCTCGTACTCATGTTTTCATTAACATTATTATTACTGGAAGATGACGAGGATGTGTACAAGGAAGACGGAAAAGAAGAAGCAGAAAGCTTCACTCCTGTAAGAAGATATCTACTGTGTTTCTTAGTATGTTCATTCGCTCTATGGATTGGTATATCACATTCTCTACATAGAATCGCTCTATCTTCTTGACAAAACAGAAAAGCTTTCCTTTCCTGAAATCACACAAAAATGAAAATTCATTACGTTTTTAAAGCCGTGAGACCCAAAGAATGAGACTTTATCAAAGCGGACGAATATGGGTACCTTGCAAATATCGCAAAGAGGGGAATGTTTAGGATGAAGAAGAGAGAAGCGCAAATGCTTGGAAGCAAGCTTATTAGCATGATGAACATGGCGATCACAAGAATCACAGAGAGCAGCTTCATCAGCTGAGCAGAAAACTGAGGCTTGAGCTTTGTAGCAAACATCACATTTGATTTTCATATTTTGGCTGGGAGTGAAGTAATTAATTTGTTGGAGGATTGAATAGATACATACATAGTATGGAAATATTAAAATATTTAAAGTGAAAGTGAAAGAGGAATAGACAAAGGTATTATGGGCTAACTGGATAAACAGCTAAGCTCGGAAATCTTGATAGTATCTGACTTTTTACTACCGAATGGTCTAGATGGAGATGGAGGGAGATGGAGATGGAGATCTTCTCTCTCTTTCTCTTTATTCTGTAACAAAGAAAGATTACAGCCCAACTTGTCATTCACTCCCTTTTATAATCTTTGTCTTTTCTGTTTTTGTCACATACAATACATTTAATATATTAAATGAATGTTATAGCTCATTTGTTAAATTTAGTAATGGAAGAAAAATGAGTTTAGTGACACCAAACTATTTGAACGAAAAGGTTAATCCGATAGTTAAAACTCAAATTTATATTAATATCTAACATATTTTGTGATTGAACTAAAAAGGTTAAACTGATACTTAAAGTTTAATAATAGATCTTATACGAATCTTTTACATATTCAATTCACGAATTAATGTTAAAATATTTTATTTGTCATTAATAATATTAATTCGTGTTTAATTAACAAAACTAATTGATATTGGACGAACATAAACTCACCATGTGGTACTTACGAAATCGAACCGACATCTTGGGAAAAAGAACATATGCCGCTACCATAATAAAACTAGTCAAAACGATTTCGTATTGGGGACCCCGACTCGGAAAGTCTTAAAAGACCTCGTCAAGTATCCACCTGTTATAGTAATCACACCCGATCCCGTGAATTACGTTGAATTTTGGTGTCGATGTGAAGTCCTCGAAGCACCGCAGTCAGTTGGCACGAGCGGAATTGATCTAGAAAATTTATGATTTGTAGTAGGCAAGAATGGAGCATATTTGACCTTCAACTTCGGGGGAACCGTATGAGTGCTTACGTAGACGAAATCAAGTGAATCAAAAGGCTAAATCGAACTTCAGGATGTCAAGAACATATGTTTAGAAGGGATCGAAGGCTGAAACGAACTTTAAACAGACGCAAATAGGCCTAGAAAATCACTGGATGAATTATACTAAGAGCTGGAAACAGAATGTCTAAAACAATTTGGAGTGCAAAGATCAGCTTGTAAATAGAGTTTCTGGACACAGAATTGAGTGAATCAAAATGCCAAATTTAATTTCAGGAAGTCAGGAACAAATTTATAGAAGGGATTGAAGGCAAAAATGGGCTCTAAATAAAAGAAATTGGGCTTTAAAAATAACTGAACGAATCTGAAAAAATTAATTTAGAAAGCTAACGAATTGCAAACTTGAGGCTTAGGAATGCTAAATTGAATTGAATTTTTTTGAAGGGAGGCTATTAGAACTTGAATTAAGGCTAAAGCAAACTAAAAGAGGGAATTAAAACTAAGAACTTGAAGAACAAAAACAAAGAACTTAAAAGGAGAGCATTGGAAAGAACCTTTAGGAATGGGTTTTGTTGTGTTGAGTAAGTGTTTTTTTTTTTATGAAGGATTTGAGGTCTATTTATAATTTTTTGGGTAGGTTTTATTATAAATAAATCTCTAATTTCTCTCCACTAACCCTTAATTTTATTTAGTTGCTAGTGGGTGGTTAAGTTAGGTAGAGTGAGGGGGTAGTTAAATTGATTGAAGTAAAAGTAGGGATAACAACCAACTTAACCAACTCTTTAAGCATGAGCCTAACTTCCAAACCCTATTTCTCCTTGCATATGGACCCGAATTAAGCCCATGACGGATTTCTCTGGATGTATAGTTTCTGGAACACTCGACCTCGTATGAAAATTCATCCTTTTGATACCTCAAATGATCCGTTGAAGTGATGTTGGTACGACAGACACGTACTCTAATTCTGAAGCTTATTTCTCTCTCCATATGGACCCAAATAAAGCCCACGAATACATCACGGATTTCTCAGGATGTCTAGTTTCTGGAACACTCAGCCTTTGGAAAGAATTTGTCCGTTTGATACCTCAAATGGTCCGTGGAAGTGATATTGGTGCTGCTGGAAAGAGGGTCATATTTGATCTTTTTTCTTCAATTTTTTTATATATAATTTTATTATTTACAATCTTAGTCTAAAAATTAACCACAAGCTATTATTTACATAAATAAATAAAATTTATTTATTTGGCCAACAATTATAAATGCTAAAAGTATTAAATGATGTAACTGTATTAAATATTATAAATTTTTAATATAAAAATATACGTCGACAACGTTTAACTTAAAATATTAAATTAAATATTTTGAGTTATCAAAATAAGTGATTTTTAATTTAATTAGTTAATTCAAGTGGTACATCTCAAATATACTTAAATTATTTTTAAAAAAAATATATACTTAAATTAAATAAATACTTAACATTTTAATTTAAGTAATAATTAAAGGAATACAGTTTTAGAGTAACATATAATTTAAAATAAATATTTTTTTTTATCATGACTAATAAATATGAAACTAGTCGGAAAACCCGTGCGATGCACGGGATATGAAACTTTTATATAATTTAGATAAATAAATAAATTGACATATTTCATTTTGAGTAATTTTATATCATGCTATGAATTTTTTTTTATATTAGGTATATTTGAAATTAATATATATTTTTAATTGATAATTCAAATTAAATTAAATTAATTTTGAAAAATAATTGATTAATTTTTTTATAGAATTTTAATTAAATGTGAATGATTTATTTATTTTTACAAAATTCAATGATTTGTACTTTTTAGTAATTTTAATATATTTTCATATTTTGGATTTCTTTGAAACAACAATAATAAAATAGGAGATTAATTAAGAAATATATTAATATAATAAAAAACCAAAAATTGAATTTTTTTAAGCAACAAAACCAAAAATTGAATTAAACTGCAATTAAAATTAAATATTATATCTATGATACAAAAGAATTACAATATATGTTAAACAAAAATTGAATTAAACCACAATTAAAATTAAATATTATATATACAAAAAGAATTACAATCTATGTTAAAATGGAAGCAACATCAATATATTATACTATAAACTATTACAATCAGTACTTTTCTAATGTTGCACGTGAAGAAACTTTATCAATTCAATATGTTACATATAAAAAAAATAAAATTCATAAGAATTAGTCACAAATTTATCTTGATGATAATTATCTTGCTTGATGGAATTTCATGATCGCCAAATATTCGAATTCAATTATTCATTCTACTACAATAACCCAATATATCCAATTGAATCAGTTTAAATTTTCATCTCGTAATATCTCATCAAAACATTCAATCAATTTGTTCTTCATTCTTTCACTGTATAGAATATCAATCACGCTCGTAGATATCACTTATTTGACTTCATTAATATTTTCTAGTAATTATATATTCTTGAATTTCGCAAGCAAGAAAAACAAACAAAAGAATAGAAAATAAAAATGAAGGGATAAAAAAGACAGTTAGGAGTGAACTATATTCCTCTCGTTTTTTTTTTTCAAAAATAAGAGAGAATGTCAAGATATAAGCATATAAAGAGGAGAGTGGAAATATTTTTTGCCAATTAATTAAAAAATTTATTTTTTCTTAATGAAGTATTTTTTGTGTTTCCCGATTTTAGTTGTCCATGCATCTTCAATTAAAAAATTAATTATAAAACGTTTTTTTTTCAAACCGACATCTCCAATTGAAGAAATCCGGTAGAAGTAGAAGATGCATGAACAACTAAAATCGGGAAACACAAAAGTGCCAAAAATTAGAAGAAATTCTTACGTTTCTCAAGGTAATTATTCGATTTTTTTTTCATATGTTGTAGTTATTTTTTTTCTCAATTGTGTTGTTGTTTTATTTTTATTAAAAAATAGTTGTTATAGTTTCATCTTTCAGATCCATTTCCGCCGTTACCCAAGTTCTATACCTCTCGCTACCTTATCCATGTTTTTTTATTATTCAAACCGATATCTCCAATTGAAAAAATCCGATAGAAATAGAAGATGCATGGACAACTAAAATCGGAAAACACAAAAGTGTTAAAAATTAGAAGAAATTCTTACGTTTTGATGCTCAAAATCCTAAAAATATACATTAATTATGAGATATTGAGATAATTGTTTTTGCAACATTGGCTTATATAGTTTTTAACTATTATATTATGGTTTGTACAAAATTGTTAATATTTTAAGAGTTTTTAACAGATGAAAACGAAACATGATCATAGGACAAGTTGTTGGAAAATATTAATTAAAAAAGTATTATTATTTGAATCTCTTCAAATTCTCAAATGTTGAGCATAATGATTCTAATTAATAGAATTAACTTTACATATTAATTATAAAACGTTTTTTTTTTGTGTTTCCCGATTTTAGTTGTCCATGCATCTTCTCCTTCTACCGGATTTCTTCAATTGGAGATATCAGTTTGAAAAAAAAGACAAATAAAAAAGAAAATACGGATAAGGTAGTGAGAGGTATAGAACCTGGGTAAGGGTATAAATGGATTTGAAAAATGAAACTATAACAACTATTGTTTAATAAAAATAAAACAACAACACAATTGAGAACAAAATAACTACAAAATATGAAAAAATCGAATAATTACCTTTAAAAATATAATACTATCTATCGTGACCAATGAATATAATGGTGGAATACTATCTATCATATTTTATATAGAAGTTTATTTGTGACTTTTGGATTTCTTTTGCTTTTTGTTTTTTCATCTTCCCGTAACTCTTATTTTCTTTTATTATTTTAATTAATGAGTTAGTAATTGTTTAATATATTATAAATATAAATATGTTATTTTTAATTAATTAAATTTTTTTAATCTTGATTTTTTACTACGTTAACAATTTATCAAAAAAGCCTTTAAAACACTTCTTCTCATTTCTCTCAACTTCTACTATTATATATAGTATAGATTTTTGTTTGTTTAATATTAATGTGTACAAATTTTTTTTTTTTAAAAAAAAGAGCTATAAATTAATTATCCAAAAACGTATTATTCAAACTTTAGAGAAAAAGGCATGCAATTCCTTAGAAAAGGGGATAAACATCTATCTATTTGTACTCGAAAATAGACAAGACAACTTAATGTGGGCCCTTTTCCAGTATGGCGTTTTATCATCTTCTCTGCAGAACTCGAATACATAGGAAGCTCATAAATTACCATAAGTTTGATATATAAATTTTCATATAAATTACTCTAAATTGACGTGACATATTATGACAAACTACTTTATAAACGTGCAAAATACTTGATTTTTCTTTCATATCTACAAATTATATTAATTTATCATTTTAAAAAGCCAAATACTTTTCCCAAAATATTTCAACGTATATTAAAATTGATGATAAAAATAATATGCATTAGTTATTATATATAAAAGTTGATAAAACACATTTTATATTATTCCTTTTTCAAATAAGATTTTCTATTTATAATACAAATTTTGTGACATAGTTGACCCATTAGAAATATACATGTTCCTTCAAAATGAAAAATTAATTTATCACTTGTAACACAGAATATCCCCCAAATATACATTGGGAGGAATTCAACTGCGATTTCATAGTACCGGTCATGCAAATTCCATGCCAAATAGATTCGATTCGATAGAACAATATGAAAGAGGAGAGAGCAGCAAAATATAAACGACTTGGGATATTTGTAGTTAGGATTTAGAATATGTGTAGCCTCCTATTTATAGCTGGTGAGTAGGTTTTAACCTAATTACCACATAAACTAACCGGATCCTTTTTAGTTACAGGCCGATATTTAATTCGACTCATATATTTCAAACATCTATCACTCCTATACAACAGATCATATTCCTTACCTCATAACATTCTTACTTGCAAATAGTTCGTGCAACTAACATAACATTGAGAGTTCTAGTGTTATACACATATTAGAGATATATAGCTTCTCGATAAACATGTATCGAAAAGTTGTATGCATTATCCTAGATTTCATATTACATCTACTATAATCATATGATCTCTTGAATTTTCTATTACAACAATTACACGCTCATGCATAATTACTCAGGTAGTGAATATATGGAAACTTTTCTCTCTTACTATATTCCTTCTATCCTGAACAAACTCACTTGTCTGGTCAGTCCTTTCTACCCCGAAGAAGTCATGACCCCCCATAGAGCACGTTCCAACATAGCTAAGGATCTTGAAGATAAAATAAGTTAAGGATCTTAAAGATAAAATTTTGAAAAACCACTTTTTACGAAGTGAGTCTCACACTAGGAAAATTTGAGATCATAATTTTTTTTTTATCTCGAAGTCTCTAAGCAAATATGGCATGAAATGATATCCTATGGTGTTCTTCCATTTCCTTTAGAAAGAAGTGCATGTCTCTCATTAACACCATATGAAAACATCTAACATTAGTCCACTTCCTTTAGTTTCAGAAGGTCCAAGTTACTTTTAACTTGCCTTTTAGATTATAATAATATCTTATATATGTGCACCTTTTTCATGTATATGTTTATCTTTCACTTTAATAAAGATATTTTGATAGTTTAAACAATGCGCCTCATATTATTGAACATTCTCTCGATTGTTCAAAAACAGCCTCATCCTTATCTTTATCAACACAATGAAAAAATAAAGGTAAGCACTCTGATAGGGACGTGTTATCCCTATCTTCTGGGATAATTTATGGTGCATTCTGAAGCAAGTAATTATGTTTAATACTTAATTTTATGCATATTTCAATAAAACAACAAAAACAAATTAACTATGCACTTTCAGTTAATTTCAATCATTTTTAATTTCTTTTCGTCATAAATAAAATAAATAAATAAATCAAGTAATCTCAGGTTCTATGTTCGTGTTTTACAGACTAACTGAACACAAGGGATAACAAAAGAACAATTTCGAAGGCAAAAAATCATGACACATGATGTGTGACATGGTCCACGCGTCGTATGGCCTAGAGTTGACAACCGAAGACTCTTGCCTCCAAAATCAGCGGACTATCCCCCAAATATTCCACACGTCGTGTGAAATGCATTCACATAGGACTATTCCTACGCGTAAGACAACACCAATGGCCTGAAGCAAACCCACACGACGCGTCACATGGCCACACAATGTGTTGGTCAAAATCAAACTAGCAGGTCAACTCAATCATGTGTGTGAAAGTTGTTATCACGAATAAAATCATCCAACACTACATGTCACATGTTCCACACGCCGTGTGGACTAAAATCTTCACCCAAATATGAACAATTGAATTAATCCTGTAAATTATGATTACGCCCGAGCTTGATTTTTGTATAAATAGGGGAGATTGGCACCCATATAGGCATTCGGTTTTTAAGCAATAAAATCAACTTACACATTGAGAGCTTGTTGTAGCAAAATTCTTCCATCATCACGATGAAGTCACGGTTCCATCCTCTTTTTCTAATTTGAAAGTTCCACCTCTGAATCCGAAGCGACAACTTTGAGTCCGGTTAGCTAGTTCTAAGGGCCGATTCTTCTTCCCTTTTATCTTGTTAACTAGTTTGTACTCTTTCTATATGTTAGATTTGGTTGTATTCTACTTTAACGCTTTTCATAGTTTCAATATATCATTTATGATTTTCAGTTTTACTATACTTGTTGATGTTTATTCCTTACTTTGATTCTTATAATTGATTATTTTGTAAGTTGATTACAAACTTCAAAATCCATTAGCATTCATATAGGTATTGCCTCACGGAATTGACAATCCGAAAACCATAGGAATTGACAAGCCACGACACTTACGGGCCATATTTTCTAAATCTATAGAATTAAAATCTCCTTAAGAGGGAATCACGATCTAAGTACTTAATGGAGTTGGTCAGTTTATATAACCGTCTTTGCAAGAGTAAATTGTTACTTGTGTATAATCTGAAATAGTGTGTATTATGTGTTGTAACTTAACGCAATCTGTATCATCCCATAAAGACTTGAACGCTAAAAACTGTTTCACATATAGTTTAGGAGTAGTTTATAATAGTTACAAAAACCAAACCTAAAGTATGCATCGCCTAGGTAACGTTGTAAAACCGAGTAGTTTAATACTTGTGGGTATAAATCCTGTGAATTCGATACCTGGACTTAACCAGGTTTATTACTTGATAACGACGGGGTACACTTATCCCTTAGTTGAGTGTACTCGATAAATAGCTCAGGTACTTCTCTCATCGCACTCGTGTGACTAAGTTAATTCTCTATCCAAAATGCATCACAATTTCAAAGAAAATATCAACAAATAACTTTTGCACACGTGTATTGTAAAAATTCAAATTGTATTAAATAATCATGTTCTAAAAAATGGAAAAAAGAAGTTTGTTTAAATCCTACATAATCCGTGAGAGCTATATATTTCACATAAACATCTCTTGTGACATGTTTGGTAAGAGGATATGCAACAATGTCATAAGTTGACTCATACTTCATATTAACTTCCTTATGTGCAACTAAATCTCTAATAAAATAATACTTAATATTTATGTACTTAGACTTGTTATGGAATCTTTAATCCTTAGCAAAAGCCACAATAGATTGACTATCATTGTTGATCACTAAAGGAGTAGTAATAATATTTAAATGATTCATAAAGCTATTTAATCTTGCTACCTCTTCCATTACAAATGAGTATAACACATACTCAATTCCTATGGAATATAGGGAAACACAAGTTTTCTCACTACTATACGAGTATGGCATCTTAGTCCAAAGAGAAAATATATGTGCATATGGATTTTCTCTCATCCAAGTCTCTTGCCCAATCTGAATGCATATCCTTCTGATGTCTGGTGGTGAATACTCGATCGGAATCCTTCCCTGCGGGGGGCGCCGTTGGGATCAGTGGGGGGAAGCTCCGATGCTAAAGTTAGTATAATGTAGTAAAATAAACTGTAAGCACTAAGTAGGGTTAAGGAGAGCGTGAATGTGTACCTCAATAGCTTGGGGTGCAAGCTATTTATAGTCATATAGTTGTAACCCTCGGTAACTAGAAAGTCTCCATTAATGCTCCATTAATGGCGGTTAATGATCTTATTCAAGTACGACCGTTAACTCATTAATGGGTCATTAGTTACCTTTATCGGTAATCGGCTCAACCGTTTTAGGGGCGGATCGAGATGTGATGGCGGGTCTCCCGTAGTTTTGACTACAGATAGCATATGGAGGAAGCCACGTGATCCTCCATCCAGGTGACTTGCTTGATACACCATGGTTTTCCCGGTCATCAGGATACGCGGTCGTTTTGGTTAATTTCCCTTTCAGTCCCGTAAATAATATCCGGATGTTATCAGAAGCCCCCCCTAAGTGACGTCAAAGTCTTTTAGGGCTTTTGGCCTTCTTGGCGTGCCGTCAAGAGGCATCTCATTGATGGTCGCTCTGTCCCAGGCCATCCACCAGGTGACAGGTGTCCAGGACACACCGCTCGAGGTAAGTGGCGCCTTTTGACAAAACACCTTCTCTCTCTCCCCCCTTTCACTTCATCATTTGCTCAAGCTTTCCGGTTTTTCATCTGCATTTTTCAGAGCTCTCATTGTGTCAAGAACTCCAAATACCCGAAGCTTTTGATCTTTCATGTAAGTTGATCTTTTTCATTCTATTTTGTTGTCATCTGGATTTTATGAGTTCTTCCTCCGGCTCTACCACCGAGCTTTTCAATTTGACTACTTCCTCTGAGCATTCGCTCAGTTGGACTTCTTCTGAGAGCACAAATTCTTCCGAGAGTACTCCAAGTTGCGATTTATCGGAATTGTGTAATACGGTGAGGGAGCGTAGGAATCATTGCTTCGGTTTAATTGAAACCCAGAACCCTTCCGCCACTGTAGCCCATGTTACTCTAGGAACAAACCTTAGAGCTTTTTCGGGAATGGAGGCTTCTTCTTCAACCCCGACTAGGAAAAAGAGGCCTCGTGCAGAGATCACTTCATCTCGTATGAGTCCCTCGGATCTTACCAATTTGGCAGATCATTATCCGTGGATAAAAAACTATGAAACCGCATTGGCGGATGCTCACCAGCAACCCGCCTGTCCCCCTAGGGGATTTCTTTCTGTATATAGGAGCCATATCGAGAGGGGATTCCGCCTTCCTCTTCCCCGAGTAATGGGGGATATTCTGGATTTCTTTGGGATCACGGTTAGCCAGCTGCATCCGAATGGCTGGTTGGATGTAGCCTTAGATTGTTTTTTAGCTTCTAATTTGGGGGTAACCCTTACTCCCCGGGTCTTCCGATCTCTTCATAAGCCCTCAACGCGTCAAACCGAATCTTTCATCACTTTTGTCAAATTTAGAGGCTATTCGCCATTTAGCGATAAGATGTCAAATGTCCCATCTCTGGGATGAAAAGTTTTTCTTCGTCAAAGTGAAAGAGGGCGAATCTCTTGGATTCCTATTGAATTAGAACTTCAAGCCTCAACATATGGCTGGAGACTTGCGTCTGCTGACCAATGCGGAGGAAAAAGTGGCGAATCTCATGAGGAGCGTCAAAACCGATTTCTGGACATACGCCGATGCTTTGGAATTTATGATGAGTGATATTCCTTTGGTCAGCCGAGTGGGGGCTGAAATTACTTATGTGAAGTTTACTCAGCTTGATGAAGGTACTTTTATTCTTCCTTGAACTTTGATTATTTTGTTGTCCCCTTGTCAGGGAGTTATCTGAGGCAAGTCGCGCCCTTGTAGAGAGGCGTAAGAAGTCCAAGAAGTTGGAGGCACAGAAGAATGTGCAGGTGGCGAATCCCAGCAAGCGAGACGAGAAACGCCCTTTAGAAGGTGTTGTAATCCCTCCAAGCAAGAAGACGAGGTCAGCTGCTGCAAGTGGAGAGAAATTGCTGGCGAATGCCTCAAAGGATGGGAAGCCTAAAAGGGATTGGTTTGGGCTTAACCAAGAGCAGGTATGGTTTCTTTGCCTTTTTCTATCTTTTGCTATGGGTTTTGATCTTTGCTTCTTCCGTGTAGGTGGTCAAGCCTGACTTGGGGGGATACTGGCTCGCCAAGTATGGTGATAAGGGGTCACTTGGGAATGAATCGGTCATAAATGACCTTGATGAAGCCATCGGCCAACTCAGTGAAGTACAAGAGAGCCAACACAGGTTCCCAGGATCTGCCCATGCTAAGATGGGAAAAAGGGATCTCCTTTTGGTGAGCTTTATTTTCCTTACTTACATTTTTTGATGAAAGAGTGATCTCTATGAGGGAGACTTTGATTCTAAATTGTCATTTGCTTTGTCAGGCGTATGCTCACATGCGTGCAATGGAGACGGATCTACTCCAAGGGGTAGCCGATAAAGACACCATAAAAAGGCTGGAGAAGGAAGTGGCTGTTGTTGGTGCAAATGCAGCTGCCGCCATTGCCCTTAATAAAAGCAAGGATGCTGAGATCCGCAGTCTGAAGGAGAAGATGGCGGAAGATGCCAAGAACCATAAAGCTGCCCTGGTGAACACAGAGATTATGGCGGGTAGCCGTGCCTACTACTACGGCGAGCGGATCATGGCCTATGTTAGGCTTACCTACCCAGAGATTGATTTTGTAGATCCAGAGTTTATGGTCCATGAGGTTGAAGATGCCATCAAATATGATAGGGTGCCGAATGCTCGTGACTTTATCCGTGATCAAGTTCGGAAGGAGCTGAAAGGATCAAATGAGGAGAGCAAGCCTATTGTCAACCTCGAAACAGATGATCTTAGTGAGGCATCCAAAGAGGCGGGTGACAAGGCTAATGATGCGGTGATTGATAGCACGGTTCCTCAGGTGGGGATTGTTGATATGGAGAGTGAGGCTCCTCCAGAGGGCGCATCTTTAGAGAAGGATGCTAAGGAGGATGCCGTTGTAAACATTTAACTTTATTGTAACTAAGTACAATTATGTTTTTGATGAATCCTTTTGACCATTAATTTCGCTTTATGCTTTATATCTTTTAGCATGTAAATTTCCAGGTTTTAGGACTTGTTTTGTTTGTTCAAGGTAGGCGGCCAGCCATACCCCGGAGTATGAGCCTTTTTGAAGGCTTGAAGCTTTTATTCCATTTGAGGAAGTTAAGCTGCCCTTAGGCGATCGATTGCTTCCTATCTCGGAGGTAAATCGATCCGCCACCGGGTCTTAATATTCTCCTTTGAGAAGAATATTTGAGGATGTCAAGATCTCACGTCTGAGGAATTTTTAATCCATCTCTGACGACGATTAATCATTTCCTATCCTTGAGGTAGATTGATTCGCCATCCGAGTTTGTTGTTCTCCTATCTTTGAGGAGAAGGTAGATATGCTATGACAACATTGTTCTACCATGGGAATGCTTTTGTTGCCTCCCCTTTTTGAATATGGAATATTTATATTTCTGCAAAAAGATACTTAAGAAGGAAATTGCAAATAAAAATTTAACTTTATTGAATGGCGATACGCCTTATTACAGCAACTTGGTCTTCTATGTGAGCCTCATTGAAAGCTTTAATAAGAAAAACCACATGGGATAAAACCTTACTAAAGGAAAAAGAGTACTCAAGACCTTGATTACACTTTTACTCTCTGGTGAGGTACTTGCGGAGGTTTTGGATATTCCACGTCCGTGGTAATGTGTTCCCCTCCATGTCTTGAATCTTGAAGGTGGCAGGTCCAACCTTAGAGACTATCTTGTATGGTCCCGTCCATGTGACTCCCAACTTTCCTTTGCCCTCCATGGATTGAATTTTGTCAACTTTCTGGAGCACCAAATCTCCTTGATTCAGATCCATGAGCTTGGCGTGTCTATCATGATAAGCCGCAATCCTTTGCTTGTAGGCGGCGATTCTGACATACGCCTTCTCCCTTTTTGCCTCCAGTTGATCGAGACTTTCCCTCAACCTTTTATCATTCTTTTCCTCGCAATAGAATAGAACTCTGTCGCTAGGGATTTGAATTTCTATAGGAATTACAGCTTCTACGCCATAGGAGAGGGCGAACGGCGTTTCACCTGTTGTTGTTTGAGGAGTGGTTCTGTATGCCCATAGGACATTCATCAGTTGATCCGCCCACTTTTTGTTATGTTCCCCCAACCTCTTTTTTATGCCCTTGACGATTGTTCGGTTGGTGACTTCGGTCATTCCATTGGATTGAGGGTAGTACATTGAGGCGAATCTATTCTGGATGCCTTGACTTTCGCAAAAAGACCTGAACTCCCCACAATTGAACTGCGTCCCATTGTCAGTGATAATTGTGTGGGGGACTCCAAATCTTCCGACGATATTATCTCTTACAAACTCGACCATTCGCTCTGCGCTTATGGAGGAGATAGCTTCAGCTTCTACCCACTTTGTAAAGTGATCAACGACTACCACCACATATTTCCTTTGTCTCTTGGTAGGAGGAAAAGGACCAACAATGTCGATACCCCAAGTGGCGAAAGTGTTAGGGATTATTGCTAATTTATCAACTGTAGTGCAGCGAAATTGCGGTTTAAAATTTATTTCTAATCCCTTTAGTTTGATCTTTGTCCGTTAAGCATAGATTAAATAAAACCTTTTGATCCGTTTAAGGATATAAACATACCCGAACTGTCTCTTCTATTGAGCTAGAACCGGTGCTAGCCGAAGAACGAAGAAGAACTGGAGAGATTCTGATATTAGCCAAAATTCCCACTTTGCAATTTTGGGTGGTACTGTAGAAAATCAAATGTGATTTTCTTCTATGGCCGCGGAACACATATATTAGTTAATTAGATAGTTTTAGGTTTTATGCTTTTATTATATATAGTGTAGTTATTCCTAAACCTAATTGGTTTAGGGTTAATTGGTTAATTACAAAACTAATCTAATCCTAACATAATCACTTAGATAAATACCAATAGTATTTATTCTATGCAATTAGTTACAATTAGATTAAATTTAATTACCCAATTAAATAAATAACACTAATTAATAAATTTACGTATTAGTTTGATTAATTATTCACGAATGCCATTTCATTAATTTACAAATTAATTAATTACATCCCGTAAACTAATTAACCAATTAAATAATCAACGCCTAAATCCATTAATCAATTACATTGATACAAAGTATCAATTAATCAATTAATTAACCACCAATTAATTACCTTGACATTTTACTGTCAACCAATTAATTAATCTCATCCCTCCAGTGTACCGTTCTATAAGTTCTAACTCAGATGTTCAATGTGCACGATCCTATGGGACTGTTCTTAGCTAGCAGTGGGCTCACGGCCCACAAACAGTAAGTGGGTTCTAGCAAACCATTACTGCCCCTAACCAATACAGCTATTTCAGCAGTCTAAAGATGCAGAGACCCTGTAGTTATCTCTTAACTTCTTTTACCATTTGATATCGATATTATAAACTAGAGGCATGACGGCTGTCATCCTCTCTGATGTTTATGATATTTCTTGATCTTAAGTAGATCAATGAATCAGATAAGTAAACTACTTATCTGGGTGTGGCCACACACTTATCAATCTCACTTATCAAGTGGCCTGTGATATCATCTCACTGTTATGTAAGTGGTAATTCCATCACTTCACTATCAATACTAATGTGTTCACCTGTTCACCCAATCATACCCGTATTTGGCATCCTGTTACAGACCTGTTAGGCGTATGCCAAAGTGAACCGGATCCCACATTGATATTATAATGAAATCTGGTCTGAAGACAGTTAGAGACCTACTTAAGAAAACTAATGACACAACCACCATGTAGTTTTCTCGGACGGATCGATCCAGTCACATGTATACAACATGTACCCATATTCACAACTGACTTATCAAGTGCTATGGCTAGTATCAATTACTACCATATAGTCGCCGAATATACAAGTCTGTGGTCCTAATCATTCCCATGATAGAACAGACTTGGGATATGGTTTTACGATTATCAATCAATGGATTCTCTATTCATATTTTATCACAAGATATAAATGAACTAGATTAATGCCTTTATTGATGTGACACAAATACATTTTATAAGAACCAATGCCTATGAACTAGGGCACACCAACCGAAAGGTCGTCCCTCAATGATGGGATTTTGTAGGTGCTTAGCCGTGTGAGATTCATTCGCATAAACCTGGCAATTATGACAGGACTCCACCAACTTCTGAGCATCAAGCTCCGCCGTAGGCCAATAGAATCCACACAACCTGGACTTCTTGAGAATGGAGGCGGATGCTTCATGGGCTCCACAAGCACGTTCATGTAACTCTTTAATGATCTCTTGTCCCTCTTCTGTTGTAACACACTTCAACCAAGGCTGGCTAAAAGATTTTCTGTACAGGTGATCATTTATTATGGAGAAGTATGCTGCTTTTCTTACTGTCCGCCTGGCTTCTTCTTTGTCTTGAGGCAAAGTTCCATTCGCAAGATATTGTTGAATTGGTGATCTCCAGTCTCCAACGGCGGATGTAAGAAGAGCTACGACTTCTGGGGCGAATGCCGGTCTAGTTTTCACCTCGAATGGGCATTGTAGATCCGCCCACTGATCTTTGCTAGAAGCCAGCTTAGCTAGGTGATCCGCTTTTGTGTTTGATTCTCGAAGCATATGGACCAACTCCCATTTTGTTTCTTTGTTTTCCAAGTGGTTCAATAGCTTCTGGGCTTCCTCAACGTATTTGACCAGAGCTTCATCTTTTACATCAAAGTTTTTGATTACCTGGCTGACCATTAGTTTAGAGTCGCTATAGATCACAACCCACTCCGGTGTAATCTCCTTCAACAGGCGTAGCCCCAATATCAAGGCCTCATATTTCTGCAGCATTATTTTTCGCGGGGAACTCTAGCTTTGCAGCATAATGTAATTTGATGTAATGAGATCCCTTGATCACTACGCCTATTCCTGCACCTTCTGCTGAAGAAGCCCCATCGGTGTACATCGTCCATTCCTCCAACTTTGTCTTGGGAAGATTAAGGCCCTATTTGCTGAATTCATTTACAAAGTCTGCTAAGACTTGGCTTTTCAAGGCGGATCTGCCTTCATAGAGGACGTCAAATTCGCCCAGGCGGATTGCACATTCCATTAACCTTCTTGAAGTTTCTGGCTTTTGTAATACCTTCCTTATAGGTATGTTGGTGCGAATGATGACTATATAAGCCTGGAAATAGGGTCTAAGGCGAATCGAGGTGGTGACCACAGCCAATGCCATTTTATCTAATCTTGAGTACCGAGTTTCGGCATCTTTTAGGACTTTGCTTACATAATAGATTGGATATTGTCGGCCATCTTCCTCCCTTATCATGACAGTACAAACTGCTTTGTCATTGATAGAAACATACATGTATAGATTCTCACCTTCCAGGGGCCTGCTCATTAGAGGCAGTTCTGTGAGGAAGCGCTTGATCCCTTCGAAGGCTAGCTTACAATCTTCATTCCACTCGAATGCTTTCTGCTTTTTAATCACCTCATAGAAGGGCTGACATCTACGAGCAGAGCATGAGATGAACCTGCCAAGTGCTATGATCCGCCCGTTAAGGCGTTGCACTTCTCTAACATTTTGCGGTGCTTTCATATCCAGTACAGCTTTGATTTTATATGGATTGGGACCTACCCCCTTCTGGCTGATCATATATCCCAGGAACTTTCCATAAGTTGCCCTAAAAGTACACTTTTCTGGGTTCAGCTTAATGTTGTGATGGCGAAAGACTCCCAAGACCTCTCTTATATCCTCTGCATGCCTTTCCATAGTGATGCTTTTAATGATCATGTCATCCACATACACTGAGAAGTTATCACCCTTTCTTCCTTCAAATATCTTGTTCATCATCCACTGGTAAGTAGCTCTAGCGTTCTTGAGCCCAAAAGGCACGATCTTAAAGCAATAGGTTGTCTGGTGAGTTACAAAGAAAGTTTTGATTCTGTCAGATGGCTCCATGGGGATCTGATGATAGCTTGATTTCATATCTGTGAAGGAATATATGGCGTGTCTTGCAGTTCCATCAACTAGAATATCAATGCAAGGCAAAGGGTAGTTGTCTTTGGGACACGCCTTATTAAGGTCCGTGAAGTCAATACACATGCGATATGATCCGCCTGCCTTCTTAACCAGGACCACGTTCGCTAGCCATTGCGTATAAATAACTTCCTTAATGGCGTCTGGATTTTTCAGTTTAGATATCTCCTCCTCGATGACTTTCTGTCTCTCAGGACCATGATTCCTTCTCTTCTGAGCTACGGGAACCGCATCTTCGACGATATTAAGTTTATGAGTGATCACGTCTGGACTGACCCCTATGAGGATCTCATCCTTCCATGCGAACACGAACTTTGACTCGAGGAGAACCTTCGTAACATCATCCTTGATTTCAGCTCTCAATCCTTTGGCGATCCACACTTGTTTTCCATCCGCAATGAGGAACATTTATGTATCTCCAAGGGTCGTTGTAACAAGCTCATCCTCTTCATCATCCTTAGACTATGGGCAAATTGATAAGGATGTCGAGTATGTCCCTTGAGCAAATTTCTGATTTCCCCTTGATCATTACTCCTCCTTTGGCTGTAGGGATGTACATTGCCAAATGGCGTATCGATATTAGAGCCGCTACTTCTAAGATAAAAGGGCGTCCCAGGATGATGTTGTAAGCTAATTGTCCATCCATAATGGAGAATTCAAGATCTCCAATCCATGCTTGATCCTCATCCGCCAGTTCACATTCCAGAGTCACTCGTCCCTTTGTTTGGATCGTGTGGCCTGTTACTCCCAAGATGTCCACGATGGTGGTCTCTATCTGGATGGGATCAACTTTAAGTTTGGTGAACGCCCCTCTAGTGATGACGTTACATGAGCTGCTAGTGTCTATCATCACTCGCTTCATTTCCCATCCTTCTACCATCATAGTGATAACGAGAGCATCTGCATGCGGAGGGATCGTGGGACCAATGTCTGCAAATGGGTGATTCAGTGAAGCTCTATCAAGGGCGGTAGTTCTTGATTTCTTCGTTGTAGGTTGATATCCTGGTCCGCCAGCGATGAAGTTAATGACACCTTTAGCCTTTTTTTTAAATCATCTTTTGGCTTATCACCATCTCCTTTCTTGTCATTCTGGATGAACCTATCCAGCTTTCCTCTCTCAATAAGCATTTCAATCTCTCTCGCCAGTTCCCAGCATGCATCTGTTTCATGACCATTTCTCATGTGATATTTGCAATAATTTTTGGGGTTTCTCCCCGTATTGGTATACTCCCCCCCTTTTGGTTTGGGGTATGAAATGCTCCATTTGTGCTGGTTGTTTTCTAGCCATATCAGCACTTCGCTTTTAGAGGCGTTTAATGGTGTAAACGATGGCGTATATACTGATTTGTTCCTGGAGATTCTTCGCCTACTTCTAGAGGATGAATCGGGGAGCTTTTCCTTTTCCCTATCCCACCTTCGGGATTCGCCTTTCCCTTTTTTGGGAGGAGAAAAAGATTCTCTTTGGATATCATCTACTTCCATAAAATCCTTACATCTCTCCATCAATTCTATAGTGGTTTTCGGGTTGTGCCTGATTAGATCCTCTTGTAAACTTTTGCAGGTCGTATTCTTTATCACTGCTTCAATAGCTGTGGAGACATCCACATCTACTACGCGAATGCATAACTTGTTGAAGTTATTGACGTAATCTCTGAGAGACTCGCCTTCCTTTTGTTTTAACTCGAAGAGCTTCCACGATGAAACTACTGGCGGGATACTTCCTGCGAACTTCGCGCAAAATTCTCTACTCAACTGATCCCAACTATCTATCGACCCTGGCGGGAGGGATTGGAACCAGTCGTATGCAGGTCCCTTTAGTGTAGTTATGAACATTCGGCACAGTACTGCTTCACTAGCGCGATTAAGTCCAAGCAACATGCGATACTTCCTTGCATGAGCTTCAGGATTATCTTCCCCCGAGTAGCCAGGTATGTTTGGGATTTTGAACTGCCTATCAGTTTCCTCATCTTCGATCCGCCTTGTGAAGGGCGATTCTCTATTGGCAAAAGGATTATGCCTTGCATTCTCCTCATTTTGCCTACGTATTTCCTCCCTGATCTGATCAGCCATAGAGCCTTGATTCCTTCTTGGGCGTCTCCTAATATGAGATCTACTCCACTGTAAGGAGGAGGAGCTGGATTCTGATGAGGGATCTGATGGTGACCTTCTTCCACCTCTGCCACGCCCTCTTGGTGGGGACCGTCCGCCTCCTCCTTGATCTGGTTGTGGCAGCGGTATGTCCTGGCGAGGTGATCCAGCTCAGCGTTCGCCCTCCCTTCGCCCTAGAGGTGGAGGCGATCTTCCCTGATGGGGTGGTCCAGCTCGATGTTTATGATGAGAACGAGATTTGGATCTTCTTATGTGCCTACGTTCGTCTTGCTGATGACCCTGGTTTGCCCTTGACCAGCCTGCGATCCACCAATAGTGATTCCTGGATTTGCCGTGTTCCTCGGGGGAGCTTGATCATTCCTTCGACTTCCTTTTGGTACGTCTGGAAATAACCTTCTATTTATTGGTATATCACTTACGAGCTCTAGATTAACGACCATTGAATCCGTGGGTTGAGAGAGCAAGAATGTCGAATCGCGAAAAGCTCTCGGTCGATAAAAGGCGGCTTGCCATTGTGATGTGGTTGGCCTTGGAGGACGACGATTCAGCGAGGGAATGGTCCCTGTTGTGGGTCCACCTACATCGTGATTCTCCAGATAGGCCCTCAATCGACCCGCCATAACTGGCCCATGCATACTCCCCACCGCATCTGCACAAATTTCCATAAAAGAATCTGGCAACATTTCCCTTTCATTATGAACAATGGGTTGATCAGGATCAATACGGCTAGCGCTTGTCGGGGGATTAACTGAAAGCGGTACTGATGGTGTTGTGGTTCCAGTTGAAGGGTTAGACCCTCCACTTGCCATGGTTGTGATTATGAACTAAGTCCTTTTTGGATTAGAACTTCCACCTTCACCGCACCAATTGATGTCTGATGGTGAATAATCGATCAGAATCCTTCCCTGCGGGGGGCACCGTTAGGATCGGCGGGGGGAAGCTCCAATGCTAAAGTTAGTATAATGGAGTAAAATAAACTGTAAGCACTAAGTAGGGTTAAGGAGAGCGTGAATGTGTACCTCAATAGCTTGGGGTGCAAGCTATTTATAGTTATATAGTTGTAACCCTCGGTAACTAGAAAGTCTCAATTAATACTCCATTAATGGCGGTTACTGATCTTATTCAAGTACGACCGTTAACTCATTAATGGGTCATTAGTTGCCTTTATCGGTAATCGGCTCAACCCTTTTGGGGAGGATCGAGATGTGATGGCGAGTCTCTCGTAGATTTGACTACAGATAGCGTATGGAGGAAGCCACGTGATCCGCCATCCAGGTGACTTGCTTGATACGCCATGGTTTTCCCGATCATCAGGATACGCGGTCGTTTTGGTTAATTTCCCTTTCAGTCCCGTAAATAATATCCGGATGTTATCACCTTCCTTAATAACATAGAGACTAATATGCATTTTCATTAAGATACCTCAATATCCTTTTTATAACTATCAAATGTACTTATATACGGTTGGACTAATATCTACTCGCCATCCCAACGTCGTAACACATATCAAGTATTGTACAAAACATAGCATACATTAGACTATTTATGGCACTAGCGTAAGGACCATTTCTCATAATTTCCACCTCTTATTGTGTTTGGGAACACATTTCAGTGATAAGGGTCACACCCCTTACCAATGGGATGTCCACGGGTTTGTAGTTTTATGTGTTGAATCGCTTAAGGATTTTGTTGATGTTTGTCTCTTAAAAGAAAGGCAACAATTTCTTTGAACGATCTCTTGAAATTTAACTCCAAGAATATATGCTTCTTCACCTATATCTTTCATTGGGCCAGTATCTGCATCAAACAACAACGCCAATAATCATTTCTCCTTTCATGATGATGAAGAATAACCTTTAGACCTTGATGTTGGTCCCTTGTAAGGTTGCAAGTATAGTTCCAAAGGGGGGGGGGGTTAAGAACTATTTAAACTTTTTTTGCAATTAGGGCAGACTTCTTTTTCTAAGGAAAAAGGTTTTAACAGCGGCTCTGAGTAAACAGCAAGATACTGGCTTAGTCAACTGGTGACTAGGTCAGTTTCTTAGCTTGAGTCAGGAGATAGCACTTAGAGTCTATTCCTGAGCTCAGACGTTTAATGCGCACAACTCAAACTTGACCTCTTTACTTGGTCAGTTTTTGGTTATTTTAAGCAAGCAATATAAATAAGGAGTTAAAGGTAAGAAATACTTTGCTCAGCAGATTTATCCAGGTTCGGCTTCTTCTAAGCCTACGTCCTGTCCCCGGAACACGTTCCGAGATTTCGAATCCTCTACTGAGCTCTTTAAAGGTAGAGCCTCAAACCTTTTACAATCTTAGCAACTGAGTATAACAAGAGTACCTTCCTCTATACCTCTACTCAGTCCTAATCTCTCGCTGAGTACTATAACCGAGTACTCAGCCTCTCCTTTCTAATCTCTAGAAATGATAAGTGTTTTGTCCTATACAAAGATTTGCTAAGACACTTTAGATGATTGAAATAATCACTCTAGACTTTTACACAGATATAAGAATTGTAGTGTAAGATTTGCTTTGCTTCTTTGTTTGCAGAACTTGTGTAGAAATTTGGTCAGCGTAATGGCTTGATCAAGTTTTGTGTATAGTGAAGCTTCTGATGGCACTATTTATAGAGACATCTGGGCATCGGTCATTTCGAATTTCGAAATAACCGTTGGAGGGAAACGGCTACATGTCGTTGTCATCCTGACTCGCTCAGAGCTCTCGGCCAATCAGAATTGTGTATCTTCTGTCCTCGGTCAGGTCAGCAGACTGTCTCTCCTTTTATGGTAAAGTCAACTAGACAGCATACTGTGTCGTCTGAACTTTACCCAAAGTAGAAATACTTTGTCTGGAAGTTTTCATTTGCCAGCTGCTGTCTTGTACGTTTGTCGAATCTACTCAGCAGCTTCATCTTGAAGTTGTTCCCGAAGGTCTTCTAGATCCTTCTTTTGCTGAGTTGTGTTTTGTTCAAAACGGCAACGTCTTGACAAACGCGGGCCGAGTTGTACTGAGTTTTTTGACTTGGGCCTTGACTTCCGTATTGGGCTTGGGCCTTTTAATTCTTGTGTCTTATAAACAGTTTTAACTCAACATTGAACAAACACATTAGTAGAATAAATCAAAGCATTTAAACTTAGTGTGTTTAGAATATGTATTTCAATTATACTTAAACAATTTTGTCAAATCAAAATTATGTGGAAAGGTGTTTCAACAAACTCCCCCATTTTGATGTTGGCAAAACTATTCAGCGAGGAACTCAGTATGAGCTCCCCCATGATAGTTGACCTAGTATAATTTAGCAAACTCCCCCGTAAGGGTTGAGCTACTGACTTAGTTTTACTCTAAACATTTAAAGGTTTAATTGAATAAGTCTAAGGTCAGTTTTTAGATATAGGTCAGCTTATTAAATATATTCTATTTACTCAGTATAAAGCGGAAGGTTTAATCATATAGAGTGCGCTGAGTAATTTGTTGTTCAATGGATTTTTAACACACAATGTTTTATAAGCACATAGGACAATGTCAAACATGTTATCAGCATTTGATTCAGTCAATAAAATTTATAAGTATAAAAAGCTGATTTAATTGAAGATACGTAATGACTCAGTACACAGTAACATGTATTAACATATATCATAACTCAGGAATAGGAATAAAAGATGCAGATATGATATATTGATGGAAGTCAGTGTTTACACAGCAAAAACTTATAGATAAGGCATATAGGTTACATCTGACTTAGTCTATACTGAGCTAGCCTATCTATTTCTTTTTCTTATGTTGTGACTGACTTCGCTCATGCTGAGCCCTAGCTGCTTGTTCTTTCTCCCCCGTTTTGGCAGCATCAGGAGGAGGAAGTCTGAAGGCATCAGTTAAGGCAGCTCGAGTCAGTTCTAGGGACAGCTCCTTAAGTTTCTCAGCGCTTTCATTTACGCCGTCAAAAATTGCAACTCCATCAGTTGATACCTCTGGGGGTATGTTGAGTTCAGCAGCACTGAGCATATTGACGCTAAATGCTTGAGCTTTGCCTTGCCAGATGAGAGCTTCAGTAAGACCAGCAAAGATTTGGTGAAGTCTTCAAAAGAGCTGTGTCGTAATACTGACGTTGAATATTGTTATGACGAATGTGGTTGAAGGTTTGTTGTATGATAGACTGCATTTCGTTGTGCTTCATTGCGTCAGTATCCATCTCTTGCTTATTCAGATTAAGCAAGCGAATAGCCTCACCTATTTGCTCTACTGAGCACTGATTGTAAGAAACCATTTGCTCATTTGTCTTAATTTGCTCGGTGTGAAGCTGAGCAAAAAGCATCTTTACTTCAGATGAGGTGGCATAGTCGGTGTGCACAGCTGACAATTTTTGAACTTGTTCTTGTAAAGAGTTCAAGTGTTGCACGGTTGTCAGCTGAATCTCAGCCAGCTTGGCTATTGAATCCTGCTTTGCTTGCTGTGCTTGAAAGGATATGATGACGTTCAACAAGTCCTTGAGTCCCTTAACTTCATTGAGAAGCTGAGTGACCTGGGAGAGCTGAGTAGTCTCAATAGATGAAGACCCAGCAGCAGGAGGAGTGGAATGTTGAAGGTCTCTGATCAACGCTTGAACTGAGTCAATAAGCTTTTTGCCGGACTCAGTAGCATTCACATAGCTTTGAGAGCCTTCAGGGACATCAGTGTGACCGGAAGGAAGAGGAGTGAAAGGAGTGACCTGGTCAGTGACTGGAATAGTATTCTCAATCTACACTTGAGTTTTAGGGATAGTTGATTGATCGGCAGAGAGTTGAGTTGGAGAAGTGGTAATCCGAAGACTGTCTGTGCTGACGGAAGAAGTGTGTGGAGTCAGCACCATGCTTGAAGAAATTGCATGAACAGTAATCGGCTCAACCTGACTAGTTGAGGTGGCGGAAGCATTTTGGTCGGCATGTTCCTGTTGAGAAGAAACAGAGGCTTGCTTTTCTAATGACGCCGATGTAGTGGAAGTTGGTTGACGTTTGAAAAATTTCAGCTTTACTGAGGAGGGATCCTTAGTTGTCTTTGAAATGGTAAAGTCAGGAAGAGTTGGTGGTGGCACAAAATCTTCACTGACAGGCTTCTCACTGGCTTTAACCAACTTTCTTCTCCTACGAGGTGGAGTGACAGTTTGAGTAGGATCTCCTGAGTGAGAAGGAGAAGATTCATGTTGCTCATCATGAGGCTGGTCAGCTTGTTCTTGGACTGGATCAACATTGTGTTGATCAAGTACTTGCTCATCTTCAGCAGCAAACCCAACATTGGCCTGCTCAGTCTCGTTTTCACTTGCTGTCTCCTCAGAGTTCTCAGCATCATCCTGACCACTGGCCTCTTCTTCTTCTTCTTCTTCGGTACTGTCACCATCAAGTTCTTCCTCAACTTGAGAGATGAAGTGATCATCTAGTTGTACCTCATGTTCTTCGGACTCAGCTACACCTCCTTGACATTGGGTGAAGTGAGAGTCACCCGGTACAATGAAATCAGTAGGTATAGCGTTGAGGGGAGTCAGTGTAGAAGGTTTCTATTTCTTCTGAGGTTGCTCAGCAGTTTCCTCAGTTCCAGGCTCACCTTGCCTGCTTCGTTTTTCAGCTGACTTACCAGCTGACTTCTGTCTTTTTGCTGGAGACTCAACATTTTTGGAAGGAGTCTCAGCAGTTTTCCTTTTGTGGGAAGCTGGGGCCTTAGTCCTTCGCCCTTTCTTTGGCTCAGCAGTTCCCTCAGCTTGTCCAGCAGCAGCAGCAGCTTTACCTTTCTTCAAAGGCTGTCCAAACTTTAATGCTCTCAACGAGGAAGCTGTGATCTCAGTTCCTCGAGTCTTCTCCTCACCTTCGAGATCAACCTTATGGTCAATGAGGATTCTGGTGCTAACCCATTGATGAAGCTGAGACTTCTCCTGAGTGACCCTCAGGTTTGCAGAAGTTGTGTTCATACCTAGTTCCATCCTGATCTCCAGATCTTCTCAGCCTTGCTCCCTCAGTTTTCAATTTGAGAAGATTTCCTATGTAGAGAGGGTTGATGAAGATGGTTTTCTCTTTCACTACAGTGCACAGGTAGTCAGTGTTGTCATTTGCAACTTTGAGGTTGTGGTAAAACTCCCTTACCAGGTCAGGATAGGTTTCATCCCTAACCGAAAACAGCTCCGTCCAGCCATTTTTTGAAATCCACTTGCAGAAAGGTTGTTCGTTTTGTACGAAGTTTTCTGATACCCATCTCGAGGGTTCAACTTTCCATTCACGGACGTTCTCGAAGACCTTGGAGTAGGTCCTGAATTTTACAGGTTTTCCCTGACCAGAGGTTTGGCCAGCTTTTCCTTTGCTCGGCGAGGTTATTTTGGTAGGTTCCGGCACAGAGGTTTGCCTGGAAGTGTCATCGGAGCTGGGTTTAGAGTGGCCAGCACCGGAGATGTTGTGGGAAACCTTAGTCATTGTTGAGGATGGGAAAGCTTAGAGGGATTTTAAGAGAGAAGGAATTTCTTAGCCAGAGTATTCGATAAGCATAAAGAATAAAAAATGGGGAAATACCCATTATTTATAGAGGTGATGTGTGGTGTGGATTTAATCGAATCCATGTGTCAGTTTTGCCTTGGGATTTTGAACCGACAAAGATCCTGGCATTTATGACACATACGGCGTATACGTCATCCTAGGGCTATACGCGTGCTATTGCATTTATTCTAATGGATCTAACACTCAGCGTTTAGAATACTAATCGTTTGATATTCTGAGTGGTCAGCATTGCATAAGGGGATGATTTCTAAGTTTGAGTTTAAACTAATTTACTCAGTGTGCAAGTTTACTCAGTATTTGCTGTTTAATTAGTTTCAATGAGTACACAGCAAAGACAATCATTCATCATAGTAATTCACTCAGCATGCATATTCATTTAGTACAGGAATTTACTGAAGAGGATTAAACATACCGATAGCTTCTCTCAGTATGCTGAACTGCTCACGAGCCAGTGGCTTCGTGAAGATATCCGCAAGCTGTTCGTCCGTTGGGACAAAAGTCATCTTGATCTCACCTTTGAGTACATGGTCTCTAATGAAGTGATGTCTGATGCTGACATGCTTCATCCTGCTGTGTTGAATTGGGTTCTTTGAAAGATCAATTGCACTTTTATTGTCACATTTGACTTCAATTGTCTTCGTTTGAACACCATAGTCTTCAAGCTGTTGCTTAATCCATAGGACTTGAGCAACACAATGACCAGCAGCAATGTACTCAGCTTCAGTGGTAGACAAGGCTACTGACGCCTGCTTTTTGCTGAACTAGGATACAAGACATCTTCCTAAGAAGTGACATCCTCCAGAGGTGCTTTTACATTCCAGCTTATCCCGTCCATAGTCAGCGTCAGTGTATCCGATGAGTGTAAAATCATGAGTATTTGGATACCATAAACCTGCGTTCACTGAGCTTTGCAAATATCTAAGGATTATTTTTACAGCAATGTAATGAGATTCCTTAGGGTTAGATTGATATCTAGCACAGTAGCATACTGAAAACTAAATGTCCGGTCTACTGGCTGTTAAGTAAAGTAGAGAGCCTATCATACCTCGATATAATTTGCTGTCTACTGACTTACCATTCTCGTCAGCGCAGAGGACAGTGTCAGTGCCCATAGGAGTGGATATTGGCTTGCAATTCTCCAAGTCATATTTCTTTAATATCTCCTTGGCATATTTGGCTTGACTGATGAATATGCCATTCTTTCCTTGTTTAATTTGAAGACCGAGGAAGAAGTTGAGTTCTCCCATCATGGACATTTCAAACTCAGTCTGCATTGGTTTGCTAAACTCCTTGCACATTGATTCGTTAGTTGCACCAAATATTATATCATCAACATAAATTTGGGCCAACAGGGTATCTTTACCCTTTCTCTTAATGAATAAGGTTGTATCAGCTTTGCCCCTGACATAATTTCTAGTCAGCAGGAAACTGGTCAGCCTCTCATACCAAGCACGTGGTGCTTGCTTGAGGCCGTATAGAGCCTTTTTGAGTTTGTAAACATGGTTTGGGAACTTGGGGTCCTCAAAACCTGGAGGTTGATTAACATAAACCTCCTCGTTTATAACTCCATTAAGAAATGCACTTTTGACATCCATTTGGAATAATTTAAAGTTCATGTAAGGTGCATATGCACATAGAATTCTAATTGCCTCTAGCCTTGCCACTGGGGCGAAGGTCTCACCGTAGTCTATACCTTCTTGCTGACTGTAGCCCTGAGCTACAAGCCTTGCTTTGTTCCTGACTACATTTCCTTGTTCATCCATCTTGTTCCTGAAGACCCATCTTGTTCCAATGGTCTTTTGACTCTTTGGATGAGGCACTAGCTCCCATACATCGTTTCTTCTGAATTGATCGAGCTCCTATTGCATTGCGTTCATCTAGAATTCATCGTACTCAGCTTCAGCGAAATTCTTCGGTTCTTGAACTGAGACGAAAGCAACATTGCTGAGGTACTTCCTGAGTTGATTCCTCATCATCAGGGTATTCCCAGCAGAATCAAGGATCTCACTCTCTGAGTGCCCTCTTGGGATCCTTATTTCTTTAGGTAGATTCATGTATTGTGCTGTCTGTGTTTCAATAATCTCTGCAGAAGTAGATGGGTCAGCAAAAGTAATCTTAGGTTCACTCTTACTCTTGGTCAGCCTTTTCGTGAATGACTCAGTAGCTGGTTCTTAGTCAGCAGTGGTTACTGAGTGTGGATCATCTTCGGTCAGCAGCTGGTATCTACCTGCAGGGTTAGTTTCGTTGAACTCTACATGTACTGACTCTTCTAAAACTTGAGTTCGCTTATTAAAAACTCTGTATGCTTTGCTGTTTGTTGAGTAGCCCAAAAAGATAGCCTCATCAGCTTTTGAATCAAACTTTGCTAAGCTATCTTTGGTATTTAAAATAAAACATCTACAGCCAAAGGCACGAAAGTATCCAATGTTGGAATGACTCAGTGGCTGTATCTTGATCAGCGGGTACTGAGTGTGGATCATCCTCGGTCAGCGGCAGATATCTTCCTGCAGGGTTAGTTTCGTCGAACTCAACATGTACTGACTCTTCTAAAACTTGAGTTCGTTTATTGAAAACTCTGTATGCTTTGCTGTTTGTTGAGTAGCCTAAAAAGATAGCTTCATCAGCTTTTGAGTCAAATTTAGCTAGGCTATCTTTGGTGTTTAAAATAAAACATTTACAGCCAAAGGCACGAAAGTATCCAATGTTGGGCTTTCGTCCTTTCCAAAGCTCGTAGGGGGTTTTCTTTAGTATAGGTCTAACAAGAGCCCTATTAAGAATATAGCACGTTGTGTTAACAGCTTCTCCCCAAAAGTACTTTGGAAGCCTATGCTCACTCAGCATTGTCCTGGCTATTTCAACCAGTGTTCTGTTTTTCCTTTCAACAACCCCATTTTGTTGAGGCGTTCTAGGAGCAGAAAAGTTATGGTCAATGCCGCTGGCTTCACAGAATTCAACAAACTGTTGGTTTTTGAATTCTCCACCATTATCACTTCGGATGTGAGCCAATTTTAGGTCTTTGTCATTTTCAAGTTTTCTAACCAAATTTGAAAATGTCTCAAAGGTCTCATCCTTGCTACTCAGCAAGATGACCCAAGTGTACCGAGAGAAGTCATCTACAATGACCAAGGAAAATCTTCTTCCACCCAGACTCAGCGGCTGGACTGGACCAAAGAGATCCAAGTGTAGTAATTCTAACGGACGCTTAGTTGAGACAATGTTTTTGCTATAAAAGGATTGTTTGGTTTGTTTTCCAGCTTGGCAAGCATGGCATAGTTGATCTTTTTCAAATTTAAGTTCGGACAATCCCTCAACCAATTGCTTTCTTGCTAATTTGGCCAGGAGGTCCATGCTTACATGACTAAGTCTCCTGTGCCATAGCCAGGAATTCTCTTCCTTTGATACTAAGCACACAGTTTTTGAAAACTTTTTCTCTAAGTCTAGCATAAAGACATTATCTATGCGAGGGGCAGTTAAGATTAACTCATTTGTATTACCCTCGTATATTTTACATCCAGTAGCATCAAATATAACTTTTCTCCCATTGTCATATAGCTGAGCTACGCTGAGTAAGTTATATTTGAGTCCGCTGACTAGGGAGACATATTCAATAGTAGGATTACCTCCGATGGTTCCTGACCCTACTATCTTACCCTTCTTGTTGTCTCCAAAACTTACACTTCCTCCTCGTTTACGTTCAAACGTGATGAACTGAGTTTCATCACCCGTCATATGCCTTGAGCATGCGCTGTCAATATACCACATCTTTGACTTCTCGGCACATCTCAGGCTTACCTGCATTGTAACTAGTTACTTTTAGGTACCCAATTCTTTTTGGGTCCTTGCTTGTTAGGTGCAACAGGTAAAGCATCATATTTTATTTTATGGCGGCATACATGGACAGTATGGCCATTCTTTCCACAGAAGTCACAACTGACCTTCTGTTTAGGATGTTTCACTGACTTGTCAGCACCCCAGTGCTGAGCGTGCCAGCACACCTTAGTGGTGTGTCCTAACTTCCCACAAAAGTCACACTGGACTTTTCGCTGGGGATTCCATCTTTGGTGAGTACCTTGGTACTGAGTTCTCAGAGGACTGTTTCTTTTATTTGGAACCTTTAGTTGGTTCTGGATAGTTGTGACGTCCTTTCTCAGTTTCTTTGAAACTGACTGGACTTCAGAGACAGACTCATGTATGATCTTCATGTTATCATGGAGAGTTGTATTGTCCTGAAGAAGGAATCTGAGGTCACTCAGTTTGACCTCTTCCACTTCGTCACAGTGCCTGCTGAGTGCTCTAACTTTCTTATTACACTTCTTGACAAGTGTGTAGAGATCACTCAGGGCATTAACCATATCGTTTCTGAGCTGGGGAAGAGTAATTACCTCATTTGATTGCTCCTCGTCATCTGATGCGACGGATAGGTCAGCATGCTCAGAGATGCATGGCTCAGCAAGTTCGTCAGCCATGAAGCATATCTTCGCTGACTCGGTGGCCTCAGTTTCTGTGGATGAAGACTCATCACTGTCACTCCAAGTAGCCACCATTGCCTTCTTCCCGCTCTTCTTGTCTTTCCTCAGTGTGGGGCAGCTTGACTTAATATGGCCAGTTTGATGGCACTCAAAGCATGTAATGGGCTTTGAGCTGTCCTTTTTGTATTTGCTGTCGCTTGAGTCAGCTTTATACTTATCAAACTTTCTGTAAGGTTTTTTAGAGTATTTGTCATTTTTCCTGAATAGCCTTTTCATCTTCCTTGTGAACATAGCCATCTCCTCATCATCAGTTGAGCTGCCGTCAGTGGAGTCAACTTTCATGACAAGGGATTTCTGCTTCTTGTCTTCAGATTTTTCCTTCACGTCGAAGTTCTTCATGGATATCTCATGGGTCAGCAATGAACCGATGAGTTCGTCATATTTATAGGTGGTTAAATCCTGAGCTTCTTCAACTGCTGTCTTCTTTGCTTGCCAATCTTTAGGAAGACTCCTGAGTATCTTTTTGACTTGTTCTTCCTCAGTGAAGATTTTTCCAAGTCTCTTGAGCTCATTAATGATGTTGGTGAACCTTGCATTCATGTCTGAAATGCCCTCATCATTGTTCATCTCGAACAGCTCGTACAGTCTCATCTGCTGATTCACCTTGGACTCCTTTACTTTATTTGTTCCCTCGTAGGTGACTTCCAGCTTTCTCCAGATCTCTTGTGCCGACTCACAACCTGAGATTTTGTTATATTCTGCAGCATCGAGCGCACAGTGAAGCATATTGATAGCCGAAGCATGGTTTTGGAGCTTCTTCAGATCATCCTCTGTCCATTTGGCCTCAGCTTTTACAACTGTTTGGCCAACCACAACTTCGACAGGTACAAATGGGCCTTGGACTATAGATAGCCAGGCACTCATGTTTGTAGCCTGAATGAAATTTTTCATCCTATTCTTCCAGAAGGTATAGTTTGACCCGAAGAATAGGGGAGGCCTAGTAATGGACAGCCCCTCAGGCAGTATCTGAGTTGTTTGATTTCCAGGGAGAAACTGAGTGCTGTTTTCGCCCATGGTAGGGATCAGCTCAAGGTTTTTAGACCTTTTACAGTGAGCTTTTAAGCTCTGATACCACTTGTTGGTCCCTTGTAAGGTTGCAAGTATAGTTCCAAGGGGGGGGGGGGTTAGGAACTATTTAAACTTTTTTTGCAATTAGGACAGACTTCTTTTTCTAAGGAAAAAGGTTTTAACAGCGGCGTTGAGTAAACAACAAGATACTGGCTTAGTCAACTGGTGACTAGGTCAGTTTCTTAGCTTGAGTCAGGAGATAGCACTTAGAGTCTATTCCTGAGCTCAGACGTTTAATGCGCACAACTCAAACTTGACCTCTTTACTTGGTCAGTTTTTGGTTATTTTAAGCAAGCAATATAAATAAGGAGTTAAAGGTAAGAAATACTTTGCTCAGCAGATTTATCCAGGTTCGGCTTCTTCTAAGCCTACGTCCTGTCCCCGGAACACGTTCCGAGATTTCGAATCCTCTACTGAGCTCTTTAAAGGTAGAGCCTCAAACCTTTTACAATCTTAGCAACTGAGTATAACAAGAGTACCTTCCTCTATACCTCTACTCAGTCCTAATCTCTCGCTGAGTACTATAACCGAGTACTCAGCCTCTCCTTTCTAATCTCTAGAAATGATAAGTGTTTTGTCCTATACAAAGATTTGCTAAGACACTTTAGACGATTGAAATAATCACTCTAGACTTTTACACAGATATAAGAATTGTAGTGTAAGATTTGCTTTGCTTCTTTGTTTGCAGAACTTGTGTAGAAATTTGGTCAGCGTAATGGCTTGATCAAGTTTTGTGTATAGTGAAGCTTCTGATGGCACTATTTATAGAGACATCTGGGCATCGGTCATTTCGAATTTCAAAATAACCGTTGGAGGGAAACGGCTACATGTCGTTGTCATCCTGACTCGCTCAGAGCTCTCGGCCAATCAGAATTGTGTATCTTCTGTCCTCGGTCAGGTCAGTAGACTGTCTCTCCTTTTATGGTAAAGTCAACTGGACAGCATACTGTGTCGTCTGAACTTTACCCAAAGTAGAAATACTTTGTCTGGAAGTTTTCATTTGCCAGCTGCTGTCTTGTACGTTTGTCGAATCTACTCAGCAGCTTCATCTTGAAGTTGTTCCCGAAGGTCTTCTAGATCCTTCTTTTACTGAGTTGCGTTTTGTTCAAAACGGCAACGTCTTGACAAACGCGGGCCGAGTTGTACTGAGTTTTTTGACTTGGGCCTTGACTTCCGTATTGGGCTTGGGCCTTTTAATTCTTGTGTCTTATAAACAGTTTTAACTCAACATTGAACAAACACATTAGTAGAATAAATCAAAGCATTTAAACTTAGTGTGTTTAGAATATGTATTTCAATTATACTTAAACAATTTTGTCAAATCAAAATTATCTGGAAAGGTGTTTCAACACTTGAGAAAAAGGAGCACGAGGAAACAATGATGAAGTTGACTAAACTAGCAAAACAACTCAAAATAAGAGTTCTAGTTTAACATCATTTGATCCATACTTTGATGTAGATACATGATTTGGAAGGGAATCGACACATTTTTGGCGAGGTTTCATTTTCCATGTTTGAAAGGTGACCTACCGCAACTGGTGCCTTTGTGGCTCACTACCTGCGGCTGGCGTAGGCTTTTGGAGGTATCCAGGAGTCTTCTGAACTTTGTTAAGCTCTTTAACTTTTCTATCCAATGTCTGAATTAAGAACTATTAGTTGTGGTTGGAACCGTTGAGTAAAGAAGAACAATTCTCTTGAAGACATCTAAGAAAATTTTGAAAACATTGTACGTGACTGGACCTACAATTTTAGAGTGATTTCCAGGACTGCCCTGCATGCATCCTAACTTCTGTAGGTCTTAACTTTTCTATCCGGTATAAGAATCAGATGTACTAAGTGTCGTTAAAAATCTTATAGAGAGTACTATAACTTCTATTAAGACCTCTAAAGTTGATTCTAACCCTATCAAAATTCAAATTTCGGTATTAACTCTCGGGTTTCTCGGATTTAATCGAAACTTCTACAAGTCATAACTTTCTCGTTATACCTCTGATTTAGGCGTGGAACATGGCCTTGGAAAGCTTGTACTGAGTATTATGAGTTCATGAACAACGGTTGAGTTTTTCCTTAGCAATTTGATTTTTAAAAGACTCTTCCATGGTTCATCCATTGCAAGTCATATAACATCTATGGATCTCCTCTTGGTTGGATATCATCATAAGGTCTGTATTCCAGTATCGACGGTTGATTTCTTTCAGTTTCAAAGGGAGCATACGAGGGATCTAGCACTTACTGCTCATCAAAAAATGTCAAAAAACTTCAACAAAACTGCATATAAAGCTTTGATTTTTTCTCTAAAAACATTAAAAAAAAATATCAATTGAGTGTCTATAATCTAAAGTAGCCCTTTGTGTGAATGAATCCTGAATCCATAATTTCCCATAATTTATTTTGATTATTTTCACATTTCGGTTGTCTTAAACTAATCAATATCTAGTAATTATTACCATCTTCTAACTATAATTTGTGATATGATGTAAGAAAATTCGACTTTACTCAAACACATAAATTTGAAGTAACCCACAAACTATGCTTTTGTTTATTTTCCCCCCTTGTTTAAGGAAGTTAGCAAACTCTTTTATGAGTACCTAAATATTACATTGAGCATTTATAGAGCATTTGCCTGGATACAGGCTAGTGATTGTTGTACAAGAATATATATAATATGAGCATAGAGAAAGAAACATTAACATTATGGTCACATGATGAGTTACGGAAAATGTACCAAATAGGCATTATGCTATTCATTAGAAAGCTTATATATATTGTCAATATCAGTACCCACCTTTGCTTGTTTTTATTTGGATCCCACACTTAATATCACTGCAATTATTAAATGCCACCCATCCACCACCTATAAAATAACAATAATAACAATACTTGTAGATTTTTTTTTTAATATAATACTTGTAGAAATTAAATGCTCTAGTTGTTTGAAATTTTAATTTTCTCATGTTCATGGAATACATATTTATAGAATTTTTAAATAGAAGGATCATATTATATTAATTTATAATTTTTTATAAATTAATTGAAGATTAATATAATATTTGGAAAGTCTATTCCAAAAGAAACTCAATGAATTAAATTCCTTTTGTAATATTTATGTTTGGATTTCTTTTAGGGACAATTACAAAACTAGCACAATTTAAGGTGTTAGTTTTCTTTTCTAACCCATTTTGAAAAATTCACCAAAACTAACACATTTCATTAAATCAATTCTAACATTGCCCTCCTCTCTAACCTTATTATAACATTGTCTTCTCCCCTCTTTCTCTTTTTCTCGCGCTCTCTCTTTCTCTCTCTCTCTAAAGAACAAATCAATTTACAGACTACGAACAACAATCAATCCAACTCACAGTTTGTGCTTCAAGATTTTATACAATCATGTAAGTTTTTAATTTATTTACAATATTTAAAGCTTCTTCCAAGACATGGTTAAGATGTAGCATTTTGTTTCTCTAAAACCCAATCTATATTGTTGCTGTTGCATTTTCATGTTATTCCCGGTCGTGCAAATCCCTAAAAACAGTGACATTGTTGTAGGAAGATGCATTTGGTTTGGAACATCACTCTGCGATTTTTTCCAGAAAGGGTCGATATCCGTCGATATCTTATGAATATCGACATACATATTTGCGTCGATAGCTGATGAATATCGACATATATCGACCTCAGTTAAATGTGATTTTCTATTCTAAATCATAAGATTCAAACACAAAACACATAAAACATAGATAAGAACACTATTTTTATATTATAATAAAGAAAAAAGTACATAAAACATAAAAAAAATGAACAAAAACACAATAAAAACACAATAAAAAAAGTGCATAAAACATAACAGACAAACACAAAACACATAAACAAAAGAGACATAAACACAAAACACATAATAACAAAAGTACATAAACATTAAAAACAAAAAATACATAAACTAAACATTCAGATACTCAGGACCCAAAAGGGCGTCAGCGTAGTCCATCTTGGACTTCTCCAACTGCCTTTTGAGGCGCCTAATTATCCTCTTCAGCCGCTTGTTTTTTTCCTTAACTGATTTCAGATGGTCAGTCATGGCATCTGCAGCGAAAGACATGGTGTTCGTCATGCCCCTCATGTTCGTCTGTGTCCCCTTCACGGAACGAATCGTTGAATGAAGCTATTAGTGCTTCGAATTCAGGCAGAGGAGGTGGTGGAGGTGGCGCTTCCATTTTTGGCTCTATAGTGTTTAAGAGTTTACTAGAATGAATAAACTATGAACAGACAAAGCGTATATTTATAGGAGAAAGAACCGTAATGTTCATGGGTAATCTCAACAGACAAGACTCATATTTAATGTCTAGAGTGATATTCGAAAAAGAGTGAAAGTCAAAGTGATCATTAACTGCATTTAATGCTCATTAACAGATCATTCTAGAAAAACGTCTCTTGATCTTCCGTCGATATCTGTCGATATATGATCAATATCGACAGCTATCACGAGAATGCATCGTAGATATATAACATATATCGACAGAGGAGTTAGTCTTATGTGTCGATATGTGTCGATATATATGTTATATCGACATATATCGACGGATCTTATAGTTTGAAATGTGTATACCGTGATATGTTTCGGTAGCTTTCTTTGTTAATTTACAAATAATATATAATTTACTTCTGTTTTTATGATAATGCAGAAATATGTGTACCTCGAATACTTGTCTGTGTATGCTTTCGTGGGATGGAGAATGGAAAAAAGAGGGGCCCATGGACACAATGATATACGTTGGTGGTCAATCGAAGGTGCTCCATTTTTCAATGCCAACTGATTATCAAACTTTGAGAGATAGAATTCACGCTTCATTGAACGTTGATGCAACCTGTTTTGACATACAAATGGCAATGCACACAACATACGGTCCAAATAAACTTTTTGGAAGATTAGCCCACATAGTGGATGATAGTGATATTGCTGGATTCATTGAGTTTTGTCGATGGAATAAACCCGATGTGATGCCATTATATGTTTCTATGACACCGTGAACAAGTGTTGCGGAAGTAAGACGACCAATTGTTGCTGAAGTATGGCCACAAAATGTTGCTGAAGTAGAGGCAACCAGAATAAGTTCTTGTGTTCCCAACTTAGCAATTGAGACTCGTTCTCCGGCAAAACATGTCATGAATCCATATACCCAATCTCCTCTTGGGCTAGACGATATTACATTGGATCACAATTATGGGTATAAGAATGTAGTGAACGGGGATGATCAAGGATATGATAATGGCTGTGATAACGATGATCATGGATATGATAACGATTACAATGGATATGACAATGATGATCACGTATATGATAACGATGATCGCCAAAGATCCGTTTCAGAACCATCAATTGATAATGTTCAACCAAGTTTGAATGAGATTGATGATGAAGCAAGAATGAGAAGGAGAACGGATCCATTTCGGTATATTCCATAAGTACCAGAGGAATCGGCCATTTTGATGAAAATTACAGAATCTTCAGGGGATGGTGGTTTGAAGGCGCACGATATGTTCAAAAGCACACGAGAACTGCAAGATGCCCTTGGGAGATATGCAATTGATAATATGTTCGAATGGAAGGTGCACAGACCAACTAAGTCTTTGTTTGAGGTCCGATGCAAACATTTTGACACATGCAAGTGGCGGGCTAGAGGTGGAGTCATACTAGGTTCAGATATGTTCATGCTCCAAAGAATTGACAGTATGGACAGTCATGTTGGTCCCTTATAATATTACAAGTATAGTTCCAAGGGGGGGTTAGGAACTATTTAAAACTTTTTTTTAGGGCAGACTTCTTTTTCGTGAGAAAAAGGTTTTAACAGCGGCGCTGAGTGAATAGCAAGATACTGGCTTAGTCAACTGGTGACTAGGTCAGTTTCTTTACTTGAGTCAGGAGATAGCACTTAGAGTCTATTCCTGAGCTCAGATATTCAATGCGCACAACTCAGCTTGACCTCTTTACTTGGTCAGTTTTTGTTTAAGCAAGCAATAAATATATAAAGGAGTTTAAGGTTAGAAATATGTTACTCAGCAGATTTATCCAGGTTCGGCCTCCAAGCCTACGTCCTGTCCCCGGAACACGTTCCGAGATTTCGAATTCTCTACTGAGCTTTTTAACGGTAGAGCATCAAACCTTTTACAATCTTAGAAACTGAGTATAACAAGAGTACCTTCCTCTATACCTCTACTCAATCCTAATCTCTCGCTGAGTACTATAACCGAGTACTCAGCCTCTCCTTTCTAATCTCTAGAAATGATAAGTGTTTGTCCTAAACAACGATTGCTAAGACACCTTAGATGATTGAATAATCACTCTAGACTTTTACACAAAAGATATGAAATTTAGTGTAAGATTGCTTTGCTTTTTCTTGCAGAACTTTGCATAGGATTTTGGTCAGCGTAATGGCTTGATCAAGTTCTGTGTCGAATGAAGCAACTGAAGGGCTCTATTTATAGAGACGTCTGAGGCATCGGTCATTTCGAATTTCGAAATAACCGTTGGAGGGAAATGGCTTCCTGTCGTTGTCATCCTGTCTTTCTCAGAGCTCTCGGCCAATCATATTTGAGTATCTTCTGTCCTCGGTCAGCTTTTGGTCAGCTCAGCAGACTGTCTCTCCATTTATGGTAAGGTCAACTAGACAGCATTCCGTGTCTTCTGAACTTTACCCAAAGTGGAAACACTTTGTCTGGAAGTTGTTCTTGGCCAGCTGCTGTCTTGTACTCTTTGTCGAATCAACTCAGCAGCTTCGTCCCGAAGTTGTTCCACGAAGGTCTTCTAGATCCTTCTTTCGCTGAGCTGCGTTTTGTACATAACGACAGCGTTTTGACATACACGGGCCGAGTTGCCTTAAACTGTTTGACTTGGGCTTTGACTTCCGTATTGGGCTGTGGGCCTTTTAATCTTTGTGTCTTATAAACAATTTAACTCAACATTGAACAAACACATTAGTAGAATAAATCAAAGCATTTAAACTTAGTGTGTGTAGAATATTTTTTAATTACACTTAAACAATTTTGTCAAATCAAAATTATGTGGAAAGGTGTTTCAACAAACTCCCCCATTTTGATGTTGGCAAAACTATTCAGCGAAGACTCAGTATTGAGCTCCCCCATGATAGTTGACCTAATATAACTTAGCAAACTCCCCCGTCAGGGTTGAGCTACTGACTTTGTTTTACTCTAAACATTTAAAGGTTTAATCGAGTAAGTTTAAGGTCAGTTTTCAGATATAGGTCAGCTCATGGAACATATTCTATTTTACTCAGTGTTTAAGCGGAAGTTTTAACATTCAGAGGGCGCTGAGTAATTTGTTGTTCAATGATTCTTATAAGACAATGTTTTATAAACATACAAGTCAATGTCAAACATATTATCAGCATTGGTTACAATCAATAAGTTTTATAAGCATTTAAACATAATTGATGTAATTGAAGATACATAATAACTTAATACTCAGCATCGTATATAATAACTCATAACTCAGGTTTTGGATAAAAAGATGCAAGTATTGATATTAATAGAGGTAGTCAGCGTATATAATAAAAGATAAAAGAAAAACATAGAGACTACACACATAGCATATACTGAGCTAGCCTACATCTATTTCTTTTTCTTTTGCTTAGCCTGACTAAGCTCATGCTGTGTTCTAGCTTGTTCTTTCTCCCCCGTTTTGTCAGCATCGGGAGGAGGAATCCGAAAGGCGTCGGTTAAGACGGCTCTGGTCAGTTCCGTGGACAGCTCCTTAAGTCTATCGGCGCTTTCATTAACGCCGTCAAAGATAGCAACTCCATTATCGGAGACCTCAGTGGGTATATTGAGTTCAGCAGTGCTGATCATGCTTACTATGAAAGCTTGACTTTTACCTATCCAGGTAAGTGCATCTAACAGACCAGCAACGACTTGATGAAATGTCTTCAGCAAGGCTGCGTCATAGTATTGACGCTGAATGTTGCTGTGATGTACATGGTTGAAAGCTTGTTTGGTGATAGACAATATCTCATTTTGCTTCATGGCGTCAGTGTCCATCTCTTGTTTGTTTAAATTCAACAATCAAACAGCCTCTCCAATTTGCTCCACTGAGCATTGAGAATAGGAGACCATTTGCTCGTTGATCTTGATTTGCTCAGTGTGAAGCTGAGCAAAGAGCATTTTGACTTCATCAGAAGTTGCATGTTGGTCCCTGGTAATTAGTTCCAAGGGGGGGTTAGGAACTAATATAACTTTTTCGCGTTTTAATTAAGCTGACTGGAAGTTATTTTGAGAGTTTATTAACTCAGCTTTTGGTCAGCTTGGTGAGATATGTTTCAAGACAGCTTTAGTCAGATGTTGACTAAAGTTGTTTTCTTGTGAGTTGAGAATTGACACTCTTGGAGGTCAGCTTCTAACTCAACACCACTTACTTACTCAAGGCCAGCTTAGGCAATTTATATGCTGAGTAAATATAGCAAACAACACATGCAATATAAGAGATTCAGAGATTACTCAGTATCACTTATCCTGGTTCGGCCTCTCTGCCTACGTCCAGTCCCCAGAATCCTCTGGCCTTTTTGAATCCAATACTGAGCTCTTTAACGGTAGAGCACAAACCAATTACAAGGCAGTTGATATGCAAGAGTACCTTCCTCTATTCATCTACTCAACTCCTACTAAGTGCTACAACTCAGCACCTAGATTTCTCTATCACTGAATGCTTACAACCAAGCACTCAGCTTCACACTCTCAATATTCCTATTGATCACAAACTTGTTCTTTTTATGCTAAAGAACACTTTAGATGATTATACAACAATCAATCTAGCATTTACATAGAGAATGAAAAGTTGGTGTAAGATCTTTTTGTATTTGAGTGCTTTCAAGATTTTCTCTTAATGCTTCAGTGATAATCCAAGGTTCTTCATTGTCCTTTTATAGAAGGAAATTGCAGATTTGGATCGTTTGAATTGTTGTTACCGTTAACACTAAAACGGCTCTTTTGAGAAACAATTTCTGGTCAGCTTCAGACTGTTCCGCCATTCCCTTTCTCTGTTTTCTTCAGGCGTCAGGTTTGTCTTCTTGCGTCTGGCTTGTCTTTTTGTGCCAGTTGTCTTTTACCAATAATCCAATGACCCATGTCTCTTGGAATTAGTCTTTTGTGTGTCTTCGAGGTTCCAATTATTGGTGCAGAAGGTTGGCAGACTTTGTCCTTTAGTGAATGGATCCTTCATGCTGTCCTGACTGTCATTCAGCTTTCTTCGTAATCTTCGGATGTTCAACTTCTAAGCTGAGTTCATTCTTGGTCAGCTCCGTTCTGTGTAAACGCTTCTGAGGAAGTCTTCAATTTTAGTCAGCTTCGTTTTGCTTCTGAGTCCTACTCCACTCAGCTTACATTCTATCATGCTGAGTTCCGTTCTACTCAGCTTTGCTTGTGCTGACTTTTGTCCTGTCTTTACTTTATATATATTTTTGCACTCAATATTGAACAAACACATTAGTACAATTAAATCAAAGCATTTAAATTTAATTGCCTCTTAATCATGGATGATTTTGTCAAATCAAAATCTTGTGAAAAGGTGTTTCAACAAACTCCCCCATTTTGATGTTGGCAAAATACATAATTATGGAACTCAGTTATAAGTTACCCCATGATTGATATTTTTGAAATGACTCCCCCGTAAGGGTTGCACATATTGTCTTAACTTAATTCTAAACCTTCCAATGTTTAATTGAATTAGTTTTAAGACATTTGTGTATGCTGACTTAGTTAAATATTTTTCTTTTAATTTTAAGTCAGCTTTCAAGTATGTTGTTACTCAGTTTATTACCTGGGTGTTATTGTAACTGAGTATTCTTTACTTCTTAATTTGTTTGTTCAATTTTATCGACCAGTTTGAGGAAATTGTACTTGCCATAGATTTAAGCAAAAAGATAAAGCTAAACAATAAAGCTAACCAGAACATATAAATGTTTCTATGCAAGTTCTAAACAAACAACATTTACTAGACTACATCTAGTTCTACTTCTTCTTTTTCTGAGCCGAGTGATCAGCTTGAGCAATTCCTTTGCCTTTCTCTTTACTCCCGGAAGCATTACCTGCAGGCTGAGTTCCTCCTTGACTTGTCTCCCCCGTTTTGCCATCATCGGGTTTGTAGAGGAAGGTTTCATTCCGAGCTGCATATGAGAGATAATGGGAGTAGCGCTGAAGCCTCTTAGTGCTTTCACCCAAACCATCAATTACTGGTACACTATCGTCCTGGACATGCCTAGGAACCCGAAGGGAGCTGCTGATCATGCTAAGGAGGCATTCATGGGATTTGGTCAGCCAGGTGAGCGAGCTGGTGATCTGACCAAAAGATTGATGGTACATCTTGAGCAAGGCAGAATCATAGAACATGCGCTGGGCATTGTTGATGTGCATTGCCTTCATGATAGCTTGTGAAAAGCTCATGAGTTCACTGTTGGAGACTGGATCAACATCCATCTGTGCTCTGTTGATGTTGAGTAGTCTGACCGCTTCACTTAGTTGGTCAATAGTACACTGAGAAGAGGAGGATACTAAGTCACGTGTACTGGTCAGCTCAGCATTCAGCTTGGTAAAGCAGTCTTGCAACTCAGCAGAGGTAGCAGACTCAGGATTGGCAGTTGCACTAGAGGTGGTCAGTTCCGCTGTTAGCTTAGCAAAATAGCTTTGAAGCTCAGTGGAAGTGGCATACCCTGGATTGACTTCTGACAGTTGGTGAATTTTGCCTTCAAGCGAATTCATATGGGTGGCCATTGTCAGCATCAGTTCAGTTAGTTTGGCTATTTGGCCTTGATTGGGTTGCTGAGTTTGAACCATAGTTATGATACTGACCAGATCTTTCAATCCTTTGAGTTCATTTAGAAGCTGAGTAATACCTGATAGTTGGGTGGACTCAGCTTGAGTGGATTGGTGTGCATCAGCTTGAGTAGTGTTTAAATCTTGAAGCAAGGACTGAGCAGAAGCGATGACACGACGTCCTGACTCAGTAGCATTCAAGTATGCGAATTGAGCAGCATTAGGCTCAGAGGCTGGTATTGAGCTTGATGGTGGTGGAGGAGGTGGCTCTTTGCCAGATTGAGTACCTTGATTGGTAACTGGACTTTGATGGATTTCTAGAGCTGAATTATCAACATGTTAAGTTGGAGGTGGAGTTTGATTAGACAAGTGAATCTGCTCAGCTTGAATAGGTGAAGTGGAAACAGGAAGTGTGCCACCTTGAGCAGCTTGAATTGGATCTGCAGGGTTTTTGGCTTGTTCCTCATCCTGAGTAACAGAGGCTTGTTTTTCTACAGGATTTTCTAGTGGTGACTCAGTCTCATTCGAGAAGTATTTGAACTGGATGGTGGAGAGGTCATCCTCAATTTCTTCTGGAGGGAAGGCATCCATAAGATCAATTGGCTTTTGGGCCTTCTTTTTGAGTCTCCTTCGTGGAGGAGCTTTGGGTAGTGAAAGGTCAGCTTGAATTTCGTCGCTGGACTCAGTAGCAACTGTCTCCTCTTCTACAAGTTGCTCAACATGACCCTCAACAGCATCACTTTCTCTTTCTCCCTGCTCAGCATCATCCTGAGATTTCTCAACATTGGTAGGTTCTTCCTGCTCAGTATTAAATTCTTCCTCAGCATGAGTTTCATCTGCAGCTTGTTGCTCAGTTCCTTTCTCAGCTTCCTGCTCTTGTTCAGCCCTTTGCTTACTTTCTTTCTCAGTTTCCTTTTCTAGGTCAGTTCCATGACCTTGGGAGGATACAATCCAATCTATCGGATCAGCTTCAACTGGTTTTAAGGAATTACCCTTCTTCCTTTTCATTAAAGGGGATTCTGGAGTTTCTTCTTCCTCATCTTCAGGCCCTTCTGGCCTCTTTCTCTTCTCTGCTAATTTAGCTTGCTCTTTAGCCTTGTCAGCTTTAGCTTTTTCCTGAGACACAAGTCTCACCTTTTTGGGGACAGCATGGATGTCTTTAGAGCAGGTTTCAAGAGCCTTTCTTTTCTTCTTCTTCTGCTCAGGCTGAGCTATCTTAGGGGACTCAGTATGAGTCTCCACTTCTTGTTCTGGCTCAGTTTGAAGCTCAACTTCTGGTTGCTCAGCTTCTTCATCTTCCTCAGCATCTCCAGCTTCTTCATATCCTTTCAAGGGTTGATTGTACAACAATCCATCCAGCAGAACTGTAGTGATTTCACTCCCCAAGCTACTGTTAAGCCCAAAATATACCTAAAATATCATACATAAATACGTTAAATTTACATTAAAATCATGCTAATTATATTCATTTGGAATACTTTTACGTCTTTATTTACTTCTTTGATGCAAGGTACCTAAATATTTGGTAAAATCCAAATAGGAGCAAAAACGGAGCTAAAATGGACGAAAAACCTTAAAAACGTACCAAGAATGCATATCAGTCAGAAGAACGCTCGAGGAGGATGAAAAACAGTCGAACGCCAGGGAGAACATCTCTCTGTCATGACTGAGATTCTCAAAATCTCAGTCGCGACTTACGGAGGGCAGACCGGGGGAAAACAACGAATTCAAGCTCGCCCCTATACCCCCTGTCGCGACTGAGATTTTCAGAATCTCAGTCGCGACAGCAAGTCTTCCTGCACACAAAACACATGTTTAATTCGTAAAAACGCGTCTGTTCGTTCGGATAAAAGCAACCCTTCACCAGCAGACACGACCCGTCATTTACAACCCTTCAACAACTATAAATAAGTGATCCATTTCAGAAATCAAGGTTGGTTAAGTTGGAAAAGTTAGAGAAATTAGAGAAGAAAGTTGTTATGTTGAGTTTCTGATTCAGAAAAGAATCAGAAAGTTAGATTTCATTTCTGTAAACAATCGTGTTGTACACGAATTGTATTTAGATTAGTTATAAACACAGTATTAGTTTAGTTTTCATTCTGATAGTGGACGAGACCAGTCTCTATACCGAAGATCCAGCGAGAAGAATTGACGGCTGAAGCGCATGAGGTTTGACGCACCTACGGAGTTTGAGAGAAAGATTGACAACCCGGATCTCAAAGTTTTCGTTACAATGCTATCCAAGTTTCTACTTCTCTGTTAACTTGTGAAAATTCACATTTCATTAATGATATACTTATTTATTCAATACATTCTTACTGTTGTTATTTTGATATTGTTCTGACAAAATGATTTTCAAAATGATAAATTGGTGTTTTTATTAAAACGTTCTATTCCATCTTATTCATATAAGAACTTTGTTGAACACTTAACAAATTTAGTTTTTATGGATGACATGATCGCTGATCGCGGCTTATCAGAAATAAAACACTAGTTTGATTAAGGTAGGAATCATCTCAACGCCAGGGGGATTTCTATAGTTCGAAGCCATTCAATTGAGTAAATCGCTATATTGTTACATGTCCATAATCTCACAAAGTTAAAGTTGTTTACTTTGCTTTATGAAAATAAGATTTATTTTATTCCAATTACGGAAATATCTGTTTTGTAATCAAAATTCCAAAACGGAATTGTTCTCTAAACTCGATATAATACTTCTATCTAATCCTAATTTACCAAAACCTATTCATCAACTAAACGTATTTCTTTTATTAAACCTAAACACGTGATTAAACCGAATTAAATAAAGTTTTAGTTAAAAAGCGTTCCCTGTGGGTTCGATATCTTTTATTACTACAAGCGTATACCGTGCACTTGCGGAAATCGCTCAACAGCTACTTGTTTCATTTATCGTCTCGATCTGCTTGTCTTCAAGAATTTTTACGATTAGAGAGCCCAGGCGGAGTTTCTTACCACCTCGTTGAAGAGCTCCAACTAGGAAGACGGGGAGATTGAGCGGAGTGTAGGTCAGCATGTGCCATATGAAGCACTGCTCAAAGTTAGAGGCGGATGAAGCTGAGCTGAGTTTGGGGAAGATAAAGTTGGTCAGCATGTAATGGACCATTTTTTGTTCTTTCCCCATACAAGTGCTGGGTATTTCACCTTTATGGTCCTTGGGTTTACAGAACCCCTTGATCTTCTCAGCCGTGTCTTTTGGCACTTTCTCCTTTGTTGTTCTAAACTCAATTCCTTCGTCTGGTAAATCTAGTAAGGTGGCTAGATAAGCAGGGGTTATGATGATTTTCTGACCTTTAACTGTGGTCTCCAGATAATCAGAGTCATCTTCATCAACATGTAGATTCGAATAGAATTCCCGTACTAACCTAGGATATGTTGTTCCTGAGAGAGAGAAAAGACCAGTCCACTTGTTCTTCTCGATCCAGTCACAAAATGGTTTCTCCGAGGTGACGAATCCTGGAGAGAACCATCTGCATTTCAGAACCTCCAGATTGTTGACCTTTTTGTGTACTTTGTTCATCTTCCTTTCACTTTGCGTTGAAGGACCTGCGGAGTCACCCTGAGTGGGTTTGTTTGAGGTTTGAGTTTTAGGGGTTTTGTCTTTGCCGGAAGCCATTTTTGAAGGTTTTGAGGTTTTGGGGAGAGAAGAGTTTGATTTCAGAAAATCGTAGGCGTAAAGAGGAATGAGTGGGGATCCTTCCACTTTTTATACTAGATTTTCGGCGGCCCTATTCAATTAACTAGCCGTTTTTGCCTAGGGACGTTCAACCGACAAGGATTCTGTTATTTATGACATCTTCGGCGCATGGGATATGTCATTAAAGTGCGTCTTTCCAAGGTGCCAGTAGTTACACGTGTAGGCATTTATTTTACGTGAGTGGGTTTCTACGGGATTTCGCTAGAATTCGAAACATCCGCGATGTTGAGTGCCTGGCTTTCATGAATTTCCTATCTCTAAATAACTCAACATACATCAATCACTCAGCATGTTTATCAACTCAGCATAGGGTGATTACTCAATATGTTTATCTACTCAGCATAGGATGTTTACTCAACATTTGTATCTACTCAGAATAACCATTCAATGTTTATGTCAATTCAGCATGAGGTTATTTTTCTATTTTTAAGCTTAATAAAGAGTAGATATTTATTGTTAATTTACTCAGCATGGCATTTGCGCATTCATTCAAATTTCCACTCAATATGGCAATCAATCAATGATGCGCGTAGAGTCTAGGTGTAGAGCTTTTCTAATGACGATTAAATGTGTATTGCGGTGAATGTGCTATGTCTATGGATTTGGTCTTTATAAATTTCTCTTAACTCTACTAGACGCTACGACTACTTAGGGGCAAGTGTACCCCGTCGTATCAAGTAATAATCCGGTTAAGACCGGGTATCGAATCCACAGGATTTATAATTACAAGTATTAGACGACTCGGTTTCGTATGTTATTTAAGCGGTGATTACTTTGGGGTAAAGTAAGACACAATTACACACTATTCCTAACTATTGGCGACACAGATTTGTGTAACTAAAACTCTATGAAGCGGGGCGTGTATGATAAGTTATAACCACGATATATAACGACTCTAAATGTATACGGATAATGGTTTATTCTTGCAAAGACGACCAAATGTAGTAGGACCGACCCGTGAAGTACTTAGACTACGTGATTCCTAGTCAAGGCGTGTCTAATGCGGGGGAACTAGAAATTAGGGCCCGTAAGTTCCGTGGCTTGTCAATTCCTACGGTTTCCAGTTTGTCACTTCCGGTAGGGCAACCCCTATATAATTCCCTAAAGATAGCCCGGATGGCGGCGGTAATCGCGTGCTCCTACACAATAGTCAATTATCAATATCAAAACAAGTAATAAACATTAATACGTAAAGGGAAATAGAGATTATGAATCATAAATTATAAATATGGAAAGTGTATAGATGAAATACAACCAAGCCTAGTACATAGGAAGAGTACAAGCTAATTAGCAAGTAAAAAGGGAGAATCCGCCCTTGGAACTAGCTAACCGGACTCAAAGCCGTCTCCTAGGTCGTGGAGGTGGAACTCTCGAGCTTGGTGATGAATGATGGAGCGGAACTTTGATGGAACGCCGGAACAACCGAACAAGCTCTCGAGGGGGAGAGTTTAGCTACAAAAATCTGAATCTAAAAGAAAAGAAAAGAGTATAGTATAGCTCTCTAGTATGCAATTGGTGTCTAATGAAGTTCAAAAGCTATATATTTATAGACATCAAGCAAGGGCAAGTTGGTAATTTCACAAAGCACAAGCATGGAGCAACATTATTTGGTGCAGAAATCCCGTGATACGCCCCGCGTAAGGTGGTTTACGCCCCGCGTAGGTGCCCATTCCGTCAGAAATCTCCTGCATGTGGACCAATTCCATGTCTAATTGTTCCCAAACACGCCGTGCATAGCTGAAGTACGCCCCGCGTGTTTGAGTCTCTAAAGTTTTATTGCTAGAATTGGAGTATTTACGCCGTGCGTAGATGAAGTACGCCCCGCGCAAATGTGTCTCTGATCTTTTTACATTGAAGAACTGCCTTATCCACCCCGCGTATGGATAGTTGACTCTGGGAGACAATGCAGTCTGACTTTCAGGATTAGACCGATTATTGCCGACATGTGTCATACGCCCCGCGTAAAATGGCATACGCCCCGCGTATGCTGAGTCAGTTCCACATGGTGCCTGCGGATAGGGCAATTATTTCTGGCATCATGTTTCACGCCTCGCGTAAGGGTTACTACGCCCCGCGTATGAAGTGGGTTTTTGCTCCTTTCTTGTACCTGAAATACAACACTTGAGAGCCGAGTTAGCTTGACGTTTTTATTTCCTAAACTAATAAAAAACGAGGGAATTAAACTAAAAGTACGAGATTTATTTTTATTTCTTTATTTATTCAAAATACTTTATTTTTGCAATTAAACTTACTTATTTTATCCAAAATCATCCCGTAAATCACGCTAAAAGATAGGGGTAAAATACCCCTATCAAACCTCCTCGGACTTTAAAGTTTTACTTGTCCTCAAGTAAAAGAAATCGAAAGACAAGGGATTGAGAAAATTAAGAAACAAACCAAATGTTGGTTTTGCCAAGTGCGTGATTTCAAAGTTATGGGTTTGTACAAAGGTTTCGGTAAGTACCTACGCCGACAATTGAGTACAAAAACTTGTTCGAAACCTCCATGATCAAGATTTAATAGGCAATATCAACGGGGGTTGATTATCTTTTGAGAATCCGATAGTACCTCACCAAGGGATTTCGCTCTTACGCTCAATTTCTAGACGGGTCGGTGTTTTATCGCTCTTCTTTGCACTTACTCGAGATCATGTTGAATTTGTATTTTTATCCGGGTTTTTCCTCTTAAAATGTGGTTAGACAATATTAAAAATGAACCCAGAGGGGGGTTGTAATGTGGCTAGCTTCTTTAGTGGTTAGTTTAAGGAAACTCGAGTTCGAAAATACCGTTCTGTGATTGCACCACATCATTGCTTATTTTAGCCTTGGCGAATTTTACAAGATGTACTTCAAAATTGCTCGGGTGGAGCTTTGAGAATGCCTCATTATTTATTGTATCCGTTGTTTTGATAGAGGCACAAAAACAATATTTTGAGAGCTAATGGTGTTCATTTGCTAAGGCCGTGACTTATTTCGGGTAATTCGGGTGCAATCTTGATTATGGCGGTAATTTGAACAAGAGGAAAAAAAGGGTTACATGTTAGGAGGGTGTTAACAAAAAAGTTGGTTAATAGGCTCAAGGGGGTTTCCTAATGTTTAATGAAAACGAGAAAAAGAAATTAAGAGAAATTAGCCTAAGTGGGTTCGGTTTATCATCTATTGCCTTTTTACCAAAAAATAAGTGTACTTAACCCGGTATTGGATGCAAATTCTATGAGTCGAGTGAAGTCAAAGCTCTCGAAAAATTATGAAAGAGTTAGAGTTCTCGTACGAACTCTTTTAGGCTCAAACATACCTCACAAAGATTCGGGTTTAAATTGTGTACTATCGAGTTTTCGCTCAATTCTCAACTATCCCGTTTTTATTGCCTTTTCAAAGTTCATTATGGAGATGACAATTGGGTTAAGACTCAATGTCTTAGTTTAGTACTAACCTAAGCTTTGTACAAATTCCCTAATTTCGAAACCAAGACTAAAATTTCTTAATCGAATCATTCCTTTATGTTCCGACACTTTTATTTTTGACGACAAATAACGGAACTTTAATTAATTTTCGAAGGAGGGATAGCGTGTTGGGAAAATTTAAGAGAGTCAATAAATTAGTTTAATTATTTTGTCGTTTATTTTATTTTTATTTTTGTTTTTGGTAGTGCAAAACAAACGGTAAGTGCGGGGTTGCACGTCTCTCCGCGTTGTTTAAAATGACGCCTATTCCAAGGGCGTCGCAAAAAGAAATGAAAACAAAAACAAAAACAAAAATAAAGTGAAAAAAAGAGGACCTTTAGTGGTCAGGGGTTACGCGGGGCGCGCCCATAGGGGCGCCCCGCGTAACCACTATGTTTTGTGGTGTTTTTTAGGCAGAGACTCAAATACGTGGGGCACAGTAACGGGGCGTCCCGCGTGGTTGAGTGTCTGAACGATTTTTAAACATAAAAATGAAGGGACGCGGGGCATGCCATGGGATACGCCCTGCGTGGTTTTATTACAAGCAGTAAAAAGAAACAACAAACAACACGAAACATAAACGGAAAGCACTAATATATTAAAGATAGTACATGAAACATCAAAACAGCAAAACAAAGGAAAATAAAAACAAAAGAAAACGAAAACACAAGGAAAATGGAACTATGGTTGAGATGGAGGTGGATTGCCATGGAGGTTGAAGTAGGAAGCGAAGGAAGCGGTGAGGGCATCGAAACAAGTGTCGATATGGGTCCGGTCCTCACGTTGTTGCGTCTTAATGGTATCGAAGCGGGTGTTGAGGGTGGCAAATTGGGAGTCGTAATGGACCCGGTCCCGGCGTTGGTTATCCTCCAAGATATCCAACCGAGCATAAATGGTATTAAAGTCATGGTTGGGTGGAGGACTGAAATTGAGACCCAAACTGGAATCCGAATCCGGACCCCCGTCCTCGTTGGCATGAGCAGCCCCCGAAGTCTCTCCCGGGCCCGAAGTGGGACGGTTAAGGGTCTTAAAAGCGTTTTTCTCCACGGGCCTAGGCAAAAGGCTTGGGAGGCTAGCAAGGGTAGCTGCGCCAAGAGCGGAAGTGGCGAAAAGAGTGACTAAATGGCCCAACCCGATCTTGCCCCGCTTCCGGGTGGAAATGTGGTGGAGTTGGGAAGTGGAAAAGGTGTATAGGGAAGAGGGGTGATTAGAAGTTTGAGAGATGGGGAGTTGCCATGGGGAGTTGTGATTCACAACTCCCCGAGGATACGCGCGGCGTACCATGCGGTACGCCCCGCGTGTCCTTCACGTGGCATTTATTAAAGAAAATTCATTTTTAATTGTTTTAGGGAAAGCGTACGCGGGGCGTATATGTAGATACGACGCGCGTAGCGTGTTCTTTATTCAGTAAAAACGGCAGAAATTACAACTACGCGGGGCGCAATGGTTTGTACGCCCCGCGTATTTGTAAAATTTTGGATTAATGTGGGATTTGTTTTTCTTTTGATTTTTTTAAGAAAATAAAATAAAAGAAAAAGGAAGAAAGCAAAATGAAGATGAAGATGAAAAATAAAAACCACCATAATGCAAAATAAAGAAAAGAAATAATGTTTATGATACATATAGACAAATGGTTCGAGGGATTCAAACCGATGCTACGTTTTGAGTCGAAGTAGCTCGACTTTCTTATATGGCGGCTTATTGCAAGACGTCCGCGTTGGAGCTTGACGGGTCCGAACTCCTATTGTTGAGGAGCGTTACCACTTGTCCAAATTCCCGATTCTTACCCCGCGGATTTTGTTCAGTATTTGCCGGGAGGGTTCCTAGTGGCCTCTCTTATTGTTGACGGTTCAGGTGGGCCACCTGGCGACTAAGATCCCTACAAAACACTTCGCTATCGGAAAGACGGGTTAATATGTCCTTCAACAAAGACGTGACCGATTGGTCATGTACACTGTTGGAGGGCGGAGCGTTTCGACTTCCGGGCGCGGCTTGTGATTGCCCGAACCCGTTTTCCTGAAATTCTTGCTCAAAGCCAGATGGGGGCCTCAACACGTTATTATTGTTGCCATATGATAAGTTCGGGTGTTGATACCGAGGCCTCCATCCGCTGTTATTATTATTATTGTGGTGAGAATATGAGTTCGGATGGGAATTATACCTTTGGTTACCTCCTATAAAACTTACATTTTCGGCATCGCCGGCGAAAGGGCTACCGATTTGGCAATTGAACGCATCATGGTCTCCACCACAGTGAGTGCACATCATGACCTGTACACTTTTATTGAGGCTTAATTGGGCGATCAACGAGTCAAGCTTCTTGTTCATTTCAGCTATGGAGCTTTTCGGAGCCTCTTTCTCCACAGCGAATGTCTGGTGTCGCGACGGGCCGGCAAGCCGATCCTCTTGCCATTGCACACTTTTCCTTGCGAGCTCATGAATAAGCTCATAGGCCTCACTAGCTGACTTCCGAAATAGATCCCCACCTGCGGCGGAATCAACAGTCGCACGGTTAGTGGGGGTTAACCCGTGGTAAAAAGTGCTTACCAAGTCGTGCTTTGGGATGTCATGGTGGGGGCAGTTTCGGAGCAACTTTTGGAACCTAGCCCAAGCTGCGTGAAGGGCCTCGCATTCCAATTACCTGAAGGATGTGATATCGGTCCGTAACTTGACTGTTTTGGACGGTGGAAAATAGTAGGAAAGGAACTCCTTTTCAAGCTCTTCCCATGACGTGATGGATCCCGCCTCCAGTGAGTGTAGCCACTCCAGCGCCTGTCCTGTCAATGAAAAAGGAAACAATTTTAGTCTCACAGCCTCAACGGGAACACCATTTTGCCGAGAAGTATCGGCACACATAAGAAATTTATCCAAATGTTCGTTGGGGTTCTCATGGAGTTCCCCTCCGAATTGACCGCATTGTTGTATCAGTTGGATCATTCCGGTCTTGATCTCATATGTGTTGGCTGGAATCGTGGGAGCGACAATGCCGTTATGATTTTGGGGACGATGCGGTGCAAGGATCTCCATCATCGAACGCGTATCATTGGCCCCACGGATGTTGTTCACGTGTGGCCTTGGGTTTCCGTTGGGTTGGTTGACCTCGGCGTTGGGGTTTGCCATTTTCTCTCTACGTAACCTACAAAGAGTACGTTCAATTTCGAGATCAATAGGTACGAGAGAATCACTTTTAGATCGGGTGTGCATAAAGTAAACAAAAAGAATTATCAACAAAAAGAATAATGTTAGCAAACGTATATATAAACAATTTATACAAAAAGAATGCTTAAACTAACAATAAAACGTTTTTGTCTAATATTGTAGGAAATTATAAATCCCCGGCAACGGCGCCAAAAACTAGATGCGCGTAGAGTCTAGGTGTAGAGCTTTTCTAATGACGATTAAATGTGTATTGCGGTGAATGTGCTATGTCTATGGATTTGGTCTTTATAAATTGCTCTTAACTCTACTAGACGCTACGACTACTTAGGGGCAAGTGTACCCCGTCGTATCAAGTAATAATCCGGTTAAGACCGGGTATCGAATCCACGGGATTTATAATTACAAGTATTAGACGACTCGGTTTCGTATGTTATTTAAGCGGTGATTACTTTGGGGTAAAGTAAGACACAATTACACACTATTCCTAACTATTGGCGACACAGATTTGTGTAACTAAAACTCTATGAAGCGGGGCGTGTATGATAAGTTATAACCACGATAGATAACGACTCTAAATGTATACGGATAATGGTTTATTCTTGCAAAGACGACCAAATGTAGTAGGACCGACCCGTGAAGTACTTAGACTACGTGATTCCTAGTCAAGGCGTGTCTAATGCGGGGGAACTAGAAATTAGGGCCCGTAAGTTCCGTGGCTTGTCAATTCCTACGGTTTCCGGTTTGTCACTTTCGGTAGGGCAACACCTATATAATTCCCTAAAGATAGCCCGGATGGCGGCGGTAATCGCGTGCTCCTACACAATAGTCAATTATCAATATCAAAACAAGTAATAAACATTAATACGTAAAGGGAAATAGAGATTATGAATCATAAATTATAAATATGGAAAGTGTATAGATGAAATACAACCAAGCCTAGTACATAGGAAGAGTACAAGCTAATTAGCAAGTAAAAAGGGAGAATCCGCCCTTGGAACTAGCTAACCGGACTCAAAGCCGTCTCCTAGGTCGTGGAGGTGGAACTCTCGAGCTTGGTGATGAATGATGGAGCGGAACTTTGATGGAACGCCGGAACAACCGAACAAGCTCTCGAGGGGGAGAGTTTAGCTACAAAAATCTGAATCTAAAAGAAAAGAAAAGAGTATAGTATAGCTCTCTAGTATGCAATTGGTGTCTAATGAAGTTCAAAAGCTATCTATTTATAGACATCAAGCAAGGGCAAGTTGGTAATTTCACAAAGCACAAGCATGGAGCAACATTATTTGGTGCAGAAATCTCGTGATACGCCCCGCGTAAGGTGGTTTACGCCCCGCGTAGGTGCCCATTCCGTCAGAAATCTTCTGCATGTGGGTTTTTGCTCCTTTCTTGTACCTGAAATACAACACTTGATAGCCGAGTTAGCTTGACGTTTTTATTTCCTAAACTAATCAAAAACGAGGGAATTAAACTAAAAGTACGAGATTTATTTTTATTTCTTTATTTATTCAAAATACTTTATTTTTGCAATTAAACTTACTTTCTTTATCCAAAATCATCCCGTAAATCACGCTAAGGGGTAAAATACCCCTATCAAACCTCCTCGGACTTTAAAGTTTTACTTGTCCTCAAGTAAAAGAAATCGAAAGACAAGGGATTGAGAAAATTAAGAAACAAACCAAATGTTGGTTTTGCCAAGTGCGTGATTTCAAAGTTATGGGTTTGTACAAAGGTTTCGGTAAGTACCTACGCCGACAATTGAGTACAAAAACTTGTTCGAAACGTCCATGATCAAGATTTAATAGGCAATATCAACGGGGGTTGATTATCTTTTGAGAATCCGATAGTACCTCACAAAGGGATTTCGCTCTTACGCTCAATTTCTAGGCGGGTCGGTGTTTTATCGCTCTTCTTTGCACTTACTCGAGATCATGTTGAATTTGCATTTTTATCCGGGTTTTTCCTCTTAAAATGTGGTTAGACAATATTAAAAATGAACCCGGAGGGGGGTTGTAATGTGGCTAGCTTCTTTAGTGGTTAGTTTAAGGAAACTCGAGTTCGAAAATACCGTTTTGTGATTGCACCACATCATTGCTTATTTTGGCCTTGGCGAATTTTACAAGATGTACTTCAAAATTGCTCGGGTGGAGCTTTGAGAATGCCTCATTATTTATTGTATCCGTTGTTTTGATAGAGGCACAAAAACAATATTTTGAGAGCTAATGGTGTTCATTTGCTAAGGCCGTGACTTATTTCGGGTAATTCGGGTGCAATCTTGATTATGGCGGTAATTTGAACAAGAGGAAAAAAAGGGTTACATGTTAGGAGGGTGTTAACAAAAAAGTTGGTTAATAGGCTCAAGGGGGTTTCCTAATGTTTAATGAAAACGAGAAAAAGAAATTAAGAGAAATTAGCCTAAGTGGGTTCGGTTTATCATCTATTGCCTTTTTACCAAAAAATAAGTGTACTTAACCCGGTATTGGATGCAAATTCTATGAGTCGAGTGAAGTCAAAGCTCTCGAAAAATTGTGAAAGAGTTAGAGTTCTCGTACGAACTCTTTTAGGCTCAAACATACCTCACAAAGATTCGGGTTTAAATTGTGTACTATCGAGTTTTCGCTCAATTCTCAACTATCCCGTTTTTATTGCCTTTTCAAAGTTCATTATGGAGATGACAATTGGGTTAAGACTCAATGTCTTAGTTTAGTACTAACCTAAGCTTTGTACAAATCCCCTAATTTCGAAACCAAGACTAAAATTTCTTAATCGAATCATTCCTTTATGTTCCGACACTTTTATTTTTGACGACAAATAACGGAACTTTAATTAATTTTCGAAGGAGGGATAGCGTGTTGGGAAAATTTAAGAGAGTCAATAAATTAGTTTAATTATTTTGTCGTTTATTTTATTTTTATTTTTGTTTTTGGTAATGCAAAACAAACGTTAAGTGCAGGGTTGCACGTCCCTCCGCGTTGTTTAAAATGACGCCTATTCCAAGGGCGTCGCAAAAAGAAATGAAAACAAAAACAAAAACAAAAATAAAGTGAAAAAAAAGAGGACCTTTAGTGGTCAGGGGTTACGCGCCCCGCGTAACCACTATGTTTTGTGGTGTTTTTTAGGCAGAGACTCAAATACGCGGGGCGCAGTAACGGGGCGTCCCGCGTGGTTGAGTGTCTGAATGATTTTTAAACATAAAAACGAAGGGATGCGGGGCGTGCCATGGGATACGCCCTGCGTGGTTTTATTACAAGCAGTAAAAAGAAACAACAAACAACACGAAACATAAACGGAAAGCGCTAATATATTAAAGATAGTACATGAAACATCAAAACAGCAAAACAGAGGAAAATAAAAACAAAAGAAAATGAAAACACAAGGAAAATGGAACTATGGTTGAGATGGAGGTGGATTGCCATGGAGGTTGAAGTAGGAAGCGAAGGAAGCGGTGAGGGCATCGAAATGAGTGTCGATATGGGTCCGGTCCTCACGTTGTTGCGTCTTAATGGTATCAAAGCGGGTGTTGAGGGTGGCAAATTGGGAGTCGTAATGGACCCGGTCCCGGCGTTGGTTATCCTCCAAGATATCCAACCGAGCATAAATGGTATTAAAGTCATGGTTGGGTGGAGGACTGAAATTGAGACCCAAACTGGAATCCGAATCCGGACCCCCGTCCTCGTTGGCATGAGCAGCCCCCGAAGTCTCTCCCGGGCCCGAAGTGGGACGGTTAAGGGTCTTAAAAGCGTTTTTCTCCACGGGCCTAGGCAAAAGGCTTGGGAGGCTAGCAAGGGTAGCTGCGCCAAGATCGGAAGTGGCGAAAAGAGTGACTAGATGGCCCAACCCGATCTTGCCCCGCTTCCGGGTGGAAATGTGGTGGAGTTGGGAAGTGGAAAATGTGTATAGGGAAGAGGGGTGATTAGAAGTTTGAGAGATGGAGAGTTGCCATGGGGAGTTGTGATTCACAACTCCCCGAGGATACGCGCGGCGTACCATGCGGTACGCCCCGCGTGTCCTTCACGTGGCATTTATTAAAGAAAATTCATTTTTAATTGTTTTAGGGAAAGCGTACGCGGGGCGTATATGTAGATACGCCGCGCGTAGCGTGTTCTTTATTCAGTAAAAACGGCAGAAATTACAACTACGCGGGGCGCAATGGTTTGTACGCCCCGCGTATTTGTAAAATTTTGGATTAATGTGGGATTTGTTTTTCTTTTGATTTTTTTTAAGAAAATAAAATAAAAGAAAAAGGAAGAAAGCAAAATGAAGATGAAGATGAAAAATAAAAACCACCATAATGCAAAATAAAGAAAAGAAATAATGTTTATGATACATATAGACAAATGGTTCGAGGGATTCAAACCGATGCTATGTTTTGAGTCGAAGTAGCTCGACTTTCTTATATGGCGGCTTATTGCAAGACGTCCGTGTTGGAGCTTGACGGGTCCGAACTCCTATTGTTGAGGAGCATTACCACTTGTCCGAATTCCCGATTCTTACCCCGCGGATTTTGTTCAGTATTTTCCGGGAGGGTTCCTAGTGGCCTCTCTTGTTGTTGACGGTTCAGGTGGGCCACCTGGAGGCTAAGATCCCTACAAAACACTTCGCTATCGGAAAGACGGGTTAATATGTCCTTCAACAAAGACGTGACCGATTGGTCATGTACAGTGTTGGAGGGCGGAGCGTTTCGACTTCCGGGCGCGGCTTGTGATTGCCCGAGCCCGTTTTCCCGAAATTCTTGCTCAAAGCCGGATGGGGGCCTCAACACGTTATTATTGTTGCCATATGATAAGTTCGGGTGTTGATACCGAGGCCTCCATCCGCTGTTATTATTATTATTGTGGTGAGAATATGAGTTCGGATGGGAATTATACCTTTGGTTACCTCCTATAAAACTTACATTTTCGGCATCGCCGGCGAAAGGGCTACCGATTTGGCAATTGAACGCATCATGGTCTCCACCACAGTGAGTGCACATCATGACCTGTACACTTTTATTGAGGCTTAATTGGGCGATCAACGAGTCAAGCTTCTTGTTCATTTCAGCTATGGAGCTTTTCGGAGCCTCTTTCTCCACAGCGAATGTCTGGTGTTGCGACGGGCCGGCAAGCCGATCCTCTTGCCATTGCACACTTTTCCTTGCGAGATCATGAATGAGCTCGTAGGCCTCACTAGCTGACTTCCGAAATAGATCCCCACCTGAGGCGGAATCAACAGTCGCATGGTTAGTGGGGGTTAACCCGTGGTAAAAAGTGCTTACCAAGTCGTGCTTTGGGATGTCATGGTGGGGGCAGTTTCGGAGCAACTTCCGAAACCTAGCCCAAGCTGCGTGAATGGCCTCGCATTCCAATTGCCTGAAGGATGTGATATCGGTCCGTAACTTGACTGTTTTGGACGGTGGAAAATAGTAGGAAAGGAACTCCTTTTCAAGCTCTTCCCATGACGTGATGGATCCCGCCTCCAGTGAGTGTAGCCACTCCAGCGCCTGTCCTGTCAATGAAAAAGGAAACAATTTTAGTCTCACAGCCTCAACGGGAACACCATTTTTCCGAGAAGTATCGGCACACATAAGAAATTTATCCAAATGTTCGTTGGGGTTCTCATGGAGTTCCCCTCCGAATTGACCGCATTGTTGTATCAGTTGGATCATTCCGGTCTTGATCTCATATGTGTTGACCGGAATCGTGGGAGCGACAATGCCGTTATGATTTTGGGGACGATGCGGTGCAAGGATCTCCATCATCGAACGCGTATCATTGGCCCCGCGGATGTTGTTCACGTGTGGCCTTGGGTTTCCGTTGGGTTGGTTGACCTCGGCGTTGGGGTTTGCCATTTTCTCTCTACGTAACCTACAAAGAGTACGTTCAATTTCGAGATCAATAGGTACGAGAGAATCACTTTTAGATCGGGTGTGCATAAAGTAAACAAAAAGAATTATCAATAAAAAGAATAATGTTAGCAAACGTATATATAAACAATTTATACAAAAAGAATGCTTAAACTAACAATAAAACGTTTTTGTCTAATATTGTAGGAAATTATAAATCCCCGACAACGGCGCCAAAAACTTGATGCGCGTAGAGTCTAGGTGTAGAGCTTTTCTAATGACGATTAAATGTGTATTACGGTGAATGTGCTATGTCTATGGATTTGGTCTTTATAAATTGCTCTTAACTCTACTAGACGCTACGACTACTTAGGGGCAAGTGTACCCCGTCGTATCAAGTAATAATCCGGTTAAGACCGGGTATCGAATCCACGGGATTTATAATTACAAGTATTAGACGACTCGGTTTCGTATGTTATTTAAGCGGTGATTACTTTGGGGTAAAGTAAGACACAATTACACACTATTCCTAACTATTGGCGACACAGATTTGTGTAACTAAAACTCTATGAAGCGGGGCGTGTATGATAAGTTATAACCACGATAGATAATGACTCTAAATGTATACGGATAATGGTTTATTCTTGCAAAAACGACCAAATGTAGTAGGACCGACCCGTGAAGTACTTAGACTACGTGATTCCTAGTCAAGGCGTGTCTAATGCGGGGGAACTAGAAATTAGGGCCCGTAAGTTCCGTGGCTTGTCAATTCCTACGGTTTCCGGTTTGTCACTTTCGGTAGGGCAACACCTATATAATTCCCTAAAGATAGCCCGGATGGCGGCGGTAATCGCGTGCTCCTACACAATAGTCAATTATCAATATCAAAACAAGTAATAAACATTAATACGTAAAGGGAAATAGAGATTATGAATCATAAATTATAAATATGGAAAGTGTATAGATGAAATACAACCAAGCCTAGTACATAGGAAGAGTACAAGCTAATTAGCAAGTAAAAAGGGAGAATCTGCCCTTGGAACTAGCTAACCGGACTCAAAGCCGTCTCCTAGGTCGTGGAGGTGGAACTCTCGAGCTTGGTGATGAATGATGGAGCGGAACTTTGATGGAACGCCGGAACAACCGAACAAGCTCTCGAGGGGGAGAGTTTAGCTACAAAAATCTGAATCTAAAAGAAAAGAAAAGAGTATAGTATAGCTCTCTAGTATGCAATTGGTGTCTAATGAAGTTCAAAAGCTATCTATTTATAGACATCAAGCAAGGGCAAGTTGGTAATTTCACAAAGCACAAGCATGGAGCAACATTATTTGGTGCAGAAATCCCGTGATACGCCCCGCGTAAGGTGGTTTACGCCCCGCGTAGGTGCCCATTCCGTCAGAAATCTCCTACATGTGGACCAATTCCGTGTCTAATTATTCCCAAACACGCCCTGCGTAGCTGAAGTACGCCCCGCGTGTTTGAGTCTCTGAAGTTTTATTGCTAGAATTGGAGTATTTACGCTGTGCGTAGATGAAGTACGCCCCGTGAAAATGTGTCTCTGATCTTTTTACATTGAAGAACTGCCTTATACGCCCCGCGTATATAATGATACGCCCCACATATGGATAGTTGACTCTGGGAGACAATGCAGTCTGACTTTCAGGATTAGGACGATTATTGCCGACATGTGTCATACGCCCCGCGTAAAATGGCATACGCCCCCCGTATGCTGAGTCAGTTCCACATGGTGCGTGCGGATAGGGCAATTATTTCTGGCATCATGTTTCACGCCTCGCGTAAGGGTTACTACGCCCCGCGTATGAAGTGGGTTTTTGCTCCTTTCTTGTACCTGAAATACAACACTTGAGAGCCGAGTTAGCTTGACGTTTTTATTTCCTAAACTAATAAAAAACGAGGGAATTAAACTAAAAGTACGAGATTTATTTTTATTTCTTTATTTATTCAAAATACTTTATTTTTCCAATTAAACTTACTTATTTTATCCAAAATCATCCCGTAAATCACGCTAAAAGATAGGGGTAAAATACCCCTATCAATCAACATTCAATTATACAAAATTATTTAGAGTGGATTTGACATACCAATGGCTTCCCTTAGTATATTGAATTGTTCTCGTGCCAAGGGCTTAGTGAAGATATCTGCAAGCTGATCATTTGTTGGCACATAGGTCAGCTTGATCTCATCTTTTAGTACATGGTCTCTGATGAAGTGATGCCTTATGCTAACATGTTTCATCCTGCTGTGTTGGACTGGATTCTTAGATAGATCAATGGCACTTTTGTTGTCACATTTGATCTCTATTGTCTTTGTTTTGACTCCATAATCCTCAAGCTGTTGCTTTATCCATAGGACTTGTGCAACACAGCTTCCAGCAGCCACGTACTCAGCTTCGGTTGTAGACAGAGCTACGGATGATTGCTTCTTGCTGAACCAAGATACTAGACAGCTTCCGAGGAAATGACATCCTCCTGAAGTACTCTTTCGTTCTAGCTTATCTCGTCCATAGTCAGCATCAGTATATCCAATGAGTGTGAAGTCATTTGAAGTTGGATACCATAGACCTGCATCAACTGAGCTTTGCAAGTATCGAAAAATTCTTTTTACAGCAGTTAGATGAGATTCCCTGGGGTCAGCTTGATATCTAGCACAATAGCATACTGAGTACTGAATATCAGGTCGACTAGTAGTGAGATAGATTAAAGAACCTATCATACCTCGATAGAGTTTACTATCAACTGACTTACTCTTCTCATCCTTGCATAGGACAGTATCGGTACCCATGGGGGTTGATATTGGTTTGCAATCTACCATACTGAATTTCTTTAACATTTCCTTGGTGTACTTAGACTGACTTATAAAGATGCCATTCTTACCTTGCTTGATTTGAAGTCCAAGGAAGAAGTTGAGTTCACCCATCATGGACATCTCAAACTCAGTTTGCATTTGTTGGCTAAATTCTTTGCACAAAGATTCGTCAGTAGCACCAAATATTATATCATCTACATATATCTGTGCAAGTAGGGTATGCTTACCCTTTTTCTTAATAAACAAGGTTGTGTCAGCTTTTCCCCTGACATAGTTCCTGGTCAGCAGGAAATTGGTCAACCTCTCATACGAAGCTCTTGGAGCTTGTTTTAGGCCGTACAAGGCCTTTTTGTATTTATAAACGTGGTTTGGAAACTTTGAATCTTCAAACCCAGGAGGTTGATTAACATATACCTCTTCGTTTATAAGGCCATTAAGAAATGCACTTTTTACATCCATTTGGTACAGTTTAAAATTCATGAAACTAGCATAGGCACACAATATACGTATAGCTTCTAGCCTAGCAACAGGTGCGAATGTTTCTCCATAGTCTATACCTTCTTGCTGACTATAGCCTTGGGCTACGAGTCGAGCTTTGTTTCTAATCACATTTCCATGCTCATCTAGTTTATTTCTAAAGACCCACTTGGTTCCTATGGGCTTTTGATTCCTAGGTCTAGGTACTAGATCCCATACCTCATTTCTGGTGAATTGGTCAAGTTCTTCTTGCATGGAATTTATCCAATATTCATCTTGCTCAGCATCAGCAAAATTCTTTGGCTCAAGCATTGAGACGAAGGCAACATTGCTAAGGTATTTTCTAAGCTGATCTCTGGTCATCAACTTGTTGTTGGCAGCATCAAGAATGACCTGTTCTGTATGTCCTCTTGGGATCTTTATTTCCTTGGGCAATGTTGAGTTGTTTGGAAGAGGTGTTTCTACGATCTCTACAGGAACAGATTGGTCAGCAAATGATATTTCAATTTCTTACTTACTTGAGGTCAGCTTCTGTATAGATGACACAGAGGCTTCTGGTTGATCAGTGGAAGCTGAGCTTGGTTCATCTTCTTCAAGATGAGCTGACTTACCTGTAGGGTTAGTTTCATCTAACTCAATATGTACAGACTCTTCTACAACCTGAGTTCTTTTATTAAATACTCTATATGCTTTACTGTTTGTTGAGTACCCTAAAAAGATCGCTTCGTCAGCTTTAGCATCAAATTTAGCGAGGTTGTCTTTTGTATTGAGTATAAAGCATTTACACCCAAAGGCACGAAAGTGTCCAATATTGGGCTTTCGTCCTTTCCAAAGCTCATATGGAGTTTTCTTAAGTATAGGTCTAACTAGAGCCCTATTCAGTATATAACATGCCGTGTGAACAGCTTCACCCCAGAAGTACTTTGGAAGCCTATTTTCACTCAACATTGTCCTAGCTATTTCGACGATGGTTCTATTTTTCCTTTCAACAACCCCATTTTGTTGAGGTGTTCTAGGAGCGGAGAAATTGTGGTCAATACCACTGGTTTCACAGAATTCATCAAACTGTTGGTTTTTGAATTCTCCACCATTGTCGCTTCTAATGTGAGCTACTCTTAGGTCTTTGTCATTTTCCAGTTTTTTAATCAATGTGGTAAACATCTCAAAGGTTTCATCCTTGCTACTCAGCAAGATGATCTAAGTGTACCGAGAGAAATCATCTACAATAACCAAGGAAAATTTCTTACCTCCCAAGCTGAGTGGCTGGATAGGTCCGAAAAGATCCAAGTGTAGTAATTCCAATGGTCTTTTGGTTGAGACAATATTTTTGCTATGAAATGACTTTTTAGTTTGTTTGCCTTGCTGACAAGCTTTACATAATTGATCTTTTTCAAACTTTAATTTGGGTAATCCCTCAACTAATTGCTTTCTAGCTAATTTGGCAAGAAGGTCCATGCTGACATGCCCAAGTCTTCTATGCCATAGCCAGGAGTTGTCCTCTTTAGACACCAAGCATATGTTTTTAGAAAACTGTTTTTCTAAGTTTAACATGTATACATTTTCTACACGAGGGACAGTTAAAATCAATTCATCTGTATTTCCCTCGAGTATTTGACACTTAGTATCATCAAATACAACCTTTCTGCCGCTCTTGCAAAGCTGAGCTACACTCAGCAGATTGTATTTGAGACCTTTAACTAAGGAGACAGACTCAATGGTTCGGTTACCTCCGATAGTACCTGAGCCGACTATCTTACCCTTCTTGTTGTCTCCAAAGCTTACACTACCACCTCGTTTAAGCTCTAATGTGATGAACTGAGTTTCATCACCTGTCATATGCCTTGAGCATGCGCTGTCTATATACCATAATTTTGACTTCTCCACGCATGTCAAGCTGACCTGCAGTTTAAACTATTCATTTTTAGGTACCCAATTCCTTTTGGGTCCTTTCTTGTTAGTATAAACAGGTGCAAAATCACATTTTAACTTGTGACGGCATACTTTTATGGTGTGACCTGGCTTACCACAGAAATCACAAAAAGATACCCTTTGTGGGTTGAACTGAGTATGGTCAGCATTATTGTGTTGGGCATGCCAACATACTTTTGTGGAATGCCCTTTTCTTCCGCAGAAGTCACATTGGACAATCCGCTTGTTATGCCAACACACATCCTTTGTGTGCCCCCTTTTTCCACAACACTCACATTGAGTGAATTGCTTATGCTAACTAGAATTTGCGTACTCAGTATGGGGTTTATTTCTATTTGAGCCCTTCCCTTGACTCTATAACGTTGTGATATCCTTTCTAAGTTTCTTTGACTCAGATTGAATCTCCGTGACAAACTTATGTAAGATTTGCATGTTGGTATGCAAGTCAGAGTTGTCCTGGAGAAGATATCGGAGGTCACTCAGCTTGACCTCTTCAATCTCATCACAGCGCCTGCTGAGTGATTTAATCTTTTTGTTACACTTCTTAGTTAGTGTATATAAGTCACTCAGGGCATTTACCATTTCGTTTCTAAGCAAAAGTAAGGATGTTACCTCATTGTTGTGATCCTCCTGGTCAGTTCATCAGAAAGGTCAGCTTGCTCAGATTAGGATTGGTCAGCTCCATCATCTGCCATGAAACATATGTTGGCTGTTTCATTTTGCTCAGCTTCAGATGATGTTGACTCATCACTGTCACTCCATATGGCTACCATAGCCTTTTTGCTTCCCGTCTTTTCTTTCTTGAGGTTGGGACAGCTTGATTTGATGTGCCCAGTTTGATGACACTCAAAACATGTGACAGACTTCGAGCTGTCCTTTTTGTACTTATCACTTGACTCAGCTTTGTATTTGTCCTTTCTTCTAAATGACCTTTTGCCGTTTCTATCATTTCTCCTGAACAGCTTCTTCATCTTTCTGGTGAACATGGCCAGTTCCTCATCATCAGTTGACTCCGCTTCAGTTGAGTCAGCTTTCATGACAAGTGATTTTTGTTTCTTATCTTCTGATTTTTCTTTCTCTTTGGCTTCAAAGTTTTTCATAGAGATTTCATGGGTCAGCAGGGATCCGATCAGCTCATCATATTTATAGGTAGTCAAGTCTTGGGCTTCTTCTACAGCTGTTTTCTTTGCTTGCCAGCTCTTGGGCAGACTTCTCAGAATTTTCTTCACCTGTTCTTCTTCAGTGAAGTTCTTTCCAAGCCTTTTTAGCTCATTTATAATGTTTGTGAATCTTGCATTCATTTCTGAGATGTCTTCATTCTCATTCATCTCAAACAGCTCGTAGAGTCTCATATGTTGATTGACTTTAGACTCCTTAACTTTGCTTGTGCCTTCATAGGTTACTTCAAGCTTCTTCCAAATCTCCTGTGCTGACTCACAACCTGAAATCTTATTGTATTCTGCAGCATCTAACGCACAGTGAAGCATATTTATAGCCGAAGCATTATTTTGTAATTTTCTGAGGTCATCCTCTGTCCATTCAGCCTCACTTTTAACAATTTTCTCATTGTTAATAGTTTTGTATGGCACATGTGGACCTTGAACAATTGCAAGCCATGCACTCATGTTTGTGGCTTGTATAAAGTTCTTCATCCTATTCTTCCAGAATGTATAGTTTGACCCAAAGAATAGGGGAGGTCTGGTGATTGATAATCCCTTTGGGAGTATCTGTGTTGTTTGGTTTCCTGGAAGAAACCGAGTGCTATTCTCACCCATTTTTAGGGATCAGCTCAAGATTGTTAAATCTTTGAGTAGTGAGCTTAGGCTCTGATACCACTTGTTGGTCCCTGGTAATTAGTTCCAAGGGGGGGTTAGGAACTAATATAACTTTTTCGCGTTTTAATTAAGCTGACTGGAAGTTATTTTGAGAGTTTATTAACTCAGCTTTTGGTCAGCTTGGTGAGATATGTTTCAAGACAGCTTTAGTCAGATGTTGACTAAAGTTGTTTTCTTGTGAGTTGAGAATTGACACTCTTGGAGGTCAGCTTCTAACTCAGCACCACTTACTTACTCAAGGTCAGCTTAGGCAATTTATATGCTAAGTAAATATAGCAAACAACACATGCAATATAAGAGAGAGTTCAGAGATTACTCAGTATCACTTATCCTGGTTCGGCCTCTCTGCCTACGTCTACTCCCCAGAATCCTCCGGGCTTTTTGAATCCAATACTGAGCTCTTTAACGGTAGAGCACAAACCAATTACAAGGCAGTTGAATATGCAAGAGTACCTTCCTCTATTCGTCTACTCAACTCCTACTAAGTGCTACAACTCAGCACCTAGATTTCTCTATCACTGAATGCTTACAACCAAGCACTCAGCTTCACACTCTTAATATTCCTATTGATCACAAACTTGTTCTTTTTATGCTAAAGAACACTTTAGATGATTATACAATAATCAATCTAGCATTTACACAGAGAATGAAAAGTTGGTGTAAGATCTTTTTGTATTTGAGTGCTTTCAAGATTTTCTCTCCTTGTATTTTTCTCTTAATGCTTCAGTGATAATCCAAGGTTCTTCATTGTCCTTTTATAGAAGGAAATTGCAGATTTGGATCGTTTGAATTGTTGTTACCGTTAACACCAAAACAGCTCTTTTGAGAAACAATTTCTGGTCAGCTTCAGACTGTTCCGCCATTCCCTTTCTTTGTTTTCTTCAGGCGTCAGGTTTGTCTTCTTGCGTCTGGCTTGTCTTTTTATGCCAGTTGTCTTTTACCAATAATCCAATGACCCATGTCTCTTGGAATTAGTCTTTTGTGTGTCTTCGAGGTTCCAATTATTGGTGCAGAAGGTTGGCAGACTTTGTCCTTTAGTGAATGGATCCTTCATGTTGTCCTGACTGTCATTCAGCTTTCTTCGTAATCTTCGGATGTTCAACTTCTAAGCTGAGTTCATTCTTGGTCAGCTCCGTTTTGTGTAAACGCTTCTGAGGAAGTCTTCAATTTTAGTCAGCTTCGTTTTGCTTCTGAGTCCTACTCCACTCAGCTTACATTCTGTCATGCTGAGTTCCGTTCTACTCAGCTTTGCTTGTGCTGACTTTTGTCCTGTCTTTACTTTATATATATTTTTGCACTCAATATTGAACAAACACATTAGTACAATTAAATCAAAGCATTTAAATTTAATTGCCTCTTAATCATGGATGATATTGTCAAATCAAAATCTTGTGGAAAGGTGTTTCAACACATATCGCGTGTTCGCAGCTGACAAGGTCTGAACTTGACCTTGAAGATCGTTGAGATGTAGAAGGGTCTTTGGTCGGCTTCTAGATAACGAGGTTAGGGACAGTTGGTTTTTGAACAGGAAGGTCAAAGACAGACTTCTGACTTGCCTTAACTAATCTTCTTCTGCGAGGAGGAGTGTCAGCGTGGATAGACTCTCCTGAGTGAGAGGGAGAAGTTTCTTCTTGATTAGCATTAAGATGGTCAGCTTGTTCTTGATCTTTATCAACATTGGGTTGGTCAGGTTCTTGCTCATCTCCAGCAGCCAACTCAGTATTGGTTGGCTCAGCTTCAACCTCACTAGCTGTCTCCTCGGAGTCAGTATCATCACTGTGTTCTTCTGCTTGTTCATCATCCTCTTCATCATCGCCATCTAACTCATCCTCAACTTGTGCAATGAACTGATCATCCAGTTGCACATCATCTTCTTGATGTTGCTCAGCAGTAGTTCCTTGACACTGTGTGTAGTGAGAATCACCAGGAACAACGATGTCAGTAGGGATAGCATCAATAGTGGTCAGCTCTGAAGACTTATTCTTCTTCAGGGGATGCTCTTCTGTTTCAGGCTCATCTTGCCTGCTTCTCTTTTCAGCTGACTTAGGTCTTTCCTGACCTTGATGAGCAGCTGACTTCTGCTTCTTAGTCATAGGCTCAGCCTTCTTCGAAGGAGTTCCAACAGCTTTTCTCTTTCGGGCAGCTGGAGCCTTTGTCCGTTTGCCCTTCGTTGGGACAGTAGTCTCCTCATTACCCTCATCAGTAATTTTCCCTTTCTTAATTGGCTGATTGTACTTTAAAGCCCTCAGCGAAGCCGCGGTTATCTCAGATCCTCTATCCTTAGTTTCCTCAGATAGATCAATTTGATGATCTAAGAGGATTCTGGTGATGAGTGAGCCCAGCCTGAGAGTTCCAGTGCTCCTTTGGAAGCCAGCAATCAAGAATACTGGCATGTTGATCGGCTTGTATGTCAGCATATGCCATATGAAGCATTGCTCAAAATTCGTTGCTGAGGTGGTGCAGTTGATCTTGGGATAAATGTAGTAGGTCAGCAGATAGTGAGCCATCTTTTGGTGCTGACCCATTGAGGTGCTTGAGACTTCTCCAGAGTGGCCAGAGGGTTTACAGAAGGTGCTATCGTACCCAGTTCCTTCATGATCCCCAGACCGCCTCAGTTTTGTTCTCTCATTCTTTAACTTTAGCAAGTTAGCAAGATAGGTAGGGTTTATGAAAATGGTCTTTTCCTTTACCACAGTTACCAGATAGTCCTGGTTATCATCAGCAACTCAGAGATTGTGGTAGAACTCCCTTACTAGGTCAGGATAGGTGTGATCTCTAATGGAGAACAGCTCGGTCCAGCCATTCTTTGATATCCATTCGCAGAAGGGTTGCTCGGATGTGACGAAGGCCTCAGAAAACCATCGTGAGAAGTCTATTTTCCATTCCCTAACGTCTTCGAATACCTTGGTATAGGTTCTGACCTTGGTCGGCTTTCCCTTAGTGGAGGTAGCTTGGCCAGCTTTGCCTTTGCTCGGCGTAGTGACTTTGGTGGTTTCGGGCAAAGTAGTTTGCCTGGAGGGTTCATCGGAGCTGGTCTTAGGGTGACCGGCACCGAAGATGTTAACGAAAACTCTAGTCATAGTTTCAGAACAGGATTGGGAAGCTTTGAGAGTTTTTAGAGAGAGAATGCTTTGCCAGAGAATTCGGTAAATGTAAAGAGATAACAATGGGGATTTGCCCATTATTTATAGCGGTGAAAAGTGGATTTTATCGAATCCATGTGTCAGTTTTGCCTTGGGATTGTGAACCGACAATAATCCTGGCTTTTATGACACATTCGGCGCATACGTCATCCTAGGTGGCTATTCGCGTGCTCTAGCATTAATTACAACGGATCTTATACTCAGCGTTTAGAATACTAAGCGTTTTAAATTCTGAGTGGTCAGTTTTATACATACGGATGATTTCTTAGTTTGAGGTAACTACTTGGTGCAAATGTTTGCTCAGTATGTGACATTCATTTATTTAACATTAAACACTCAGCATGCATTTATACTCAGCAAACAATAGATCATTCAGCATGAGTCTATATTAAGAGCTGGAATTTACTGAAGAGGATTAAACATACCAATGGCTTCTCTTAGTATGCTGAACTGTTCACGAGCCAGTGGCTTTGTGAAGATATCCGTAAGCTGCTCATCCGTTGGGATGTAGGTCAGCTTTATCTCACCCTTGAGTACATGGTCTCTAATGAAGTGATGTCTTATGCTAACATGCTTCATTCTGCTGTGTTGAATTGGGTTCTTTGATAGATCAATTGCACTTTTGTTGTCGCATTTGACCTCAATTGTCTTTGTTTGAACACCATAGTCTTCAAGCTATTGCTTAATCCATAGGACTTGAGCAACACAGTGACCAGCAGCAATGTACTCAGCTTCAGTGGTAGACAAGGCTACTGACGCCTGCTTCTTGCTGAACCAGGATACAAGACAGCTTCTTAAGAAATGACATCCTCCAGAGGTACTTTTCCGTTCTATCTTGCTTCGACCATAGTCAGCGTCAGTGTATCCAACGAGTGTAAAGCCATGAGTGCTGGGATACCATAAACCTGCGTTTACTGAGCTTTGCAAATATCTAAGGATTCTTTTTACAGCTATGTAATGAGATTTCTTAGGGTTAGATTGATATCTAGCACAGTAGCATACTGAGAACTGAATGTCCGGTCTACTTTCTGTTAAGTAAAGTAGAGAGCCTATCATACCTCGATACAATTTACTGTCTACCGACTTACCATTCTCGTCAGCGCAGAGGACAGTGTCAGTGCCCATAGGAGTGGATATTGGCTTGCAATTTTCAAGATCATATTTCTTCAATATCTCATTGGCATATTTAACTTGACTGATGAAGATGCCATTTTTGCCTTGTTTGATTTGAAGTCCAAGGAAGAAGTTGAGTTCTCCCATCATCGACATTTCAAACTCAGTCTGCATTTGCTTGCTAAATTCCTTGCACATTGACTCATTAGTAGCACCGAAAATAATATCATCAACGTATATTTGAGCCAGCAGGGTATCTTTACCCTTTCTCTTAATGAATACGGTTGTATCAGCTTTGCCCCTGACATAGTTTCTAGTCAGCAGGAAACTGGTCAGCCTCTCATACCAAGCATATGGTGCTTGCTTGAGGCCGTACAAAGCCTTTTTGAGTTTATAAACGTGGTTTGGGAATTTAGGATCCTCAAACCCTGGAGGTTGATTAACATAAACTTCCTCGTTTATAACTCCATTAAGGAATGCACTCTTAACATCCATTTGAAACAGTTTAAAGTTCATATAGCTTGCATAAGCGCATAAAATCCTAATAGCCTCTAGCCTTGCCACTGGGGCAAAGGTCTCACCGTAGTCAATACCTTCTTGCTGACTGTAGCCCTGAGCTACAAGCCTTGCTTTGTTCCTGACTACATTTCCTTGCTCATCCAGCTTGTTGCGAAAGACCCATCTTGTTCCAATGGTCTTCTGACTCCTTGGATGTGGCACTAGCTCCCATATATCGTTTCTTTTGAATTGGTCAAGTTCCTCTTGCATTGCGCTCATCCAGAATTCATCTCCCTCAGCATCAGCGAAGTTCTTAGGTTCCTGAACTGAGACGAAGGCTACATTGCTGAGGTATCTCCTGAGTTGGTTTCTTGTCATCAGGGTATTCTCAGCGGCATCAAGAATAGCACTCTCTGAGTGTCCTCTTGGTATCCTTATCTCCTTTGGTAGATTTATGTCTTATGCTGTCTGTGTTTCAACAATCTCTGCAGGTGAAGACTGGTCAGTGAAAACAATATTTGGTTCACTTTTACCTTTGGTCAGCCCATGAGGGAATGACTCAGTGGCTGTATCTTGATCAGCGGGTACTGAGTGTGGATCATCCTCGGTCAGCGGCAGATATCTTCCTGCAGGGTTAGTTTCGTCGAACTCAACATGTACTGACTCTTCTAAAACTTGAGTTCGTTTATTGAAAACTCTGTATGCTTTGCTGTTTGTTGAGTAGCCTAAAAAGATAGCTTCATCAGCTTTTGAGTCAAATTTAGCTAGGCTATCTTTGGTGTTTAAAATAAAACATTTACAGCCAAAGGCACGAAAGTATCCAATGTTGGGCTTTCGTCCTTTCCAAAGCTCGTAGGGGGTTTTCTTTAGTATAGGTCTAACAAGAGCCCTATTAAGAATATAGCACGTTGTGTTAACAGCTTCTCCCCAAAAGTACTTTGGAAGCCTATGCTCACTCAGCATTGTCCTGGCTATTTCAACCAGTGTTCTGTTTTTCCTTTCAACAACCCCATTTTGTTGAGGCGTTCTAGGAGCAGAAAAGTTATGGTCAATGCCGCTGGCTTCACAGAATTCAACAAACTGTTGGTTTTTGAATTCTCCACCATTATCACTTCGGATGTGAGCCAATTTTAGGTCTTTGTCATTTCAAGTTTTCTAACCAAATTTGAAAATGTCTCAAAGGTCTCATCCTTGCTACTCAGCAAGATGACCCAAGTGTACCGAGAGAAGTCATCTACAATGACCAAGGAAAATCTTCTTCCACCCAGACTCAGCGGCTGGACTGGACCAAAGAGATCCAAGTGTAGTAATTCTAACGGACGCTTAGTTGAGACAATGTTTTTGCTATAAAAGGATTGTTTGGTTTGTTTTCTAGCTTGGCAAGCGTGGCATAATTGATCTTTTTCAAATCTAAGTTCAGGCAGTCCCTCAACCAATTGCTTTCTTGCTAATTTGGCCAGGAGGTCCATGCTTACATGACCAAGTCTCCTGTGCCATAGCCAGGAATTTTCTTCCTTTGAAACTAAGCATACATTTTTTGAAAACTTTTTCTCTAAGTCTAGCATAAAGACATTATCAATCCGAGGGGCAATTAAAATTAACTCATTTGTTTTTCCCTCATATATTTTACATCCAGTAGCATCAAATATAACTTTTCTCCCATTGTCACATAGCTGAGCTACGCTGAGTAAGTTATATTTGAGTCCGGTGACTAGGGAGACTGACTCAATAGTAGGATTACCTCCGATGGTTCCTGACCCTACTATCTTACCCTTTTTGTTGTCTCCAAAACTTACGCTTCCTCCTCGTTTACGCTCAAACGTGATGAACTGAGTTTCATCACCAGTCATGTGCCTCGAGCATGCGCTGTCAATATACCAGAAGAAGTAAACGAAACGAAACGAAAGATTCTCAAACCCAACAAATGTACATACAATACAAAAGAGAATCGCAAATGTAAATACAATACAAGAGAGAATCGCAAATGTAAAGTCAAGTTATTTACCCTCTTTTTCGTCCTTCCTTCTGAATTCAATTCGTTGTCTGAGCTTCATGTTCTCGCCATGTCCACTCGAAGTAACAGAGATTCGCTGGATGAAATGAACAGAATCGGTCAATGAATCGCCGGAAAGTTAGATAGAGGGATAGCGGGGTGTTAGGTTAGAGAGATGGAAGTTCGAATGTTAGAGAGCGGGGAGCGGAGTGTTAGAGATAAGGGCAAGGTTGGATTTTAGTTAATGAAATGTGTTAGTTTTGGTGAGTTTTTCAAAATGGGTTAGAAAAGAAAACTAACACCTTAAAAGGTGCTAGTTTTGTAATTGTCCCTTTCTCTTAACATAGTTTCCATTCTTTTACATTATAACTAAAAGTTATAAGAATAAAAAAGAATAAGGTGATTTTTATTTGAAAAAAGTTTAAGGGTAGACCTACCTGCTTTCAAGGTCAGAATAACCACATATCCCAGTGACAATAATGTGATTTATACTAGTAACTAAACCTCCCACAAAATATTTGGATGAGGCCTTAATGGAAGAAGAAACAAAGAAAGTCTTGAAAGAGACGCAGAATGATTTTGCGAGGCAAATCAGAAATATTTAAGGAGTTCCTCTAAAGGTTATGACTCACAAGATAAATATTGAACCTTGGATCAAATCGACGATTCAGAAGACGATAAACCATACATCAAAACAACAAAGTGGAATTGAATAAGAAGTCTAGAAACTCCTTATGTGGTTTAGAAGAATTCATTATCCGGACTAGTTGACAAACGTGGTGATGGTGAAAAGGTGAATGGAAAATGGTAGATGTGTATTGATTTCATTAATCTTAACAAGGCATGTTCCAAAGATTACCATCCGCTATAAAGTATAGATCAATTGATTGATTTCACCATTGGATATGCAATCTATTCTTTCTTAGGTGTAGCATTCAGATACCACGAGATATGTAAACAAAGGCTTAACTCATCCTAAAAGGTACTTCGAAGGGAGAGGATTGCCTCACACATATAAGGAGACATATAGCTCTCCAATTAAGCAATGTGGAATGTTTAACACGTCCTTTCACGTCCAATTCATTTGGTGCATAACGCTAATATCAGCGAGGGGGCAACATTGTCTCTGATACCATAATAACTACATGGATCTTAAACTAATGAAGGAAAGCAAAGTGAAAGATAATATTGGGTAATGAGTTAATTTTTTACGGAATGTATTCTACACTTTATATATCTAGATCACATGAGTAAAAGTGCTACAAAATGCCTCCATTGATATTAGCATCACGTACCAAATCAATTGAGTGTGATGGAGGATGTTAGACATCCTACATTGCTTAATTGGAGAGTTATACACCTCCTTATATGTGTGAGGAAATCCTTTCCCTTAGAGATACCTTTTAGGATAAATTAGGCATTGGTCTAAGTAAACCCAATTTATCCCGCAACTTCTTTAAAGCAGTAAAATAATTACAAACTGACTGGTCACCTTGAACAATTGAATCAATTTTCCACAATGATCTTGCTGATGATGCATACACAGAAGCATTTGTAAAATCTTTATGAGTAGAATTCAGGATCCAAGTAACTACTGGACAATCAACTAGTAGCCTATTTCTGTTAAGCCGTGGGTACGCCTAAGTTCAGATTAGGCTGCATAATGTAAAACGAGTTGCCATGGGTACGGGATTTGATATTTCCTGATTTGATTTTGTAAAAATATTTATGAAAATACCTTTAATTGATTGTGTAAAACTCATCAAATGGTGAAAACACACAAAGTAAATAGCTTCTACCTTGTATATTTTATATTAATTTATGGGTGTTTGTGTATTTTTTTTCACTCGGTATTTAAACCTTAAACTATTGTAACATTGTGTTACTATTGAATTGATTAGATTTTCGAGAATTTTGTTCGTGAGAACTTCTTTTGTGTTTTTTTAAGCACTTTAATTGAAAGTTCAAGATTACTTTTTATTGTTGGAGACTGAGATTGGATCTTTACAACTTCGATTTGTAAGGATTTTTTTCGTCTAACCCTAATTTCGTAGTCTTTTTTGGGAATAAAATCTCGTGGGGATTTTTAAGCTTCATTCCTCCTGTGTTTGCATCTGTCCGAATTTAAAAACCAAATCTCAACTTCAGTCCAGATAAACTGAACTTAAAAAATATTTTTTAATAATGAAATAAATTAGAATTTCTACTTTAAAATAAATATAAATATTATTGATATGAATAGGCAGAGTCCATTCTATTTTGATAGATCTTAAATCCAACTAAGAATAGATTTAGGTGAGTAGAGTGGGTACTTGGACTATGAAGAGGTCTAATTATTATAATCCATCCTACTACTTAACCATGTGATGAAAGGCACAACTTGGACATCAAAATCAAATATTATAATAATTATTATAATCTCATTATATCGTTTATGATCAAATTAACAAGTTTAAACATTTAATTCTGTAAAAATATATTATTAATTTTATATATATTTGAAATTATTAAAAAAAATAGTTTTTACAATTTGAATTAAGGTTTTTATAATTTTTCTACAGCAACATTACACATCCAAAACTACATTCAAACATTGAAAAATGCTTTTTGCCTATTTTATTCATTTTTATATTAAAACTAGAAAGATACTATTGCTTCGCTTCGGGAAAGAAATAACGTATTAATTTTTATTAAATTGATTTTTATTTTAACCACTTGAACCACGTGATTGGTAGTAGTATAGTTATGTTTCTAGTTACAATAGATATATAATAACTAAAAATACAAAGGTTTTCTACTCTGAATGTCTACTTAACCAAATCAATATCCGAACTTAAAAACCTGACAGTCCAAAAATTAAAAACAGCCAGCGTAAAAATTAAATTATGTAAATAATTTTGTTTTTGATTGAAGGGTTGGGCTGGGTTGAGAAAACTTTTAAAGTAGAAATTTTTAATAAGATCAGAAAACTCGAAGTAGTAGTAATAATAAAAAAATCCAATTGGAGTTATAAAATTATGATAAAATTGAGGAGCGCATTTATGTAAAAGTAAATTATTAATATTAGTAGTAGTGTTCATTGGATATTGCATAACCAAATAAATGAATTTGGTTATTCATTTTTATACTCTGACTTATTAAATCTAAGTCTTAGAATGCTTAGAATTTTCAACTTAAAATTTTAGTAAGTTTGGATCCAGTAGTGAATATTCAAGAATAAGATAAAGGCTTAGAATGTGTAACGGTATGATTACTGAACTTTACACTTTTTAACATCGGGTGTCACTCAATTTTAACTAACTCCTCAAAATGACCGTTAACGACCTCAAAATGAAAATATTCAAGAATTAAAGTTGTCCAGAACGAAATTTACCATAAAATCACATTTTTTAGAGCTTTCTCTTTCTAAAAATTTACTTTCTCTCCTAACCAAACAACACATAAATGACCTCAAAACGAAAATTTTTAAGAGCTAAAGTTCCTTTGATATCATTAACTCTTCGAATTATTTATTTTGAGACCGCCAACAGTCGTTTTGAGGTGTTGAGTGGCCACCAGTGTTAAAAAGTGTAAAGTTCGGTGGTTATACTATTAAGAATTGAAGTTCAGTGGTCATAATATTAAAATGATAAAGTTAAGTGGTCATTGATGTAATTAACCATCTTGCAAAGCAAAAAAAAACGCCGTCGTTTTCTCTAGGTGGGTGGATGTAATTGGGGGACAAAATTGGAAAGATGCATCCAAATTAAATGAAAGGATGAGATGGAAATAAATTAAAAAAATTTGGGCAAAATTAGAAAGTGAATTGAAGGGTACTATAGGAACAAATTGAAAAAAAATTGGAATTGACACTGTTCATGCCTTCCACTTTTATAAGTATATATACAGTAAAACCTCTATATAGAATACACTTTGGACCAGACTATTTGTATAACAATTGGAAGGTTATTACTAAATAGAGTTTGGTATAATAAAATTTCTCAACACATAAAATTTTAAATTTTTAACAATAACAAGAACTCTCTAATTATTATTATTATTATTATTTAGAAAATATTTATGTAAAGTTGTTTGACACATTGGTTTAGTTTTTTAAATTTGCCACTAAATCTTTGAACTTGTGAGTACTTAGTAACTCACTTGCATGAACACCTTCTTGTTGAATCCAAAATGTTTCTAAACTTTCAAGAATATTGAAAGCTTCTTGCATGTAACCTTTTATATTTCTACACTGTTATCATTTGTAGGATTATCTTTTTGCTCATTTTGTCTAATTGCAGCAACAATTTCTTCTTCACTTAAATCATATGTAACTTGTTGCTATATAGAGGCATAACTTCTAATTTCAAAAGTTTTTTTTAATATTTTATAATTTAGTTTGAATTCTTAATTAATATATATATATATATATATATATAATTATTACTATATAGAGGCATAGTTTGTAAAGGTGGGACTTGAAAAGTGTATAACAAATAACGTTTGGGAGATTATTCCTATTTGTAACTGGTCTAAGTTGGGACCGAGTTTCTTTTATAATAAAATAGAGGTTATTCTTATATAGAGGCTTTACTGTAATGTTAATTTGGTTTCAAAAATTAAAAGTGGTGTCAATTGTAGGGATACACTGTATTTGAAAGTGAAATTGGAATTCTAATGATGTGGTAGTAGATACCACACTACGATTGCAAAGCAATTGTAGTCATAAAGATGCTCTAACGAATCAAATAGATATGTATACACGCGAAAAATATTTAAAATTTATTTCGTGTTCTGCACATATTGAATAAAAAAAATAATCTAAATATTTTATCGAACTTAAAGGTATACCATTTTCAAATTTACTCTAAATCAAATAATCACAAATCCATTCTTTTGAACCCAGTAATATGTAATTAGAACATAACATTGGAACATAATATTTATGTTTTTGTTGAAATTGATCCAATTTATTAACTTTAAATCCTTAATTGTGTGATTTATAACATTAGAGATAAAATTACTCATATATAATAATTCTACAATAAATTCATATATGCTTGATTAGTTAAGGGTCTTAGGTCGTTTAAGTTAAAAATCTCGAGTTCAATTCTAACGTACGTATAAAACTTTGATTGACATCTAAAGAGTGTCTGACGAGTATCAAATCGAGAAATCAGACAAACTATATATATAAAAAAATAGTGTATCCGAAAGAAAAAGGCATGTTGGTATAACCACACAAGTCGAGGAGTGATGAGATTATATTCAAAATCTACAAATTAAAGGCCATATCCATACAACAACAACAAAGTCTTAATCCCGAAATGATTTGGGGTCGGCTAACATGAACCGTTGTAGACACCGAGTCGGAGGACCTGTGACGAAAACCTGAAACAAGACGGTCGAAGCGATTGATTCCGGAAGTTTTGAAAAATATATAAAGAATAATAAGCTGAGGAAAATTAACGGCACGGCGCGGGCACGCAACGGCATCCCGCACGCGGACGACAATGGTCGAACGCCCGCTTGACGGCTCGAGACGTGCGCGCGGCGTCCGTCGGACGCACCGCGAGTGGCACGCTCTCGACGCCCGGGGCAATGCCTGGGACCGCTGGCGGTGCCCGCCCTCGTGGGCCGTTGAGCACACGTGCCTAGTGGCGCGAGGCGCGCGTTCGGCGGCCGTGACGCGCGAGCGTCTAGCTGCGCGGAACGCGCGCTCGGCGGCCACGGAGTGCACGCGTCCGACGGCGCGGGGCACGCCCCGGGGGTCGCCGAGCGGGCACCCAACCACGTCGGGCGGACGCCCAACGCGTCGGGCGGGCACCCAACCACGTCGGGCGGACGCCCGACGAGGGTTGGGCGCGGGCGCCCAACCTCGCGTTGGGCGATCGCCCAATGAAAGTTGGGCGATCGCCCAACATTGTTGGGCGGCCGCCCAACGAAAGTTGGGCGATCGCCCAACATTGTTGGGCGGCCGCCCAACTCATGTTGGGCGGCCGCCCAACAAGGGTGGGCAGTAGCCCAACACTAGGTTGGGCGGCCGCCCAACCACAATGGGCGACGCCTAATTTTTTTTGGACGTCGCCCATTGTTCCGGGATCCGTTTCCCTATATAAGGGCACGGATCCCAAGGTGAAGGGGGGCTTTTTTTTGGGGAAAACTTTCTCACTCTAAACATTTTTAGAGAGAGAGAGAGTGGATTTTTTTGAGAAAAATATTTTTTTTCTCAAAAATTCCAAATTTCCTAAGTTTAATTTTTACTAAATTTTTATTAATATCGGGAGCTCGCGGTTCGTGGAATCAATCGGCTTCGACTGTCAGCTACCGAATCAAAGGTATTATCCGAGGACTAGACTCTTTATTTTATTTAATTTATTCTCTCCTTCTATTTATTTTTTTATGCTATAGTTTTTATTCCTTTAAGTTATTTATTTATTTTGTCACGTTTTATTTAATTAACGTATTTATTTAATTTTCGTTTCGTGTTAAATAAAACTCGGGTTTTGTTTTAAAATAAAAACCTCGTTTTGGATATCCCAATACGAACCGTGATCCGATAAAAAGGTAGTTCGGGTATCGAAAATGTTGTAATTATAAGTTTTTAATTTAAAAGAGGTTTTCAAATAACGTTTTAAAATAAAAACATCATTTTAGGAACTTCCGTTTTCGACTATGATCCATCTTTGGTAGTTCGGAAGTCCAAAACGATTGAATTAGATTTAATTTAAAGCTTTTGAATAAATCTGGAAAATATTGGAGTGCTGCTATAATTTGCCAATTCTGTCGCTAAATGCCGTTTACCGACGGATTTTCCGTCGGTAAATCTGCCAAAATGTAAAAAATGTCATTTCGGTCCCTTTTTCTTAACTTTTAGACTTTTAATCCTTAGTATATAAATATATAATAATGTAATATATTCTTTTCAAATTGTTTTAAAACTTCAACATATATAATTATTTTAGGGGATTGGTATTCCATTTTTTATTCTAATTTTTGTATATGTTCATATTCCTTCCTTTGTATTATTATTCATTTAAATTACATTAAATTCTATTTTGGGAGATAATTAGTAGATATTGGGGGATGAACATATAGTTTTTAAATCTCTAATGTAGATAAATAGAGTCATTTTGGTTGATATTTCAAATCGTTTTCTAAACACCACGTTTTAAAACCTTAGTCCGTTCCAACGACGGATTAAGCGAACATTGTAATCAAAATCGTTTTCTTTGTTAATAATGGAGATTTTAAATCGCTTTCTTAATGAATTTGTACAAAATAAAATTGACTTGTATGTTTAACCACGTTTTCTTGTTAAAAGGCTTTTACTTTAACGTTTTCAATTACTCGAGTCGTTCCAACGGCGACTCGGGTAAGCTTCATCAAACGGGGTTTTAAAACGTACCTAAATCGTTCCAACGGCGATTAAGGTGCGAACCATGTAATAAACATCGTTTTGGGGAAATAAGTTAATGTAGAATAGACACACAACATAACATTTAAATACGGTTGTAAATAAATCACTTCTTTCTTCCCCCTCTCTGTGTATGTATAAACATAAATGGGTGATTCTTTACTGATGTGGCTTTTCAATATCATATGCTCAAAATGGTTTCCAAAAAGAGAAAGAAAAGGGTTTCAAATGAATTTTAAACTTAAAGAAGTATACGATTAGTCCGTTATCGCCTAACATGCTGAGTAGGAGGCCGATGGTTCATAACCGGGCGATGTCGGGGTGCCTAGTAGCCTTTCTCCGGAAAGGAGCTAGCCTTCTCGGCTCGTACCTAAGTTTCCCGAATCCACACCGGTCTCCCGCAAGGGATCGGTGTTCATTTTCCCATTCGTGGGTGGCGACTCTTCCATATCTCCGAGCTCCGGTCCTGTCGAGCAGCTTGATTCCGCGATTGGTTGCTTTTGGCGCCAATCACCGCTTACGTCGCCATGATTTTGTCCACCCCCCGGGAGATTAGGCCGCGGCACCTCGTCTAACAAGTGGCGACTCTGCTGGGGAAGCGAGAAATTTGATTCCGGAAGGCATGCACTGAGCCCTTAACGGGGACGGATCGTTTTACTTCTTTTCGTATGCATTCACGAGCATTATTGCAAACCCTTTGGGTAATTTCCGCGAAACCTCTAGCGAGAGTCCATTCGTCGCTCGAAAGAGGATAGCGTAAGTTCCCCCTTACAGTAAGGCGCCAGAGGGTCCCATCCATTCGTTAGGGGCGAATCTGTGCGGTCCTGTGAGGTCTCGCGGTCAGCCGTGTCAGCATATAGTAGCCTTAGAAGTTTCCATAGGATTACCCGTTACTATTTTTGATGTGATAAATGAATCAGTTCGTGTTTTCAAACCGCCATGATACGTGTCTAATCCTAAACTATGTAAAGAAAATGAGACGATGCGTTAATATATACTCATGAATCGACATACTAGTTACCCTAAAAATATCGAAACAATTTGAACTAAAGACGACTTAGTCATCTCATATGAATGAACATGTGCGACCCGCCTTGTCCCTTTCGGTGTCCCGACGAAGGCACGTGTTCAGGAAATACGTTATGACGTAAGCACGTATTAGTATGAATCGGTTCGGTGTTAAGGATAGTTACATTTCGATACAAGAGACTATATTAATGGTAGCCGTTATTCACATTCTTTAAATAAATTGGGATAAAACGAGATCACGACGAAACGAAAACGAAGAACATTTCTGTTTCGAACGACCTTGTTGTAACGTGAAAAGTTTCGCACAAGTAGCCCGTCCTTTCCGAATAAAAGACGAGCTTTTACGTTATGCCTTGCGTCATTCTTAAGAGAAATGGACGTGTCCGCAAAAGGTGACTAAGAAAAGAAAAATGAACTAAAAGACCAAAATCATTCCGAATCTACGACATATGTCAATCCCGAGAGTAGTTAAAGAAAATAAACCAATACAGTTGAATACGTGCCTCGAACGAGCGTATACCCCGTTTAAAATCTCGAAGCCGAATCAAGCCAAACCCTATAATTGCGCCATATGGACGAGACTGCGGGTTTTGACTAACGATTCGATCATTTCGACCGTTACCAAAACTGCAAGAAATATGGCCCGATGTACGTGTTTGCTTAAATCGTGCCTAAAGGAAGGAAAACGGTGATATCCTCGCTTCGAATAAACACGCGATTCAACGAAACGTTTATTTTCTATAACCACACTGAGATGATATATCCCGTGGAGTGGGAGGAATAAAGAGTTGTAATTAGCCGAAAGATTATCGTGCGCTCAAAATAAGACTCGCCGTCTTTTCACGTAGCAATATGAGCAAACGGATCCTCGACGCTAAGAACAAACACGTTACGCGATGAGTCTGTTCCCTAAAATAAAATCCAAAAGTGATTCCATCACTAAATAAACACGTGGTTACGTCTCTCGATAGATCCAAAAGGTCCCGTTGTAATCCAAAAATCGAGACACGAACTCACGCGAACAAAAGGGAACGAGTCATTGACAATAACGAACGATTGGACTAGAAGAATAACTCGAACCACGTCTAAAAACTGAGATGCGCTCAAAGGGAGTCAAAACCCGAATTAATGCGTCTCACGAAAGGACGACAGACGAGTTATTCTGAAAGAACAATCCAACTTGGTCGATTTCTTAGTCACTGAACGTTGATACGTCAAAACGAACTGTATTGTCTGATGAATGATTTATTTTCCCGCAATAATCGACGGCATCACGCGTCCCCTGGACCGCAATGTGAGCCAAAAAACCAAAATCCTAGGAAAGAGACCTGGACCAACGAGTGTGTGGAGGAATAAGGGTGGAAGAGAGATGTTGTGATACGTGTAAATAGAACTAACGTTTGTTCTTCTTATCTTATAATCGTAAATAAATAAACGCACACACCACGAATCATGCATATGAAATCATGCATACATACTAATGGATACCGTTCGCGCAGACGTCATCATTAAGCGGTTGTGGTTTCGCGAGAGTAATCGGCTTGTCAGACAGTTTGATCAGTTGCGAGTAGACAGTTCCGAATCAGTAGTTGTGGCTCCTGAATCATCTTCATCCGAGTATACTCAGTCTTCCGTCAGTATGTCTGCAACCGATGAGAAGGTGGCTGAATTGGAGAATTCTGTGAACAATATCAACGACCAGCTGGCCGCAATCTTGGCCCAGCTAGCTGAGTTAGCACTGAAGGACAACAAGAGTGGTAGTAAGCGTGCTGAGAATGAGGTGAACGATGGCCCTCGCTTTGGGAATGAGGAGGATTATCAGGATTATGTCCGAAAACAGTTAGAGAAGGAGAAAGCTAAGGAAGAGGAGTGGAGGCAACACATCACATAGGAAGTGCAGGACTTGCGCGGAGGAAGCTCCGGGAGTCAAGATTTCTATAACTTGAAGAATTGTTTGACGGCAACAGCTTTGCCTCTGAAATTTCGTCTCCCCGACATGAAAAATTTCGATGGAACTGGAGATCCCACCGCTCACATGAATCAGTACGTTGCGGTAATGAAGCACACGATCCTGACCGAGGATCAAGTCTTGGGGCTGTTTAACACTTACCTGGAGGGGGCTGCCCTCACATGGTTCCATGCGCTGCCAATGGTGACAAAGAAGGATTGGAAGGAGTTAGCGAAGTCATTCATCACTCAGTATAGTTTTAACACCATGTTGGAAGTCACTTTGAAAGAGTTAGAGAGCACTAAGCAGCAGACTAGGGAATCCCTTTCAGACTTCGTGAAGAGATGGAGGGCTAAGGCCGCGGTCATGAAACAGAAGCCGCTTGAGCAAGATCAGATCCGAATGGTGATTGGCAATACGTTGTCGTATATTAAGAATGAGTTGAGATATATGCCGTTCACAGATTTCAATCAGATGTATAGTTGTGCCTTGACTGTCGAAGGCGATGGGGAGCCGAAGAAAGCTTATACCAAGTGGACGAAGCCTGGATATAGTGCCGGAGGGCCTAGCGCGAGTACGGAATCTGCGACAGTGAAAGTGGTTGATCTTAATGCTATCGAAAAGAGGCGGTTCGCCAAGTTCGATCAGACCTATGCGAAAGTTTTTGAACGTCTGCAGAAGAAGGAGTTGTTGAAAGCCCTTACCCCGTATAACAAAGCTCAACCTACTCCGCAGATTCAGGCTAGAGGGTATTGTGAATTCCACAACAGTTATGGACATACGATTGAGAATTGCGAGAGGCTGAAACACGAAATCCAAGATTTGATTGAGGAGAAGAAGATAGCTGATCCTTCGTCAGCAAACCCTTCCGTTAGGCGCAATCCATTGCCTAATCATAGGGTGAGTGTGATCGGAGTTGGTTTGACGGGAACTGTAGTAATGGAATCTTTTGAGGAAGATGTAGAGGAGTTGTTGGACTCCGTCGAAAGAAGCAATGTGGGAAATGGTTTGTATGTGTCCTTCTTGGGTGAGGAACAAGAGGAAGAACCAATGGAGGAGGGATCAGATGGTGGAGCACCATATGACGAGGATAGTGCCGAAGAGACCGGTGAAGGGGCGTCTCGGACTATCGTGCCAAATTTGGGTTTGTTCAGTGGAGGAAGGGATCCCGAAGTGCACTTGCGTGAGTATATGCACGACATGTTTATTGAATCCTTCGGGGTAGATGAAATTGCTCAGTGGTTCCACCATTCGCTGGTAGGTGAGCCTTTGCAATGGTTCCATTCATTTCCCGACTCTTGCAAGCACGATTGGGATCGGTTGTCGGATTTGTTTCTTGAAAAGTATCAGAGAGCTGAGGATAGAACCGCAGAGCACTTTGCAATTCAGATTGGACCCATCAAGCGTCCATTGCCAAGGGTGAGCAAGTATAACGACAATAAGGACCCTATGGAGCACCTTCACTTCTATTTGTCGGCTATGACAACCTTGGGTTTCAAAGAGGAAGAGATCACTAGCTTGTTTTGTAATTCATTGATGGGTGAACCGCTGATGTGGTACATGTCGCTGCCGATGTATGTTAAGACCGATTGGGCAGCTATGATGAAGAGATTTATCAAGGAACATACGGTATGGATGCTAGCAGAGCAAACTCCTGATTCCCCGTCTTACCAAACACCTGATACGGTGTTAGCAATGCCTAGGTATGGTGGATACCGAGATCCTGTAAAGCATGCGAGGATATTCCGCGATCATATGTATAACGCTGGATTCCCACAGTGTGAGTTGCATGAACATTTTCCGGAAACCTTGATGGGAGAAGCCTTATTGTGGCATCAGGGTCTGTCGGAGGAAGAGATGTGTCATTGGGTACCACTCAGAAATGCCTTTGTGGCGAGATACGAAATGTACATTCCGTGGACGGGATCCCTGGATGATTTGGACAGGATTAGCAATTCCCCGAGGAATATTTTGTGGATTATGCTAGGAGGTGGAGGCACCGTTATGAGCAGTGTAATGAGACAATGAGCGATAAGGTGCAGCTTATGTGCATACAACGAGGCGCTATTCCGTTGGCCGCAAGGAGGATGAGCCGGGTGCCCTACGTGACTATGACGAGTTGATAGGTTGGGCCTTGTATGGATCAGCGGATCCCTTTTTCCTGAATCCGAGTGTTCCTCACGTCATGGATTTGATGGTCGTAGACATTTGGGCGAGTTCCTCGGACGAGGAGGATGCCAATCGGAAGATCCCTATCAACATTTGGGACGAGTCGGATGATGAGCCGGAAATTGCGGTAATGACGAGATCAGGTCGTGTGGCCGAAGGAAAGGCACCAATGGCAGAGACTGAGATTGGAGAAGGGTCGGCTCCTAAGCCCGATGACCAAGTTCTTGAACAGTTGAAGAAGACGCAAGCTAAGTCTACGGTCTGGGAAGTTTTATGCCATTCTAGGTACCATCGTGAAAATCTGATGAAAGAGTTGCAGAATTTGGTTATTTCCACCGATACCGAGCCGACAGCGCTAGTAGGGGCAATTATGGCCCGAAAGAGGACTGAGATCACATTTACCGACGAGGATCTCCTAGAAGAGGGGAAGGCTCACAATAAGCCATTGTATATCCGAGCGGAAATCAATGGGAAGAAGACTAGCTGTGTTATGGTCGATGATGGATCGGCCATTAATGTTTGTCCTTTGAAGCTCTTGTCCAAGTTGGGAGTGGAGAAAGGAGATTTGACAGCTTTTGAAATAGTGATCAGAGCATACGATGACAGCTGTAGGCATATTGAAGGAGTTTTCAAGGCCAAATTGAAGGTAGGGCCGCATGAGGAAGAGACTGAGTTCACAGTATTGGACATCCCGGTAACTTTTGCTGTGTTGTTGGGACGCCCTTGGTTCCACAAGCTGGGAGACGTACCCTCCACGCTCCACCAAATGATTAAGTTCCCCTTCAGGGAGGAGATAGTTACAATTAGAGCTGAGAAACTGAGCTCGATGGCAGCATTGGGAATTGAGCCTCAACTTTTCTCCGGATTCCAAGTCTCTAGGATTTACGAGTCAAGCATGACCACCGATGTGGTGAAAATGATGAAGGGAAGTTTCATCCCAGGAATGGGATTAGGAGCACACCATCAAGGGTTGTCGGAGTTTCCGGATTTTAAAAGTCAGAAAACCCGGAGGGGTTTGGGATATGAGCAGGGGAGTCCATCCAACATGAGTGCAGAAGGAAAAATAGGCTTGAGGAAGCATTTTGTAAGCGAGGGGCATGGAAAGCCATACTCGGGAACCTCCGAGTCGTGGACTAGCACGGAAGGAAAGATTCTGCCAGGGTTTGAAATCTTCAATGATGTCGCCGACTGGGGCAAAGGAAAGGCAAGCTGCTTTATCGAGGAGATCATGATGCTGGATTCAAATGCCGAGGAGCAGGTCATTACCATTGAAGCGACTACAGGAGCTGAAATTGAGCCTAGTACCTCGAGAGTATATGAGAAGTCCGAAGATATTGAGGATGAAAATTGTATTACTGCTTTGTTTGAGTCTGATGATGTAATCACCCACGCTATCAATGAAATGAATTCTGATTTTGCTTACTTGCTTGATGTTGATCATGATCGTTCCATGCATTCTCATTCATATAACATGCCTACATTTGAAATCAATACAATAGAAATGTCAACTTTCAATCTTGGTACGGATGAAAATCCTAAACTTATACAAATTGCTCAAGAATTAACTATTGAAGAGAGAAAAGAATTTGAGAGAATAATTAAAAAATACGAAATTGTATTCGCATGGACATACGAAGACATGCATGGAATCGATCAATCAATCGTAACTCACCGTATTCCAACATATCCCGAGGCGAGGCCCGTAAAGCAGAAGCTCCGACGTATGAGACCCGAATGGGCAGATAAGATCAGAGAGGAGGTGACGAAGCAGTTAGAAGCAGGATTCATCGAAGTGATCGACTACCCCCCTTGGGTGGCAAATGTAGTGCCCATCGCGAAAAAGGATGGCAAAGTGAGGATGTGCGTGGATTACAGAGATCTTAACAAGGCATGCCCCAAGGATGAGTTCGCCTTGCCTCATATCGATGTATTGATCGACAGTGCAGCATCAAGCGTCTTACACACAAATGTGGATGGTTTCATGGGCTACATGCAAGTTCAGATGGCCAAAAAGCACAAAGCGAAAACCTCGTTCACAACAGAGTGGGGAACATACTGTTACAGAGTGATGCCATTTGGTTTGAAGAATGCCGGGGCAACTTACCAGCGAATGGCTACAGCACTGTTCCATGACATGATACACAAGAAGGTAGAAGTCTACATGGATGACATGATGGTCAAATCAGAGACAAGAGAAGGGCATTTTGCCGCACTCGAGAAGTTTTTGGCCCGAATTGCAGAATTCAAGCTAAGGTTAAACCCGAAGAAGTGCTTTTTCGGCGTTTCGTCGGGGAAAATCTTAGGCTATGTAATCGGAAATAAGGGAATCGAGGTGGATCCCGATAAAGTGAAGGCTATAAAGGAAATGCCAGCGCCGAAAAATGAGAAAGAAGTGAGGGGGTTTCTGGGGCAAGTTCAGTATATCAGTCGGTTCATAGCAAGACTCACCACAATCTGTGAGCCAATCTTTAAGTTGTTAAGGAAAGACCAACCCGCTGTTTGGAACGATAAATGTCAGCAAGCGTTGGAGAGCGTTCGGAGCTACTTGTCTAATCCGCCAGTGTTGAGACCGCCTAAACTGGGAAAGCCACTTCTCCTCTATGTAGCAATTGAGGAGCGATCTATTGGAGCAATGTTGGCTCAAGAGGGAGACACCAGTGTGGAGCACGCGGTGTATTATTTGAGTAAGAAGTTCCTGGAGTATGAGCTCAAATACAACATGATCGAAAAGACATGTGTGGCAGTGGTGTGGTTGACGAAGAAACTGCGGCACTATTTCCAATCGTATAAAGTGATCATTATTTCTCGGATGGACCCCGTGAAGTATCTGTACCGAACTCCATCCTTGACGGGGAAGTTAGCCCGATGGTTGTTGCTTTTGTCCGAGTTTGACATTGAATATGTGACGAAGAAGGTTATCAAAGGAAGGGTCGTGGCAGAGTTTCTGGCTAACCAACCCCTGAATGCAGAAGAGGAAGAAGTAAGCTATGATTTCCCCGATGAACATTTGAACGCAATCGAAGTCATACCATGGAAAATGTTCTTCGACGGAGCGGTTAATTCGAGTGGAGCCGGAGTAGGAGTGCTACTTATCTCACCGGAAGGAGAAAGAATCCCGATGGCGAAGAAGTTATCCTTCCCCCTTACCAACAATATGGCCGAATACGAAGCATGCATTTATGGTTTGGAGTCATTAGCAGCACTGGGAGCGTCATATGTCAAAATTTGGGGTGACTCTAAGTTGATCATCGAACAGGCACAAGGAAACTGGGAAGTGAGAGAAGAAAGGCTACGTCCATATCTAGATCAGCTAGAAGGGTTGGCACGAAGATTCAAGGAATGTCGTTTCTATCATATTCCTCGAGCACAGAACCAGGCAGCGGATGCCTTGGCTACTTTGGTGTCAGTTTGGGACAACCCCCGGAACCTTGCTTCGAAACCATTGGTATTGAGAAGATCTCACAAACCGTGCTACGAAGACGTAATGCTGTTAGGGGCAGATGAAAAACCATGGTATTTCGATATCGTGAACTTCATGAAAGATGGAACATATCCGACAGAGTCGGAACCTAGGGATCAAGCTGTGATTAGAAGGCTAGCCCGTCAGTTCGTCATCCACAATGACTTGCTTTACAAAAGGCACGTTGATGGATTACAACTAAGATGCTTGGATGCGGGGGAAGCCCGCGAGGCGATGGAATCAGTACATTCGGGAATTTGTGGAGCCCATATGGGAGGAGCAGTACTAGCTAAGAAAATTATTAGGCAAGGCTTTTATTGGCTCACCATGGAAAGAGATTGTAACGAGTATGCGAAGAAATGTCACGATTGTCAAATCCACGGCGATTGCAGTCATCTTCCGGCCATGGAACTACATGTGCTAACACCTATTTGGCCATTCGCTGCTTGGGGCATTGACATCATTGGCGAAGTAAGGCCTAATGCTTCAAATGGACATAAGTTTATTGCAGTCGCCATCGATTATTTCACCAAGTGGGTAGAAGCAGAGTCGTTTAGCAAACTGGGATCCAAGCAGATGAGAAAGTTCATTGAAAAACACTTGATCACCAGGTTCGGAGTGCCTCATCATATGATCACGGATAACGGAGTCCAGTTTCAGGGGGAAGTAAGGAATCTTTTCCGAGAATATGGCATTGAACATCACAGGTCTTCTCCGTACCGTCCACAGGCTAATGGGGCAGTAGAAGCAGCTAATAAGAACCTTAAAAGGATCCTCGTAAAGACGGTAGAATCACATCGGAATTGGCATGAGCACCTCCCACTCGCGTTGTGGGCTTATCGCACGACAGTCAAAACTTCGACTGGGGCAACACCATTCTCCTTGGTATACGGAACAGAAGCAGTCCTGCCGATTGAGATCGAAAAGCGATCGTTGAGAATCGTAGTGGAAGCAGAAATTCCCGAGGCGGAATGGGTAAAGAGGCGATGCGAGCAGTTAGCTTTAGTTGATGAGAAAAGGATAGAAGCCCTTTATCATGTACAGTTGTATCAAAGAATGATGGCTCAGGCTTTCAATAAAAAAGTCAAGACCAGCCCTATCAAAGAAGGAGATTTGGTGCTGAAACAGATCCGTGTGACGCACACCGACCCGAGAGGGAAGTTCAGGCCTAACTGGGAAGGACCATTCGTCGTGAAGAAGATACTAAGCAAAGGAGCGGTGAAGTTAACCACAATGGACGGCATGGAATTCTCCGAACCTACCAATCTGGATAGGCTTAAGAAATACTTTTCGTAAAAAAAAAAAAAAAAAAAAGAGAAAAATAAAGAAAAATTCCCGATAGGTCGAAAACCCGCAAAGGGCAACCTATGCAACAATAAGGGAAATCCCAATGGGTGAAAACCCGAAAGGGCACTCATTTAAAAATTCCGGGATAGTAAAAGGAGAGAAGAAAAATCGCCGGGATCCGAAAACCGAAAGGCGGGTCCTGGTAACAATAGTTATAACTTGAGCAATTACAAAAGCAATGTATAAGAGACTAAGTATTTCTGTTGTTTGTAAATAAATAAAGGCATGAATATATTTGACGAGAATGATTGGAATCATCATAATCTACTGAATGCATGGTAATATGAATCACGAGTTATACATTTCCTATCCTACTTTTCACAAAAAGCCTACCTACTATCCACCCCACTCCCTATACATCAGCTATACATCGGAGAAACCCTAATAAAAGCTACAAAGCAACAATGAAAGCTACGAGCCTAATACGGAGGGAAGTCCCAATAGTTCTCAAAATCTCTCAGGTGAGATGCCCACTCCGCAGATAGTGTCTCCTCGATAGCACGCGCTCTCTCATCAGAAGCTCGCGCTCTCTCATCAGAAACCCGTGCTCTCTTATCACCAGCTCGTGCTCTCTCCTCTGCAGCAAGGCGTCTGATCGACTCATCACGCGCCCTCTCCTCGACGGCAAGGAGACCCTCAGTCTCCCGTCGCATCACTCCCGACCAGTGGTCGTTCCTCTCTTGATACACACGACCAACTCGGGCATCAGCTTCCCGCACTAGCTCACTCTGTCTCCACTCATGGGCATGAAGATCACTCTACAAGAAAAAAAACAAACAAAAAACAGATAAGAGGCAGCATAGGCAAAAACATAAATCATACATACATGCATACATTTCACTACACTAAAGTACAATAATGATACATACCAGGTGGTCGGTGCAGCGCAAGCTGAGGCAATCTCGTAGGAAGCCGGATAGATCCACGTAGTCTGTACAGGTCTCCCTAGTGGTCAGTGAAGCGTCCGAGGGATCAAACGGGACCCTCGAGGAGAAGATAGGAGGGGCCGCCTCAAATCCCGCATAAGGTGTCCCAGACTCGTCATAGCAGATCGTAGCATAATCCCTCCCGTAGCCTGGTATAGGCACGCCTATGGACGATCTCTCCGGTCGGGCTGCGCTGGAGGACTCGCCGACGAAGTAGGGCTGCTCGCGCGCTGGTGTCTGAGTCTGAGTGCCATCAAAAAAATCAGATAAGTGGGCACTCCTCCAAGATCCCTCCTGCAAAAAAAAAACACACAATAAAACCTCCGAGCATATCGTGAATAAAATGAAAAGAGGGCGGAATCACTTACCGGAACCTCCACCTGACCAAAGACTGCCTCGACCGCCTCTCTCAAAAACACGTCCGCCACTGGATCTACCTCCATCGCTGCCGCCGAGGCATCCCTCGTGCTCAGCAAAGTAGACAAATAAGGCTCGCGGCCCCCGGCATGAATCCAGACCACTCTACCGACAAAACGGCGGGTCAGATCTCGACGAATGGTCGATAATGGCAGAGTCCGTACCGCGAACATAGAGATGGGGATCTCACCCGGCGTCCAATGAGCGTCTCTAACCCCGGTAATGCCTCGATCCCCTAGATACCACGCCCGCACGCAGGGGCCGGTGAGCACACACTGCTGCTCCTGGATCATCGACACGTATGCATACTCAGGGCCGAAGTCGAGGTCATCCCACCTGAACTGAATCTAAAGCAAAATACACAAAGAGAAAGTCAGAAAGGCTCAAACCAAAATCTGGCACGATGGGGCAAAATCTACCTGACTCAGGGTCAGCGAGTCGATCCGATCCAGAAGCCGCGACACTGTCCGACTCCTCTCAGCGCTCAAGTCGAAGTCCCTCCATCGAGTCATAAATGGCGGCCTCGGCACTCTCGGTCGAGGTCGAGACCGGCTAGGAAGGATGTGTCTCTCGTATGCCCACACCTGCGGTAAAAACAAGGACTAGGAGTGTGAAAAATGCGAAAAAGATAAGACGGATAAGTCAAGAAGGCGTCACGTACCAGCAGGGCAAAGGTATAACCGCCGAAGTCCTTGCGCTTCCGGCAAGTCAGATGCAAGAACTTGTAAAGAAAGGCTAAGCCTGCCCCTGCCCAATCATAAGAAGCCGCTGCATCCAGATCGCTAAGTGCCTGAATAAGACCTGCGTGTACCTTCCCACCATTCGTGCGGAAAATCGTCTCACTCAGAGCATATACTAAGAAACTACGAACCGCCAGGTCGGTAGCGTCAGTCTCGCAGAAATCACGTCTACTCAAGAGGCTCGCGGTAGAGACAAACTTCGCCGGAGTAGACTTGGCGCATAGACGAACTCCCGGTCCAATCAAGGTAGCAAGCCTAGCGGGGTCGACCCGTGGTCGCATCATACCAAAGTAGAAAGGGACGGGAGTGTTGCTCCCTCGCAATCCTGTCAACAGCGAAAAATCTCGAGGCGAGATGGTCATCTCCCCAAAGGAAAGTTTTATTAATTATTTGGCTTGGACTCGATAATTCTATCGAGCTTCCTAGCCAAATAATTAATAAAACTTTAGGTGGTCCGAATAAATTTTTATCTATTAGAAAATAGTTTCGGCTTTTAGAATGTTAGACGTTCGTTATCCCATGTTCCGTTCATACTCGATGCCGTTTAGGGTCGGGTGTGACATTCTGGTATCAGAGCCCTAGATTATTTTCTTCGGACCTAAGGATTGTGATTTTGGAATATGAAAGTTTGGAGATAGAAATCCTAAGGGATATATAGTTCGATAGTGAAAAGGCCGATATGAATTTCGAGGATGAACATTCCTTAAAGGTGGGGAGAATTGTAACATCCGAGTCTAAAATGGTATTTTTCGAAATAGATAGTGTTAATTATTTATGAATTTAAATATATTATAGGGTTCAATTTAATGTTTTTAGGTGTAAATTAAAATTTTGAGTATGTTGTATAAAAAAAATATAAGTTAAGGACTAAAATCAATATTTATATCAATGACCAAAGATATACAAATTTTCAATTCAAATTAATAATAATAATAATTAAAAAAATATATATAATATATATATAAAAACGTGGCATGTATTAAACATAGTGTAAAACACTTGTTAAAAGTTCAAATATGTTTTGAAAATATTCAAAGACATTTGTCAATAATTACTTTAAATTGTATAAATAAATATTAATTATTTTTCTTTTGTAAAAAACGTGTCATTTTTATGGAATTGGTTCCATTTTAAGTGTAAATATATATAAGACATGTATATATCCATGTGTTATCTATATACAGGAATTTTCACATGCACTTTAATGAGCAAGTAAATTTACTCATTCACCGTTAGATATATGCTTATTAAATTTAAGCCTCGGGATGCTTTGAATCCCCACCTTAAGATTCTAATAAGTCTAGATCTAACAGTGAATGAGTAAATTCTACATACTCATCAAAACTGTATCTATATATAGTTTTAGTTCCATGTGTCATCTTTATAATATAAAAATTGATGATTCAACACCCATTTTTTGTCTTGTAAAAAATAAATTGACTATAAATTCTTATATTTTGGGAGGAACCAAAGAAAAGGAGGGAAGATTCATATTAATTAAAAATGAAAGATTTTCTTTAAAGTAAATGATTTATTTTTGTGTAATTATTTTTCAAATAGAATTCTTATAATATTGAATTGGTTTATTGGTGTAAAATGTCAAATTTTACGATAGACACATGTCTATCGACGTGAACCAGCTGTCAACGGATCTCATCGATGAACTTTCGGTGATCGACGACGACATTCCGGTAACGAAATTTTATACCAAATTATTTTTAAATGATACAAGTATGAATTTGAGTAAGTCTAGTTTCGATAGTTTCGTCAAATTTTAATAGTTTTATGATTAATAATTTAGGGTCTATCAATTACTAATAAAAATATAAATTTTAGACTAGTTGTTCTTTAGATTTAATAACGTGAAACTCAGTATTAATAGACTCCTAGCAGTGTCACGAGTCTAACTGAACATTCATTCGGAATTAATGATACAATTTTGTTTACACGTTACAATTTCGGTGACAAACGAGAATAATAGTCGATAAAGTATTTGGTTTAAAATTTAGTTTTAAGTTATTTATAATTAAGTGACTTTAAATTATCGAGTTAAAATACCTTATAAATTAGAAGGATTAATATCGATATTTGTTAAAATTTCATATAAAAGTTGGTGCAATAATTTGAATATAAAATTAGTAGAATAATTTGAATATAAAATTAGGATGAATATACTCTTAGTAGTTAACGAGTCTAATAGTAATTCGGTTCAGAATTTTTGTTCGGTGATTGAAAGTAGTCGGATAAGAATATTTACTTTTAACGATATTAAATTTTATCGATATAATATTTTGAGCTATTAAATTCTTGGATTTCGATTAAATTATGAATCGATGATTTTATACGATGTTTTAACTATTTTAGTTATATTATTAAATGATTATTTGATTTTAAATATTGCGATTATTTTGCGAAAATAGTTAATTGAGATCAGATGATTTTGTGGTTATTGAATAAATTGGAAGTTTGATTGTGAAAGGAAATTTCAGCACGTTATGATTTTCTGAATTTTTATATCCATCTAGAGTAATCCAGACCGGTGATTTTGATAATTGAAGACCATGTTCAGTGAGGGACATGGCCTGTGTACACAGTGTAAAGACCTAGTCGGGTATTGGCAGCGAAGTGTGGGGTAAGACCAATACGGGATTAGGCAAGGTTAAAGAGACGTCTCGACTATATATGGTTTATGAGGTTATGGATTGATACGTAAAGGGAGAAACTCTAGAATGGATATGAAGTTTTTGATATAAGATTCTATGTTTCGGTTATGAGTTGATTTTGATATAAGGTTTTATGTTTTCGGATATGAGCTGAGTTGGATATAAGGTTTTATGTTTTCGATTATGAGTTGTTATAAGGTTTTATGTTTTCGGATATGAGTTGATTTTGATAAAAAGGTTTGTTTGGTTATGAATTGGTTTGGTAAAACGTTGGTTTGATAAAACGTTTATTCAATTTGATCCGTTTATTCAATTTGAGTCGTTTATATAAAATGATATATATAGTAATAAAGTGAATTATACAATTAAATCATTAGCGTGTGAATCAACGAGTCGATAAGTTAATCGAACTACCTAAAAACAGGTAGAACTACGTGGCTTTGATTCCCGATTTAAAGATTAAAAGACGTTCGGAATACGTAGGAAGCTTGATAGAATTATCGAGTCCAAGCCAAATAATTAATAAAATATTAGGTAGTCCAAATAAATTTTTATATATTAGAAAATCGGTTTGCCTTTTAGACTTGATAACATTCGTTATCCTGTTTTCCGTTCATACCCGATGCCGTTTAGGGTCGGGTGTGACAAAACCCGTAGCACTCTTCCACTTCGCCCAACCAGATTTAATCCTATGAGCAACATCTCCATCTACTTCTCCATCTATTTGGATAATAGATCCTAAATACCGAAAGCAATCTGATGCCTGAACCACTCTCCCATCTAGGGTGATTGTCCCTGCCTCCCTACTCCTATCACTGCTAAACTTACACTCCAAATATTCTGTCTTACTTCGGCTCAACTTAAAGCCTCTAGATTCTAAAGTTTGTCTCCATAGTTCCAACTTCCTCTTCACGCCTTCTTTCGTCTCATCAACCAACACAATATCATCTGCAAACAACATACACCATATCCATAATTACTAAAATTTATCTCAATTTTACTTTTTTTTATGAAAATAAATATATCTTCATTAGATACGAAAAGAACAAGTACAACAAGAAACGGAAAAGGTAAAAAACCTTACAAAATCCATAATGGGACAAAAATAACTACAAAGAGCATAAAAAGTTATAAAAGGTACAAAACATACAAAAAAAAAAAAAAACAATAAAACATATACTCTATTGAAATCCAAATTCGCAGAAAAACAACTACAATCGAATCTTCATCATTTAGGCCTTTCCAAACATTCGGATCTGAGTCATTTCATTTATTACAACCACGCAAATATATTGATCCACGTATAAAATAAATCGTTTCCCCTCTTGCTAAATCTAAAAAAGGTATACACAGTAGAATAACGGAGATATTCAAACGGATAAAGAGATCCAATAAAATATATAAACACTGACTGAAAAGAAATACAATAAAGAAAAATTACAGTAAACCTAACCCGTTGAGAGGATGAAAAATGAATTTCTTTCTTCCTCCTTAAAGTAGATTAGAGATGTAAATGGGGCAGGACGAGGTGGGGAACACATTTCCTATCCCCGTCCCCGACTAGTCGGGGATTCCCCATCCCCATCCCGCTGAGTTATACGGGGATCCTTATCCCCGTTTAAAAACATTTTTTTTCCTATTCCACATCCCCATCCCCGTGGGGAATAACCATTTATATTTAAAAAAATCAGTATATATTTCTTTTCTTTTCTCCTTTCTAATTCTAGGTTTTGTTCGAAAAAATGACAAAGATACTATGTTTTGGTTTAGTTTAGGTTAGAAAAAATATACATTTAGTCCTTGGCTAATATTTTATTCATCCCATTTAATTTTTTATTTGAAAATAAATCTATTTAATTTAAGTTAAATGTTATAAATTATAATATTCAAAGTATAGCTTTAATTATAACGTGGAATAATTTGGGATCAGTCGGGATTAACGGGGTGGGGTTGGGGATACCATTCCCCATCCCCCACCCCATCCTCATCATGGGGGATAAAATTATCTCAATCTCCGTTCCATGGGGATTCTTATCGGCGATTCCCCGTCCCCGTCAGGGTGGATCACTGACGGGGACGGGAAATTCCCGCCTCACTTACATCCCTAAAGTAGATCCATAAAAGAGAAGAAAGCTCGAAGACCTTGACAAAAAAAAAATAAGAAAAGAGAGAGAAAAGGAGCACATTTTGAAATTATTAATGTTCATATTTAAGATATTGATTGAAGTTTAATAGTCATAATATAAAAAAAGTATATAAAAATTTTAAAAAATATTTAATGTTTTAAAGTTTAATGATTATACATAAAAATAAATAAAATCCAATCATCCTAAGTGTAATTTATCCCAAAATGTTATATTCAAAGTCAAGGGATCAGAACTTGGTAAGATCTTAGCAATTTTTTTTTTTTTTTTTTTTTTTTTTTTTTTGCGATAAACAGATCTTAGCAACTTAGAATGATATATTTGTGCCATAGTTGTTAAATTTTCATCTTAATTTCTAGAAAAATTCTATAAGTCTAAAAATTTGAAATAGTTGTTATTCTAACAGCATCTACACTAGTTTCTTAATTTGGTTCTTAAGTTAATCAACTCCAACAATATTTTGTAGCTCTTCAAATTAAAGACTTTACACTAGACTTTACTAATTTCTATTAAGTTTTTTTTTAATCCTTTCTATTAATATAATGTCATTCTCCACTCATTATTAGTAAACATAATAATAATTAGTAATTTTAATGATAAAATAATAAAGAAAGAGTTGTTGGTCTAATAAATAAATTTTATTTATTCATGTGAATAATAGCTTAGATTTAGATTTTAGACTAAGGTTGTAAATAATAAAAATTATATTAAAGAAAAATAAAAAAATAAAAAATAAAAAAATCATCCCTTCGACGTTACTGGTCTCCAACTCGGCCAGCTAGAGCACAAGTGGCCCCAAAGGGACTATTGAGGTCCAGCTCGGCAAGCTAGCCTCCAGCAACAAGTAAAAGAAGGAAAAAGAAAAAAATCAAATATGATCCTTTTTCCAGAAGCACCAACATCACTTTCATGGACCATTTGAGGCATCAAACGGATGAATTTTTTCACAAGACGGAGTGTTCCACAAACTAGACATCCTGAGAAATCCCGATGTGTTCATGGGTCTAATTCGGGTCCATCTGGAGAGAGAAATAAGTTTCGGAAGTTAGAGTACGTATTTGCCGTACCAATGTCACTTCAACGGACCATTTGAGGTATCAAACGGACGAATTTTCACATGAGGTTAAGTGTTCAAAAAACTAGACATCCAGAGAAATCCGTGATGTGTTCGTGAGCATAATTCGGGTCCATATGTAAGAAGAAATAGGACTTAGAAGTAAAGTCCACATTTAAAAAGTTAGTTAAGTTGGTTGGTAAAAAAAATTAAATCTTTGTATTTTCAATATCAGCATTCAAAAGTATGTGCAGAATCTTAAAAATTAATTCATTGTTAGTTTACCAATTAATATTCAAACATTTGATATGAATTTAATAATGAATAGTAGAGGACAAAAAACACTTTTTTTTTGGGAGGTAACAGATTTGTGTGATCTGAGAAAAGAAAAATAAGATATTATGCAACTTGTAATCCGTATGAGCAAAAGGGGGACAAGATAAGGAGAACATTTCAGTTTAAACTATTTTAGTTTCAACACTTCAAATGCTTCTCATCTCTCGATTACTCTTTTAGATAATGTCTTATGGGCCACTTCTGCCTAACTCTCACAATTCCAATCCCTTTTGGATTCATTGCTTCTTTTACATTTTTTACTTTACTAAAAAAGTAAGTCGTATTGGAAATCGCGAAGAATCAAACCTCAAAAAACCTATGTGAGATTTGATTTTCAAGAAAGCCAATGAAAATAAGGTGTGATAGATAAAATTCCTTGTAAATCAATGTTGCATGATCCAATTCCAATCTCCAATAATTAAGGATTAATCTCGAATTATTAAAATACAGTGCTCTAAATAATAGAAATTTCTGATAAAAACTCTCAAGAAATTAAATTCTTCAATAATGATGGAACATTACAATAGTGCTTTTTAGGGTTTAAATAACCTAATGAAATAATTAAATCAATGATATAAAAGTTATGTGAAAATTGTATGGTAATCTTTTGAAACTCAAGTAAAAATTGATAAAAAAAAAACGTTGGTGTTAATGTTGCTTAATTGTTTCGATAAGTTCTTAAATGAGTTTCAGTCGATCTCATCCATTTTCACTCAATTTCACAAGAGATGAAATTTGGTGAAATTTATATGAAATTGCATTGTAACCTTTTAAAACTCATGTGAAATTTGATTAAATATTAGTGTTAATGTTGTTTTTGGTTCAAACAGTTTCAAATGAGTTTCAACCGATTTTATCCACTTTCACTCAATTTCACAAAGGTGAAACTGGGCAAAATTCACACTGTTAATGTTGCTTAATTTTTTCGATAAGTTTTAAATAAGTTCCAACCGATCTCATCCACTCTCATCGATTTCACACGAGGTGAAATTGGGTGAAGTTTATGCGAAATGCACTACAACCTTGATAACATTGAGATATTATCCTAAGGACCAAAAGGGATATTCACCTAGAGAACGCCGCGTATTAATCCCCAAAGGAGATCCAGATGGCGGATCTCGACGATCCCACTCAAAGAGATCCGCTGGCGAACCTATAAGGCGGATCTCCTCATCTACTTGATTCGTCACTGAAACAACTAAAGCCAACTCGGCCATAAAGGCCATTAATGAGCTATCAATTAGCTAAACCGCCAGTTTAAGGATAACTTATAACCGCCATTAATGGAGCATTAATGGAGACTTTCTGGTTGCCAAAGGTTACGACTACCAAGCTATATATAGCCTACATCCTTAGGCTATCAAGGTACACTTACTGATTCTCCACTTTTGTGCTTACAGTTTATTCTCAGAAATATTACTGACTTTGGCATCGGAGTGTCCCCGGCCGATCCCAACGGCGCCTCACAAGGAAGTGCTCCGATCAAGGATTTTTCCACAAGTTATCAATTGGTGCGGTGAAGGTGGAATCCTTAAACAAATAAAGGGTTTTTACTCACGATTAAAAGAAATATGACAAATGGAGATCATAACCCCTCCTCAGGGGTTGAGACACCACTAATAACCAGTGCTGGTCGCACTGATTCCAATGCTCCTCCAGCGCACGCTGAAAGTAGTATGCCTCCGGACGCATTCATCAACATGTGTGCAGAAGCTATAAGGGAAAGATTTGGCTCTGAAACGGGCGATCGCCTAAGGTCGTTCATGATCATACCTCCGGTTTGGAGCCTAGCGCCTTCATCTACGATATCTTCTTGGCCTCAGATGAATCTGGGACCAAACGCCCACAATTCTTCGTTTCTCCAAGCCCATAATACGGAATCCATGGTAACCACCACGACGGCGTTAGGAGAACGACCGATCAATCGAGAGTTATTTTCTGCTGGCGCAGGAGGGAGTCAAAGAACCACTCAAACTCTGGTGGGCGGATCCACTAGCCAGAGGATTGATCTGGGCGGGTCAGATATCCCAAGGCGACCGCGGAAAAACCTCTCCATGGGTGGATCAGAAGGACGGAAGCATAAGAAGCATAGAAAGGAGAAAGGTAGGCGGTCTGAATCACCTTCACCTCGAAAACCGAGATCTTCCCGTAGAGGCAGGTCACCCCCATCTACTGGACGTAGGCAGAGTAAAAGGCCAATAGTCACACCACATCTAAGTGGGCTGCCACCACCACCACCACACCAGGGAAATAATGAGCATATTCCTTTAGGAGGCGCTGGAGGAGATAACGGTCAGGCTCCCCCAGGCGAAGGAGGTGGAGGTGGAGACGGGCATGGAGGCAGAGGCGGACGTGACGGACAATCACCCTCGGATCCGTCTTCGGGATCCAGTTCGTCATCTTCTCCAAGCAGATCTCCACGGAGGGGTCGCCCAAGGGCGGATCCGGAGAATTTTGATGACAGAGTTCGAGCAGCGGTGCTCCGCATGAATGAGGAGAATGCCAGGCATAACCCATTCGCCAATCGTGATTCGCCCTTCACGGCTTGGATTGAAGCAGAGGAGACAGATAGGCATTTTAAAATACCTAATCTCGCTATATACACAGGTGCAGACAACCCGGAGGCACATGTCAGAAAATATCAAATATTACTTCACCTCAATCGTGCAACCGAGCCAGTACTATGCAAAATGTTCGTCACCACGTTAGGAGGTCCCGCTTATGGCTGGTTCCAATCATTGCCTCCTGGCTCGATTGATAGTTGGGACCAACTAAGCAGAGAGTTTTGTGCTAAATTCGCTGGCTGTATCCCTCCAGTGGTCAAATCCAGGAAGCTCTTTGAATTAAAGCAGAAGGCGAATGAATCCCTTCGAGATTATATAAACTCCTTCAACAAATTGTGTATACAAATTGTGGATGTAGATATCTCCATGGCAGTGGAATCTCTGGTAAAAAATACCACTTGTAAAAGTTTACAGGAGGATCTAATTCGCAAGAAGCCTACCAGTATGGTAGAACTAATAGAGCGCTGCAAGGACTTTATGGAGGTGGATGACATTCACCGCGAATCTCTATCTCCGCATAGAAGGGACAGAGGCGATTCTCGCCATCGAGATAGAGAAAAGGACAAGCACCAGGATTCCTCCTCTAGAGGTCGGCGAAAAGGTTCTAAGAACAAATCGGCATTTGTCACCTCTTTCACGCCTCTCAATGCTTCTAAAAGTGAAGTACTTATGTGGATCGAGAACAGTCAACACAAACGGAGCATTTCATACCCCGAACCAAAAGGGGGGGAGTACACCAATACTGGTAAAAATTATTGTAAATATCACAGGAAAAATGGCCATGACACCGATGCGTGTTGGGAGTTGGCTAGAGAAATTGAGCGTCTCATTGAGAGAGGCAAATTGGATCGGTTCATCCAAAATGATGGCAAGAAGGGAGATGGCGATAGATCCAGAGAGGACCCAAAGAAGAAAGGAAAGGGTACCATTAATGTCATAGCAGGGGACCTGGATATCAACCAATGCTGAAAAAGGCAAAGACCACCGCTCTTGACAGAACATCGTTAAATCGCCCCTTTGCTGATGTAGGTCCTAAAATCTCTCCTCATGCGGATGCATTGGTCGTCACTATGATGGTAGAAGGCTGGGAGATGAAAAGAGTGATGATTGATACTGGAAGTTCATGCAATGTCATCACTAGAGGAGCTTTCGCCAAACTCATGATTGATCCGGTCCAAGTGGAGCCAACTGTGGTAGATATCCTAGGAGTGACAGGACACACCATCCAGACGAAAGGCCAAGTCACTCTGGATTGCGAGCTTGCAGACGATGATCAGGTTTGGAAAGGTGATCTGGAATTTTTTATCTTGGATGGTCAGTTAGCCTACAATATCATCCTTGGACGGCCCTTTATCTCCGAAGCAGCATCACTTATCTCCATACGCCACTTAACGCTTTACATCCCCACGGCCAAGGGAGGTGTGATGATCAGAGGGAGCCAAAAGGTGGCTCAGGAGACGTATTCGGCCTCACTAAGGATTCGCCCTCAATCTAAGGAGGAGGATGAGGAGGAGCTCGTCATAATGGCCTTGGGCGAGACAGAAATGTACCTCATGGCGGATGAAAAACAGGTGCGAATGGCCAGGGGGCTCAAGGGAGAAATTAAAGACGCAATCACCAAGGTACTCCATGAAGCGGAGGATGTCTTTGCTTAGAAGGATGAGATCCTCCCCGGGATCAGTCTAGACGTGATCACTCACAAAGTTAACATTGATAAAGATGCAATTCCTGTAGCTTAGAAGCGAAGGAACCATGGGCTTAAAAGACAGAAGGTAATAGAAGAAGAGATCACCAAGCTCCAACGGGCGGATGCCATTGAGGAGGTACTTTATACTCAATGGTTGGCGAACGTCGTTCTGGTGAAGAAAGTAGGCGGATCCTACCGCATGTGTATCGACTTTACATATCTTAACAAGGCTTGTCCCAAGGATAACTACCCTTTGCCATGTATTGACATACTCGTGGATGGAACTGCCGGGCATGCAATGTACTCCTTTACAGACGTGAAGTCAAGTTACCATCAAATTCCCATGGAGCCTTCGGATAGAATTAAAACCTCGTTCGTGACTCATCAAGCCACTTATTGCTTCAAAGTCATGCCCTTTGGGCTTAAGAATGCATGATCTACCTATCAGCGGATGATGAACAAAATATTCGCGGAAAGCAAGGGTGATAACTACTCAGTCTATGTGGATGACATGATCATTAAAAGCACAACCGTGGAAAAGCATGCGGATGATGTGAAGGAGGTACTGGGCGTACTCCGACGCCACAATATTAAGATGAACCCAGAGAAGTGTACTTTTGGTGCGACGTATGGAAAATTCTTAGGGTTCATGATCAGCGAAAAAGGAGTTAGCCCAAATCCTGACAAGGTTAAGGTTGTCCTAGAAATGCAAGCACCACGGAACATCAGAGAAGTGCAACGCCTTAATGGGCGGATCGTAGCCTTGGGCAGGTTTATCTCTTGTTCAGCACGCAGATGCCAGACCTTTTACGAGGTCATCAAAAAGCAAAAGGTGTTCGAATGGAGCGAGGATTGTGAAAAGGCCTTTGAAGGGATCAAACGGTTTCTCACGGAGCCGCCCATGATGAGTCGGTCGATGAAAGGTGAGGACCTCTACATGTACGTATCGGTTACGGATAAAGCTGTGTGCACGGTCATGATACGAGAGGAGGATGGCCAGCAGTTTCCGATTTATTATGTGAGCAAGGTTCTAAAAGATGCCGAAACCAGATATTCTAAGCTTGATAAAATGGCACTGGCTGTTGTCACCACAGCAATCCGCCTTAGGCCATATTTTCAGGCTCATACTGTGGTGGTTCGAACGAATATACCGATGAGAAAGGTGTTGCAGAAACCGGACACTTCTGGAAGGTTGATGGAATGGGCAATCCGCCTTGGTGAATTCGATGTGAGATATGAAAGCAGGTCAGCTTTAAAGAGTCAGGTCTTGGCAGACTTTGTGAATGAATTCACTGAAGAGGGGATAGATCATCTCGAACCTCAAATGGAAGAGTGGACAATGTACACCGATGGTGCCTCCTCGGCGGATGGAGCTGGCATAGGCGTTGTGATCAAGGGTCCTGTTAGACAAGGTGCCGCGGCCTAATCTCCCGGGCGGACCGGGGGGTGGACAACCTCATGGCGACGTAAGCGGTGATTGGCGCCGAAAGCAACCAATCGTGGAATCAAGCTGCTCGGCAGGACCGGAGCTCGGAGATATGGAAGAGTTGCCACCCACGAATGGGAAAATGAACACCGATCCCTTGCGGGAGACCGGTGTGGGTTCGGGAAACTTAGGTACGAGACGAGAAGGCTAGCTCCTTTCCGGAGAAAGGCTACTAGGCACCCTGACATCGCCCGGTTATGAACCACCGGCCTCCTACTCAGCATGTTAGGCGATAACGGACTAATCGTATACTTCTTTAAGTTTAAAATTCATTTGAAACCCTTTTCTTTCTCTTTTTAGAAACCGTTTTGAGCATATATTATTGAAAAGCCACATCAGTAAAGAATCACCCATTTATGTTTATACATACACAGAGAGGGGGAAGAAAGAAGTGATTTATTTACACCCGTATTAAATGTGATGTTGTGTGTTCATTCTACATTAACTTATTTTCCCCCAAAACGAGTTCATTTACATGGTTCGTATCTTAATCGCCGTTGGAACGATTTAGGTGCGTTTCAAAACCCCGTTTGATGAAGTTCACCCGAATCGCCGTTGGAACGACTCGAGCATTTTGAAAACGTTAAGATAAAAACCTTTTAATGAGAAAACATGGTTTAAACATACAAGTCAATTTTATTTTGTACAAATTCTTTGAGAAAATGATTCAAAACTCTATTATTCACAAAGAAAACGATTTTAATTACAATGATCATTTAATCGGCCTTTGGAACGGAGTAAGGTTTTAAAACGTGGTGTTTTGAGAAACGATTTGAAATATTACCAAGAATGACTCTATTTATTTACATTAGAAATCTAAAAACTCATTAGTTTAAATAATTCAATTGAAAACTCTCTTTTTGTGATTTATTTTCCCCACTTATTTAATGGACTCTTTACTAATTATAATTACCATAATAAACCCATTTAAACCACCATCCATACTCAAACAAAGTCCACTTGAAACATGGACCCATGATGAAGCCCAAAAGAATAAAGAAAGTAATTCTAACATATATATATATTTAAATCAAAAATAGAATATGAAAATAAAAGTTAATACAAAAGGAATTATATGTATATAAAAATAATAGGTACAATATATCTATACTTTGAAAATGTGAAAATAGTAAATAAATCCTATAACTAAGAAAATAATACTTATCAAAAATGATTTCATTCAATAATCACTAAAATAACCCAAATATTCCAAAACTATACATATACATAACTAATATAGTTTTAAATACCAAAAAAATACCACATACTAATACATATTAATTATTTTCCAAAATACCAAATAACTAATATTTAAAACATAACCCAAATCAATGAAAAAGGAATACATATATATACTCATACTTATATTGTAAAATAGAATAAAAAATAGTATACAAATATTCTAAAATAATTATATATGCTAAAGTTCTAAAATAATTTGAAAAACATATATTACATAACTATACATATATATACCAATGATTAAAAGCTTAAAAGTTAAGAAAAAGGGACTGAAATGGCATTTTTTACGTTTTGGCAGATTTACCGACGGAAAATCCGTCGGTAAACAGCATTTAGTGACAGAATAGGTAAATTACAGCAGCACTCCTAAATATTTCCAGATTTATTCAAAAGCTTTAAATTAAATCTAATTCAATCGTTTTGGATTTCCGAACTACCAAAGATGGATCATAGTTGAAAACGGAAGTTCCTAAACGACGTTTTTTATTTTAAAACATTATTTGGAAATTTCTTTTAAATTAAAATGTTAAAATTACAACGTTTTTGATACCCGAACTACCTTTTTATCGGATCACGGTTCGTATTGGGATATCAAAACGAGGTTTTTTATTTTAAAACAAAACCAAATTTTATTCAACACGAAACGAAAATTAAATAAATACGCTAATTAAATAAAATGTGACAAAATAAATAAATGACTAAATGAATAAAAACTATAGTATATAAAAAAAATAAATAGGAGAAGAGAATAAATTAAATAAAATAAAGAGTCTAGTCCTCGGATAATACCTTGAATTCGGTATCTGACAGTTGAAGCCGATTGATTCCACGAACCACGAGCTCCCGTTTTTTATAAAAAATTTAGTAAAAAATTGAACTTAGGAAATTTAGAGATTTTCAATTTTTAGGAAAAAAATGTTTTTTCCTAAAAAAATCAATTTCCTCTCTCTAGAAAAATATCTAGTGTGAGAAGCTCTCTAAGGATTCCTCTCCTTTTTTTTTCATGGGGATCCGTGCCTTTTATAGGCAAACGGGTCCCCGGACCAATGGGCGACGCCCAAAAGAAATTGGGCGTCGCCCATTGGGGTTGGGCGGCCGCCCAACCTAGTGTTGGGCTACCGCCCAACCTTGTTGGGCGGCCGCCCAACATTTGTTGGGCGATCGCCCAACAATCGTTGGGCGATCGCCCAACGATTGTTGGGCGATCGCCCAACAAATGTTGGGCGATCGCCCAACAAATGTTGGGCGGCCGCCCAACCTTGTTGGGCGGCCGCCCAACATTTGTTGGGCGATCGCCCAACAATCGTTGGGCGATCGCCCAACGCTAGGTTGGGCGCCCGTGCCCAACCTCCGTCGGGCGTTCGCCCGACGTGGTTGGGCGCCCGCCCGACGACCCTCGGGGCGCGCCTCGAGCCATCGGGCGTGCGCACCCCGCGGTCGCCGAGCGCGCGTCCCGCGCCGCCGGACGCTCACACGTTGCGGCCGCCGAACGCGCGCTTCGCGCTACTGGGCACGTGCGCTCAGCGGCCCACGAGAGCGCGCCCCGTGCCACCGGACCCGGGCATTGCTCGGACGTCGAGAGCGTGCCACTTGCGGTGCGTCCGACGGACGCCGAGCGCACGTCCCGCGCCGCCGTGCGGGCGTTCGACCATTGTCGTCCGCGTGCCGGATGCCGCTAAGCACCCGCGACGTGCCGCTAATTTTCCTTCGCTTATTATTCTTTATATATTTTTCAAAACTTCCGGAATCAATCGCTTCAACCGTCTTGTTTTCAGGTTTTCGTCACAGGTCCTCCGAGTCGGTGTCTACAGGTCCCCAATACATAAAGTTACGGTACGCAGCAAAATTGAATTTTCATGCAACTAATAATGCCGCTGAATATGAAGCTCTGGTATTGGGATTACACCTACTTAAAAAAATCACTCCCGAGCGGATTGTGATCTATAGTGACTCCAAGCTAATGGTCAATCAAGTGATCAAGAATTACGAGGTAAAAGATGATGTTTTGGCCAAATACGTAGCAGAAGTCAAAAAATTGTTAGATCACCTCGAGGCTAAAGAAACTAAATGGGAACTGATTCATGTCCCCCGGGGATCCAACACTGAGGCGGATCATTTAGCCAAAATGGCCTCTAGTGAGGAGAACTGGACGGATCCACAATGTCCCTTCGAAGTTAAAATAGCTCCAGCCTTCGCCTCAGAGGAAGTATCCCTACTCACAACAGTAGAAGATGATTGGAGATCGGCCATTTGCCAATATCTGCTAGGTGGAACTCTACCTGAGGATAAAGAAGAGGCACGGCGGATTGTCAGAAAAGCGGCTTATTTCTCCATAATCAATGATGGCCTCTATAGAAAATCTTTTAGCCATCCTTGGTTAAAATGCATCCTGCCAGAAGAAGGACGACAAGTCCTCAAGGAGTTGCACGAGGGATCGTGTGGGGCCCATGAAGCATCCGCCTCAATCTTGAAGAAATCTAGGTTAGCAGGATTTTATTGGCCAACGGCCGAACTTGATGCGCAAAAATTGGTGGAAACTTGCCATAATTGTCAGATTCATGCGAATGAATCACATACAGCCAAGAATCTCTAGAAGCCCATCATAGAAGGACGGCCATTCGCCCTTTGGGGAATTGACATAGTAGGGCCATTCCCTCCTACCCGCCGGCAGAGGAAGTACGTGATAGTGGCAGTAGATCACTTCACTAAGTGGGTAGAAGCCGAAGTTGTTTCCTCCATCACTGCCGAACGAATGGTGGAATTTGTCAAGGACAACATCGTGGGAAGATATGGCATTCCCCACACCATCATCACCGATAATGGAACACAGTTTAACTGCGGCGAGTTCAAAACTTTCTGTGAGAAATTGGGCATTCTAAACAGATTCGCCTCCGTTTATTATCCCCAATCCAACGGAATGACTGAAGTTACGAATCGGACGATCGTAAAAGGCATAAAGAAGAGATTAGGGGAGCATGATAAAAAAATGGGCGGATCAGCTAACCAGCGTCTTATGGGCCTATCGCACAACTCCTAGAACGGAGACAGGAGAAACGCCATTCGCTCTCTCTCAGGTTCCAAGTGATAGAGTGGCATTCTATTGTGAGGAGGACAACGGTGACAAGTTAAAGGAGAGTCGAAGAGAACAGGCCTACGTACGTATGGCGGCTTACAAGCAGCGAATCGCCGCTTACCATGACAAAAATGCCAAGCTTGTGGACCTGAATGTAGGTGATCTCGTGCTCCGCAAGGCCGACAAAATCCAGTCTCGAGAGGCAAAGGGCAAGTTAGGGCTCACCTGGACGGGTCCGTATCAGATAGTGGACAAGATTGGATTCGCCACCTTTAAAATTCAAGACATGGAAGGGAACACATTGCCGCGCACATGGAACCTCCAAAATCTCCGTAAATATCTTGTCAGAAAATAAAGTGTACATACGGTCTTGAGTACTCTTTTTCCTTTAGTAAGCTTTTTCCCATGTGGTTTTTCTTATTAAAGGTTTTAATGAGGCTCACATATAAGACCTGCTTACTGTAATGAAGCATTTCTCCTATCAATAAACAAATATTGTTCTATTCTCTATGTTCTTTTTAAGGTTTTTCTTGCAGCAATATTAATATTCCAGTCTTAAAAAGAAGGGGGGCATCCAACGCTCTCCGCATTAAAAGTATTGCTATCTCATAGCTACTTTTTCTCCTCGGATATAGGAGAATCAATCTCATGGGCGGATCCATCTCTGTGATGATCCCCATTTTAGATAGAGTTAAAAACGATCCTTGGACGCAAGGTCTTTACACTCTCTTACATCCTTCCCAAATAAGGATTCACAAGTCCTACGGGCGGATCACTTCACCTCAAAGACAGGTAGCAAA